>NC_135502.1:141911109-142511109 GCF_052857255.1 Amblyomma americanum | reverse complement strand
TCAGGCCACGTAAAAGCGTATCCATAAATCGTTCGAAAGTGGCAGGAGCGTTGCAAAGGCCGAAAGGCATAACATTAAATTCATACAACCCGTCAGGTGTCACGAATGCTGTCTTCTCTTTGTCTTGCGGGTGCATCGGGATCTGCCAGTACCCGGACCGTAGATCCACCGAGGAAAAGTAGGAGGCTGAGTGGAGGCAGTCAATGGCATCATCAACGCGCGGGAGCGGGTAAACATCCTTCTTTGTGACAGTGTTAAGCCGGCGGTAGTCGACACAAAATCGCCAAGTGCCATCTTTCTTTTTGACAAGGATCACTGGAGCAGCCCACGGGCTTGAAGAGTCCTGAATGATGCCGCGGTGCAACATGTCACGGACTTGTTCATCGATTATCTGACGTTCGGAAGGCGAGACGCGGTATGGCTTCTGGCGAATCGGCTGTGCAGATCCAGTATTGATCATGTGATGGGTACGGGAAGCTGGAATCGGCGGTCGTTGGTCGCGACCAAAGTCAAACACGTCCGCATGCTTCATAAGAACGGCCACTAGTACCTGGCGGTCGCTAGTGGGTAGGGATTTGTTGACCATGGCTAGGAATTGAGAGTCGCTCAGATCGCGGCGTCTAGTTGGACGAGACACGTTGTCAGTGATCGCGGCAACTGGTACAGAAAAACGTTCTTCAAAGCCAGCAAGTTTTAAACCACATGGCAATACTGCAGGTTCGTTGGAATGATTGACAGTCCAAAGAGTGGCATGGCCCTTGGTCACATGGACGACGCTGCGGGGTACTAGCACACTTTTCTTAGCACAGTTAAGGGAACAAGGTTCCACCACAGCATCGAAGGCATCAGAAATCGTGCTCGAGGACACAACGGGAACGAATATGGCAGACATTGCTGGAACGACGGTATCTTCAGAGACAGAAAACACTTGGGCAACCACTGGCGAGTCTTCTATGAGAGCTGACCGAAGGGCAGGACTTAACGATATGCCACCACTGCGGAAGTCGAGAGTAGCGCCGCACTGGTGCAAAAAGTCAATACCGAGGATGATGTCATGCGTAGAACGAGGGAGCACCGTGAATTCAGTTCGGAACATGTGGCCAGCGATCACTACATTCACAAAACAAATACCAATCGGAACCAATGATTCTCCCCCTACACCCCGGAATATAACAGCACGATCCCAAGCGAACATTATTTTACGACCCAGACGGTTCTTGAAAGTTGAACTCATCACTGACACCGTGGCCCAAGTGTCCACTAAGGCCATGACGCAAATACCGTCCACTAAAACTTCAAGGCGGTTCCTTAACATAACAATGGGCAGAGGAATTGGCACTATCGATGATCCGGCGACCGCACCTCCATCGGCCGCACACGCTAGTTTCCCGGGGACGGTGGGGAACGACGTTGGGGGGAAGGCGAGCGGCGAGAGCGGTGCGGAGGTGGAGTCAGACTTCGGTCAGAGGCAGGGGAGTCGTTCCGTGGTGGCGCGTAACTGGATGGGCGCTGAGATGATGTGAAGACACGGTCATGAACAGGCGCATTGAAACTCAGGCGAGGGTTCGACCATTGGCGCTGGGAGCGGGAAAACTGGCCCCGACGACGGCAGAAATTAGAGATGTGACCGATCATACCACAGCGGTAACAAAGTGGTGGGTCGGGGGGGCACTCGGGATAACACTCCTCGTAGCCAGTGTCGAAACGACCATCGTACTCCGGCTGCCGCAGGTGGCGTTGCGGATGAGCTGGCGCCCTGGGGCCGGGGCGGGTGATCCGGGGAGCGTCGCTGTAATCAATGCGAGTAGCACTGGTAGGGGCCTGGGCAGACAAACTCCAAGGGGAGGAGCGGGAGGTGGGAGCCGCCTGCAGAGAACAGCTCCCATACGGGACCTCACTGCGGCGCGCAAGATCTTGATGACGGGAGAGTTCGTCACGCACGATTTGACGAATCACGTCAGGGAGAGTCGCCGCATCCACAGGCTCGTGGAAATCCACGCTGGCGATGGTGGTGACGTTAGGCAGGCGACCGAACTTGGGAGTAATTCGACGCAGTTTTAGAGCTTCAAAGGTGCGGCAGTGCTTGATGATATCCGCGGGCGAGTCTAAATTTTCTTTACTAATAAGAATGCTGTAGACGTCCTCTGCGATGCCCTTGAGGAGATGACCAACGCGATCTTCGTCGGACATACTGGGATTAACGACGTTGCACAGCTTCAAGACCTCTTCTATGTAAGTCGTGCAGGTCTCTCCAGGCACTTGCGCTCTCTGAAGCAAAGACTGCTCAGCGCATTTTCGTTTGGCAACAGTATCCCCGAAGCAGCTGTGGAGCTCTTCCATAAAGCGGTCCCAACTTGCTATTGATGCCTCATGGTTTTCGAACCAAGTTAGCGCGGTGCCATCGAGAAAGAAGACGACATTGGCCAGCTGAAGAGTGGCATCCCAGCCGTTGTATTTGCTCACCCGCTTGTAATGGGTGAGCCAATCATCCACGTCTTCGCCAGCCTTCCCGGAAAACGTCCGCGGCTCACGGTAGTCCTGCCAAGCGGGCGTTGCGGCGCCGGTCGGACGTGCGTCGGCCTCCTTGGGCATTTGCACGGGCAACGGTGGCAATCCGGCGATTCTTCGGCTGCAGCGGTTGCGAGAGGGGTCCGTGGTGATCGACCCAGCACCTGCACCACACTGTTACAGGTTCTATTTACAAATAATATTTACAAGGCAGGTCGAGAGGAGCCTGGTGCGCCGGCGGCAGGATACTTCACTTCCTCTTCTACTTCCAGCCGCCGCACGTCTTCTTTATTCCTCAGAGCCCATGCGCAGCACGTGACAATATGTAGTCCAAGGAAGAATTAAAGTGTTGTTTGCTTGGGATTGCAAAAATTTTCAATAAATCAATGGTATTAAATCGAAGAATTCCACTGCAGTCATGTAGTCACGATCCCCGGAATACTGCGCTTGCGTCCGCTGCAATGCGAGTTGGAGAGAACGGTGAGCGACTCCCATCTTGTGCGCCCTTAATCTTCAACGCTCACTCACCGGTCTGGAGCTGCAAAGGACGCTAAGGAGGCAACGGGCCCAAAGCGCCCCGCCACTGTTGCAGGCTAAGCTTGTATACACGCACAATAACCCAGTCGCCATATTTTCTCCAGCCAAACAAGAAACACATCAATGTGTCGATCTCGCGAGCAGACGGGAGACAACCTGATTGCAGTTGCCACGGCAACGCTATATATAGACGCGTATTCCTACTGCAGCGGAAACCTTGGCCCGGCCTTTTGCCTCATTGGAGGCAGTTTAAGGAACTAAATAAGCGGGCTGCCGCTCTGCCGGTGAATGGTGTGACCCTCATTGCACGGGCCTGTGAAATTTGGCCTCTCGCCTCGGCTTTGCTTTTATTTTCTTCTTCTTGAGCTTTTGTTAGCGCAGCCTATAGAAGGTCTTCTTGCATGCCCCCTCCTCGTAGCTTTTTTCACGCTCGCCGCCGAGCGAGGAACCGAGCAGTAGCGGCTGCGAAGGAAGAGAAGCATCAGAAACAACTGATCGAAAGGGAAAGTAATCCCTTCTGGCAATGACAACATGGCACGGAAAAGAGGACGAGAGGAAAGAATGATCGAGGCAAGGAAGGGAAGTCTGGAAGAGGGATGCTGGCTCACCTCCTCCCATTCCTTTTACCTCCCCTTCCTGCTCCGACCAAAGCACACCTGCCCGTTCCCCTCCCCTTTCCTCCTCATCCTCTGGCTGACAGCTACGGTTCCTGCATTAGGTTCGTTAAATCGAGGCTAGCCATACCGCTGGCTTGCTCGCGTTTCCAGCGAAAAAGGTACTCCGCTCCGACAAAGAGGTCAAACATGCACTCGGTTTCCGCTCGTACTCCACTCTTGTCGCCGGGGGTTTCATCGTTTCAAAGCTTCGCAATGAACATCTCAATTCAGTGCCCCGAATCACCACTTCTTCATCGCTCATCTCTCCTGCCCGGTTGTTCGGAATAGGTTCCCGTCTTTCCTTTTTGGCCCCTTTATAATTTTCTTTTGGTAACAATTGTGTTTGCGAGAGGACTTTTCTTACACTGGTTTGGCTTTCCTGTGCGGGTTTGTGTTCCATCTTTTTCTTTGCGGTAATCGGTGTCGGGTTAAATAGCTGCCAACAGCCGCTCTTACTCTGCTATCCGCCCCTTCCCTCCTTTTGCACAGTTCTCGCCTGCTGGTCGATAGAAATCGAGGCCTCCGAAGTTAGCAGCGCTATCTTGTTACCACCGTTTTGTTCTCATTGCGTTCTGGCTTTTATCTCCTGTCTGGTCGCACTCCAACACGCATTTACAAGGGTGGCCTGCCTTTAGGAAATTTTTCGGGCTAACATAGGCTCCGTGCCAATGCAAGTTCTAACCAAAACCTAAGTTAGTGTGACCGCTTTTGAATGTCTGCACGTTCCTTACGCGCACAATAAACAAAGAAGAAGGAACGTCAATTGGATGTTTCGAAGAAAAGACGTCATGAATCATTTACACTGCTGTCAGGTCACATCATTACCTTATACGTTGCAGATAAGAAAAGTATTAAAAAGGAGTGAAAAGTATATCCTAAGGAAAATGGATAGGAGTAACTGCGAATGGCGCCAGAAAAAGTTGCGCTTGTGCGTTGTAATCATTTCATTGAATCACTAATTGAAGGATGTTTCAGAGGTATTACTACAACCGTGAGCAGCTGCATGTGTTCCTCCTTCTAGTGCGTGCATGAGCCCAATACAGTGTACTCTTGGGGAAAGTTCATTAACAGCTAGATTGTACTGTGGCAAGAACTTAAGCCCCCATGGGAAAGAAAGAGGAGGTTCGAAGCCCTTAGGGATCTGTTGCACGTTTTAATTGAGCCGTTAATAAAAAGTTGCAGCGCGAAAGGCAAACTCATTCGATATTCTTCGTCTATTGGAAATTATTACAACAAACGGTGTCTGCCCAAAATATGCGTTATATTCTGTTGTGTTGTATTGTGTTTGGTTTAATGGCACATAGGAGCTTAGGCCATCATGCGCCAAGGCGTTATTTTGCTTAGCCAACTCGGCCTTTTGCTAGACTTTGAGTACCATTACACTTAAATTAGTTGGCCTCCATTCTCGTTTGATGTCAAAGTGCAAAACATCAATGAGAAGAAAACACAGTTAAATAAAGAGATCAATAAATTGCTGCGCATGTGAAAATAGGATATCATAGGCATTGGACACTCTGTTCTTATTGGGCTGGTGGTGACCAAGCAGTGCGCTATGGATATTGCCACAGTATTTTCACGGCAAATAGTTTTCTTAGTCGCGAAGACGTGCACAAAGTATCCCACGCAGCGAGGATTATCGCCATGTTTGTAGCGTATGACTGCTTGAAGGAAAGAAATTGTAAGCAAACTTTTGTGAAATTCTAAGAAATACGCTTTAATTTTGGCGAAGTCGTTAGACAAATCTTTTTAAATATCTTTCAGGTAAATTCAGTCCAGGACGTAGAACGCCCCGTCGAAATCATCTTCACAGAATGCGACCTTATGTCAGGCGATTATGTCGGTTTACTTTAACCGCGGTTCCCTGTTCTCTTCCTTCGCATGGCACCTGCTCCGCCGTCCTTTCCCCCTCCCGACTTTCATTTTTCGCCTGAGTCAACATTTTGTGCGCGACTTCCTGCTCTCGATTTGAATTTCCACTCCAAGCATACCATGCCTTTCTATTTTTTCTTCCAAACGTGCGTCTAATTTAAAATTCCATCTTGGGTTCACTTTTTTCTTCAGCCCCTGGTTGTTTCCTTTAATGGGTTTAAACATGTGACAGCTATACTGGGGAAGCCATTTTATCATATTTTCAAAAACATTTGTGTTAGGCTATAGAAGAAACGCTCCAAAATGAGGAAAATGAGGGTGAAGCCTGCTCTTACGGTCTTTGCGGCCCATTTGACCACGCTGCATCGTTCAGTGAAATTAGATGTGTAATCGAGGCTCCTTTCTTCCCAAGCAAACGCTTTTGGCTCGCCCTTTTTCTCTACAGCGACCGAAACAATGGTTGTGTGTAAACCTGCTTGAGCTGCTTTTGTAATATCGGTTATGTCTTGGCTTCGTTGCATGGTTGCGAAACGCCCAAGAGAGGAAAACAGCAATGTGGCTCTCGGCTTGCAGCATAAGTTGCTTTGCCGCAGCTTTACAGAAGTTGTGCACACACTGAAAATCGCGAGCGACTGTCCGGCCCGTCTCAGCGGCGCAACACCAGTGCGCCACTAGCCTCTTTCCTCATCCGCCTTAGGGGGGCAGCGGGGGCACGGGGAGTAACATCCGCTTTCTTTTAGATAGATAGTATTGCATGTTTTGATGGGCGTCGTCGATGAAAGAAACGGCGAGAGAGGGCGCTGCGAAAGAAGACACGGACTCTCGTGTACCATTGTACACAGCGGCCGCTTTGAGAGAAACAACTTCGCTTACACACTGCGTCTGTCTACCCTTCTTCGAAGATGTCCGCGTGGGAGAGCAACTCGAGTCCCGCGCGCACACACGGGCGATTTGTCGTCGGCGTTTGTGGGTCTGGCACGACCGGCGTCGTCCGGTTTCACTGCTAATGGAAGCGAATGGGGAGTGTCGGAAGACGAGAGCTTTTTCTGAGGAAAGTGTTTTGATCTCTCTTCCTTTCCTTTTTCCCTAGTCTGTGTGCTTCTTTCTCTCTCATTTACCATCTTCTATTGCCTTAGAATTCTGTGGAGGCAACACGAGACTCCGCCGTTAACGGGTCGCCTTTCGTTGCCTAGTACAATAGCTCTGCAAGCACGGTTGGCCCCTCTCTGTTTAGAATCAGCCGTGGTCAGCCGTTGTATTCCTTGTAACTCTGGTCACTAGGGCTGATGGCATCACGGGAGTTGTGCTAAAGCTTACGCGATTGCTGTAGTGGCTCGCGTGTTGTGCTCCTAGAAATGCAGCCATTTAGGAATAATTTTCTTTTAACGCGAGAAATTGCCTCTGTGCGATACAGTATGCAAACTCCGGCAGCGTGACTGTCATGCTTGCATGCCACCAAGGGATGCCAGCCCATGCCGTAGTGCAGGTACCCGCATACTGGTGAACGGGATTTTAACGCTAGAGCGTTAAGGTTCCCGTTCTGCGGAAAATTCGGCGTCGTCATCGTCGGCATCCTCGGCGCTGGGAGCGAAACATCCTCGGATAACGAACCTAGGCGGCCCACCAATGTCACATGGCATCATCACAACCTTCCCACAGGATTGTGAGCAAACTGACTTCTGCGGCAGGTGGCAGTAAACGTTGGTCGCGAGATGGTGCCCGCGAAGAGCTACCTGAGTCACACAAGCCCCACCAGTGCAGCCCTTGCCATCGCATGGAAGTGGCGCATCGTTTAACCGCTGCATCACTGCGCCAGGAGTGGTATGAGGACTCTCAGGGATCTATGAATGTAATGTCAAGAATGGTCAATTTGCCATATATGGGCATTAATCCATGAAAGCTATTACGTCATACCCTTTAGACGGGTCCTAAGTAACGCCTCGAATTTCTTGAACCGCACTCATTTTCACGTTATTCTACGGTGGTAATGATGATGATGATGATGATTGTGAATTTTTATGGTGCATGGACATCTGCGGAAAAAGAGCGTCATGTCGTTTGCCCAAGGTGGAGTCTAAGACTCATTTCCTAAGCATTTCTCTCTGATTAAGCCGAGCACCAGGCCTTGGGGATCGAAGCCCGCACCTCCTGCATGCGAGGCGGATGCTCAGCCACTAGGCCACCGCTGCGGTTTTTCTACAGTGGCCTACTAGCCATGAAAATGTGTATTGAAATTCGAACCCGACCGCGGCGGCTGCGTTTTTATGGAGGAAAAACGCTAAGGCGCCCGTGTGCTGTGCGATGTCAGTGCACGTTAAAGATCCCCAGGTGGTCGAAATTATTCCGGAGCCCTCCACTACGGACCTATTTGTTCCTCTCTTCTTTCACTCCCTCCTTTATCCCTTCCGTTACGGCGCGGTTCAGGTGTCCAACGATATATGAGACAGATACTGCGCCATTTCCTTTCCACCAAAAACCAATTATTATTAAATCGCAATGCGAAACGACTGTAAGCGCTTGGTGCTAAAGTTTTCGGATCTAGGTGAAAGCGCGAATGCATTCATCTTCATAGGAAAAAAGAGAGAATGCGTTTAGGTAAAACATCCATCTAGGACGAAAATTTCGTGACTTAAATTTTTCAAGGTTTACTTTAGTTTTTCGGGACTTTTAATAAAATTGAATAATTGTTTTCTCAGAAAACGACCCAAGTTTCGTGGCAGAAACTGGTAGCGGAATTTTGTAATGCCATTTTGAATGCTTTCGGACTAGTAAGGTCTTGAGAGGCAAAGAAAGCCGTTTGTCGCGGTACTTAAGGCGATATCTGTGTTACATTTGTCACCAGTAAACAAAGAAAAACGAAAAATTAGCGATTTTTTTTTACCGTTTAAAGCAGCATATTCAGAAAACACCGATCGAGAGTCCCAGATTTCGAGGTATGCCATTGCGTAGATGTTAAAGACGATTTAAGGATGCATTTACCGCGTGCTGGTCACTAGGACAGGACGTAGAAAATTTTGTTTTTTAGCTCCGCGAATCACCTGGAATAGCTGCCACTCGGACGGCCGTCTAACACAGAGATAACTTGATATGATACACAAAATAGGAGGCGGTATAATTTTTCCTGTAGGGAACGAAAGAAAACGTGGAAGTTATACCTCTCCTCCGACTGCTGAACGAAATCTTTAGTGAGAATTAATTTCCAAGCGTAGGGCCACACAGGTTTCAGTTATGTTAACAGTACTCTACAAAGTCTATGGGACAGCCTGGCTTAGTTCGTAATGCGGCGTTTCACGTCTCAGAGCGGCATATGGGCAATGGAGAAGCCGTAGCAAATGGCTCCGAGTTGACTTCACCAGCTGTGCGCGCCCTGACACCAGGCAGCACACGGGAGTTTAGCATAGCGCGTGTAGCAGAGAGCTTTAATGCATTTCGTTTCCAATAAAGCGTGGCCGTAAAGTAGAGGATAGGATCTTGCGTCCTTGGCCTCAACACCCCAGCACCAGGGCCGCTAATCCACACAATAGTCAGTATGCTACGAATAGGGCCTAAGCCAAACAAAGAATATTTACCCCTTTCAGTGGATGCGTAAGGAAGATGCCGTCATCCGTCATGGAGGTTACGAGCATGATGAGTGTAGAACATACTAAGTAAGCTAATAAGTTGGTTGAGTTGGTGCATACTGAAGCACGTGGGAAAAAATGATGGGAACTCCTGTCACTCTGCTTTCCGAACGCTAGCAAGAATTCTAATATCAAGAATGACTAGTCTATTTGCTTATCGACCACTGCGAATCAATTAGCCTAATAAGGAACGTATCAAATAGAAATTCTGAAAGGCTATTTCTATTTCCTGCATTTCTTTTTAGACCTCTTACCTATTATTTGTACATAAGCAAACCCGTGATTAAGACAAGAATATTATAGGTTATTACATTCGCTGACTTTGGAAGGTACCATTTGCTGGGTATAGATGTGAAATAGGCCTGTAATAATGTCTTGTGGGAACACTGCGGCATCATAAGCACATGCAGCTAGAGTACACGTCCTCTGAACTTACCCTTCGTAAAGAAGGAGCCTTTAGTGGGCTTTTGTATCCCCTCTCAACAGCCCAACGGGACAGTCAAATGTGTTCTACAAGTGAGTTCCTGATCAGCGAAGCTACCTAAATAAATATTTACAAGATATTCTTTATGTGTGATGTAAAACTGGGCAAGTATTTCTCTAACGTTCTGTTCATTGATCACCGCAAAATTTGCTCACGCACAAAAAATTTAATGCCGTTCTTGTTTCAAATTTTTATACTTGCAGTCTCTTTGACACGATTTAACGTCACGTTAATAAGGGACCTATACAGCAAGTCTAGGAATGTATTAGACCAATACAAATTGGTATTATTTTATTTATTTACAGAAGACTGCTGGCTTTATTGCAAAGCCTTAAGCAGGAGTGGGTGTAAAATACACTTTGACAAAAAGAAAACCTCCCTGAGGTACACGCAACTCAGCACACAATACCGAAAAAAATGAACAACGAAAAGAAACAACATTATACAATATTAGACGACGCCTGGCGTCAAAATGAGCACTGGGGAAAAAAAAAGGAAAAATGTTGAATGCTGCAAAATTGTTACGAATTCCTAAGCGACTCCGTAAATGACTCCACAGTAGAAGCCTCTACAATATTCGCTTTGAGGACATTCCATTCCCGCACAGTACGGGGGAAGAAAGAATTCTTGTATGTTTCAGTGCGGCATGAGTATTCCTTCACTTTTAAAGAATGGTAGGATCGTGTCGAACGACCCGGGACGAGCTCAATGTACTTGCTGCTGTTAATTCCTAATTTGTTGTGAACAATCATGAACATGTATTTAAGCCTCTCGCGGTATCTCCTGAGCTGCAAAGAATCCAAATTTGCTTTCTCAAGTAGCATGGTAGGGGACGTCTGACAGCTGTATGAATTATAAATAAATCGCACTGACTTTCTTTGAATATTTTCGAGTGTTTTAATGTTTTCTTTAGTATAAGGGTCCCACACAACTGAGGCGTATTCTAAAACAGGTCGGATAAAAGTTTTGTAAGCTAGTAACCTAATTTCCTGCGTAGACTACCGGAGAGATCTTCTTAAAAAGCCAAGTTTTTTCATAGCTTTATTTTTAATATTAGAAATGTGTTTGTTCCACCGTAGGTCAGAGCTAATCGTTAATCCCAAGTACTTGTAGCTGTCCACGGTAGACAGGGGATGGTTATTAATAGTATAGGCAAAACTTAATGGCCACTTCTTCCGCGTAATAGACATTGAAACTGTTTTTTTAGTATTAATACTCATCTGCCACGTTGAGCACCAATCATGAATTTTAGCCAAGGCGTCATTAAGAAGACGCTGGTCAGCAGGAGTTCGCATTTCATGATATAATACACAATCGTCGGCAAACAGCTTGATTTTGACAGGAATTTCTTTAACAATGTCATTTATAAAAATTAAAAAGAACAATGGCCCAAGTACTGAGCCTTGTGGGATACCGGAGCTTACCAAAGCTGGGCTCGAACATGCATTGCCGATTGATATGGACTGATATCGAGACGATAGATATGCTTGTACCCACGTCAACAGTAGATCGTTTTTAAAGATAGTATTTAGCTTTAGCAAGAACTTTCTGTGTGAGACGCGGTCAAATGCTTTTTCGAAATCTAAAAAAATGACATCAATTTGACACTGGTTATCAATGGCTGCGGCAAAATCCTGCATCGTCTCTAGAAGTTGGGTCACTGTAGAGAAGCCTTTGCGAAAACCGTGTTGCCGGTCGTCAATTACGTGATTGGTTTCCAGGAAGGCTGATATATGCCCAAAAAGTATATGTTCAAGTATTTTTGAAGAAGTACACAGTAAAGATATTGGCCTATATGAGCTAAGTAGAGATGAATTTTCAGTTTTGGGAATAGGAATAATTTTTCCGTGCTTCCAGTCCTCCGGGAGCTCGGCGTTTAACAGAGACTTCTTAAATATGAGCGTTAAGTACTTGGAACACCATTCGGCATATCTCACAAGAAACGTATTTGGTATGTCATCAATTCCCGGCGTCTTTTTTGCGTCACAACTGAGAAGCAGAGAGAAAACACCTTCTTCAGTTACAGAAACATCAGTAATAGGCGGACAAGCTGAGTTAAAATGAGGCTTTCTACCATCATCGTGCGTAAACACAGTACAAAAGAAACGGTTGAAAGACGAAGCAATCTGTGTCGCATCAGTAATCAGTTCGCCGTCAACGACAACGCCGTACACAGGTTTCTTTTTCTTTGATAACTGCCGCCAGAACTTTGCAGGAGACGAAACAAGAACGTTTTTCATAGATACGCTAAAGTGATACTCTTTTGCTTTTTTGATACTTTGTTTTAAGTTCAAGCGCATATCAGACAGTTTAGCAGCATCAACTGCCGACTGGCTTCGCCGAAGTTTTTTGCGAACTCTCTTAATCTTTCGTCCCATGCGTACAAGTTCCCTCGTCATCCAAGGGCTGCTGGCGCGTAGGGTAATTACCCGAGTAGGCACAAAACGCGAAATGCAATTCAGAGCAAGGTTCTTAAAGAAAACCCAGAGATTTTCTACTGAGCAGTCGCAGGATTCGTAAAGAACAACAAAATCTGAGAATGAAATATCAAGTAAGTCTAAAACTGCAACATCATCAGCACGCGAGAAGTTTGGCACAACACGCACCTCTTTCTTTTTATTTTTCGGAAGAAGCAATGGAATGTTTAAAGATACCATAACATGGTCAGATATGCCTTCGAAATATTGAAGTATAGGACCGCGACGAAAGACACTGTTACTAACGAAGAAAAGATCAAGAATGGATTTCTTATCCTTTTGTATATGCGTTGCTTGCTTTACTAATTGAGTTAAATCGTGATCAAGTACGATGTCTACAAGAAGTTCGGCTGATGTGCAGAGCGGCTCTGGAAACTGTTTGTCCCATTTGACGAGCGGCATGTTAAAGTCTCCAGCCAATAGTACATTACTTGATTGTGCTTTCGTAGTACATAAGAATTTATTTAGTTTCTCAAAGAAAACACCGTCACCTCGTGGTGGGTGGTAAAACGCGCCAATAACAAGACTAAGTTCATTTAGAATTAGTTTACAAATGACGCATTCAATTCCTTGCACGTCAGGTAGCCTGATTACTTGGAAAGATTCTTGAAAAAGAATTGCAACACCACCACCGCGAGAAGTCCTGTCTTTGCGCATAATTCTGTATCCTGGTGGTGTAATTTCTTCATCAGTGGTATCAGAGTGCAGCCAGGTTTCGGTGATTATAATGATATGCGGTTTATGCGCCACTACTATACTTTCCAAATCCTCAGACTTGTTCACAATGCCCCGGGCGTTAAACTGAATACATTTTAGCGATTTAATTTGACTGTTCTCGATTCATTGGTCACTTTGTTTTCGATTCCGGCTGCCATGCTCTAGGACTCTTTCTTTGCTAGTGTCATCCCAAACAAACAGATCGTCACCAATTTTTATCTTGTTGTAGATTAGCTTAACCTTCTGACCGGCTTTTCGAATCTCTGCGGTGCTTTCCCAGAGATTCTTTCGTATCTGCCGCGTGGTATACGAAAAGTCTTCTGAAATAGAGTAATCGGTGTCTTTTAGTTTCGAGCAGTTTTTCAGTATGTTAACTTTCTCACGATGATCCATCAGCTTGATAATAACAGGTCGATGCTTGTTAGGTTGCTTGCGACCGATTCTATGAATTCTCTCGGCTGAAACAACTTTCGTGTCCATTTTGTCACAGAACACGCCTTTCAACACACTCTGTGACAGTTCTTCGTAAGTTTCATTCAATTTTTCAGGAATTCCGAACACGATTACATTGTTTCGTCTGCCCCGGTCTTCTAGGTCGACAAGCTTCCTTTCTAAGCCTGCAACTCGTGATTCTAGCTCCCGGCTTAACTCTCTGAATTCATTTATAGCTGATGTGAATTCTTCCACTTTGTGCAATTTGGCCTCAATTTCGCCCAGTCTCCGCTGAATATCTTTCTGGCCTTCAAGGAGCTGGGTCAGTAGCTGTTCAGTGGGTGGCCCAGGGTTGGACTCAATGTCGCCACACAGCATAAGTAGAGACAATACGAAGTCACGACCAATAAAATAAACTTCAAGCACTCTACGTGGGCATGTCAGCTGGATAAGGCACATATTATTGGATTTGATTGTAGAAACATTGCTACTAACCTGCATGAAAAACAGGAATGGATTTGACATGGTGTCGACTGGACGCCAGCTGACATGCCCACTGAAGAAGGACGATGGCAGGAGGGCTTTTATATCGTGGTTCGTCGATGACGTCGATGAGGTAGCACGTGGCGATCCCCAGCAGTCACTCAGATTCGGAAATTCTTTTTCTTTTGCGCAGTCTCCGTGCTGGCGTAGGCGTTCAGCGAGGATGAATTCCGTGTTCACAGCGCCGGCTTCCGCAGTCGAGACGATTAGGGCAAACTGCATGAAAAACAGGAATGGATTTGACATGGTGTCGACTGGACGCCAGCTGACATGCCCACTGAAGAAGGACGATGGCAGGAGGGCTTTTATATCGTGGTTCGTGGATGACGTCGATGAGGTAGCACGTGGCGATCCCCAGCAGTCACTCAGATTCGGAAATTCTTTTTCTTTTGCGCAGTCTCCGTGCTGGCGTAGGCGTTCAGCGAGGATGAATTCCGTGTTCACAGCGCCGGCTTCCGCAGTCGAGACGATTAGAGCAAACTGCATGAAAAACAGGAATGGATTTGACATGGTGTCGACTGGATGCCAGCTGACATGCCCACTAATGCCCAGCTGACATGCCCACATAATTTTCGTTTGGAAGGGCACTTGAATGAGCTACATTGATCATACTTCCACAAGCTAGATTGAAGCAAAGACACTATGACAGTAAAAAAAATTATTGCTGATTTTCACTACCTAGACAGGCACCAAAGGTCATACAATATGGCGGCGCTACGGAGGACTGCTTCCGGGGTCAGCGTATGCAGAAACGCGCATGTTTAAAAATTTTACGATTAACTTGCGCTAGTTTGTCGAAGAAGTCAACCTTGTGTGAGTCATACAGTCGCTGGTCTGCACCATGTAAAGCAATAAAGTAGAAACGAAAAACCAATCGCTTATTGGTTTATAGGAAGTTTGAGGTCCCAATGCGACTCAGGCTATGAGGGAAACCGTAGTGAAGGGCTCCGGAAATTTTGACCACTTGGGGTTGCTTAACGTGCACTGACATCGCACAGTGCACCGCCCTCTAGAATTTCGCCTCCATCGAAATTCGACCACCGCGGCCGGGATCGAACCCACGTCTTTCGGGACAGCAGCCGAGCGCCATAACCAATGAACCACCGCGGCGTACCACAAAGAAAACGGTGTCTTGCGCAAGAGAACCGCCATCGTGAAGTGGGAGCGTAAGATAGTCGATGCGCGCTTTGTAGCGAATTTAGGATCAGTCACGTCGACGATGAAGAAATTTGTACAGCGAGTGAATGGCAAAGCCAGATGAGATAAGCACATCACAGTGACTGTCAACTTGCCATACCGCTACTCTCTGAACACGCTACAAAACGTTGAAAAACATGGTCGGTAGGCTTTTAGCTGATAAAGCAGCCCCTTTTTTAGTGTGTTTTTTGTGTCCATGCATTTATTAACCGTGCGCTTCCTTAAATGAGCACATAATTCTTAAGGCATGCATAGAGGTAGAAAGCCAGACTGGTGAGGTAACCTGTTTTCCAGGAGCAATCAACCGCTCTTTGTGCTATAATTTTGCTCGTATGCACTAGTTGCAACGCATTTAGGAATTATAAGGCAGCATTGATATTATTATTTTCGTTCGTTACTAATGGATTCTTTTCATTGCTGATTTCCAGCCGCAGCGAATGTACTGCGTTACCAAAGTGCAAAAATATTCAGAAAGACACTGAATTTTAAGTGTATGATTATATTACCCCGTCCGTGATTAGAAACCACCATGTCACCAGCTACCCATGCCGTAATACGGCCTGCAGTTACAGTCACACAAAACTCTTCGCGCTTAGAACGTGCCCTTTAGTCTCGTCTGCAGTGCTTTTTTTTAAAATAATGCGCCTCGTATATACCGGATGTTTCACCTGAGATATTATGCAATTTTTGGAAAAAGGCTTTTTGATTTAGAAGAGCGGTTTTTTCGTCATAGCACTGTCAGCGGTCTAGCGCAAATGACTGCAGCTAAGACATGCTAACTAGTAGGCTGGTTAACTAAAATTCTGTGGTTAATTTTTCCGCTGTTCCTATTCCTCTCCTTACGTACATAAAAGCATCTAACGCACCTTGGGTAATATGAAAATACCTTTTATAATCTGCAAAACGCATTACCCTTGGTGCTGTGGCCCTGCAAATTTTGGCTGGCTATGTCGCGCCAAAATAAAGGTGCATTCGCGAAGCTTGCAGGAAAAGTAAAACATCTAGTGCACGTAACTCTTCGAATGAGCCAAAATTTGGTGGGCCAGAGCGCCGAAGGTGACTGCGTTTTTAAACTTCGAATTCTTTTCATGGTATTACTCACGGTGGGCTACACGCCACTTAATAAGCAAGAAGACTAACTATTCAAGAGCAGTTAACGAAGTACTACAACCGACCTTGGTTGCATTCTGATGGGATAAAACACTGGCAACACTGTGCCGGAAAGAGTGCTCTTCTATATCAAAAAGGCTGTTTATTAATATTGCAGTAGAACTTAGGCGAAGCACGCGGTATACCACGAACATTATGGTTCTAGAAATGTTAGTATGGTTGCCCGATGAGAACTCTGCTCGCGTAAGCGTTTCACTTTACCCTGCTAACCTCCTGTCCAGATGCTCTCATCTGTGTTAGTAACACCCCAAAAATGACAGAATTAGTCTTTGCAGCTTTTAAATATTCATTTTACAGCGTTCCCAGGAAATGTTTTTACAGTTGAGCCGTCACATTAACACGGGAACAAAAAAAAAGTAGTTGCGACGTCCCAGACCTTCTTAGAATAGTGTTTTTTTCTTTGCTGTACGAGAGCACTATGCTATTGTCGATTTTTTTTCTTGCTGTTTACGGTCGAAAAAAATGTTTTTGCTTTGTTCAACAATGCTATCGCCACAATAAATCTCGCATGTTAAACTGCCACACTTCCGCACTGTGCAGTGCACGTCGCCGTGTTTATCAACTTCCATCTGTGCGAAAAAAACACTATTAGACTATTAGACGGTCCCAAGAGAAAATTAAACCAACATAACTGGCTTTAAAGCTATGTGGACACCTCATTCGCGCTTCGAGCTACGCCGCGGTAGTGACAGAGAAATGTGTGCTGCATGCGTTGGTAGGAACAATTCAGTGGAACAATACACGTTGCAATTCACAGCATTGTTCCAGAAACGCGTAACTTCAGCAATAGCCTCTTCCTTTCGGTAAATTGGCAATGAAGGTGTAAAATCAGACTCAGTTCATTTTGTCCATGGAGACGAGTAACGTGGTTGAGATTTTAAAACGATAGGGAGAAGCTCGGGGCGACTCGGTCTACTTTGAGATGGAGAATAAAGCATACTTGAAATCAAACACCATCGTTATTGGTCAACCGGCCTTGATGTGAAACATAAAATACAATGATCGAAGAGTAATGTGTGAAAATAGTGCAGCTCCATTTCGCACAGTTTATGCACCTGTTCCTTCCATACAAAGTGGCGATCAAATATAAATATAACCCCAAACTATTTGAAGGTAAACGTGCTTTCAATAAAATCATTTTTAATAGGCATAGAAATGGCATTTGACTCAAAAACCATTTATTTGACTGGAACAAAAATTAACTGGCTTGCTGTGTTTTTGAATGTCATTAGTCAGTGAGGAAATAAAAGAGCTCAAAAACAAAGCTTGCGGCACACGGTATGTAATATTTTAGTACGAGGTCCTGATATACTTAAAGACTGCTTGCTGCTGCCGTGAGGAGCGGGAACTTTTATAAAATTGAACAGTGCTGTTGCCTATACCATATCTTACCTGTTTCTTTCGCAGAGGGCCCTGTTATATGATGTCAGAAGCCTTTCCAACATCTATAATTACACTTTTTTTCAACACTGTGATTATAAAGAGCAGATCTCAGAAGTTGTGATACAGTGAACACCGCCGAGGGCGTGAGCTCGTTACAGAGAAAACCACGGCGCTGACGACAAACGAAGTTGCTATCATCGGTAGAAGTCTACAGCTGGGCAGGAAATGACGTTTGAAAAAAAAAACGCATTGATGACACTCAGTACATAATGTGGCCTGTAGCGAAAAGGAGGGTTAGGGTCACTACTTTCACACACTGAGGCAACTTTTGAAGCTTCCAGAATATCCACAAGCTTCAGTCAAACGCATAATTGAAAACTTTTCAAAACTGTTCACAAGAATTATTGATGGCATTGGTGCTAACAAAGCAGATTCAACTGTGTTCTTACGTAAGGTAGTGTTGAATTTAATAAAATTTGTAATTTCTCTTGACAAGTTATAGAGCTGTATGTTTTCGTTCACCTATTCTTGCAACTTCTCAATCTTCAACATTTGGCTAGTGTGTTTTTCCTGATGAATAAACAGATTAGTTTGGTGAAATTTGCTTGAATATGTATCTTAAACTATCTGTTGATTCTGTGTTTATTGCAATAAGAATTCTTTATCAATGTTCAGAGTGGGTCCCCAGTAAACTAAGCCCAAACGGCATGTTCGTGGTGACGCAGTGGATACTTTCGTGATTACTATATAATTACTTGATTATTACTTGAACCCCACGGAGACTTACGACTGCATGCGCTGTGCTGCTCTATTTGCTGAGAGCTGGGCTTTCGTTCCTTGTTGGGTATAGCGGGTCGTGATTGGTACGAGCGTGTATATGAACCCCGTACAAAACACGTGTATGGTGTATGTCGGTGCTTTTATTGAGACTTCAACTCACTCAGTGGTTTTGTGCATCTTTCTTTTTCTCCACACTCTCAGCAAGCAGTGAGTCAAATTCCGTTTCCTGTCTTGGTGCCCAGTTGGCCTGAGCAGATTTCGTGCATTCACTTTAAGCGTAAAGAACGCTCACAAAATGCAGAGACGTACAGAATACGAGTGTGGTCTATTGCAATGAATAGCGAGTAAAGAAAATTTTACACTCGCAACACACGCACTCCTGAAGGAACGTCAACATTATTGGGTAGGTGTCTTTGCCTGCCCGTAATCCGCCAGCTCTCGTCTCCCGTGCGTACACAGAAGGCCAAAAACAGAGAGAGCATGTCGATCTGGGACGCACGCGCTCGCGAGAGGAACGGTTTGAGGCAAACGACTCTCAGAGTGATGTCGGCCCACAACGGCAAAAGGAGAGCCTCTCCCCCGTCGCATACCATGCGACTGTGCAGCCTGATCTGCGACTGGTTTTATTGATTGCCAGCCGCGCTGCTCACTCTGTACCCTCTTCCTCTACGATTCATTTCCTTCACCGGCCTTGGGTACCCGGTGCAGGCGGGTATCTGAAAGGCGCTCAGTGAAACGCTGCCTCAGCAGCGTGTTTCTTTACCGCCCCATTTCAGGCGCACGCTTTTGTATCACTGCTGCCTTCCTTTGAGACGGACGCCGGTGAGATTTTTGCTTTATTATGTGCTGCAAGACGGTTTTTGCCCGCTTTTTTTTTATCGGAGATACCTCTCAACGAGAAAAGAAATGACAGCGTACATCAAGACTGATGTTTCACTTAGCTCCTGCTTCCTGTTTAGAGCATCGTTTTTTCTGTGTAACAACGTCGGCGCGTTCGCAAAAGCACTTCACCGCTAGGTTAGTCTGCTTCGCATAGTTTCCGTTAGCCCGCAGCACAAGCTCAAAGGAAAAGAAGGAAATATTCACGGTGACAGTTTTGCTTGGCAATGAAGGGATGGTTACGGGGGCGCAGCGTTTTTAACTCTGTCATTCAACCAGACAGTCAATACGGAACGGCGTGCCCGGCTGCCTGATGCGTTAGTGTCTCCGTGTTACCTTCACAACGTCGCTGAGGCAGCCGGAGTCACCTATGGAAGCTTTTTACTAAAATTGCCTAGCAACGTACGTACGTACGTACATACATACATACATACGTACATACGTACATACGTACATACGTACATACATACATACATACATACATACATACATACATACATACATACATACATACATACATACATACATACATACATACATACATACATACATACATACATACATACATACATACATACATACATACATACATACATACAGACATACATACATACATACATACATACATAAATACATACATACATACATACATACATACATACATACATACATACATACATACATACAAACATACTCTAACGGGGCTTAGGTCAGCGCTTAGGCGGCGGTGAAACCACGGCAGCGAAACATAGCCCCTAGCGTGCCAAGTTCAGCAGGCTCTCGCTCTGAGCGATGGCAGTTCAGCTAGGCTAATGCCCTCCTCACAATCGCCCCGGGGAGAAAAGGAGCCATCCTGGACACTCACGGTGCCGACAACACAACCGGGTCGTAGTACGGCTCGAGTCGAACATGCAGAGTCTCGCGGCCACGTCGGCGGACATTGGAAGACGATGTGAGTGGCTCAATAACGTAGTTGACTGAGTATGTGCGCTCCGGGACGCGCTGGGGGCCATGGAGTTTGGAAAGAAGTTGCTTGGAGAGGCAGTGAACACTGAAAGGGATCCACAGCTAGACGCATGAACCGGGCGGGAAAGCCGTTGCAAGCTTACCTACGTCATGGCGGTATTTTTGGCGCCCCTGAGTGTCTGACGTGCGACGGTGCAATCTGGCGGCAGTCTACTGCATGCTCGCCAGCTTCAAGGCCGTTGTGCACACCGATAAGGCAGGGCGGTAGGGGAAATCTGTGTCGATGGGAGCGGACAAATGCGGGCCATAAAGGAGAAAAAATAGGGAGAAGCCGGTCGTTGACTGGGTAGCAGTGTTGTAGGCGTGCGTAATATAGGGTATAACGAGGTACCACTTCGTGTGGTTGGCAGCAACGTAGTACATGGCCAACACGCCGCCCACAGTGCGATTAAATCGTTTGGTTAGACCATTGGTTTGCTAACGGTGGGCTGTACAAGTCCGTTGAATGATATTGCACTCGGCGAGTAAAGCTTTGATGACTTCAGTTAAGAAGACGGGTCCTCAGTCACAGAGGTGTTCACGAGGAGCACGGTGGCGAATTATGAAGCGCTACAAAATGAAGGACGCCAAATCACGAGCTGTAGCAGCCGGGAGTGCAGCGGTTTCGGCATACCGTGTCAGGTGATCAATGGCAACAATGACCGAGTGGTTGCCTGCAGCGGTGTACGGCAGAGGGCTGTATAAATCGATGGCAACTCGGTAAAAGGGGCGAGGCGGACAATGTAGAGGTGGCAACACGCCAGCAGCGTGATGGGGCAGTTGCTTACGGCATTTGCAGCCCGGCAGGAGCGGACGTACTTGTGGACGAAGTTATACATGCTGCGCCAGTAGTACCCGAGACGGATGCGAGTGTACGTCTTGAATACTCCCGCGTGGCCGTATTGCGGGTGTGCAGGGAAACCGGCGTAGATGTGAGCTCGGAGATGTCGGGGAATGTGGAGAAGTCATTTTGGTCGATCAGAGTTATAGTTACGCTGATAAAGCAGATTATCACGAATTGCAAAATGTGAAGCTGGTCGACGAATAGCGGGGGACGCTGGAAAAGTAGATGGCTCGGATAGAAAGGTGAAACGAGAGACAACGCAATGATCTTTACGCTGCTCGGAAACCATGTCGTAGCTTGTGAGCGAAGGCGCAGAGGATCCGACGGTGGAGAGGCTGGCAATCTCTGCTGGTAGCGGGGAGCTGTATAGGGTATCAGGGTCCTTATGCTTGAGGCCTGACCGGTAGACGACTCGAAAGTTTTAATCTTCTAGATGGAGAGCCCGTCGAGCAAAG
The DNA here is from genome assembly GCF_052857255.1 of Amblyomma americanum. Lineage (NCBI taxonomy): Eukaryota > Metazoa > Arthropoda > Arachnida > Ixodida > Ixodidae > Amblyomma > Amblyomma americanum. The sequence goes on along the minus strand of NC_135502.1, from coordinate 142,489,553 downwards.
CGACCGGAGGGATCTTTTAACGAAGAAAGCCAGCGTAGGGCTTGATGGACGGAGACCACGTCAAAATTACGGCCATAGAGATCAGGTCGAAACTGGCCAAGTACCCAGACAATGACCGAACACTTTTTTTCTATCACGAAGTAGTTCGACTCGGCTTTCGTGAGGGCGCCGCTGGCGTAAGCAACTGCACGTTCTTCGAATCTAGGGTTGCGCTAGGCGAGGACAGACACCCCCAGGCCAATGCCACTGGCGTTCGTGAGTACTCCACTTGGGGCTTGTTGGTCGAAGTGGCGCAAGATAGGTAGCGCCTCGAGGAGCCTGCGCAAGATGTAGGCGCCGTCGCAGGCAGGCGACCAACTAGAGAAATCGACGTTGTGGCCGAGAAGCTGAGTTAAAGGGGCAACATTGGTGGCAAACTAGCGGGTAAAACGTCGAAAGTTGGGACAGAGGCCTAGGAAGTTGCGCAGTTCCTTAATAGAAGCAGGCTTTGGAAACACAGTCAAAGGACGATGTTTGCCGGCGTCGAAAAGGACATCGTTCTTTGACAGCACGTGGCCTAAAATTTTCGATTCACGAGCAGCAAATTGAAACTTTTTTTAAGTTCAGTTGCAGGCCGGTGTCCGAAAGGAACGTTCAGACGTGCTTCAGCCAGTACAGACGAGTCTCAAATTCGGGCAAAAAGATCACGACGACGTCCAGGCAACACACACCCGACTTCCACTTCCGGCCACGCAGAATGTCGTCCATCATGCGCTCTACAGTAGCCGGAGCATTGCAGAAGCCGAAAGGCATGACGTTAAATTCATACAGGTCATCGGGTGTCACAAGAGCGGTTTCATGGCTATCATCGGCTGCCATGGGGACCTGCCAGTACCAAGAGCGTAAATCGAGAGAAGAGAAGAGTTCCGCTCGTTGTAGGCAGTCCAGAGCATCATCAATACGGGGAAGAGTGTAAAAATCCTTTTGGCGTGATCTTATTCAGGCGGCGGTAATCAATATAGAAATGAATAGAGCCATGTTTCTTCTTCATGAGTACCACGGGCGAGTCCCATGGACTGTGGAGGCCTGAGTCACGCTGCTCTAAAGCATGGTGTCAACCTGTTCCTGTAGAACTTGGCGCTCATTGGCGGATACACGATATAGGCGCTGACCCATGGTGGCATGGTCATCGGTTTGGATGTGGCGGACGTAAGTCGACGTGCGCGTCAAAGCGGGTTGGTGTGAATCGAAGGAGGAACGAAATTGATGAAGTAGCGCGTAGTGTCGCGTGCAGGAATCGACGGGAGAAGGTACCTACGTCGAGAGACGGCAAATCATCAGTCTCAACGCAAGAGAGAATGAAATCAATTATCTGCATGGTACTGAGGTAATCACCGCGAAGCACAGCGAAAGCATGAACAAACGGATTGGTCACGAAAAACGCGGTAGGGCCAGCTGACAGGGTTAGTACTGCGTAAGGTATGGGCAGGCACTTGCGGCGCATAAACAGGGGCGATGGTGTAAAAAGTACGCTGTGGTAACGAACAAGGTCAGAAGCGATGGGCACAAGACCAGAAGAGAACGCAGGGAGGTCATTCATGGAGAGATATACTTACGTAAAGAGCGGACACTTCCTTAGGGCGCTTCGGGCGAGCTACTACATGGCCGCTAGCGCCCGAGCGGTTGGTCAGACCGCTAACTTCGTCCTCCGAGAGTTTAGGTCCGTGCTTCAGCTCTGTTTCAGTTTCAGTTTTGATAGCAATGCTTTCGATTCTGATTCTCCTTTGGCTATTGAAATATTCAACTGCATTGTCTAAATGGAGCACAAGTGCTTTAATATTTCATTTCTAAGCATGCCATACATATAGAGGTATTAAACTCTCGGGTCGCAGTGAATCGCAAACTTTTGCTGGAAATATTTATTTTTTTCAGATACTGCAGACCATACATATACATGGCCCAGGCAGGAGGGGCATCCGCGGCAATAACATGAGTACACATATAACAAGCATACAGCTGTTCAGAAACAAATTTCACACAAAAAAATTCATAACGAGCGAACTACAATTAACAGCGCAAAAATTGACGCTCCAGTTCTTTAACAAAGTCACAGGCTGCGAAAGTGTGCGAAGGCAGGGAATTCCATTCACTGGTAGTCCTGGGAAAAAAAACTATGCTTATAGGTATTGGTTGGTGCAAAAATTGGGGCCAAGGAGTGAGGGTGTGTGTGTCGAGTTTTCCTGGTGCAATGTGGCTTAACACAGTCTGGCATGTTTAACCTCAGCGTACCTGAGACGCAGTTATGCAAAAAAGCGAGCCGACTAATTTTTCGACGGGATTCCAATGTTCCTATACTATGTTGCCGCATCAATAAGGAAGGAGAATCACCAAGCTTCTCGAAGAACCTACGCAAGCTGAATAAGTTCATGCAGGTTGGAATAATGCAATCAAAGCTGTCCTTACTTTAGTTTTATGCCGTCATTGAGCCGCCTGTTTCAGTTGCAGACACTGAAGAGAGTGATTTCACAAAAAGTGTTTATTTTTTCTTGTTTACAATTTGAATTGTACAGAAAAAATACTGGATCACACACATTTTATAAAATACATCATAATACAAAGTGCAACAGCAAATAAGTTATGTTAAAACCGGTGGCGCCATGTCACGAACACCGATCACTTGCTGATGCCGATCACCTGAAATTCTCTGAAACACATCATGTCGGCGGCATTGACACACATATCAGAAGTTATGCTTGAATAAAACGTATTAGTATTTGTTGTACTTCAGTCTAAAACAATCTTCTTTATATTTTAGGCTACTCTCTTTTTTGCTGTTCGTTTCCTAGCACTCTATGACACCCAAAAAGCACATAGTAGGTTTCGAACCCAATCGGGCAGCTCGATTCTGATGCTTCGATGGCAGTCAACTGTTCCTAAACGCGGCTGAAACGCGATCGAGGCATATTGAGGCCCGATTAGGATCTGACCGATCACGATCCAAACTGTCCGCTTCCCGTGTGACAAAGGTATTTTCACGTGGTCGATTTCAAATGCACATTACACTGTTCGACCCACGCCATATAAAAGCTTTGTATTACGATAGGGGTGATTCATCGAGAAATCCTGTGTTTTAAACAAAACGTGTTGCGAGTGACTTTTGGAAATTACGCTTTCGAAGTAATGCTCTTCCGGAAAAGACAGTACAAGAAGAAACGAATGATTTACGGCTCATATAGGCTACACGTGCAAAATACGTTCACGCAGCATAACAAACGACTTGCTACAATGTTCTTAGCTCCGGAAACATCAAAATTAATCCTGCAGGCAAAAGGAAACAACTTACCGTAAATACGAGGCAACGCGTTGAAAAGCGGGGGGGGGGGGGGAGGGGGGGCGTATCCGGCCGCACAAGACCGGCGCAGCACCAACTTCGATATGGAAATGGAACGATTGGATGCAATCCGCTGGACGTGTGATAATAACCCGCGTCGACCTTTGAAGTAGAGTGGAAGCAAACATAGGCCGCCTGGCGGGTGGTCAGACCCTTTTTTGCTCGGCCGCGGAGCGGCTTGAGTGTGCGCGCTCTTTACGTAAGAATGGCTCTCAATGGGTCAGTGTTTTCGGCAACCACGGCTTTAGCAGAAGCAGCACAAAAGACATCGCTCTACGAGGAACCGCTGAGCGCAAAGCAATTGAGTTCAGCACGAGCACAATCGATGACTGCGTTATGGCGTTACAGGAAGTCCCAACCCAAAATGATTTCATGAGAACAGTTTGTGGCGACACACTCTGAGCATATATCCGCGGAGCCTCCGCCTTGTTATCATCCGGCCCAGCGTAGCACGGCCACACGCTGGTCTGCGTTACCGATAAACACAGCGCCACAGCTGCGTAACCCGAGGCATGCGTCAGCGACGATGGCTAAAAAACAGGCTGCTCGGCAGGGAAGAGCGGCTTTGTTCCTTCCGCTACCGAGACGAGCGTAGCATTGGTATGCTCGTCCGCTGCCATCGCTAATCGAATAAACAGTTAAGTTCTGTAGCGAAAGCTACACTGGCCACGAACTTGCGATTTCGCTGTGGCGGTGCTCCAAGGAGGCACAGAAACAAACCTTAAGCCGTTGCCCAGCAACCGCCGCAGCTTGGCGGACGCCGCGCTCCTCGCCGCGGAACTGCCTTACCCTTACCCGCCCATTACGCACTTAACCGCTAACCATCATATTCGGCGGCGGCATCCATGGGAGCCACTGAAACCCCAGCGCACCCACTGAATAATAAAAAAAACTCTGTCGAGGCTGGAAATAGAAGCAGGGCCTTTGGTGTTTGAGGCGGAGACGCTACCACTCCGCCACGACGAATCAATGTTTAATCATGAATAAAGGCGCATCGAGTGAATGCACGAGTTTCTTATATTAACTATTTCGATCCAGTAGTCGCCGCGCTTTAGCTACGTATATCCTGGCCTAACAGAGCTAGGCCATCGGCAATATTTTTTATGTTGGGAGTCCTCCTTCAGCACAAACGACGTCCTACATCTGGTGACCCGGACAACGGACAATAACGCATCGCCATGGACGACGAGCAAGAGCAACAGCTTCAGGAACGGCGAGGCCAACTCAGTAATTCCGTGGAGGAGCATCCCGCCGGCTCCGCCGAGGACGTCAGAACCCCGGCAGACGGCATACCGCACGCTGCCCCGCACGACGTCTGGCATGTCGCTGTCAAGCTTCCGCCATTTTGGGCCGAGTCGTCCGAGATATGGTTTGCCCAAGTCGAGGCCCACATCACGCGCACATCACGCAAGACTTGACCCACTACGATTATGTCGTCGCCCACCACGATGCCCGCTATGTCAACGAGGTCAGGGATACATACCCTTGCCAACCCACCAACGGCCAACCTTAACGAACACCTCAAAGCTGAACTCATCCGCAGCCTGTCATTCTCGGAAGACCAGAAGGTGCGACAACTACAGTCCGCAGAACTTGCCGAACGCAAGCCTTCGCAGCTCCTCCGCCACATGCGTGCTCTCGCGGGCAACACGGAAGTCCAGGATTCCTTAGTGCGAGCACTTTGGCTTCCACGACTTCCACCGCACGTCCAGGCAATTCTGCAGGCTCAGCTTACGCTACCTCTCGACCAACTTGCCGAGATCGCTGATCGCGTCATCGAGGTCTCTTTGCAACAGTTGTCGCCCACCATCCTGGCTGCCGCTGAACACCACAGAATTTGCGCGCTGTATCGACAACGACATCAATCGACAGCTCAGCTCCATTCAAAGACGCATGGGCCAATACTTGCCGACGCGCCACCCGCAAAGCCATGACCGTAACACCACCCCGATGTAGTAGCCTGGTGATGACGACCGGGGCTACTGCCATCCACGCTTTGTAGTCAGAGCACGACAATGTCCGCTGCATATAAGGAAAACGCTAACGGCAGTTCGTAGACACGGCTGCGAGCTGCCAACCTGGAGGCCGTCGCATATTCGCTACCGACGAAATTACAAAGCAGTGGTTCCTTGTCGACAGCGGTTCCGACATTTGCTGCTACCCACGAGCCCATCTTCAAGGTACCCGTCCTCCTATATCTTTCAAGCTCAGCGCGGCAAATCGGTCCACAATCAAGATTTACGGCTCGCTCCGCCTGCTCGACCAGTTTAAAAACCTACGCCGTGGCCTTCATTGGAATTTTTTTAATCGCCGACGTCATCGAGCCTATTATCGGCTCAGACGTTTTGGCGCACTACAACCTCCTTTCGGACAGCCGCCACGTCCGTCTCATCGACGCGACAATGAAACATTCTTCGCCAGGACAACGAACGACTACCCACCAGTCAAGCATCAAAGTACTCAGTGTTGAAAATCATTCACCGTTTCAGGCCATCCTCGCCGAATTTCCCGGTTTAACGCACCCTAGAGGGTTGCTACGTGATGTGCAGCACACCACTGTGCACTGCATCTGGACCACCCCAGGCCCCTGGTTTTCTGCCTCGCCCGTCGCCTTGCTCCGGACCGCATACGCATAGCCAAAGCAGAGTTCGAAGCCATGATGCGTGAGGGATTCGCCCGCCGCTCCGACGGCCCATGGGCGTCGCCATTTCATCTTGTCCCGAAGAAGACCGAAGGCTGGTGGTCCTTTGGAGACTACCGTGCTCTCAACGTCGACACCATTCCGGACACGTACCCCGTTCACTATATACAGGACTTCGCCCATCGCATTTATAGCTGGCATGTTTTCTCTGTGCTAGACTTGGTGAAGGCCTACACGCAGATAGTAGTCAATCCGGACGACGTCCCGAAAACTGCAATCATTACCGCCTTCGGTTTGTTCGAGTTTCCCTTCATGAGCTTTGGCGTAAGGAACACTGGACAAACCTTTCAGCGCTTCGCCGACGAAGTCTTCCGCGGCCTCGACTTCTGCTTCTTCTATCTTGACGACATGCTGGTCTTTTCCCGTAAGGCCGACGAACACCACACGCACCTTCGTCTACTTTTCTAACGTCTCAATAACCACGGCCTACTCGTCAACGTCCCAAAGTGCACGCCCAGCGCTTCAGTCGTCAAATTCCTGAGCCATGAAGATTCATCACCTAAAACTCGACCTTTGCCTCAACGTATCTCAGACGTGCAAAATTACCCCCAACCCATCACCGCTAAAGACCTTCGCTGTTTCCTCGGCATGCTGAACTTTTACAGGCGTTTCTTGCCACACGCAGCCGACTACCAGGCACCCCTCCATGATGGCTTGGCTGGTCTACGAGGAAACCAACCCGTCACGTGGACACCAGCTTTAACGAAACTTTTCGAATAATGCGAAGCTGCTCTCTGCACCGCCACCCTTACCTGCCATCCCGGGCCAGACGCTCCTTTGGGGCTCTTCACGGACGCCTCTGACTTTACCGTCGGCACCGCGCTTATGCAACGCATAGGCAACAGCTAGGATCCCTTGGAGTTCTTCTCCAAGAAACGTTCAGCTCGAAACAGGACCCCTTCTGCTGCCAGTCCCACACACGAAACCACGACCCTAGCCTCGTTGATTTCTCCAGCTTACTACAGAGAACTTCTGGCGATATACGAAGTTCGACACTTTCGCCACATTCTCGAAGCACAGCTCTGCACTATCTACACCGACTGCAAACCTTTGACCTACGCCTTCTCTCAACGCCACGACAAACTCCCGCCGGTCCAGCAGAACCAGTTCTCGTTCATTGCCCAGTTTGCCACCGACATACAACATGTCAGCGGAAAGGGCAATGTGGTCATCGACTTACTTTCATGTGCGGCAGCTATCAGCTCTTCGCAGATAACAGCTGACGTCCTCGCCGATGCTCAGACTACGGAAATTGAGCTGCAAGACCTTCTTAAGGCCGGGTGCTCACTGCAGCTGCAACAAGTTCCCATATCCCGATTAACAACGACTATCTAGTGCGACATGTCAACTGCACGAAGCAGGCCTTACGTGCTCCTTTCCTATCGCCGTGGCCTCTTCAACAAGCTGCATAATCTCAGCCATCCCAGCATACACGCCTTGTGGCCGACCGCTATGCCTGGCGCTCTATTCAGCGCGATTGCCACCCCTCGGCGCTACCCTGCATTCAATGCCAGCACGCTTAAGTCACCAGGCATGTCACTTCACCGTTCGGAGCATTTCCCCAGCCCTCTGGTCGGTTCCAACACGTCCACCTTGATATCATAGGGCCCTTTTCACGGCTGGACCGTCACCGATCTGTACACTCGATGGCCTGAGGCATGGTCCCTCGAGGGAATCACAGCGGAAGCCGTCGCCTCGGCCTTCTCCAGCTGGATTGCTCGCTTCGGGCCCCCTCGCCACGTCACCACCCACGAAGCACGACAGTTCGAATCGCACCTTTCAGGCTCCTTGGGCTGACCATCAGGTTCGAGCGCTCGAGGACCACCAGCTACCACCCTTGCGCCAACGGTATGATCGAGCGTTTACACCGACAGTTCAACGCAGCCATCATGTGCCACCCGGACTCAACCTGGCTCCAAGCCATCCCAGCCATCGCCCTAGGTCTTCGCACCACCTACAAGCCGGACATTACGGCTACACCAGCAGGGCTCGTCTACGGGGAACCACTCCGTCTCCAAGGCGAATTTCTTGCTGCACCGCCATCCGCCACCACGACGTCAGATCCCACCGATTTTGTCGCCCGGCTCTGACGCACCATCGCTGCCCTCTGTCCGTCATCTCCATTCACCAAGATATGTAACAAGATATGCTAATGATTCGAGGTCGTCCGACTCACCAGCAAGTTTCCGAGCGAATGTTCGCCCGCGCTAGGGAAAGGGTATACTTCGAGGCTGGACAGGACGAGATAAGGCAGCCAGGCTTCCCGCCGCTTCCTCGCCCCGCTGGCGAAGAGCGGAGCCGCGAGCGACACGTCCATTTGCGCCGACGATCCCAGGCGAACCCTGTTCTCTCTCCCGCGTGCGAGCTGCGAGCAGTGTCTCGCACTGCGACGCTGGCACCCTCTCTCGTTAGTTAAGGTAACTAACAAGGGAATGTGCCCCCTCCCCTCTCGAGTCGAGGCTGCTGCTGCACGGTGCATCGCGGGAAAGACTCCACAGGGGACTTCAGGGCAGATCCCCACAATACATACATACATGCACACATGCACGCATACATACATACATACATACATACATACATACATACATACATACATACATACATACATACATACATACATACATACATACATACATACATTTATACATACTTACACGCATACATACATATACATCCGTACGTACATACATACATATGTACATACATGCATACATGCATAACCACAGCGGTGGCTCAATAATAAATCCGCAAGCAAGCCTCACCATCGCTCTAAAGAATGCCGCAGGCAAGGATGAAAGTGATAGTGAATGTGCCGAGATATTTAACCGCGCGTTTGTATCTGTTTTTACAGACGAAGCTGCCTCACCATTGCCCCATCCGCCTACTGTAACACTGCCGGCAATGTCGCCCATCGAAATCACAGCGCAATGTATCGAAAACCTTATCGACTGAATTAAACTTTCGTCAGCCTCTGGAGTGGGCGAAATCATCTGAAAAATACCGGAAAACACAAAACACATTTCTGCCATTTATCTTTCATTATTGTTTTTGCAATCACTGTCGACAGGAGCTTTACCAGACGACTGGAAGGTGGGGAGGGTCATCACGGCCGAAAAGTCAGGTAAAAAGAATTCTCCGTTAAATACGGCCCATCTCCTTAACCAGCGTGCCTTGCGAAATAATGGAACATGTCATCGATTCCCATATAAACTTTCTAGACTCAAACAACTTCCTCGGTCCGGCTCAACACGGGTTTCGTATACGGGGTTTTCCTGCGAGACCCAACTGGCAATCTTCACTCGCGACGTGCATGCTAAATTTGACCGTAGCCTGCAGACCGATGTGTTATTTTTAGATTTCGCGAAGGCATCTGACAAGGTACCTGAATAGCGCCGAAAACTAAAACTCGCCCTTTTAAATTTACACCATAATATCCTGGAATGCATTAAAGAATTTCTAGCTAACCGCTCTCAGTTCGTTTCTATTAACCACCGCTCAAGCGCTCTCCCTTTTTAATCTGGCGTACCTCCGGGATCTGTCCTCGGCACACTCTTGTTTCCAGTATATATTAATGATCAAGCTTCACATGAACCATGTAAAATTCGTATCTTCGCCGATGACTGCGTAGTCTATCGCACTGTTACTAAAATTTCTGATCAAATGGCCCTTCAAAACGACCTTAACGTCCATAAGTGGTGTGACCTCTGGCTAATGACACTAAATGCTAACAAATGCAAACTTGTTTCCTTTCATTGTCAACCCAATCCCCTTATTTTTTCCTATGCAGTTGCTAACTCGTTTATAGAAAGCGTCCAATCATTTAGTAATCTTGGTATCACCGTCTGCAGCAATCTTTCTCAAGAGACACATTACCACAATCCTATCATCTGCTAACAGATCCCTAGGATTCATGAAACGTCATCTTCGTCATGCGCCGCAACAAGTGAAGCTCCTCGCTTATAAAACTCTCATCAGGCCGAAACTTGAGTACGCCAGCCCTATCTGGAGCCCACACCATGCATACCTAACGAATGCACTCGAATCAGTTCAAAACCGCGCCATTCGTTTCGTTCACTCTGCATATCCATATACCACCAGCGTTTCAGCTCTGAAGAAGAATTCCGGTCTTGAAAGCCTCGCAGCCCGGCGCCGCATCACCAGCCTCTTTTTGCTCCACAAGTTTTTCCATAGTTCTCTAAATCAACTATCCTACATTACTCATCCGAACAGCATATCTCACCGCACTACCCACCCGTTTCAGGTTGCCCGCCCTGTGTCCCGTACTGCAACTTATTCAGGCTCATTTTTTCCCCGAGATATTGTGGACTGGAATGCCCACCCCACCGATATCGCTATCATCACGCACCCGTCTGTATTTTCCGATGCTGTAAACACTTATATTTAAAGGCAATGACTTTTACTTGTTGATGAATATGTTAACCCACGCCTTATGTAATACACCTGAAGGGGGTCTTTGAAGTGGAAAAAGAGAAGTCAAGTAAACTTCCAAACTGAAGAGGGGATGACAAGTATCATAAATATTTAGCCTTCTTAGTATCACCCATACGGCACGCGGGAAGTTCTGTTTGGCATTTATCTACGCAAAAACCTCTGCTGCCTAGTCCTCAACAACTAGAAGCTCGATGCTTACTTCCCCACCGAGTGAGTTCTGGTAAGAGAACAGTAACAGACCGAAAAACATACGAAAAGGATGTACCAAAAATGATAGAAAATGACAGGTATACTAGAGTGCAACACTGCCAGACGGGGCTACACGTAGAGATCTAAGCATAGCTCGCTGAGGTTCTTGTGCACATACGGTAGAAGCGACAGCCTGCCGTCAACCATTAATGGGTGGCGACCAATGGTTCAATTATCACCTAAAATAGACAGAAATTTATCTCGTTAGCCGCTTTAAGATTTCCTACGTACGCTCCATTGCATGCTTCTCCCCTGTCTCCGTAAGTAATGACGTCGGGTGGCTTTGCCATTGCACGCCTAAGCCTCCAACACGGCACCCACGACTGTGCGCGTAAAGGCCCGTGCAGGAGAGGGTGTCTGGCATGATTCCTTGCAACAGCTCTTGCGTGAAGAGTAGTCGCGCAGCACAAAACCACGCAACGGACGAAATGCACGTAAGACAAGGCTATGGCTGGGTGGAGGAAGAGGAGAGGGTCATTTCATTCGCGCTTACTGCTTCACGGCCTCCGCTGAATAATATAAAAAAGGCAGGCCACCACGTTGTCACGCATTGTTAGAGTGCGCCGCCCGAATTCCTTTCCTTCTCGCCATCTTCTTCCCCCTTGGCCTTCCCTGCCACACTCTCACCCACATTTTTTCGCGCCGTTCGGGCAGAGGATGGACGGGACCTGCCCCTGCCTGAGAGAGAAATTCACGACGGCGAATACTAAGCCTCGCTGCTTCGGGGAGCTGGGGCGTGCGCCAGAAATAATAACACAAAGCGGCCGCCTGCGGGGTATTAGGCAAGCCTTGAATTGAGAGCTAGTGAGTGGGAGCGCTGGTTTTCTGTCCTTCTGCTGAGCTGAGCAGTGCTGAGCCTGCAAGAGGAGGCGATGCAGCGGCATTCTTACGTCGTCGACAACGCTGCTAACGAGGACCAGTACCGATGTGCCTACCACGACACCTTGCGCCCCGTGTCGGACGCAGAAGCCCGTTGCGGCAAAGAGAGGCTGGCGTTCACAGTGATCCACGGTAGGCGCGCATTCTGCACACGCAGACCGACGTGACGCTGCTTTCGCGCAGATCATCTGTGAATGTGGGGTGGAGTGTCAATACTAGAAATAGCAGATAGTTGGTGGTCGCGTCGGTATGTAAATTTGAAATGACAACTGGGCAATGTACACCAGGCTAGCTGCGTTATCTAGGACTCAGCGAGGAGTCCGTTTTTCGGTGGTAGTCAATGAATATACAAAAAATAAAGTACCAACTTTACACAAAATGTGTTCGCCCCAATTGGAAAAAAATAAATTCAGAGAGTTATCAAGTTTAGCAAAAGTGCTTCCTTCCTGTGTCGGTTAAATGTAATGATTCCATCCTGAATCGGTGCAATTTTTGAAGTCCTTGTGCTTGGTCATTGGCTGAAGCGATGCCAGGCATTACGCTATAGCCGTTAACAGTGAAGGGCGATGAAATTAAAATGTGACATCGTGGAATAATAATAATAATATTAATTGGTTTTAGGGGGAAACGAAATGGCGCAGTATCTGTCTCATATATCAATGGACACCTGAACTGCGCCGTAAGGGAAGGGATAAGGGAGGGAGTGAAAGAAGAAAGGAAGAAGAGGTGCCGTAGTGGAGGGCTCCGGAATAATTTCGACCACCTGGGGATCTTTAACGTGCACTGACATCGCACAGCACACGGGCGCCTTAGCGTTTTTCCTCCATAAAAACGCAGCCGCCGCGGTCGGGTTAGAACCCGGGAACTCCCGATCAGTAGTCGAGCGCCCTAACCACTGACGTGGAACCGGTCACAGAATCATGTATTTCGGGGGATTACAGCGCAGACAAACACAGGAAGAAACGAAGTGACTACTTCGTTTCTTCCTGTGTTTGTCTGCCCTGTAAACCCCCGTTGTAAACTCCTGTTCCACTTTCTTTAAATAAGCATTGTTTTCGTACAACATTCGTGTTAACTGTGGCTAATGAAATACATGATTCTGCGATCGTGGAATCGGTCGCAGAATCATGTATTTCGTTAGCCACAGTTAACACGAATGTTGTACGAAAACAATGCTTATTTAAAGAAAGTGGAACACGAGTTGGCCACACACTACCGCAGATTCAACAGAAGCGCTGATATTGATTAATGCCATATAGCACCTTCTACACGAAGACAAGGCCTTTTCGCCGGCTTCGGAAGATAAAGATCAAAGTATGGAAAAGCCAAGTGCACTTACACAAGGGGAGGAATTCTGCTAATAGTAATAGCGTCTCTTACAATACTAATGAACATAAATTTTCGCAATAAACGTGACACATGGGTGTAGAAGACAATATTAATGCTGAAGGTCATGATACAACACCAAAAAAGAGCCGCGCGGACGGCTTTACTGAACCTGGGGTCTTGTCCTGCTCAACCGGTTGTGATCCTGACGGATTCAAAGTCTTGCCTTCGAAGGTTAGAGCGCAAGCTCCCTACAGATACCTTGTCTCATAGCACTCTGCGCATGGTGCATAACCTGCACAGCAGAGGCTTCTCCATATGATTCCAATGGGTGCCCTCACATATAGATAACATAGGCAACGGGGGAGCCGACCGTCTCTGCCATAAATCGCTGTCATGTAATCCGTCCAGAAAAGTTCCTCAGGATGTAACGACGAGGAGGAAGAGGAGGAGGAGGAAAGGCTGGGAGGTTAATTGGAAGAATAATTGGTTTGCTGCCCTGCACGGAGGGAAAGGCATGAGGGGATAAAAATATGAAGCAGAACATAGAGTAGCAGGAAATTGAAGCAACTATGCAAAGTCACAGCGTTCGGTGTAGTAACAGCCTGTCGTGCAGGCCAGAAGTTCTCAAGAAGCGGAGCAGCGCCTTGGAGGCCTTCACCGCCGACGATCGCCGCGGCCAGTGGCCGAGAATATTCATTTACGCCAGTGGGCGTGGATCTGACACTCCAGCGCACGGCAGAGAGATTGCCTTTCGGCGCTGTAGGTAGGGCATTCACATGAAATGTGGCCTATATACTCGCCACCACCGCAGATGGCACATGCAGGGCTATCAGGCATACCGCTTAAGAAAGACTAATGATTGTTGAAAGCTACTCCAAGCCACAGGCGACACAGCAAAGTCGTTTCTCGTCGTGGTAGGCCGGATGGAAGTCGGAGCTTCAGATCTGGGTCCAAGGATTGTAAACGAGAATTCGAAATTGGCCTGAATTCCACGCGGCAAGTGTGATGTCCCGTGCCAGTGGTCGAAGCCTACACGCTACACAGGACTCTGGAGATGGGAATGGACACAAAATCGTCCTCGTAGTAAGCAGTTCGCGCGGCCTCGTCCGCGCGGTGGTTGCTTGCGATGCCGCTGTGTCCTGGCAGCCATTGGCAAACAATAACGTGCCCTGTATTGATGGCGGCGTGGTGGAGCTCACAGGATTTCTGCGACCAGTTGTTAACAGAGCCCATGACGACGAGCAGATTGTAAGACTTCGAGGGATGCTTTTGAATGAGTGAAAACAGACCATTGCTGGGGCGCTTCTTCACTGATATGCTCAATGGTGACACGAACAGGAGTAAGTGCTGCACCAGTGGATGAAGACCGGTGTTATGTGTTCACTTTATTAACTATCGTCTGTACGGGGATGAACACGGAGCTCGAGGAACTGTAAAGGGTCACTGAGCCATCGGTGTATACGTGCAGTCGGAGTCCGTGCTGGTCATGGAAATATTCTAGAGTGGTCTGTTTTAGTGCCGTCGGCGATAAATAAGCCTTCTTTTTTATGCCTGGTATGGAAATAAGCACACGAGGTTGGTGCAGGCTCCATAATGGAGAGGACGGTCTAGAAGCTGGTGTAAAATAGCTGGTAGAAAGTTGCGAAGGGCATCAATAATTTTTGCAAATGATGTACGCGGCCGATTAGCAGGAAGACTGGCAAGATGGTGCGCGGGAATCCGAGAGAGGTGACAAATATGCGCTCTCAATGCTTCCATTGTTACATAGGCTGTCAATAGATTCTCCTGGGCAATGAGTGCTGTTGCAGCTGTAGACGAGCATTTTAGTCGTCCTAGGCACGTCGAGAGAGCTCGAGCTTCAACACTTTGTAGACACCGTATGTTCGTTTTCCTCAGGTTTCCTTCCTAGGGCAGGGAGAATGTGCCAAAGGAATCCCATGTATAATGCGGTGTACAGCTCAGCCATTTTACTACCCTGTGGAGTTCACCCTACAAGCCATGTGTGACTTAAGGACTACAAAGATTCTAGACCACATTGCTAAATCGCGTTCGCAACGGCTGTGCTCGTACTCCGGCGTGGATGTATAAGACGGGACTGGCATGGTCTCCGCTGTGTTTCACATGTGGTGTGTGAGGTAATATAGAACATTACCTTATGTGCGGACCAGTGTACAAAGCAGAAAGGTGTGTGTCGTAAGCTTCCCTTCAATGCAAAGAAGCCCCTGATAGTTACCTTTAGGACACTGTCTACCCGCGCAGAAAACAATCATGTTGAAAGCGGGCTTGACGCCTTCTTTTAATGTTCCTCTAGAACTCAGATTTGGACTCCAAACGGTGTCAGTAGGAGTTTACTATCGACTATTATAGGTGATTGTGTTTAGATCTATGTAGATCAGTCAGGTTTCAGATATGTGCCTGATTTGTGGACCTTATTTAGCATTTATGTGTCGCTACGTTGGAGCAATTGCCGGCAGAATCCGCGAGGCTCACCCCACCTGTAGCTTGCAACAACTTCAACCTCTCTCTTTCAGCCTCTTATCCATGCGCAGATAAAGCGTGAAGCCATTCGCTAAGTTTATTTGGAATACTGCGTCCGACTTCAGGCTGAAGTTAAGTGCACTGGGCATCATTAGGAGAACTCAAGAATCCGCAATAAACGTCAGCACGGTCGCTTTGTTTGGACTTTAAAAATTACCCTCCTATTTTGAAAAAGGTTACGATAACAAAAACAATGCCATAAACCAGGCGTGTAGATCCTAAACGAAGGACCACACCTATTAGAAGAACTTAGAGCCTTGCCGTATTGGAGTAAAATATTGATCGATATAGAACTTCATAGCAAAACTTTCTAGGTAGTACTTTACTGACGTGCGGCTCTCTACGTGCAGCGCGAAAAGCGTGGAATTTAATGGTTTGCAAAGCGTTTTTGAACGTAAGCCAAGCCACGCGTGCCGAGCGTATTTAAGTTAGATCCCTACAGAGGGGACTGAAGCTGGCGTCAGCGCAAATATTAAGGAAGCCGCCATCATGCCCCCCTTCCTCCTCCTCCGCCTCAATTTCCTTGGCGATCTGGTGAAACGCAGTGGAGAAAGCAGGGCACGTGTTACGAATGATGCATCCCTGAAACGATATTTTCTGTGCGCGCAGCAGGAACTGTCCCAAAAAAATGGTTGCGGTCGTTCCTGTTACCAAATTGAAACCTTTTCCCAAACAAGAAAATCGAATATTCTTCCAAAGTATCGAAAGACGAGCTACTGTAGTCGAAATCTCCCTGAGTTTTGAAGAATAACAGCAGCGTCAAAAGGAGGAAAGCAGATTAAATAAGCGTGTGTCATGTCTTACTTCTTCCCCGTGTCTTACGTCATGTTATGTCTACAGCTGGTAATGCACCGTCTGACCTGCCGAAGATCCGAAAGAACGGTGCCGTACTGAGAAAAAGCCTGCGGGATATTGCCACGCCTCGCTGGGCGATGACGACTTCCCGTCGAAGGACGCATGGGGACAGTGACAGAAGATAGCTGGTCATTCGGAGGACTGATGTGACGGGACCATTCAGCAATTACCCGTATCCGTCAGGAGCCCGCTTAAGAGCCCGCCGCTCGCGGTTTATTTCAGTTGACGCCCGCGGCGTCGCATGAGCCACGTGATTTTTCGAGGAGAGAAAGCCGCCTGCACCACGGTTTCTGCACTGCAGAAGTCAGGAGCGGAAATGCTACCTTCTCGACAGTTCCCATGGTCTGACTCAGCCAACGAGCGTCTCCGCCTGCTAGAGCACTGCTGTGCGAGACGGTGCTGCATTTCTGATGCTGCAGTGTTGCGCTGTTTCGGTCGGCGTCTGCCCTGGGAGGGATGTGTCTTATGTTGGACTGGCGACAGGTTGAGATTTGGGCTGTACCTGAGGGGCTTAAACGACGGCATGAAGTGACCACGGACGCTTGTGGCCCTGGCATAAGGCTCATCCAATCGCTCGTCGATATGAACTCCTAATCCTTTGCACTTATAATATTTCACTCTGTAATTGGGTTAGTAAAAGTCCCATTAAACCTGGAAGTTTTTGTTTTCTCAACTTCAAAGCTTCAGTCTTTTCTCAGCCCGAAGAATGAAATACGCTACCAAATGGAGCCCGGGTTCGTGTTAACCCGAGCGCCACGACAGTTCTTCTAGCGCTGTTTTTATTCCTCATGGTGGAAATTTTTACCACGCATAGGTAAATGCACATCAAGGAAAAACTAAAACACTCAGGAGCGGTTTCTAGGTCTGGCAAAAAGCAATAAAAAATAATTTAGTTTTTAGCACTGGGTATTGACTGTGCTTGTATCGTTCGGTTACGCACTCAATGGAGGCGTGTAGGAACACAGAGGGTATTTACTCGAAAATACTGGAAAAAATTTGTGAAGAGGGTAGTGTCGCTTCCAGGTTTTCGGCAAAACTACCAATACATTGCTCGCGTTCCAAGTTCGAAATGAATAAAACGAGCTGCTGCCGAATGCAGAATTTACCGACAAAGATTATTTTGGTCTTAAATATTTGCAAACCGGCTCCATTCAACAAGCAGGACAACCGCTGGCACCCTGGTCACTATCTGCATACATAGCACTTGCTAAGTAAAAAAAAAAGAAACGAACACCAAGTTCAACGCTCTCGTCCAGTCAAACTTCAGTGGAGCGTGCGCCCAGAGATTAGTCTGTGCCGGGCAGACACCGTCACCAAAGAGCGGGAAAGGTGTCTACCACGCGCTCGGATGGCATGACATGTAAGCGTCGTTTAGATGCATGACGTTTGAGAAAATTTGCAGAATGAGGAACGTTTGAGGAATTTACATTAGTACAGTAGGGTGCTCCGTACCGCTTCATTCTGAATACAAAGTATTTCGCATCATAGATGCGGAGAATACAACGCGAGATTTAGGACTGTCGCGAATTGGTAACACGTCCCCGACTTTCCACAGGGGAACGCTATCGCGTGCAGGTTCGAACGAAACAACAAAGAGAGCAGACAAAACAATACGAAGCCGTATTTATAATTTAAAAAAAAGAGCCGATACGAAACGAAAACAAGAAAAACACACATTCAACACGCGTAATACACTACAGAATAAAGGAAAGGGTTCACCAGATACTGAGCGTCCCAGGTGAGGCGGGGATGGCTTGCAGACAGGACGTATGCGAGTGGATGTAGTGCGACGCGTCGCTGGCGTTGCGGCGACGGAAGAGACGAAAAAGAGCCAGGTGGTAGTAGGAGCGGAGAGCGCTGCAGGAAGACGCCGGTGGCCTCCCGTCAACAGCCCGAAGAACTTGGCAGCAGCAGGAGAATCGTAGCCAGATCCCATCGACGACGACCGGAAATGCCAAAGGCTTAAAGCAGGCTATCCAAGGGTGTCTTGAGGCAGCACGGACGCTTAGTCCATCGGCTGCCACCTCAACACTTTCAAGGAACGCAGTAGGCTTGCGTCGGTGGTCCAAGAGAGGTCACAAAAGCACGGACCTAACGTCCGACGACTGCCACCTCCACGCTTGAATGACACGATCTCCGCTGCGCTGTCTCCCCTCACACCTCGGTTTTCTGACACGTCAGCTCTCCGCTCCTCGTGCTCGCCACACTCTTCGTCGCCGTCGCCTCGCACCCTTCACACCTCGTACCCTTCGTCGCCTCACACCCTTCGCACGCGCACGCGCGCAGCGCTGGGCTGGCACGCGCAGTGATCCGCTATCCGACGCATCGCTGTCGAATCACCGCGTTCGAAAATCCTCCGAAGGTTTGTTGTGCACCTCACAAGGGCACACAAGCAAGAGCCTATGCAAGTAGTTCATCATTAGAGAAAGAGGCTTCAAGGTTCGCTTCGCCCATCTTTATTGGGCTAAATAAGGTTCTAGTTTGCACGAACCGCAACAGCAAGCGAGCAGAAACCCAACTGCTTATGCGCCACCTTCTTGGCCGTGTGCGGGTGAGGAGAGGAGCGGGACAGGCGAGACAGCAACCAATAGCGGAAAAAGATGGCTGCCGCCAAAGAAAGGAGTGTTAGAAGAGCGCCGGTTACTTTGTGCACTGCTGGGACCGGATAACCGAACCAAAGGCCTTGAAAGCGGTTCAAGATAAACGAAGACTTGCTTCTGCGCGAGGAGAGGCGGCGAACCCTTCCAAGCGTCCAGAAAGCTGTAGGAAGGTGCTGCGAACAGTAGTGTTCGCATTAGAACGGGAACGCCACGAAGCTACTTTGCGCGCTAGTAGATATTGCTGGAGCTGTTGGTTGTCTACATTGCACTGCACGGCAGAGCGAACCTGAGAAAGTAAGTGACGTATACGGCTGTTTGTAAGCAACATAAGGTATAAGGTACTTTATTATGAAATAATGAGCCTGTGCGGTTTATTATGTATAACACTTGCATTTAAATTCACAGAGCGCTCCTTAAGCGCTCTCCGCTGAGCGGAACTCGTGGAGAGCTTAGCTGAAATTGAGTATGCAACAAGCGCTCCGCTTGGGCTCAGCGTTGTAACGCAAGAGGAGCAGAACGTCAAGACGCTTTATTAAAAATACCTAATAGAACAATGAATCCAACGTGGTGGAAAACAAGCTCTCCAATTTCCGCGGATGAGTGCGATAACTGGATATTTAGGAGCTCCCAGAGGACGGCGCTAGAATGGATTTAGCAAATATAAGCGCCGCAATGCCGCTTTTCTTCTGGGCATAAGCTACAGAGCTCTTTGTCAATAAATAAAAGAATACACGCGAAAAAAATTCAGTCATGCTGTTTCAAAATATACTTCGAGAACTCCAAGAAATAAATGAGGAAGACAAAACACAGAGCGTAGTGCAGGCAATCACAGCGCGCCGCCTAGGGGTCAAGCAACAAATAAAGATAAAAGCTTAAACACTACATAAAAAATTAGAAAGCCAAGGGGCAGGCACAAGGTTCACAAGTGAAGTCCCTAGAGCAACGCTGTCGGGCAGCAAAAAACAAATTCCTTCGCTCTGACAATTGCAAAAGGTCAGAGATTATTTTCGACTGAGGAGAAGAAGAAGGGAAAGGAGCCGACTTGGAAGAGGAATTGAAGTCACCAGGGCAACGCTGCTCTCCTCTCCTCTCCGTTCAGTCTCCCTTTGGTTTTTGTCCAAGGCCCTGCGAGCGACGCACGTGGTCATTCGATTGAGTCCGGTAAGCCTCGTATTGACCTGTCTAGTCACCGCTGCCGCTTCCAATGTGGGAGGATAAATAAAACGCCTGTCCTCCCGACAGGGGCATCAGTTAACAATGGCGAAAGCACAGAGGCAGCAACAACTTCACGCTTTCTACGCTCGATACCGCGAGCGGTGCAAGCCAAGAGATGACGCGCCTCGCATTCGTTCTCCGGAGACAGGACGAAAACAAAAGACCTCCTGCCTTAAATCCCTCACTTAACCTCGCATTCACCTCTTGCTCTGCACATGTCCAGCGCCGCAGGTGAACTCCATGATGTCTACCTCACTCTCCTTGGCGTCATGAGGTTATTTTTTTCAATTTCTGACTTTTTACTCTGTGCCATCTGGACAGCAAGAAGCTGAGGTAAAAGCAGCTGTGTTCGTGCTTGCGTTTGTGCTTATTTATTGTGTGCAAATATAAACTATAGTCTTCCTTATAAGTAGATGACCGGGAATGGCACATCGGCAACAGGCTTATCCTAGGCTTTGCTAAAGCTCCAAATGGTACCTTTGGAAGAACAGCGTTCAGTGTGAAGGCAAGACCTTCACAAGCACCGTGTTTTTCCCAGTTTATGTTTACTTATACGCGAAAAGGAACAAAACATTTCATTTTAAATTCTCATCAGTTTTTTGTCTTACCTTAGCAATTATTGGGCTTTCTTGCCAATCACATACTTAATTTTCACGTTAAGCAAAACAATGAAGCTGCGAGAATAAGGTATGAGAAATAATTGTTAATTTTTTTTCAAACATATTATTGGCTGGAAGAGTTCGCACGTGTACTCTTCAGTAGATGGCAAGGCCGACTAGCCCATTTGCTAAACCTAGAGATGCACCCTAGCTGGACAAGCTCCAGGACACATGTTGGAAAGCACCACGCACGCATACCACCGCACCCACAGGAGCCCAAAAGAATAAAACGCTTGAAAAGGTGAGGAGAAGGGTTCTATTACCCCAAGGAGATTCTAAGCTCTCAGTGGCTTAAGAACGCCTGGGCACTCGGCTGAACATGAAACCAAACGCGCTGCAGAGTTTTCATCAAAGGTCCACGTCAAAATATTGTGTTGCATGCTGCACCAAAAAAATTCAGGCTGGAATGCTAAGCGACGTTTCCAGTCCGATTGTGTCCGAACGTACGATTAAGTTACAGCCGCGTCCCCCGCTTCATCATTGTAGGCCACGGCTCGAAAACGAGTGACAGGGACGTCAGTTGAATTCGTCTCTCTTTCATTCTTTCTTTGTTTCGAAATCAAAACTATGAATTAGGTCTAGGCGACAAGTCCAGAGAGGACGAAGAAAGAAGAGGCTAGGGAAACTGAAATCCCTTCGCTTATTTACCGGCTGAGTGTATCATCATTATTGTTTCCTTGCTGCCCCTGGTGCTGGCGAGATGGTCTTCCCGGCATGTTTCTTTCTCAGGAAAGGTTGGGAGTATTCTGTCCTCTCACTGAAGTCGCGGCCTTTGTAAGAAGCGTGGGAGGACGTGCAAAATAAGGGGCTCCTGGTAGCATAGCTTTCGACGATAAATCGAATTGAAAACGAAGAAAAAGGGAGGATAAGTCATGGACTGGGGTTAGAAGCAACTGGAGAAGAAAATAAAGAAGGGCAAATCCCGAACCAAAATTAGAGACGCGCAAAGTCACAGCGCATTCAAAAAACCACCCAACAGCAGACAAGAGGCGAATGCTACCGTGAGGAGGACTGGGGCGTAGCCGATGGCAAAGTCACTCGTCTCAGAAAGTGAATAGAGCTCTCGCTAGACCGCAAAGCGCTTGCACGTGGTATCAAGGTAGGTAAAAATTTTGAGTAAAGAAAAGCTACCTTCTTATTATAGTTGAGCTCCTCTGTTCCGTGCAACGTTGTAGAGCGATAGTTGTGGAGGTCTTTCCCTGGAAAAAATGGGGCCACCTTTGAAATATGCTGCAACCTAAAAATCTAGCCTTCACTTCCTGCCCAAAGAGAATGCTTCCCAAGGGGACAGGAGCGTTTGTCAGCCACATTTCTCAAGACCAGCCGAATATCCTCCCCGAAAACGTTTACCAAGCCCCATTCACGAATAATAGAACGAAGAATTTTCGAAAAGACTATCCACAAGGAACCTACCCCGGTTATTTTCTCCCAGGAAAGTTCCTCACTATTAGGCAGATTCCGGAAGTGTACTGTGGGGTCATGTCAACGGGTCTTGATCCAAGTATCAAGCAGGCCTTGTGTGCCTGACCCTTGTGGAACTTGAAGCGTGCGCTTTAAATGTCAGCACTGCGTGGAGGAAGACAACTCAAAGGCCCTCCGGCACATTAAATGTCCACGGGAAGGAAAGAGTGCAGGATGGCTATGAAACAAATAGCAGAACATAGAGTGCTCAGTGGTGACAGAAAATTTTATAAATAAATCGTCATTAGTTCCCTTTAGGAATGTGAAAAAAAAGGCAGTTACCCAGCATCCCCTGATGGTGAACAAAACGACGGCAACGACGAAGAGACATGAGAATAGAAGAGGACGAGGGACGATGTAAAGTTACAAATATGATAGAAAAATCAAGGTTCGGACTGGGATGGTGAGGCCGATCATGATATTAAATATAAAACAATTTTTTCGTCAGTTTATGGCTGTTTTCCTTGTGCACGTTGTACCTAGATCTTTTAGGAGAAAACAATACGGCTGGTATTTTGAAGCAATAAATTATATTTTTTGTTGGTTTCTATGAGAGACCAAAACGTGAGGGCATTATTATAATTTAGCATAAAGCTCTCCGCTTCTGACAGTGTGAGATAGCCGTAGATTCGATATTGTATACGGCTTAAAATTGGTCGTATTGTGATGAGTAATAACTTTCAAATGTTTATAGTTTGAATTGAAGATTATTCAATTTTTTCAAAAAGGAGGGGCGAGAACTAAATCCTATGCAACTAACTTGATAGGGGCTTGACCTGTTAGAAAGAGTTGTTACAGCAGCATATAGAAAAAAAGAGATCAGGTTGAATTTTTACCAACAAAACACGCGTAGACCTTTCCATCGGGGGAGAGAGATATCGAACCATCTCCTGGTCCTGGTGCCGCTTCCACTGTGCTAGCACCAAGTGCACACTGCAGTCGAGCGAACAATTATGTAAGGCCCTGTGGGCCTTATTGAACATTTCTACAAATGAAGCAATGAAAGGAAATATTAGTAACATAAATTAAGTAGAAGTGAAAAGGATATATACACACTGCAGCAAAAATAACGCAAATGGAATCCTATTGATAAAAATATAGCTAACAAAAATGGAAACTAAAAGCGCCTGTAAAAACATAGGAATTCTGAGTTCGTGACCATATTCGACGACAACAAAAAAAACTATATCGCGGTTAAGTTTTCAATAAGGATCGAATCCGCATGCATGGAAGTTCTTAGAAATCGAGCGCAGTTGAGCAAAAAGACAATGTATATGAGTATGCAAGAAGCGTCAGCGCAAGATGATTTTTTAAGGCCATGTTTGTCTTGTTCGAATTTTTTCTTTTTCCTTTCAAAAGAAATCACGAGACTGCCACTATACATGATGATAGATTTATATGACGAACGTAAGTGTTCGCGAAAAAGGAAAGCTCAGAATTGGAGGGGGCACTTAAGCCGCGCCTTAAGTGTATGAAGCGATAGCTTGAGTGGGTTACCGCCCATATATGCGGAATTGGTCGCTCTCAAGTATGCATTCATAGATCCCTCAGAATCCTCATACCACTCCTGACACGTGGGCGCAGCGGTTAAGCGATGGCCCTGCGATGGCAGGAGCTGCCATCGATGGGGCTTATGCAAACTAGTTTTCTGCTACTAGGCGAATTTTTGTCACCTGTCCATAATATGACGAGATATGTTATATAATGTAATACTATTATAATATATTATGATTTATATAATGTAATACACCAACGCCGATGACGACGAAGGATTTCCTGCACAACGAGATCTTTAACACAGTCGTTTTTTTTGGGAAAAATCCGCTCTAAATGCATCTCTTGCCTGTAGCACCGATCCTTTTCTCTCTACTGTTGACTACTCATTCGGTGCAGGACTCCCCGCTTAAGCCTGTACTTATGTAGATGCGGGTTCAGTCCCACAAACCCTTGGGCGGCTTGTGGTGAAGTCGAGACATTGGAGCATTCCCTGAAAATCTTGCCGTAGCTTTGTACAACAGTGGAGAACACACCTAGAAATTCCCATTACACAGTTAGGTCTCACTTTGTTGGTTCCCCTCCTCCTCTCTTCCGGTGCGAGCGTCAGGGGTATTCTATTGCATCAATTTTGCGAATACCTCCACAACTGTATAACAGCTGTCGGCAGATTCCCTTGCTAATCGTTTCCAAAATCTGCACATTTAAAATAGCGTTTGGGTGATTTCGTGTATTTAATTCTCAGTTATTATCTCCAGATGTTTTGTTTTTTCATTCTTTTTAATTACTCTTAAATTTCAGCCTAGGCAAGATCATTAGCTTGGCACCAGTTTACCCTATTCTATGGCGTCTCCCCACTGAACCCTGGCCAATCCCCCGTCGTGGGTATGTGCCATGTCACGAAGGCAATAACAACACTGTCGTCCTAAAAAACGTCACCTCAAAACTCTCAAAATTACTCGCTAGTGGGATAGCACAAAAGGTGCTGTTCCGGCATACTGAACTTCTCTTTCTAACCTCTGCGCAGCACCAATCTACTCTACAGTGCACCAAAAGTGGCAGTACAAAACGCAATATATTGCAAGAATTATATACAAGGAATTGGTTATATACAAGGAATTGATATACAAGGCATCAATACCTTAGTCTGAACATAGTTAGGTGGGTGTTCCTAGGCAAGTGGCTTTAAATCACCACTCCGAGACCTTTCATAGGCGGTAAAGTGTGATTTTTCCTTTCTTGACGTGTATGGAGATTAAACCTAATAATTCTATCGATTCTGGTGAGTAGACCACTTTTATCCCCGTACTAACCAACAAAAGACATCGTGCCGAAGTGCAACTCAGTATAGTACTTGCACAATCATATTTTCCTCGAAACCCTGAAACACTTGAATTCTCTAGCTTCATTATTACCAATCATTAACGATTCCATTTAGTTTTTAACACCCATATTTGTCTCTTTGCCGAACTGTTGTTTTTGTTTCTTCTAAATTATATAATAATAATTCCTTTCTCATTGTATAAAGAATTAACAGGCAATCGTCGACCTATTTGGGCTCGACGTTCATCTCATAAGGCTTTTTGGTATTAACTGCCGTGCCCCTCGGCAATGTCCTATCGACCTTGACGGTCTAATAACGGTAAAAATAAACATTCCTTTTGTTTTACTTTTTCTTATCTTAAGGAGATCCTTTCACTCAAATGCTCTTTTTGAACTCACTTTTTGCTCGTTATTTAATGTCCCTTTCGTTACCGCGGTACTTTTTTGTTTTTATACGTTGTCGTCGTATTTTATCGTATTTAAGAATACAACTCCAAAATCTTCGAATGTAAGTGGACATAAAGGTTGCATATATCGTGTTGAAAAAAAAAAACTGTGTGCCTAGATTAAAAAATGCGATAGATTTCTGTGACAGCCATCGATAAATAATGATAAACGCGCTCAGTGTTAGAATTAGTTTATTTTAATCAATATATTACCACTTCATGCAGCACCATGAAGGCATAATTCCAGGGGCGGGGGTGGCGGGATATATATATACAGAAGGCAAACATATGGCATGAGCTAACCGGTAGTGCAAGATACAATGAATCGCGGAGGATAAAATATGGAGCGTCACCTGTGCGTTCACAACCCTCAAAGTTCTGACAAAAAGAAACACGAAATAAGAAAAAGCGGGAAACAGCAACTGAGCACTGAGCATGTCATGATTCCTACAAGAATGCTCGGAGCGTAGGCTTGGACTGGCATTCCACAACACAATACGGCTGATTGCTCTATTCATTGAAGGCATGCGGAAGAAATAAGTTCTTGAAACATCAGTACGGCAATTTGACTCGGGTATTTTCCGTTCGTGGACGCGCCTTCTGGATTAAAACTGTGGTGGCAGCAATGAAGCTTTAGAATTAATACCGGTTTTATTTAAACAGATGCGGTAGGGAAATTGCAACCTAATTCGCAACCTTGTGCTTTCTTAGGGAGACCCAGTTCAACTCCTGTTTGATAGAGCTACTACGAACCTTTAACCAATACTTGTTAGTAACAAACTGTGCGGCACTCTTTGCAACGCGTTCCAGTATAGCAATGTGGGTACCAACACCAGGACCGCAAACTGCACAGGAATGCTCCATGATTGGCCTGATACAAGTGAAATATAAAAATTTTTAATGCCCTGAAGACAGTCCCGAAAATTCCTTTTTAAAAAGAAACGTATTCATCCAGTTTTCGTCAAGCCAGGTCAGCCGAAAAATAAACACCCTTAATTTATATTCTATCGTTTTAGGTAAAGGCTGGTTGTTTAAAAGATAATGCGACACAATAATAATACTCCTCGAGTAAACTAAGTGGAGTAGCATTTTGGAGCGTTCAAAATGATGTCCCGATTTTCGCTCCAGCGTTAAATGCTTTCTAAGTTTTGCTGAAGATTACCTCTGTTAAATGAGGATTTAATTGAATGATATAAAATGCAGTCGCCTGCATACAACCGCACCTGGCAAATAATGTTTTTCAAGATGTCATTAACCTATATTAAGAACAGCAGAGGGCCTAACACAGATCCTTGCGGAACACTATAAGTCACATTTCCTATGTCTGAAAAGTGGCCGTTTACCAAGTCTCGTTCCTTGCGCCCTTCAAGATAATTTTTGATCCATTTGATAGCTTATAAAGCGATAGCTTATGAAGTAACAGGTCGTGGAAAATTATTTCGGAGGCCTTTATGTAATCTACCAATATGCAGTGAACCTGCTCCCTAGTGTCAAAGATAGAGGAAAGATCATGAGTGAATTCAGCTAATTGTGTTGTACATGAACGGCAACCATAAAAACCACGTTGGGATTTCATGAAAAAGTTATTTAATTTAATTTGTTTATTCACAGATCGCTAAATGATGTGTTTCATTATTGTACAGCAAATGCAGGGAAGGGTAATAAACCATTAAATTGCAAGACTATTCCGTGAACCACGGTTCCGAATCGGGACAGCGTTGGTTATTTCACTGTTGCCAGCGATCTCCCCTTTGTTCGTATAGACGTCACTAAACCACCAAGTATCAATGCGAGCAGCAGTAAATGAGTTATTTTTTTATTTATTTATTTATTTATTTACAGATACTGCAGGCTCTTCTCGGGCCCATGCAGGAGTGGTTACAAGGAGGGAATATAAAACAAAGGGAATACGTAAAGTACAAGGGTACAAAAATAACATTTCATCGCTATAGTGGCACAGGGTACTAACGACGTCAAAGCCAGGAGAAGAAACTAGCGGGTTGAAAAGGAAACACATGTAATTGCACAGAAAATACAAATGGAAATTGGGCGACATAGGTTCATCACGGTGGTACTGACAGTGATTCAACTCTGTTAACATGCTCTATGAATGATTCGATTGAGTTGCAGTTTACAGCAGCCGGTGGTAGTTTATTCCAGCAAAAAATAGCCGATGGGAATAAAGAATATTGATGAGCATTAATGTGGCTTATGGGTTGATGAAGTGCTTTTTCATGGTTATTTCTTGAAGAGTCTCCTCTGCATCTTTTTCTGTCTTAACATCCTCACATTGGCTAAACTGCATTTTTTTTACTGAATTTCATATTTAATAGTTATGTTGCTTGTGATATGACGCGTGAATATTTTTGTCCGGCTCTGTAGTTTCTTTTTGTCAAACATCATTCCCTTGTTGTATGCATGATGGTAATTTCTATATGTTATTATTGATATTATTTTATTCATTAGCGTCTCTCTAATCAGTAATTAAGTAAACTGTCGTTAAAGAAGTAAGTGAAATCGGAAGAAGTGGCGCCTTCTTTGACCTCCAGTGCTTGACTCTGAAGCCCGCAGACGCAGTATTAACGGCTGTTCTACCGCCGAGTTTGGGCCATTTCATTTATATTCTCCTCTGACAATGAATAGCACGTGCTGCGTAAGAAATGATACAATGCCCTTGGAGGCGCTTTTTATTCAAGGGATACTTTTTGCCAAATGTGGTGTGAAAGTGTAAAATATTCTTCTGCATGCTGATGCTCGAAACGAAAGGGCTGAAGAAAATTGACACGCTTCGGGAATATTCCAGCATGTCGGAGAAACAAGTTGTATTAAAATATGACGAACTTCAAATACCTTACAGTAACTATGCCTATGGCAGGTTCAGCAGGGGTGGAATAAGAAAAGGCACATGTGTTGCCTGCAGTCTGTAGCCATGCGCAGCTAGCGCAGGCTCTTTTGTTGTAAGAACGAAAAGCAAATAAAAAGAGATATTTATCAGCAATAATCAGCAGCACAGTTGGCTGACTTAGAATTATGTACAAAATGAAGCCATCGAAAAGGAAATGTTGTTCATGAAATGTAAATTCATCGATCGAAATGTTGACATAGTGGTGATATCGCACAGAATTGAATAATATTTGAAACAGTAGCCTTTATTCAGAGATAAGATATTGTTTTCTCTGTCTCGCTTTCCCTGGCGTCTCTTCCCTTTGCGGTTTTACCTTTCACCCTCGCTTTAAAGTTTTAATGCAAGATCTGTTTTTCTGCTTTTTCCTTTGGATAGCGCTTCGCGGCCAAAGCAGAAAGAAGGCAGCACAGAAGAGCGACAATAAAGTGTATGCTGCAGAAGGGTGCCGAATGCAAAAAGAAAGAGAGAGAGGTGTATTGAAAGAAAGAGAGACAAACGAATAAGAGAAGTGCTTCGCCGGCCACCAAGATGACACCAATGGCGGTCGCTGACCTCTCCTGGCGAGGACAGCGAACAGAAGTGCCGGATGTCACCATCCTCGCTGTTGTGTGCATGGTGTGGCGCGCATCTAAAGAGCGTTGACAGGCGGCTGCGGTGGAAGCGTATGATCACGGTTCAGGCGTGGTGGCGCTTCAGCATTCAGTTCGTTTGGCTCGGCAAGCGGGGGGTCCTGAAAGGCACACACGCTTCGCTCAACTGTTTTTCACTTCAGACGCGAGCATTCACACCCCAATCCTCGAGCAGCCTTCCTGCACCACTATTTCACGCCCCTTCCGCCCATGCTTTCGTCTCGTCTTGCTTTCTCGGCGCTGCAAGCATCCAGTGCATGGTTAGCTGCGGAGGACCGGAGCTCCTTCTCACGCTACTCTTCCTTCTTCGCGTATCCAAATCAGGCCTCGGTGCTTCTAATGCAACTGCTCAGCTTGATTACTCTGTGTGTCTCTGCAGCGACTCGAGGAAAGGGAAAAGGAAGCTCGAAGCTGCTGTTTCTATCGGTGTGGCGGCAGGATGGCCCGGAAGTATGGCATCCCTACCATTTCATAAGAAGGCGCAGTACCGGCACTCATCAAGGTAGGCAACGAGTTCTCGTGTGCGTGTGAGACAAACTGCAGGAATATAAGCTGGAGTGGCAGCACAGAAACTAGGATCTGTTCAAAAGGAGAGGCGTCGTTGTTTTCGCCTAGATGCGCCATCGTATCTTTACCATGCTTATTTCCTAAATTTAGCCGTTCCAATAAAGAGACCGAGGCTGAATTTTTTTCATGCGTCTGGGGGATCAGTAGTTGCCCGCAACACTTACGCTTCCAAACAAGCATTTGCAGACAGCAGAGGTGGAGAATTGCGCCATACCGGGATTAGAACTTCAGTCCCATTGCACGCGAGGCGGATGCTGTAACAGCGTAACAAAAAATCGCTGTAACAGTGTAATCGCTGTAACAGAGTAATAAAAATATAAGAGGTCTCGACAGATTTTTTCTAGCTGTTTCCTCGGTATTTTCGCTTGAGTTTTATTATCCGTCTGTGCATTATTACCACCAAGGGTTCCGAGCCTTCGTGGCAACGTTTAGCAGTCGTTAATAAAATGTAAAATGCAGTAAGGAAGGAAATCAGACTATATGTAGGTGGTGCAGCCGAACACTTAAGATGTCAGAAGTGTTAGTTATAGTCTGTTTTTCAATACACAGAGGCCTCACCAGTTGTGTTTCATAAAGCAAGAAGTTTTTTACGTCTCACTGTTATAAGCATTTAACTTTAAAACAAAAACAATTAGACTTCTGCCATGACGCCATTTTCCCTAGGCCACAAGGAAACAACTTAAAACCGGAGTGCGGTGTGCAAGAGGTATTAGTCGCCATGAAGCGCTGCGTCTTGTTCAGCTTCCCCATCGGCCCCTCCTTACATAGATTTTTTGCGCGTGGCGCTGGCAAGGCGTGGCGGCAAATGTTTTTTTTCTCTTCTACATTTATGGCCACTAAACGAAATATGTCATGAAGAAAAAATGCATATACTAGCCCTTGTACATTTATGCTTGGCATTGAATCATTCTTCTTATCGCTGTCAGGCCCACGTCCTGTTTTGTTTTACGGTGCTCTCAAAGTAAAAAGAGCAGAGCAGTAAAAATGAAGCTTGCGTTTTTTCCAAACCCTGTAGAAATAAAGCACGTTCTCAAATCGCTGCAAGAAAAGTAATTTAGGGGCTATTTATCACACGAAGGCGATATGAAAAACGACTTCAAAAATTGAGCGCTTTGTTCGTCTCGGCTTTAATTACGCCATCGCTTTCGCCTGAAGAATTACGAACCTTTGTCCTGCTGACAATATCTGGTTTTGACGCGGACAGGAAATTCTTTTTGCCTACAAGAACTTTTCATGTCGTCTCGGCTCAATGACCTTCTCCAGACTGAAACCCTGTCCATAAAAGGCTGTTGCGATGTATTTTTGCTTCTTGCGCGCAAAAAGGCAAAGAAATCGCAAGCAGATTTTTTACAGGCAAATAGCAAGAATGCCCGATGCTTTCATACTTCGGGAAGCTGTGAGCTTTCGTTCACATAAGATTTAATTAAAAACACCGCCAAGCAGAATATCTTCGACTCACAGAGACCGCCACCAGCCGGCATATCCTGCATTCCCTTGAAATCCGGAGATCGACCAATCATCCGACATAACTCGCCATACCAATACCCTTACACCAAGAACTGCTTATTAGAGTCGCCGTAGTGGCTCTGTGGTTATGGCGCTCGGCTGCTGACCCTAAAGATGCGGGTTCGATCCTGGCCGCAAAAGTTGAAGTTTGATGGAGGCGAAATTCTAGAGGCCCGCGTACTGTTCGGTGTCAGTGCACGTTGAAGAACCCCTGGTGGTCGAAATTTCCACAGCCTTTCACTACGGCGTCCCTCAAAGCATGAGTTGCTTTGGGACGTTGAACCTTCATAATCGAAACCAAATTAAACCAAGAACTGCTCATTAAGCCGCTACCCCGTAACATGCACCTCGAACACCACGATCAACACCCTAGAGCTCATGCTAAATCACTCCACCGATATTACGGCTCCGAGCCGGACGCCGTATGCGTAGACGCAGCCTGCACTCGCTATGAAGCCGTCGCTGCCGTGACAGACCACTCTCTCCTTCATTGGTCCACACACATTCCCCAGAGACACCTCCTCTGAAGCTGCAGAGGAAGCCACCATTTCCCTCGCCATTGTCGGCACATAAGCCCGGTATCTTTTATCGGATTCAAAAACTGCAATCCGAAATTTCGCACGAGGCTGAATCCACGTCCCTGCGTTTTGCACACTGGACTCACCTGGTGCACCTCCGGGCTGTCGTGCGGACCTGACTTTGGTGACCGCGCTCTACGGGAGTCGTGGAAACGAGGCCGTAGACCTTTTAGCCCGACGTTCTTTAAAGCAGGCTCTGGCGGCCTCCACCCTGGGATTTACGAATGAGCAAGCGCACACTTTGAGCGAGCTGGCGCAGGCATCGAAGGCCTGGCGTCAGCTATACTTCCCACCGCACAAGTCCCTCAGAAATCGACAGGCAACCTTTTGGCGGAAATTACGAACACGCACTTACCCATGTCCTCTCACTTTTTCGCCCTATCACCTCCTTTTCCGTACTTCATCCTGTACTCTGTGTCACGAAACTCTCGCTTCTGCTCTCCTCCTCATTTCTCATTGTCCGACAGATCCTCCCCCGCGGGACCTAGATCAGGGACACTCTGCTGCGCTCTAAGGATCCGGTGGTGCAGAAAACAACGCTTCTGACCACGCTGCCAGCGTTTCGGATTGCAGGATTATAAACGACTGAGGCCGTGCGGGGGCCCGGGAGCCGGCGTGCTTCAAAATCCTGTTTTTAAAAATAATGTGTTTGGTGATGATGACGATTAAAAAACATTTTTGAGAAGGTGGTATAGCTATATTGTTCACTGGTGCTCTTGGCTCACTTTTAGTCATACCCTTTATAATAGAAAGATCGGTCGTCCACTGGCGAATTCAAAAATGGGGAAAGTAGTGAAGTTCGATAAACTCGCATTTTGATTAATACGTGAACGTAGATGCATTCATTAAGATGTACGTTAGAAATGGAATTTACAGAATTCTGTGGTTCTTGCATTCAAAAGCCTAATGCATCTTGACGGGGTCGTGAGAGAGAGGAAAAATTTGGCAGTGGCTTAGCTCGGCTATGCCAGGATAAACGTAGCGAGAGGTACGTTTCCTTAGCTGAGCTTGTTGTGGTCACTATGTGCAGCAATGAGGGACATTGGGTATACACATCTTTTATTCATTTTGCTTGACAGAGACGAAGACTGCCCGGTGATGTCTGAAGTAGCATGCAGCGGTCTCAATTTTTTCGATACAGTATTTCGATTTGCTAGAGCCTCTTTAGTATACAAGCTCTAAAGTAATTCTCCATTGTGTAGTATGGACTTGAGGGTCGGAAGCTAATATAAGGTCAAACGTTTCTTTCATACACTAAGAGAGTCCTGTTTTCAGTTGAAATCATCCAAACTCACACAAAATTGTGAAACCGTGCCGTAGGCTGGTATACACATGGCAACGACATCAATCGTCTGCTTGACAGATGTTCCCGATGCCACGTAGACTCCTTGGATGATAATGCCGCTTTCCAGAAGCCCAATACAGCAGGCTTCACAATTAGTCACCGCGATCAAAGGGAGATAGATGTCTGACAGCGGTGGTACCTTGCTGCACGGACGCACAAACTCCGCGTTCTTATTTGGTTCAAGCCAACTGTCAGGCGACAACCTACGGATCGGAAGAGTTAATCTTCTCTTGTCTACACAGCTGTTTAGGAGCGGCTGAACTCTCCTTCTCTGTATGCATGTCAAACGATGCGATTCAGAGACCCAGTAGATGTCGGCATTTATACCCAATCCTGCGCATGCGATGCGTGGTTCGGGTGATAGAGCGGCGTGCGGCGAGACGGTGACGAAGAACGCGACGCAGCTGTGGGGTCTCTCTGGTTACCATGGTATCGGTGCATGTGCACAACTGCTTAACCGCGTGACGTCACGCTCAGCTTTGACGGTGGAGCGGCCGCGCGGCTGCGGCGACGGCAAAGCGCACGCCGCACTTTGCTCTTCTCCGGTTGCCATGGTAACGGCGCATGTGGACAACTGGCCTCTGCCATGTACCGCGAAATGTTCGACTGTTAGCCTAGTGTAGCTCGCGCTACAAAAGGCTTCGGCGATGTCCGTGTTCTATGCCGCTGCCAAGAAGTGCTATTGTCAGAAACCGCCCCGGCGTGTTCTTTACTTTCATCATACTCACCGCTGGACACCAATGGAAACGGCATGATGACGAGTTCAAATTCTGCGATACTTCAAACGTTATATTTTTTTATTTATTTATTTACAAATACTGCAGGCCCTATTCGGGCCCAAGCAGGAGTGGGTACATACAACAACGTAAATTACCATTGCCAATTAGCAATTAAGAACACAATAAACATGTACATACATCATTGTAACACTATACGTAACAGAAATAAACATGAACGTACAACAGTGCAATACGTAAACAAAATAACAATGAAAAAGCGTAACGCAAAAGAAACTGCTCTCATTGCGGCAATTTTAGAGGTCAAAGAAAAGGTTATTTGAAAGCTGAACGAACGATTCTATTGTATTAGCGTTAACTACTTCTTCGGGTAATTTATTCCATAGTGAAATTGCATGGGGAAAAAGAGAATATTGATGGATGTTAAGGTTGCTTAATGGTTGCTTAATTGTTTTGTTGTGGTTTGTACGAGCAGAGCGCATGGGGGGCTCGGGTAAATAACATTCACGCGCTATTTTGTAGTGACCATGGTACAGCTGATATAAAAATTTGATGCGAGATACAATTCTGCGATGAACTAGTTTTTTCAATTTCGCCCTGTCGCGAAGAACGGACACGCTTGAAAAACGCGAGTATGTGTAGTATATAAACCGCAAAGCTAAATTTTGCACTCTTTCTATTTTCTTGATTAAATATTTTTGATGAGGGCTCCAGATTAAATCCGCATATTCTAATTTTGGTCTGACAAGAGCTTTGTATGCTGTTAACTTAACGGTTGATGAAGT
This sequence comes from Amblyomma americanum, assembly GCF_052857255.1. Taxonomy (NCBI): domain Eukaryota; kingdom Metazoa; phylum Arthropoda; class Arachnida; order Ixodida; family Ixodidae; genus Amblyomma; species Amblyomma americanum. The sequence goes on along the minus strand of NC_135502.1, from coordinate 142,454,930 downwards.
ACGGCGCAATTTTCGTTTCAAAAATGCCAGCTTTTTTAGCGCGTTGCTGCAAACGTTTTCTATATGGGGTTCCCAACTTAAATTGCTTGTGAGTGTAACACCTAAATACTTCACTCGCTGGGTTTTATGAATATAAGAATTATTAATAATATAAGCAAAATCTAAGGGTTCTTTCTTGTTGGTAAATGTAATAGCTGCCGTCTTCAAAGTGTTTAGCTTCAGTCCCCATGTTTCACACCATACGCTAATTGAGTGCAACGCGTCATTAAGTCTTACTTGGTCGGAGTGATGATTTACATTAGTATAAATAACACAATCGTCCGCAAACAACCGGATCTTCACAGGCGATTGAACAGATAAATAGATGTCATTGATATAAACTAAGAACAACAAGGGACCGAGAACTGACCACTGTGGTACCCCTGAGTGCACTTTCAGTGTACTAGAAACGCAGTCTTTAACAGCAACGTATTGTTTTCTTGAGGACAAATAAGATTCTATCCAACGGATGATATTGCGTTCAATGCCCACTGAGAGCAGTTTAGTTACTAAATCGGCATGCGGAACTACATCGAACGCTTTGGAACGATGATCAGAACGATGATAACAAAACATACACACGGGGCTGTGTTGAGAATAACATTCAGTTTGTTACAGGCGTTTTCAGTTATAGTATTTATTTGTTTCTGCCTTTTGTCGCATGCATGTTAAATACGTGGATTCAGTGTGGTAGTGAAGGATGTGCATTCAATCTTTTTGGCTAGGGAAGGAGGGGGGGGGGGGGAGTGGGCTCTCTTTTTACTGCTATACCTGTTGGTTGGAGAAACTCAAGGATTTGCGGATTTGGCATGGACGTCCTTACAGGGAAGGTGGTGGGATAGTAAAAGGAGTAGGAGAGCAGGAGGGCGTACGGGTAAGGAAAAAGCTATTGAGACACAGCAGTGAGTGGAGTGGCGCGGCGCCACGCTGAACGAGGGTGAACAGCGAGACGATGGTGACATCGAATGCAGATGGCAGCATGGAGGTTAAGGGCAAGGGCATGGCCTTTACCTTCCATGTATGTTAGTTGATGTTCGAGACCCTTTTTCTCAGGGTTTACTAGTGTTAGAGCAGCCCCACCGGTATGATTAGAAATGACCTTTTTATATTCTCTTTCTGAACCAGAATGATTGCCCAATAGCTCTGGAACTTTTGGTTTGTTTTTTACTAAACCCTAGCAATTTTTAAGCCGAAGTAGGTAATAAACATGCTGTGAAACAAAATCTCCTGCATTAATTTCTTCAAATTTAGTTCAGTAGTCTTGTCCTTACTCTTATTATACAGTAGGGGTAAAACGTTGGAGAAATTTGTATCGAGATAATTGGCTCTTATGTGGGAAAAAGAGCTTTATTAGAAGATTAGTCTCAACGAATGCACTTTGATATCATCATCATTGTCACCATCACCCTTACTACACCGACTGCTGGGCAAAGGCCTCTTCCATATCTCTCCAATTAACCGTGCCCTTTGCCAGCTGCGCCCACCCTATGCTTGCGAACTCCTTAATCTCATCCGCCCACCTAACCTTCTGCCGCCCTTTGCTACGCTTGCCTTCTCCTCGAATCATCTCCGTTACCCGTAAGGACCAGCGGTTATCTTGTCTTCGCATTGCATGCCCTGCCCAAGCTCATTTCTTCCTCTTGATTTCGACTAGGATGCCATTAGCCGCGTTTTTTCCCTCACCCACTCTTCCCGCTTCCGGTCGCTTAACGTTACATCTATCAGTTTTCTTCCCGTGGCTCGCTGCGTTCTCCTTAAATTTAAGGGGCTGTGAAGGGGGCTCTAAAGTTGCGGCATGCCTGGTATATTGAAGGACGCCACTTCACGAATAGTGTCCAGCAAGGATTTTTTAAATGCGCTTTGTAGAATTGTAGAAGCTGAGTTATCTGTAGTTAAAATTTGAAGTTCAGCGTCTTCGCGCCTTTGCCTCTCCTCTCGTCACTTTTTGCACGCTGGAAGGTAGGCGCTCCTTAGCCGAACCCCCTCTGGGAGCGGTGCTTCCCGACCCGCCGGAGCTAAGCGGCTTATTGGCCACGGCCACGGTAGCTGCCTGACGTCTGAAAGAATCTAACCAATGGCCACCTCTCACCTTGTCTACGCAGATGCGGGGGACGGAGGAGGGTGCGACATGAAAGAGTGGCCGCGAAGGGCTCGCCAACTTTGACGCGTGATTGTGGGTTGTCTGCTGCGTGTACAAGAGTATTATTTTGCTCTGGTTTTCATGGCAACAAAGTGCATTGATTGAGGTAAGGTGCTCTCCTCGGAAGGCGTTTCAGAGCCCCTTTAAGCTAACCATTTTCGTTAGCCCCCACGTTTCTGCCCCATAGGTGAGTACAGGTGAGATACAGCTGTTATATAGTTTTCTCTAGGGGGATTTAGGTAAACTGCTAATCATGATCTCAGAGAACCTGCCATATGCGCTCCACCCTATTCTTATCCTTCCAGTTATTTCCCTCTAATGATCCAGGACAGCTGTCACTACCTGCCCTAAGTCGACGACCTTTACCACTTCCAGAACCTCGCTTCGAAATGTCAACTGCTGTTCCTTTGCTAGGCTGTTGAACACTACTGTGGTTTTCTGCAAGTTAATTTTTAGACCCACCGTTCTGCTCTGCCTGTCTAAATTATTGATTACGCCTTGCAGTCCATCTCTTGAGTGACACACTAAGGCAATGTCATCAGCGAATCGCAGATTATTTAGGCATTTTCCGTTAACTTTTATGCCTTGGATATATGATTTTAAATAGACATCAGCCAGGTAGTCAGCCCCACAATCACTTCTTTTATCTCCTATTTGCTGTCTTACTTTGTGGCCTCTTTTGTGATGAACTGTGTAGCCCCATCCACAAAGTGGCCATTGCCAGTTGGCCTCAAACAGCCACTGCATCGTGTAACATCCCGCTGAAACACCAAGTGACATGAAAATGTCAATTTGGTCAACGCAGCCGTCATTAAAAGTAACCATAGCGTTCATCCTGAATATTTTCTGCGTCTAAATACCAACATGCACATTTTACATTACACTCCCAAACGAAACTGTCGGATGGTTATTTTCGTTTTTTTTCTTCTCATGCAGAAATTTCTTACCGCGATAGCGTTACACTCCCAATTTTCCTTAAAACCCGGCATCGGCTTTGTCGGCGTCGGAGCAGTGAGCGAAAAATCACTAGCGCAACTCTGGCAGGTGATACCCACATAGCAACCTAGGGGGCAGGTGGAACGCCTAGGTAACCTCGCGGCATCTTCCCAACCTTCCCAGTAGATAGCGAGCAAACTGCCCACCATGGCAGGTGGAAATTTAATTAATGGTTGGCCGCTAAAGAAGATCAACCTGGGCCGAACAAGGCCGACCACTGGGAGCATCTACCACCACATGGCAGTGGCGTATCACTTAAAGGCTGCGCCACTGCTCCAGGGACTGTATCAAGACTTGCAGATATCCATGAACGTAAAGTAGATAATGACATAGTGCATATATGATAATCAACCCACTACGCTATCGCGTCGCGCCCTTCAGGCAGAGCGTAAGTATCCCATAAAATTTTCTTCCTCAACCAGTGTATAGCCGCGATCAGTAAGCATCTTTATCTCGTCTGTGTGCTGCTGACAGCGAGAGTTCTGAACAGCAGTAATCCGTGGTAGGTGCTAGACACCACAAGGACGCTCCGCCCTTTGCCGCACGGCTTTGCCATAGTTAGAGTATGGAAGTAAGCGTACGTGGATTAGTGCGGATTTGATGCTTCCAGTAGAAATTTTCCAAACTCCAGCACAAATTTGAAGCAAAACAAAACGCTAGGAATCTTTTTGCCCTTGCCAGATGAGCAGTAATAATCATTCTAAGCCTGTAGAAAATTAGCGCAAGTTTCTTATCTTTCTTTCTTCAAAGGAGGGCTACATATCCCACATGAGTGTAATATGGACCGCGATTGGCCACCACATACGTTATAGGCCTGTCAATTGTTGTGTCGAAAAGATTGCTAACTCACATATGAGATTTTGGATGTTGTCAAGAATGAAACGGCAATTCCATATCATGAAAAAACAAAAACGTTCAAGTGTTTTAACCTGCCCTGTACCATTATTATACCGTGACTCGATGAGGCGCTGGCACCGAGACCCCGTCGGTGATAATTCGCAGCTTTAGTGCAGCGCGGAGGGCGAAGATGAGGCTCCTCGCATTGGTTCAAGAAGGCACTGCACTTGTGGCATTCCAGAAACAAAGGGAAGACATTGCACAGCAAAATGAAACTGGGTTCACACACTCCACACCGCAACATAGTCCTTTGAGGCTCCTTTTTTTCGTTTTACGCGACTAGACCATCGATTTACGTAACAAGAATGAAGGCTTATATTCCACTTTTTTTCCTTTAATAATAGTAATAATTGTTTTTTTGGGGGAAGGAAATGGCGCAGTTTCTGTCTCATATATCGTTGGACACCTGAATCGCGCCGTAAGGGAAGGGACAAGGGAGGGAGTGAAAGTAGAAAGGAAGAAAGGTGCCCTAGTGGAGGGCTCCGGAATAATTTCGACCACCTGGGGATCTTTAACGTGCACTGACATCGCACAGCACACGGGCGCCTTAGCGTTTTTCCTCCATAAAAACACAGCCGCCGCGGTCGGGTTCGAACCCAGGAACTCCGGATCAGTAGTCGAGCGCCCTAACCACTGAGCCACCGCGGCGGGGGTTTTTTTTTAGTGAATCAATTTCACAAACAGTGCACAAGTTTCTGTGCCTGTCGTCGCATAAAGTGAGGCGGCTGTTTACCACATCAATGGCGCACGGGATGGGCCATATTGTTACGCACGTTTGGAGGACGACAAAGCATTTGGTGAACGATGACGACGCCTTGGTGCGCTCTTGTGATAATTTCGAGCAGCTCGGCTGTCTCAGGCCGTCGGTCATTTGCCTCGATGAATACCTTTGCCTTGGCATAACATGTGATGGAGGTTGCCAAATTTGATCCTGGGCCCCCGGCTGGAACTCCCCAGTGGTCGACACCTCGCCACCATTCCCATGTCTACCGAATCCTCACCCTCCCCGCGGGAAACGCAAGCCACTGTTCTGCTACTCGTGAACCAGGCACCTTTTGCGGGACCGGCACGCTGATGTGGACGACTGGCTCGCCCTTTATCAACGCGTCAGCACCCATAAGAGATCGGATGCGACGCTGATGGTTGGAAATGTAATATTTCATCTGACCGGCACCGCGAGAGTGTGCCTTGAAACAAAGGATGATGACTTGACATCGTGGGACGTCTTTCTGCAGAAGATCCGCGACCTGTTTGGCGAACTCATCGGCCGTCAATTCGCCGCCAAAAAGGCTCTCGCGTCGGGCGCAGACGTCTTCCGAGCCCTACATCGCTTACTTTCAGGACGTCCTGGCCTTCTGCCGTAAGGTCGACAAAGACACGTCCGAGGCAAAGGTCGGCCACATCATGAAAGGTATTGCCAACGACGCCTTTAATCTCCTGCTATGCAAGGGCTTCTCTATGGTTGCTTATGTTCTGGAGGTGCGCAGGCGCTTCGAGCAGGCCAAACACAGGCGAATTTTCCGCCGTTTTGATCGGCTACCGAACACCGCTGCCGGCTCCTCATGTGATGTCTTGCCAACACTGCGGCAACCTTTAGACCCGGCTAACATTACCTGCATCGTGTGCCGCGAACTGGAAGCAGTGACGCCCGCTGTTTCCCCCTTGCAACTGCCGGACAACACTCTGGCCCTCATCCAGACCGACGTTCGCCAGGAGGTGCGAACGTGGCCCTACCTTCTGCTTGTACCGTGGACAACGTTAATTCTAGCCCGGATTCTACAGTGATCGCGGCTGCCACTTCTTCCAGTTTCTCGCCTCGGTACCGTTACCGCAACCCTGATGAATGGCGTACGCCTAATGACCGCTCTATCTGCTTTACGTGCTCGCTCGTCGGATGCATCTCCTGTCACAGCTGGAGCCGTTGGTCTGCGCCTCCCCGTCCCTTCTCCTCCGTCTGTCGCTGTAGCTACTACGCTCCGCGTCGTTACTCACACTTCCTGATCCCGTCCGTGACGAGGCCGCTCCGCCAGCTCACCCCCAGCAAGTCATCTCCGTTCAACTCCCGCCACTTCTCAGAAAACTCGGTGATGCAGCCCCCAGAGGTGACGCTGTATCATTGATCCGGCCTGAAAATCCTCTTTTGACCTTCGCTCAACGCAGTAATATTTTGATTGTTCTTGTGGATAGTGTCCCGGTGACTGCCGTCATTGACACCGGCGCCCACGTGTCTGTCCTGAGGTCTTCTGAGCGCCGCCACCACAAGAAAGTTTTAAAACCTGCCGCCACGCCCACCGTTTACGTCGCCTATGGCAGCACTGCTGCCGTGACTGGAATGGGCAAGGCGTGAGTTAGCCCTGCCGGTCGTCATGTTCCAGTTGCTTACCGTCCTGACCAGTTGCCCGAGGACGTGATCCTTGGCCTTGATTTTCTAAGTGCCCATTCGGCCCTTATTGACTGTTCCTCTGGCCTTCTTCGATTGGATCTGCCTCTCAGTTCTGTACACTCTACCTGCTCCCCTCGCCTTCACACCAAGCAGTTTGCTCGACTGCCGCCTTATAAGAGATTGAGTCTACATTCCTAAGCCTCCTTCTCCGCCTGCCCCTGAAGGAGACTACGTGGCTTGCCCTATCACTGCCGTGATTCTGCATCCTAACGTCGTCTCTCCACCATCGATGTCCATATCACCTGGACTGCACATACCTCCCTGTCCTCAACTGCAGCCTGTGTCCTCAGGTCCTCCCCGCTGGTATTTCATTTGCTGACCTGTCCCCATTGACAGATTGCACAATTTCTGCCCTAGCTCCTGCCCCACCACCTGATGTTTCCAACGCTTCTCCATCACCGACTGCTGTGAGTATGCCATTTCTAGGATCATTACCAATGACCTGTGCCCTGAGGACTCCACATTCCTTCATGTACTCTTATCTTTATACCGTGACATTTTCGACTTTGGTGACCACCCGTTGGGTCAACCCTTTGTTGTCGCCCACCTGATTGACAGTGGAGAAAACATCTTCGACGGAAGTACATCTGGTTGGGTTCTTGAGATAGTTGAGAGAAAACTGACGCCAACCAATATTTTTAACTTTACCCAACGTTTCGGGACGAACTCGGTCCCTTCTTCAGGGGTGACTAAAGTGTGCCAGCAGCAGCAGCGGGTGGCTGCCTTCGCTCTCCATTTTGCCAATCCTTTGCCATTCTTTGCCATTCCTGGACGTCTTCATAAGAAGAAAAGGGGCAGATCTAAAGTTGGGTGTCTATAGGAAGCGAACCCATACTGGCCGCTACCAAACTTTTAATTCCAACCATCTTACTAGCCACAAGGAATCCGTCGTCTCCTCTCTCCTGAGAATAGCAAAGTCAATTCTGTTCCTCCGAAGCGGAGAAAAAAGCAAAAGGCATCGTTCTCGCTGACCTACAGAAGAATGGCTACACACGTGGCTTTATTCAATGCGTTGGTCGTCGCCAAGCTCGGAGGACAAGGGAACCAGCCAACAATGAAACAACAAAACACGGGCGAGTTGTGCTTCCATATGTGAGGGGAACAAGCGAGGCACTCGCAAGCATTCTCGGAAAACATGGAATCTACGTGGCTCACAAGCCTGTTTCGACTATAAGCCGCTTCTTACCACGACCGAAAGACCGCGCCCTTAGAGAAAAACAACCGGGTGTCGTCTACAAAAATCCCATGCTCAAAGTTCCCGGCTTCATATAACGGCGAAACAAAAAACCTCCGCCAAAGAATAAGGCAACACAAAAATGACATCCTGCTAATGAAATCAGAATCCAACCCCTTCGCCGAACACTACGAGCGCGCTGACCACTGGATAGCCTTCGAGGAGGTAAGCGTCTTGGCCGTGGAACCAAACCTGTTCAAGAGGCGACATGTGAAGTCAAGGCACACTGGGCTCACAAAGGAGGCGATGAATAGGACTCCAGGAACACTCCCCTCTGCGTACGTTAGTGGACTGCGCCACGTGCTTATAAAGGGAGAAAAGGGAGAGCGAAGGCAGGAAGCAGCAGGAGCAGCAGCAGCTGCTGCTGCCCCCGCCGCCGCCGCCGCCGCAGCATGCTGCTGCTGCTGCTGCTGCTGCTGCTGCTGCTGCCCCCGCCGCCGCCGCCGCCGCAGCATGCTGCTGCTGCTGCTGCTGCTGCTGCTGCTGCTGCTGCTGCTGCTGCTGCTGCTGCTGCTGCTGCTGCTGCTGCTGCTGCTGCTGCTGCTGCTGCTGCTGCTGCTGCTGCTGCTGCTGCTGCTGCTGCTGCTGCTGCTGCTGCTGCTGCTGCTGCTGCTGCTGCTGCTGCTGCTGCTGCTGCTGCTGCTGCTGCTGCTGCTGCTGCTGCTGCTGCTGCTGCTGCTGCTGCTGCTGCTGCTGCTGCTGCTGCTGCTGCTGCTGCTGCTGCTGCTGCTGCTGCTGCTGCTGCTGCTGCTGCTGCTGCTGCTGCTGCTGCTGCTGCTGCTGCTGCTGCTGCTGCTGCTGCTGCTGCTGCTGCTGCTGCTGCTGCTGCTGCTGCTGCTGCTGCTGCTGCTGCTGCTGCTGCTGCTGCTGCTGCTGCTGCTGCTGCTGCTGCTGCTGCTGCTGCTGCTGCTGCTGCTGCTGCTGCTGCTGCTGCTGCTGCTGCTGCTGCTGCTGCTGCTGCTGCTGCTGCTGCTGCTGCTGCTGCTGCTGCTGCTGCTGCTGCTGCTGCTGCTGCTGCTGCTGCTGCTGCTGCTGCTGCTGCTGCTGCTGCTGCTGCTGCTGCTGCTGCTGCTGCTGCTGCTGCTGCTGCTGCTGCTGCTGCTGCTGCTGCTGCTGCTGCTGCTGCTGCTGCTGCTGCTGCTGCTGCTGCTGCTGCTGCTGCTGCTGCTGCTGCTGCTGCTGCTGCTGCTGCTGCTGCTGCTGCTGCTGCTGCTGCTGCTGCTGCTGCTGCTGCTGCTGCTGCTGCTGCTGCTGCTGCTGCTGCTGCTGCTGCTGCTGCTGCTGCTGCTGCTGCTGCTGCTGCTGCTGCTGCTGCTGCTGCTGCTGCTGCTGCTGCTGCTGCTGCTGCTGCTGCTGCTGCTGCTGCTGCTGCTGCTGCTGCTGCTGCTGCTGCTGCTGCTGCTGCTGCTGCTGCTGCTGCTGCTGCTGCTGCTGCTGCTGCTGCTGCTGCTGCTGCTGCTGCTGCTGCTGCTGCTGCTGCTGCTGCTGCTGCTGCTGCTGCTGCTGCTGCTGCTGCTGCTGCTGCTGCTGCTGCTGCTGCTGCTGCTGCTGCTGCTGCTGCTGCTGCTGCTGCTGCTGCTGCTGCTGCTGCTGCTGCTGCTGCTGCTGCTGCTGCTGCTGCTGCTGCTGCTGCTGCTGCTGCTGCTGCTGCTGCTGCTGCTGCTGCTGCTGCTGCTGCTGCTGCTGCTGCTGCTGCTGCTGCTGCTGCTGCTGCTGCTGCTGCTGCTGCTGCTGCTGCTGCTGCTGCTGCTGCTGCTGCTGCTGCTGCTGCTGCTGCTGCTGCTGCTGCTGCTGCTGCTGCTGCTGCTGCTGCTGCTGCTGCTGCTGCTGCTGCTGCTGCTGCTGCTGCTGCTGCTGCTGCTGCTGCTGCTGCTGCTGCTGCTGCTGCTGCTGCTGCTGCTGCTGCTGCTGCTGCTGCTGCTGCTGCTGCTGCTGCTGCTGCTGCTGCTGCTGCTGCTGCTGCTGCTGCTGCTGCTGCTGCTGCTGCTGCTGCTGCTGCTGCTGCTGCTGCTGCTGCTGCTGCTGCTGCTGCTGCTGCTGCTGCTGCTGCTGCTGCTGCTGCTGCTGCTGCTGCTGCTGCTGCTGCTGCTGCTGCTGCTGCTGCTGCTGCTGCTGCTGCTGCTGCTGCTGCTGCTGCTGCTGCTGCTGCTGCTGCTGCTGCTGCTGCTGCTGCTGCTGCTGCTGCTGCTGCTGCTGCTGCTGCTGCTGCTGCTGCTGCTGCTGCTGCTGCTGCTGCTGCTGCTGCTGCTGCTGCTGCTGCTGCTGCTGCTGCTGCTGCTGCTGCTGCTGCTGCTGCTGCTGCTGCTGCTGCTGCTGCTGCTGCTGCTGCTGCTGCTGCTGCTGCTGCTGCTGCTGCTGCTGCTGCTGCTGCTGCTGCTGCTGCTGCTGCTGCTGCTGCTGCTGCTGCTGCTGCTGCTGCTGCTGCTGCTGCTGCTGCTGCTGCTGCTGCTGCTGCTGCTGCTGCTGCTGCTGCTGCTGCTGCTGCTGCTGCTGCTGCTGCTGCTGCTGCTGCTGCTGCTGCTGCTGCTGCTGCTGCTGCTGCTGCTGCTGCTGCTGCTGCTGCTGCTGCTGCTGCTGCTGCTGCTGCTGCTGCTGCTGCTGCTGCTGCTGCTGCTGCTGCTGCTGCTGCTGCTGCTGCTGCTGCTGCTGCTGCTGCTGCTGCTGCTGCTGCTGCTGCTGCTGCTGCTGCTGCTGCTGCTGCTGCTGCTGCTGCTGCTGCTGCTGCTGCTGCTGCTGCTGCTGCTGCTGCTGCTGCTGCTGCTGCTGCTGCTGCTGCTGCTGCTGCTGCTGCTGCTGCTGCTGCTGCTGCTGCTGCTGCTGCTGCTGCTGCTGCTGCTGCTGCTGCTGCTGCTGCTGCTGCTGCTGCTGCTGCTGCTGCTGCTGCTGCTGCTGCTGCTGCTGCTGCTGCTGCTGCTGCTGCTGCTGCTGCTGCTGCTGCTGCTGCTGCTGCTGCTGCTGCTGCTGCTGCTGCTGCTGCTGCTGCTGCTGCTGCTGCTGCTGCTGCTGCTGCTGCTGCTGCTGCTGCTGCTGCTGCTGCTGCTGCTGCTGCTGCTGCTGCTGCTGCTGCTGCTGCTGCTGCTGCTGCTGCTGCTGCTGCTGCTGCTGCTGCTGCTGCTGCTGCTGCTGCTGCTGCTGCTGCTGCTGCTGCTGCTGCTGCTGCTGCTGCTGCTGCTGCTGCTGCTGCTGCTGCTGCTGCTGCTGCTGCTGCTGCTGCTGCTGCTGCTGCTGCTGCTGCTGCTGCTGCTGCTGCTGCTGCTGCTGCTGCTGCTGCTGCTGCTGCTGCTGCTGCTGCTGCTGCTGCTGCTGCTGCTGCTGCTGCTGCTGCTGCTGCTGCTGCTGCTGCTGCTGCTGCTGCTGCTGCTGCTGCTGCTGCTGCTGCTGCTGCTGCTGCTGCTGCTGCTGCTGCTGCTGCTGCTGCTGCTGCTGCTGCTGCTGCTGCTGCTGCTGCTGCTGCTGCTGCTGCTGCTGCTGCTGCTGCTGCTGCTGCTGCTGCTGCTGCTGCTGCTGCTGCTGCTGCTGCTGCTGCTGCTGCTGCTGCTGCTGCTGCTGCTGCTGCTGCTGCTGCTGCTGCTGCTGCTGCTGCTGCTGCTGCTGCTGCTGCTGCTGCTGCTGCTGCTGCTGCTGCTGCTGCTGCTGCTGCTGCTGCTGCTGCTGCTGCTGCTGCTGCTGCTGCTGCTGCTGCTGCTGCTGCTGCTGCTGCTGCTGCTGCTGCTGCTGCTGCTGCTGCTGCTGCTGCTGCTGCTGCTGCTGCTGCTGCTGCTGCTGCTGCTGCTGCTGCTGCTGCTGCTGCTGCTGCTGCTGCTGCTGCTGCTGCTGCTGCTGCTGCTGCTGCTGCTGCTGCTGCTGCTGCTGCTGCTGCTGCTGCTGCTGCTGCTGCTGCTGCTGCTGCTGCTGCTGCTGCTGCTGCTGCTGCTGCTGCTGCTGCTGCTGCTGCTGCTGCTGCTGCTGCTGCTGCTGCTGCTGCTGCTGCTGCTGCTGCTGCTGCTGCTGCTGCTGCTGCTGCTGCTGCTGCTGCTGCTGCTGCTGCTGCTGCTGCTGCTGCTGCTGCTGCTGCTGCTGCTGCTGCTGCTGCTGCTGCTGCTGCTGCTGCTGCTGCTGCTGCTGCTGCTGCTGCTGCTGCTGCTGCTGCTGCTGCTGCTGCTGCTGCTGCTGCTGCTGCTGCTGCTGCTGCTGCTGCTGCTGCTGCTGCTGCTGCTGCTGCTGCTGCTGCTGCTGCTGCTGCTGCTGCTGCTGCTGCTGCTGCTGCTGCTGCTGCTGCTGCTGCTGCTGCTGCTGCTGCTGCTGCTGCTGCTGCTGCTGCTGCTGCTGCTGCTGCTGCTGCTGCTGCTGCTGCTGCTGCTGCTGCTGCTGCTGCTGCTGCTGCTGCTGCTGCTGCTGCTGCTGCTGCTGCTGCTGCTGCTGCTGCTGCTGCTGCTGCTGCTGCTGCTGCTGCTGCTGCTGCTGCTGCTGCTGCTGCTGCTGCTGCTGCTGCTGCTGCTGCTGCTGCTGCTGCTGCTGCTGCTGCTGCTGCTGCTGCTGCTGCTGCTGCTGCTGCTGCTGCTGCTGCTGCTGCTGCTGCTGCTGCTGCTGCTGCTGCTGCTGCTGCTGCTGCTGCTGCTGCTGCTGCTGCTGCTGCTGCTGCTGCTGCTGCTGCTGCTGCTGCTGCTGCTGCTGCTGCTGCTGCTGCTGCTGCTGCTGCTGCTGCTGCTGCTGCTGCTGCTGCTGCTGCTGCTGCTGCTGCTGCTGCTGCTGCTGCTGCTGCTGCTGCTGCTGCTGCTGCTGCTGCTGCTGCTGCTGCTGCTGCTGCTGCTGCTGCTGCTGCTGCTGCTGCTGCTGCTGCTGGCACACTTTAGTCACCCCTGAAGAAGAGACCGAGCTGGTCCCGAAACGTTGGGTAAAGTTAAATATATTGGTTGGCGCCAGTTTTCTCTCAACTATTTAGAGTGGAGATGCCCGCGCTATTCACAAACGGCTCTACAGGGCCTCCCTCTGTGAGCGCTGTGTCATCCAGATGGAGAGAGACACCATTCTAGGCATAAATAGAACGCTGCAAAGGTGCGATGATGTTCGTACCGCCCGAGGTCCTCAAAGAAGGGAATCACTTTGGAAGGGGAGGCCATAAGTGCCACTGCAACTTATCCGCCTCCTTCAATAACCACACGGAATCAAGGGAACCCGGCCTTTTGTTACGCCGGACCTACTGCTTCAGATATTACGTGACCAGCACTACCAAAGTCTTGTTCGCAAACTGGGTCAGGGACGTTGCCTCACTCCCATGTCGAACGCCTGCGGCTGCTCCAGACAAGGCCAGGATCCGTATCGTGACCAAGATATGCAAGTGATTGCAACGCTCACATTGTTGATTAAAGTCATGCGTGTTCTGCGTTTTTTTCCTGCGCAAGCAAGCATGAAACAACGCACTCCAAGTACTGGACACACTACATGCAATTATTGCAGCAGAACTCAACTGCAACCAAGACGCTCCACATGAGTGGCGAGTGACCGCAGCAGCCGAGTGTATTCAAAACCTACAAGGCACAGTTTTACTCCATGAGAGCGACTGATCAGAGTGACAAGTTGTGAGTATATTTATCACCACTCCTTCCTTTCCACTCTCAATCACCTCACCCTCCTCCTCAGTGCAGGGCAGCCAACCGGGACACCCATCTGGTTAACATCCCTGTCTTCCCTCTTCCTCTTTATCTCTCTCTCTCTCTCTTTGCACCTTTTACAACTCTTCAACGCACACACAATTTGAGCACGAGAAACTCAAGCTCGACAAAGTCATTGACCACACTAATGTATACAATTTTGTTTCCAAATTGCGCGGCTTACAGCGAGTTTGTTGGAAACCTCACCAGCTAGAACCTCTAAAAAGTAACAGGTAGTGCGGGTCGTCTTTTAAATCCGGCATGTTTACGTGCACACAAAGATGGCGGAGCTGGCTGCAGCTTTCTTCATGGCGAGAGCCGCAGCTTCCGCGCGCCGAGGATGGAGCTGAGCGAACAAAATAGTGTTAAGCAAACCAGCCTTTGCAATCCGACCACCCCCGAAGCCGTTCTCTTTCGTTTCCACCAAATGGCGGCAAAAGGGATTGTGTTCATATTGATACGTGGCGGCTAGAAGCAGCAGTAGAAAGAGCAGAGGTAACCTGCTACGCAAGGAACCGATGGCTTGGAGTAGACTCTCATCACACAAGCGCGCACCTCAGCGTCGTCTTCGTTACCAACCACTTCGTCGTCCTCCCAGCGTCCGTAGCATGACCCCCCCTCGCGGCAAAAGCACCGTCCCGGTGCGCACTACACAGGCCAGCTAGACGGCGAGTTGTAAGGTTTGAGGCGGGACACATGGACGATGTCGGTGCGGGGTGCAGCGGCCGGAGATGGCGGATGTAGCTGGGTGATCTCGTACGTCCCCGCGGTCACCGGACGTACGACCCGATAAGGGCCTGTATATCGGGGGAGCAGTTTTTCACAAAGGCCCACACGGCGGGAAGGGATCCAGAGTAACACAAGGGAGCCAGGAGAGTAGGTGACTTCACGACGGCGACAGTCATGACGTCGTTTCTGATTGACTTGGGAGGCCGACAGCCGCTGGCGGGCGACAAGACGGGCAGCGTCGGCGCGAGCGATGGCGTCCCGAGCGTAAGGACTCGTGGAGGCGGTGGCGGGCAGTACACTGTCGAAGGGCAGCAAATGATCGCGGCCAAGGAGAAGGTAAAAAAGGGAGAAACCGGCTGTATCGTGACGCGTAGAATTGTAGGCGAATGTAACAAATGGGAGGCTAATATCCCAGTCGCGGTGATGGTCGGAGACGTACATGGAAATCATGTAGGTGAGGGTACGGTTCAGACGTTCAGTGAGGCCGTTCGTCTGCGGATGGTAGGCCCTGGCGAATTGATGACGGACGGAGCAGGAGCGGAGGAGTTCGGCGACCACTTTGGAAAGAAAGCAGCGACCGCGATCGGTGAGCAAGTGACGGGGAGCACCGTGGTGGAGTATGACGTCGTGCAGGAGAAAGTCAGCGACATCAGTTGCGCAGCTGGTTGGGATCGCTCGAGTAATAGCGTAGCGCGTGGAGTAGTCCATCGCGACCGCGATCCATTTGTTTCCCACAGCAGACACCGGAAAAGGGCCGAGCAGGTCGAGGCCGACACGGAAAAACGGGTCTACGGGGATGGGGAATCGGCTGAAGGTGCCCGGGAGGGATAACCGAGGGCGTCTTCCGCCGTTGGCACAGTTCGCAAGCGGCCACATAACGGCGGACAGAACGGTATAGACCGGGCCAAAAGAAGCGGCGGCGCACGCTGTCGTAGGTGCGGGAGACTCCAAGATGACCGGCCGTGGGAACGTCATGAAGCTGTTCAAGGACGCTGCTGCGCAGGTGTTTAGGGACCACGAGCAAGAGGTCAGCGCCGTCAGGCTGCATATTGCGCCGGTAGAGGACGTTCTCATGGAGCACAAACGGGGCGAGGGACGCATCACAGCGGTTGGCAGTGAGGCGGTCGATGAGGGAACGTAGCGACGAATACAAGCGCTGTTCTTGCGCAATGTTGCGGAAGGCCGAGATGGATAAGACGCAGGCGTCAGCCTCGCATTCGTTGGAGGAAGGCGGATCGACAGGGTAACGGGACAAGCAATCCGCGTCCTGGTGCAAGCGGCCGGACTTGTGGACGACACAAAATGTGTACTCGTGAAGGCGAAGAGCCCAGCGCCCCAGCCGGCCAGTAGGGTCTTTGAGCGAAGAAAGCCAGCATAAGGCGTGGTGATCCGTGATAACAGAGAAAGGGTGCCCAAACAAGTAAGGGCGGAATTTTGCAATAGCCCGAACCAGAGCGAGGCATTCTAGCTCGGTGATAGAATAGTTGCGCTTTGACACAGAAAGGAGACGGCTGGCGTACGCAATAACGCGAAGCTTGTTGCGTTGCCGCTGAGCAAGTAGGGCACCAATGCCATGACCGCTCGCATCAGTCCGAAGTTCCGTAGTTCCGTAGGGGCTGAAGGATTAAAGTGCGCCAACAAAGGTGGAGCAGTGAGGGCACTGATAAGGGCTCTGAAGGCGTCAGCTTGGGGGGGGGGGGGGGGGAGGGGGTCCCCAAGAGAACGGGATGTCCTTCTTGAGGAGCGTGGTAAGAGGTCGGGCTATTTCCGCAAAGTTCTGGATGAACCGGCGGAAATAGGAACATAGGCCGAGAAAGCTGCGCACATCACCGGAGGAGCGCGGAGTGGGAAATGAACGCACGGCGCGGACTTTGTCGGGGTCGGGTTGGATCCCCGCAGAATCGACCAAGTGGCCAAGGACCTTGAGCTGACGGCGGCCGAAGGTACATTTCTTCGAGTTCAGCTGAAGACCAGCGCGGCGGAAGACGGCAAGGATGGCTGAAAGGCGATGCAGGTGGCTTTGGAATGTGGACGAAAAAACAATCACGTCATCTAAGTAGCAGAGACATGTCGTCCACTTAAAACCGCGCAGGAGGGAGTCCATCATGCGCTCGAAGGTCGCAGGGGCATTGCACAGGCCGAAAGGCATGACTTTAAATTGGTACAGGCCGTCCGGGGTGACAAAGGCGGTTTTCTCCCGATCCCGTTCATGGACAGCGATCTGCCAGTACCCTGAGCGAAGATCGATGGAGGAAAAGTAACTGGCGCCGTGCAAGCAGTCGAGAGCGTCGTCAATTCGGGGCAAAGGGTAGACGTCTTTCTTTGTGACGGCATTCAGATGGCGGTAATCGACGCAGAATCGCCAGGTTTGATCTTTCTTTCTAACAAGCACGACAGGGGACGCCCAAGGACTACTCGAAGGCTCGATGATGTTGCGGGCCAGCATCTTGCCCACCTCTGCCTCAATAACACGGCGCTCGGCGAGGGAGACCCTATAGGGCCGTCCGTGAATAGGGCGGGCTTCGCCGGTGTCAATGTGGTGGGCGACAACAGAGGTTTGACCCAAGGGACGGTCCCCAAAGTCAAAAATATCACTGTAGGAGGACAAAAGGCTGTGAAGAGCTGTAGAATCAGCAGAGGGCAGATCGGCCGCGATCATCCGGGAAATAGAGTCCTCACGGGAGGGTTGCAATGTAGGGACATTGGAGACGGCAGTCGTTGGGTCAGGAGCCGGGACAGAAACTGTGCAATCGGTCAATGGGGACAGATCAGCAAAGAAAATGCCGGTCTGAAGTACCTGAGGGGACAGGCTGAAGTTGAGGACAGGGAGGCAGGTGCAGTTGTTGGTGATGTGGACAATGGTGTGGGGAAAAAGGACATTACGATTCAGAATCACAGCGGTGATAGGGCAGGCGACGTAGTCTCCATCAGGGACGGGAGGAGAAGGCGACATAGGGATGTAGACAGCAGTTTGTGGCGGGAGACGAGCAAACTCGGTGGATTGATGGCGAGGTGAGCTGGTGGAGTCGTCATTGCACAGGGGCAGATCCAATCGAAGAAGGCCTGAGGAACAGTCAATAAGAGCTGAATGGGCGGTTAAAAAGTCAAGGCCAAGGATTATGTCCTGAGGGCGCCGGGTCAGGACGGTGAACAGAACAGGTATATGACGCCCGGCAATGCTGACTCTCGCAGTGCACATTCCAATCACGGCAGCGGGGCTGCCATCGGCGACGCGAACCGTGGACATGGCGGCAGGCGTTAAAACTTTCTTCAGACGGCGGCGCAAAGAAGAGCTCAGGACAGACACTTGGGCGCCAGTATCAATGAGGGCAAGGACCGGGACACCATCCACGAGAACATTCAAGAGATTACGTTGGGCAGCGGGGGTCAAGAGAGGATTTTCAGGCCGGGTCAATGATGCAGCGTCACCTCCGGGGGCTGCATCGGCTAGTTTTCCGAGAAATGGCGGGAGGTCGAAGGAGAAGGGCTGCGGCGTGTGGGAGGAGAACGGGAACGGCGGCCTAATGGGGAAGGTGAGCGGCTGGACCCACGAGCGTGCGGAGCGGGCTCGTCAGGGAGCGGATCGGGTCGTGGTGTGAAGCGGTGCGGGCCGTAGTCGTTGCGGCGGTCGACGAAGGAGTAGAGGCGAGGTGGCGGGGACCAACGGCTGCTGCAGTGACGGGAGATGTGTCCGACGCGAGAGCAGGTAAAACAGATCGGCTTGTCATCAGAGGTATGCCATTCGGCAGGATTGCGATATCGGTACCGAGGCGAGAAGCTGCGACTGTAAGTGGCAGCTGCGATCACTGGAGGATCCGGGCTAGCATGAGCGTTGTCCACGACGCGAGGAGAAGGGACGGCCAAGTTCGCAACCTCCTGGCGAATGACGGCTTGGATGAGGGCCAAGGTGTTGTCCGGCAGTGGCAAAGAAGAAACAGCGGGCGTCATCGCCTCCAGTTCGCGGCGCACGATACGGGTTAAGTTAGCCGGGTCGGAAGGCTGCCGTAATGTTGGCAGATCTTCACAGGAGGAGCTAGCAGCAGTGTTCGGCAGCCGGTCAAAATGATGAGAAATGCGCCGGTGTTTGGCTTGCTCGAAACGGCGGCACACCTCAAGAACAGAAGCGACCGTGGAACAGTCTTTGCATAGAAGCAGATTAAATGCATCGTCGGCAATGCCTTTCAGTATGTGGCCAACTCTATCTGCTTCGGACATGTCTTTATCAACTTTACGGCACAAGGCGAGGACGTCTTGGATGTAGGCTATGTATGGCTCGGAGGAAGTTTGGGCGCGGGACGCGAGTGCCTTCTTGGCTGCGAGTTGGCGGCCGATGGGTTTTCCGAAGAGGTCGCGGAGCTTCTGCTTACATATGTCCCATGAGGTCAAGTCATCTTCGTGGGTTTCGAACCACACTCTCGCGGTGCCGGTCAGGTAAAATATCACATTAGCGAGCATCAGCGTTGGATCCCACCTGTTGTGCGTGCTGACGCGTTCGTAAAGGGCCAGCCAGTCGTCCACATCAACGTCGTCTGTGCCGCAGAACGTGCCCGGTTCGCTGTGGTGGGCGACGACGACCGCTGGCGGTGTTGACGGAGAGGGAGATGGCTCGGACTCGGTAGACATGTTGGCGAGACGGCGGCCACGACGGAGAGCCAGCTTGAGGTCGGGGATCGAATTTAGCAACCTCCACCAACCTGTGGGCCTTTGTGAAAAACTGCTCCCCCGATATACAGGCCCTTATCGGGTCGTACGTCCGGTGACCGCGGTGACGTACGAGATCACCCCGCTACAATATGCTCGCGGCAACTAAGTTTTCTGCAGAGGCTTGTTTATTCGTAGCCAGGCTGTGTGTGGGTTGCGCTCCTCCCCCCTTTCTTTGTGCTGCTTGTTATTTGGTTTCGCCATTTTCGCGAAGGGCGCGTTCCATTCTTTATAGTTTTAAGTCCTGTGGTTTTCTGCGAGATCCTCTGTCACGAGCTAAAACCGCGAAACAATCGATATTAGCTGCCTGCGGACACTTTTATCGGCACATATTAATTCGGGTGTTGTGGCAGGCGGCTCTCTCGCGACCGCGAATATTAACGGGATATTATTAAAAGGCTCTGCCGCAGAAAAGCCGCCGTCGACGTTTTCAGCATCGTTGACTAAGAGTAAAAAATGCACGAAAAATCTCCAGAGTAGCAGCCTAGGTGCGCTAGCTAAGTCACTAGACATTATAATGTCATCACAACCTGTTAAAAAAAATGTGAGCAGACTGCCCCCGTATCAGGTGGCAGGTAAATTAACGATTGGTCGCGAGAGGTTGATCGGGAAGAGAAAGCTGGGTAGCACAAGCCCCACCGGTGGCAGCACCTGCCATCGCAGTGCTGTGGCGCATCTCTTAATCGCTGTAGCACTGCACCAGGAGTGGTATGAGGCTTCGAAGGATTCATGAATGTAAAGTAGAGGATGAACAATTCCGCATGAATGGGCACAAAGCCATTATCGCTATCGCGTCTTGCCCTTAAGGGAAAGCTGAAGTGTCCTCTTCATTCTTTAAATATTTTATGTTTTTGCCTCCTGAAACATTCGAACGGAATATCCTGCGTTGCGTTACGCAGCGCCTCGATCCTCACCCCTTGACACAGGATAATATCCTCCCACCGTGGCCACAGCAGTCGGCTGTCGTCAATGCATACAAGGCACTGTTCTACTAGCTGAGAGCGACTCTCTTGAGTGACAAATTGAGTCTGTGCTCCTTACCCTTTCTCTCTTTCTCTTTTCAATCCCCTCATTCTTCCTCCCCAGTGCAGGGTAGCTAACGGAATCACCTTTCTGGTTAACATTCCTGTCTTCATCTTCCACTTTGTCTCTATGTCACTATTTAACCAGATGGTTTCAGCGAGACGAAAGAGAATGGCGTACCAATTTTTTCGAAGCACACCAGGGCAAGTCAGCTGAATCGAGGGCTCTGTGAGGGAAGGACACTTCGACTTTTTGTATGTCACCCTAAATAAATATCGACTGTGAGGCTTTTTTTGTAGAATGCACGTTACTAAAAAGTTCTTAAGCGCAGAACGAAAATCTGAGACTCTTCGCACTAAACAATTACGTGCGCTGAGTGATTACGTGAATAATTAATTTTTTGACTGATTGGCTGACTGGCTGACCGACCAAATGACCGACTGACTGACCGACTGATTGATTGAACTTTCACCAGAATGAATGAAAGAATGAACAACGGAACCACCGATAGGCTGGTTGATAGATCGCCTGCTATGCAGCAGTGGGTTCAGTGGACAGGTCGTGGTACTGAATAATGCATTCTTCCCCAATTGTTCCTGGGCATGCGTGTGCAATTTTCCTCAACGTGCTCAAGGCAGTACCGCGCAGGGAATCTGATAGGCAAGCAGTTTCCGACCGCCAGAAGGAATAAAGGAACGATGAGAGGGTGAGAGAGGAAAGCCTTCCGTCAATTTTTCAAATCAAAGTTGTGGTGAGAGCCAGTCGACAGAACCGAGGAGCGGCAACCCACACTAGTGGCGGCCAAACGAGGCGGCTTGACTGGAATGTCGATCAGTCCGGAAGCAAGGACCGATCACGATACCCCACAGTCCAGCGCCTTTGTTCGCGAGTGAGGTCCCCGAGGAAGGGGCTGGGACGAGTGCCGGCAATTTCCAGTCCTGGAGCTGGGCTTCTCCCGTCCTTCCTGCACAAGTACAAAACAAAAGATTACAAATCACCCTGTGGAGTTTGAAGGCGAGTGGCTTTGTGCACATTTCTCGTTGATATATATTTTTTAATCTCCTCAGCCTTTCTATTTTGCTCGTCTGCGCTGCTGCTCTCGAGGCGGGGGCGACGCAGCATCTGGGGCCGTTTGGTTCCACCTTTCATCTTGTTTTATCTTTTCACCGAAATCTCGCTCTCTAAATTTATAAGCCCTTTTTTTTGTCTTCTGCAAAGACAGGAAAATTCGAGTGACAAGAAGTTCCTCTACGTTCGACAAAACACGACTCTAAAAAGGAATTACGGCCTGCGGAATGCAGGCATGCCGGCTGTTTAAATAAGTGCGTTATTAATTTGAAATAGCAGGTTTTTTTTTGTTTTAGGCATCAAGCTGCTTTTTAAGGTATAGTAATACCGGAAGCGACCAACAACAAAAAATAAGGAATCATCTTACCAGTTCAGTTTTCAATACAATGCAATAGCAATACAGTAAAATGAATTGGAATGCAATATCGTACAATAAAATACATTATCCTGCCAAAGGCACATGTATTATTTAGGCCCACGGAAGGACCGAGCGATTTTTTCATGACATTGATGACATTTGATGAACTTGATGGCGCCATAGGTCGGTGTGAAAAACTGCTACTGACAGTGACCCATTCTCCGTAAATGCAGAAGTAATACCGAAGAAGACAATACGCAAGACACCATTAAGGACGCTGATATACTGAGCTGGTTAAATAAAGTTTTTGATGGCAATTGAAAAGAAGAAGATAACAAATCAAGGAGATGCAGAACCAATTCCTGATCATACTTTCACAAAAACAGCTCAATACAAAGGAAATTTTTAGAAAATCTTATTTACCAATGCCAATAACTAAACTTAAAAAGAATACCTTCACGAGTGGGAGATTCTGCAAGAATGAAAGGATTTTGTTAGCAATAATTATTCAGCCATTGCTTAGCCATCGCGCCGCAGGTGTTAGAATCCGTCTCCTCAGAAACCATGCGGAGACATGCAGATGGCAGTGCGCTAAAATACAGAAGTAGTGTAGGCTCCCTTACTGTTGTCATCTGATAAGAGATCCATTTTCTAAGCGTATGACGCCACGGGCCGAGAAGACGCCGAACGTCAACGGTGTTGCTTCCACTTTTTAGGCCGGAAGGCGAAACCACGCCGTTGCTGATAGCCGAAGCACTTCGGGAGGCAAACGCAAAAAACAGGTTCTAAAAGGTTCCCTGGCAACAAGAGTCAACAGTATCTCCCAAGCAGAACTCCATGGCGATGCTTTTATCATGCGAGCAACAGCACGATTTCCCAGAGACATTTATCTAAACGAAGCAAAGAACAGCTGCTACTGCAGAGGAAAGCAGTGGTGGTGGTCGATGAAAAGGCGAATGAGGGAAAGAAGTCCTAAGCGGGGACTCGAAAATTACATGGGCGAGAAAGCATGGGCGACAAAAATAGCAAGAAAGGCGCTATGCAATTTTCGCTTTAAAACGGCGCACATTCAAGAGGGGACTGCTTATCTCGAAGGGCCGCTATTAAATCAATTTTGTGTATTTTCCAACCCGCTTCTCGTTTCTTGGCATCGCCGTTTCTGTCACGATCTTTCTATGAGACCCAAAGCGTCGTACGACGTAGAGAGTGCCGAGGGACAGCGCTTAGAGACAGGGTGCTGAGGGATCTCGAGGGTAGTTACACCAGGCAGTATTTACGCGTCTAGGGGCCTTCGATTAAACGGTGGGGCGCGGTGTTTGGAGAGATCAACCGTCACTGCGTCTACCAGCTTCTCTCTCCTCTTCCACCCCTCCTGATCGGTCGTACTTTTTTTCGTACCTACTTCTCCGTTTCATTTTTCTTTAGAAATCACTCTTCAGCCTGTACTGGAAGCCCTCTTCCCGTGTTCCCTCATGCAATTAGCTCGATTTTTTCTCCTTAGACCAAAAAAGATCCTGTGCGGGGAAACGTTTGCATGTTCCCCCCTACAGAAAGAACGAGCGAGGGAAGGAAAAGAAGTGGGGGCAGTGCTCCCCGGTCCACTGTGGTGCCGACGTCGAACCCTTGTGGAGCGGGGTGTCACCCTTGGCTTGCTTCTTCTCTCATTCCATTTCTTCGTGCGAAAAAAGCAGTGTGGGAAGAATGTAAACGGGGGTCTAAGGGTGCGCGAGTGAAAGTCCTCGTCCCTGCTTTCCAGCTGCAGCAGGGCTGCTCAAACAAGCCCCTCGCTGCTCCATTGCCACACACTCCTCTTTCTTTCCTGCCTCTCTACCCACTCTGGAGCGGAATCGCCGCCACTCGACGAACCTTCTTTCTCCCTGTCTGACGCTTATGCCACCCTTCTTTGCATTTATTGTTTTCTCTGTCTAGACCTCCCCACCGTCACACCCTAATTCTTGAGCCCGTGCATTCATTTATTTCCCCTCATCCCTTTCTCCCCGTGCCGGGTAGCAAACCGGTTCTACTCCGGGCTATGCTAGCGACCTTTCATTCCCCTCTTCTTCCCGCCGCCTTGCGTTCTGTGTTTCGCCGCTGCTTCTAATTCTTCCTCCTTTTCCAGTTACGTTTTTTATCGTGAGTCGTCTCCTCGACAGCTGCATCGGTAATTACGAAAGCGTATGCATATTGTGTAAATTGTCTGAGGCTTCCTGGGCCTCAGGGAATGCTGTGCATTCACAACAAACGCCCTGCGCACCGCTTTCGACGATAAATGGATGGAAGGTAGGAGCGCCCCCTTTGAAACGGGTTGGTGGCTGTCGGCACCATGCTCGGCTTTTTTCTTTATTTTGATACCTGTTTTATAAATCGACTTGAAATTTCGTCATTTTCTTTATATATGCTTTCAGTCCTACGCTTGTAACCTCTTGTCATCTCTGTGCTTTAGAGCCACCATTCTTCCAATCGCTTTTTGCTAACTTCCACCGCATATTCATTTACATGACCATTGTTATTTGTAAACTCTAGGGCCTCAGGGAGAGTGGCTATGCCTGCATCGACATTCGGATGGCTACCATCACATTCGAGTATGAGGTGCTCAATTGTGTGTACAGATTTACCACACACAGCACATGTGTTGTCTTCGTAGTTGAATTTTTTTTTGCAACGGCGCGTTCTAAGACACCCTGATCTAGCTTCAAAGATTAGGGCACTGCCTCTTGAACCGTGCCTCTTGAGTTATCACAGAATGATTCCTTCCTCATCTGCATTTTGTAGCATCAATGTAGTTCTACACTATACTTCTTGCCAATTGAATTATTGCAGTTTTTACCTTATGCGATCTGTACGTGTTCTTTAACGCTCTTTCTTTCTCCTTCCCTGTGTCCGGCATGCTTACTAGTTAGTTTCCTTTTTCTTTTGCGGCAACGTGAGTCAACGCTCTTTCTGTATAAGTATTTAAATACCTTAGCTGCTCACCTGTTATCGTCCAATTTTCTCAGGCGTTCTTCATGTGATCTTAAGTCTGATCTTCCTATGTTTCGAACGATCCCCAGTGCACTTTCGAAAGTTGCAATTTTTGAACGGTGCTTCCAACTACGCCCGGACAATTTTCATGAAACCGATGCCACGCTGTGGCGGCGGTGCAAACTAGTCGAGGAAGGATCGGTGCGCGCGGAATGCGGTCTATTGATCAGTTGCATGAGCGGTTCGCCAGTATGTGCTGCTCTCAGTGTTTTCGTATTAAGTAATTCTCCGCAGATCTCTTATGCAAATATTTGCATGCTAACTAGGTAGAAGAGCCTCTAGGTGTCATTGCGTGTATTTTTCTATGGCAGCATTATAGGGAGAGCGTGGGAACAGGAGTAATCCATGGAACGATTGCAGCACCGTGACAGCTCAGTTATTATCAGGCACCCAGCCTATATTTCTAAACATATGATTTTCCAGTAGTCTAAAGGCCTATGGAAGTTCAAGGTGCAGTTTTGTAAAAAACAACCCTTGGCCCCAAAAGTCTGATTCTCACATTTCGAGCGCGAATAGTTTTCTGCGCGTCTCTCTCTCTGGCTGCAGGCCTTACTGAGGCATGGTTGTATGGTAGTATGGTACTTTGTTATCCAGAGAGAGCGCGCCAATGACCGGTGAAATAATTTTATTGGAATTCGATTTTCCTAAAACTTTCTGTTTTGCACACCGATTTGTCTCATGCCCTCTATGACACTTGAATCAGTCACACAGACGAGCCGATGGCAAGAATCGAATAGAATCTGACTAAAACAATTGTACCCTACCGATATCACATACCTTCCTTTTATGCCTTCCACCCACCCCTTATAACAAAGATAAAGTGTTGTTAATTGTTTCGCAAAAGCAGTGCGCGGAAAAAAGCTACATGCTTGTTCTCGGTTTACTAATGTACATAAAATTACACACCTAAATATATATTTAAGGAAGTACATCGTTAATAAAATATATGATGTCGAGAAAACGCAACAGGGTGCCGTTTTATCAGTTGAAACCGAAGCGAACTTAAACGGCAGTTCTTCCTAGCTTGTTTACAGCGAAGTAGCATGACAGACTGAGAATTACTGGTTGTTGCTTACCTGACCTTCTTGTTTTGTCATTCACCAGTCACAGAAACTATACGCTAATTTTGGCGGTTAAGCTGCGAAGAACTATATTGTATCCAGGACATTTTGTAAGAGTGTGAACCGCGAGCTTGAAAGATTATGTTCCTGAACCGGCCCATTGTTTTTGTGACAACCCAGCGGCCACAAATGATGCTGATATCACGCAAAAAAGGCGGCAGAAATCAAATTCAAGATGAGACCAATGCGTAGAAATGTATGGCTAGTGGCCGAAGCTGTTGGCTCTGCTCCCAGACGAGCATGAAAATTCGTTACTAGGGATGCTGTCGCAACTTTGCACGCCGCCTATAACTGAAAATAGAGAGAAACATCGTTAAGTTGGGGAGGGTGAAGCAGAACAGTCAAACCAAGGGTCGCGTCTTCAAAGACATCTCCCCACAAAAATCCCCACGGCTTCGTATACTGCTCTCCAACTGATATCCTCTAGAACTGGGGCTTCCACCCAGCCCTCTCCCGTGAAAGAGCTGTTTAATTATACGGTTCAGTACGAATTAGCATCACTGATGCCTCTCCTTTGTTATGAAGTAGCCGGAGATGCCCCATCCTCTCCCTCTTGCCCTTTATCTCTTTATGGGCCGTTATGAATGAGAACTACGACGAGAAGAAGGGTCGTTGGGTGGTCAGGCGTTAAACGACGCGTCTCGTTAAAGCGCGCTGCGTGCTGACTAGTTTTTGCATCTTGCCAGCTGGCTCTTCTCACGCCAGCGGAGGACTTTGAATCTTGAGTGACGGTGCTTAGGGTCCGCGAGCAAAACGCAGCTTTTTGCGAGTTCACGCAAAATACTTTTCGCAATTTCCGCTCAGCTAGCCGCCCGATACGATGCAAACTAGTGATCCAAGTGTATGTACGCGTGCGCACAAGCACCACCACACGAGGGCAAGAAGATATGGTTTTCTTTTGCTAATGAGAAATGCCGAAGCGTAGAGCATCTAGTTTCACCCAGATCTGTAAAGATATGCATGCCGGGCGTCTCTTTATAAAAAAATGCAGAAATGCCTTAGTTCCCGCATGAAAAATCGAAGGTCCCGGAGGAATATAGCAGTTTCATTACGGGAGAAAAAAAGAAATCTTTTTTTACTTAGTGTGGTTGGTCCATTATCAGCGCACCTGAAACGGTGGCTGTCATCATTTGCGTTTTGTGAGCATTTATAAATGTGAACGAGCACCGTTTCCTTTGAAGCGCCAACTGGTGTCCGCTATTATGGTTAGTAACTTGTAGGCCATGCTCTCTGATCGCCGGATTTAAGTGGGATGTGCTAGAAGTTAGAAGCAGGCGATGGGTTTATCCGCCCTCTCCTGGTGCCTACGATACCAGGGCTACCTCGATAACGGGTCTTGGTAGAGATAGAAGGAATAAATACCGAGAAATTGCGGACATCTTACAACATCGTGCAGATGGGATAACCACTCTAGAAAGCTAGACAGCGGAAACAAAACCAGAAAGGTGGTTGTTCTTGCTTCTAACACTAAAGATAAATTTATTTAAAATAAATTCAGGGCACCCACTGCCAGTTGGACAGCGCTCAAGGCCGCGACCTTCCCGTGTCTGACCTGGGAATTGTGTAGATATACAGAACATTTTGCACAGCGATGTTTTTTTTCCCGGCCGCTTGTTTTTCACCTTGCGCTCTTTGCCCACTGTAACTAACTTGAAGAAAGAGTTGCTTGCAGCGTGGACATTCCTTAGAAACACTGCCACGTTTAGCAATTTTCGTTAGTCGTCTTGAAGACGAGTGTCTTGAACATAGACTTACCCAGTCAGACCTTACATACATTGAGCTAATCCAAATTATAAAAAAATGGCGCTTGTCACCTTAATTTCATCAGACGCACGTGTGTATTAGAGCACAACTCTGTACATATTTCGAGCCAGGAATTCATA
Organism: Amblyomma americanum; assembly: GCF_052857255.1. NCBI lineage: Eukaryota > Metazoa > Arthropoda > Arachnida > Ixodida > Ixodidae > Amblyomma > Amblyomma americanum. The sequence continues at coordinate 142,427,647 of NC_135502.1, read as the reverse complement.
AAAACAATCCGCCACCAGCATCAGTCTTTCCGCGCTTGAATTCTCGCTTGAAATTCCGTCTCACCTCTCCGAGTGGTGGTTTTCTTGACATGCTTGCCTGAACAGCGCTTCTTACTTTTCTTCAGTCATTCTCTTCACGTAATGTGGAATGAGGTCCGAGAGCAAACGGTACTAAAGCGAGAATGGCTTCTCTAAGCAGGGGCACCCGATGAGTTACAAAAGCTCGCTTGAGCCAAGTGGACACAAGAGGACTCACTGTAAGGACGAAGTAAACAGAAAAAACCAACAGGGACTTAAACGGCTTGAAACAATAAATGTCGGGTGTGCGGCTAGGAAGAGAACGACACAACGAAATTTATAACCCTTTTAAATGCTAGAGCAGCTAGGCGCCTTTCGCAACAGCGTTTCGTTGAACACCACACTCCACAAAATACCCGCAGGCCGCGCATCAACAGGAATCAAGAACACTACCAGCACCCGCGTTTTTCTGTGTTCGCACGCCATTTCCCCGCCAAGTCGGCGCCCCAGTCGTCAATGTCGATGCGGATTCCTCGGCCGTGTGTTCGCCCCCAAGGTATCGTCGTACGAAGGGATTCGCCTTTCTCACCTCAATGTGGTTCGCTGAGCTGAAATTTACTGAGTGTTGTTTGTTTGGTAAGCGAGTGAGAAAGCATTCAAAGGAAAGATAGAAAACTTCGCGGACTCAGCTAGCTGATCGCTTTTTCTAGTTTACATGAATAGTAAAGGAGAGGTTGGTGATGCGTAGCGGCTCCTGCTACCCCTTTTCACGAATTCGTAGCAGCCACTTGGTCCGACGATGTACAGATTAACACAACATAAACACAAACAGTACACAACATATAAAGCAAAGTACAAGCGTCAGTAAAAGTAACAATAATGAGACAACCGACCTTGAATGTTAAGAGAACAGTACACAATACAATTAAAATAAGCGGTATGAATACACAAGGAGAGAAGAGCAAGAAATAAGCTGATTTGCAGCACACACAGGAAAGTAGATAACAACGCTATTAAACCAGTCACTAAACAAAAACAGAAAAAAAAGTTTGTTTGCAGCCGACACAGCAAAGCATTCCCACACAGAGAGGTAAGCGCTCTAGCACTGACTCCAATCCTACCAAGCTAGTACTTCCCAAGGATACCGCTGTCCTGAAGGAATGCTATCAATGCCACAAGTTCTCGCATTTGCAGTTGACATGTCGGCCACGGGCCCAAAAGCTTTCGTAGACTTAAGGGTCTTTTATCGAGAGCGCTCAAGTCTCTCTTCAATTGCGACCTGAGGTTGTCGTGCACTCGGCAATCCAATAATAGTTGAGCCACATCTTCGTTTTCTTGACCGCACGCACACCATGGGCTGTCTGCGTGGCCAATTCTATGAATAAAGTGCTTCGTGTAAGCCGTTCTTAAACGCATGCAAGCGGTGAAAGAGCGTTTCTAAACTCCTGCTGATAGAGAATGGAATATTAAACCGCAGCAACGGATCGCTTGTTTGCTTTGCAGCAACTCAGGGCTCGGAGGATCCGCTAGGTGGCGCCGCCCTGTTTAGCTGGCTGCCTATCGAGCTCCGCTTTCACCTGCCCCTGGCCTAATCCAGGGCTTCGCCCGCCCCTGGATTTCCTCTCCATCGTTTCCGGAAGGCTTCCGAAGCACGTGGATACCATCGGCATCACGGCCCGCTGCCGGGCTGGCCCTTCAAGCGCCTCCAAAAGTCTGAACCGGCGCGGCGCCTCGCTAACCCTAACGCCCCGCGCCTGCACCTCTGCAATGCAGCGTCTCACGAAGCCCCTGCAGCCCAGACCCACTGATGCCGCCACCGCGGGGCCTACTCCAACCGCCCACGCCACCGCGCAAAATCCTGTCGCAACCAACACTGTGAGCGACGCTGGGAGCTCCGGATCGACGGCCGCGGCGCAGCCGGCAGCGTTCGTCGTCGCCGCAGCGTCCACCGCTCGCCAACTCCACGCTCTAAGAGACGTCAACACCTTTGGGCCCATAGACGCGTCGCAGCCGCCTGCGTTCGTCGACGCCGCCGGTGCCGCCGCGCCTACACCAGCCACATTACCCGCTGACACCAAGACCTGCAGCGCGGCACCAGCGTCGCAGATTGCGCCCCAGGCTGACGATTCGTCGGCAGACATGGACTTCATGGCGTCCCCGGTAGACGACTTTCCATCCCCGGAAATCGGCTGGAGCACCATCGGTGCCAGCCGTAAGCCTGCTTCCGCCACCCGACCCCGCTCCGAGCTCATCACTGTTGGCATACAACTCCCTCCTGGTACCCTCAATCCCAAGTTGCCTCTCTACGACGTGCTCGCCGCAGTCACCTCCGCTGCACAACTTTCCTCCAAGACCAGTGCAGACATCACCCTTCAGGCCAAGCCAGCCCAAAGCCTTGTGTTTTTAAAAACTCATTCTCCTCTCACCGCCCACCTCCTACTTTCTATCACGCACCTCCACCTTCACGGTAAGCCTGTCAGCATCAAAACTTATTCCCCCCATCCTCCCATCTCATGCCTCGGCGTCATCCATAACGCCGGTGGCCACTTCACTCCTGATGAGCTCATGCATGAACTAGAATCTTTCAAAACAGATATTCTCGCTGCTCGCATGATGGGATCCACTCAATCAGTGCTCATAACGTTCGCTGGTACCGTCATCCCCCACTTTGTATATTTCAAACGCGTTGCCTTCCGGTGCCGTCCTCATAAACCTAAGCCTCCCACCTGCACCCGTTGTCTCACTCTAGGCCACCGCGCCCACCAATGCCCCCAGCACAGCGTTCCGGCAAAGTGCCGTCGCTGTGCTGCCCCTCTACCCGCTGACCCTTCCGCTCATGTGTGTGCCCAGCCCTGGTGCGTTCATTGCCAGGTGAATACCCACCCTTCCCTCGACCCCACTTGCCCCTTCCTCCTTGCTAAACAACGCGAGTGTGCTAAAGCTGCATACCTCCGACGCTTAGCTTTGCGCCGGGCCACTCAACCCACCACCCCCTCCTCCTCCTCCTCGTCCTCCTCCTCTAATCATGAATATCCATCAGCTCCGATCACGTCACCACCAGGCTCCTTCGCCGCCATAGTTAAAGGATCCTCGGTGCCAGCGTCCCTCTCTTCCACTACACCACCCTCTCCATCCTTGACTGACGCGAGCCGCTCCTTCGACCTCCGGCTAGCAATGCTCGAACGCCAGCAGCGAGAGCAGCAGCGCATTTCCCACGATCTACAACAGCAGATACATGCCTTGACTCAAACCCTCCAGACAACCACCTCCTCTCTTACCTCCCAGCTTAGCAAGCTAAATGAGCACCTTGCCACGTTCCCCACTCCCTCCTCCAGAGCCCAGGTCGCCCCTTTGGCTGACCTTGTCGAAACCACCACACAGGCACATCACACTCGCTTGGTTCAGCTGGAAACTTCGGTTCTCCAGATTCTTACCACCCTCCAAGCACAATCAAAGCAATTGGAATCTTTCACATCTATGCTCCAATCCGTCCATGAGTCACTGCCCCCGGCAAAAAAGAAGGAACGCGTACCATCGCGTTCCTCTCCACTCTCATAATGGCGTTTGGCGAGGACCTCGAAATTGTGCAGTGGAACTGCCGAAATCTTTGCCACAATAAGACCCCCCTCCACCAGTACCTACTCACTCGCCCCTCTCTGCCTCATTTTCTCCTTCTCCAGGAGACCCGGACGGCCCGCAATGTCCCAGGCTACCGCGCCTACCATGCCACTACGGCCACGCCACTTGCGTCTATTTATGTACGCAGTGACGTGCTCGTAGAGCAAATTGACATCCCCTCCACCCTCCTTAAATATTTAGTTTGTGTGGTTTATTACCACCCTTCTTCCCGCATCTCACTCGTCCTTTTGTCTTTTTACAACCCCCCTGTCACTTCCTCTTTATTCTCTGCTCTGGGCAAATTCCTTCACTCTCTTCCTTCTACCTCCCATCTCCTCTTTGGTGGTGACTTTAATGCCCCTCACACACTCTGGGGCTACCCACAAACCCTCAAACCCGGCCGCCTCCTGCATTGTCTGGCCCAGGAACGCCACCTCACCCTTCTTAATACTCCTGGCTCTCCTACTCGAGCGGGCATTGCCTCACAACGCCCCACGACACCCGACCTCACTTTCTCTCGGGGTTCACTTTCCTTTCACTGGCAGGTGACAGCCGAAACTCTTCTAAGTGACCACTTTCTCATCCATATCACCACCTCTCTTTCCCACATCCCTCGCTGTCATCCGGTTATTCACACTGACTGGCATGCTTTTCGCACAAATCTCGCCTCCGACTCCTTTCAATCCTACGACGACTGGACGTCGCGCATCTCTGCAGCGCTCACGTCCAGTAGCCGTCGCGTTCGCTCTCGTTACCCAATCCAGGACCCAGATCCACACCTTATCCGTTTATGGCGTCGCCGTAAACGTCTTCAACGCTCCTTTCGCTCCCAACCACACAATGCCCAACTTTCCTCCCGGATCACTGCTCTGCGGGCTGAGATCGTCGCCCACTGCGCCTCCCTCGAGCATTCTCGTTGGAGTGCTCTTTGTGATGGCCTTGATTCTGCATTGCACTCGCGATCCGCATGGTCTCTCTTTAAATCCCTCCTTGGCAGTAAGCCTGCCCTTGCTCCCACTCTAGCTAAAGCCCTCACTCAGGGGACTCCCTCCGAAGTTTTTGATCAACTCGCCTCTCTCTACCTCCCGCCCCCTCTGGCACCCTCCTACCCGGTGTACTCAGGTGGACCTAACCCCGATCTGGACCAATGCTTCACTCTCCGGGAGCTCGAATCTGCTCTGGCTGCTAATTCTACACGCTCGGCTCCCGGTGAGGATGCCATTACATACACCACACTTCGTAACCTTCCTGACTGCGCCAAAGAATTCCTCCTTCAAACCTACAATGAGGCCTGGGAGAGCGGCTGCTTGCCGAGCTCCTGGACATCCTCCCTTATTTCTATGATTCCAAAGCCGGGCAAACCTCCCTCTCTCTCTAACCTCCGCCCAATCTCCCTGACGTCGTGCGTTGGTAAGACCCTTGAGCGAATGGCTCTGACTCGCCTCTCTGATTTCCTTGAGGCACGGGAGTTCTTCCCCCATTCTCTCATTGGCTTCCGACGCCGCGTCTGTGCACAGGACATGTTTCTGATTCTCCAGCAAACGTTCCTGTCCCCTACACCCACTCAAATTTACGCACTTGTGACTGTCGATGTGCGCAAGGCCTTTGACTGTGTTTGCCACGATCACATCCTTTCTCAACTCGCCTCTTTGGATTGTGGCTCCCGCATGTACTCCTATATCCGCTCATTCCTCTCTAAACGTGTGGCTCGCTTTCGAGTAGATACCGACTTGTCTAACCCACACCACCTCACCCGTGGCACTCCTCAAGGTGCTGTTCTCTCTCCTACCCTTTTCAATCTCGCTATGGCCCCTCTCGCCTCCCAGCTAGCTGAAATTCCCGACCTGCATCATATATTTTACGCCGATGACATCACTCTCTGGTGTTCATCTGGCTCTCCCGGTCACGTACAGGACACCCTGCAACGTGGCCTAGATCTCATCGACTCCTTTCTCACCACCGCTGGCCTCTCTCCTGCTCCTGAGAAATCCGAGCTTCTCCTTCTCAACCATTCCTCCTACCAGCGCTCACACAACCACTTCGTCTCTCTCCACCTTTCTGGCTCTCCCATTCCTGTCGTCACACAGTGCAAAGTTCTTGGCTTCCCTTTGCATGCGGCTAAGAATGTGCAAGCCCTCCACCGCGCTGTCACCACCTGCCACTCTGTAACTCACCTCCTGCGGCGCGTGGTCACTCGACGCTCAGGTCTCCACGAGGCTCACGCGTGCCGCGTTGCCCACGCGCTGGCCCTCAACAAAGTCTTGTACTTTGCACCCTACGCTTCCTTCAATGAGACTCAACTTAACGCTCTCGAGACTGCCCTTGTGGGCCTCTACAAGGCAGCTCTCAACCTCCCTATCACTACCTCTACCACTAAGCTCTTTGCCACAGGCCTCTTCCATCCTCTTCGTTCTCTTCTCAGTCTCCATCGTGACTCACAACTCGCCCGGCTTTCCCTTACCCGTCAGGGTCAGTGGTTATTGACTCAAGCGGGTATTTCGCCCATTCCAATCTCCCCGTTTACCTCTCCTATTCCCACCCCCGCTCCCAATCTTCGTATCCTTCCCCTCCCGACCAACATGTCCCCCGTCCTGCACGCCGGACGTCGTCATGCGGCCGCACAGCACCATTCCCCTCTCTTTGATACCCAGGGTGTAGCTTACACGGATGCCTCCTTCGTGGCTCCTCGAGGTTCCTGCGGCTACGCCCTGTACCATCCACACCTCCCTTCTCCTGAAACCCACACCAGCGGGCCGTATCTACACCCTCCAGACGCATTGTCCCTCGAGGTCCTCGCCATTGCGCATGCCCTCCAGTCATTTGCCCTCCTTCCCTCTCTCCAAGAGTACACAGTCTATTCAGACTCACAAGCCGCTATACACCACATACAGAAACGCACCCTGACCCCTTCTCTCCAACAGGAGGTCGAGCGAGCGGTCTCCGCACTGCAGCCTTCCATCGTTTTCCTCCGCTGGGTCCCTGGGCATTCAGGGATTGACGGCAATGAGCTGGCCCATCAGGTCGCCCGCGACACACTTTTCCGGGCACCGTTGATCCCCTGGCCCAAGCCCTCGGAGGACGGTGGGAGGCTCACCCTTCGCCGCACCATAAAAGAGGTCTACCTTGAGCTCCGCCTCGACAAACGCCTTTACCCTCCTCCTCATCCATCACTCACGGTGCCGGAGTCTCGCCTTCTTCGGCACATTCAGATGAATGCAGTTATCACCCCGTCCCGCCTCGTCCAATATCGCTATCGATCGGACCCTTCCTGTCCCAACTGCCCCTGCATCTATGCGGACCTGGCCCATTGCCTCTTCTATTGCCCGGCTGCTCAGCAGTCGGGTTCCTTCCCCCCACCCTTTCTATCCATCACCACCTGGCTCGACTGGCTTGGCGCTGAAGGGGAAGAAGAACAGCGGCTTCTGGTCGCCCAGGCGGTCGACATGCTCGGCCTATAAATTATGGTCGAATAAAAGTCTTTACTACTACTACTACTACTCAGGGCTCTGTTGCTTCTGTTCTCTTTATTTTTACCTAACCGATGGGTGCGATTATACAGCCGCTGCCTTTCCAACTGATCAGGTTGCCGTTCTCCTCGGCTCCTTTTGCAACGCAGCTATCGCTATGATTGCTCCTTCACAGCTAACCGCAGAGAAGAAACAAGTTGAAAAGGCAAGCGTTGAAAAAGAAAACCCTAATATGATCCAGCGCCGGTGGTGGGATTTCTTTGTCCTTTCAGTATATATTTTTTTTTATCGCAGGCGGCGTACAGTTCACAGGCTTTCGCCTTTCGCCCCTCGTTATATGATTTTTCCTTCTTCCGCTCGCGGTATCTTTTCAAACGGCGATCCCTCGTACAGAGCCGAGTGAAATCAATCGGCTACGCAGAAGTGTATCGCCATGTCCATTTTTTAGACCTCGCACTTGCCCGTATATCCCCCGGCCAGGCGGAGCGCGTAAGGAGCGCGCGAGGAAAATCGGCGCAGCAGACCTCGTTCATCATGAGCGTACAATCTAGCGCGAAACCTAAGTCAATGTCAATAGGGACCCCCCCCCCCCTCTGCTAGGCTTGAGGGCCCCCAAGGGAATAGCGGGCCCCAGGCCTACGTACGAGTACGCCGGTGAGTTTTAGAACAGAGGTATTGCCTACGCAGCGGGGCCACATCGATTGCAGCGCCACTGCGGCAAACCAAAAAGTTACTCTTAGGAACATTTTAGAATATGCGTTTATTTCTTCATCGAAAATGGTAATTGTTGCAGGCATACAATTTACGAATAAAAATTATAACAAGTGAGTGTTTTTAAACAGCCCTTTTTGTTTTAAAGTGAATGCGAAATATGTCAGCCAAGACATCTTTATGACGACCACACGATGCGTACTCGCTAAGCCTAAGAGCTCTGTAGACACGGAAGCGATCTGAAATTTTGGCGCATTTCATCGCTAAAATTTTGTGGTGCGGGCATCTCACAGACAGAGCGAAAGCTTCGTGTACCTTTCGTTTGCCGTGAACTTAATACACAGAGTAGCGGCGACAATGAATCGGTGCGCCATGTTGGCCGAACGTAAAGCGGCGTTGGGGAGCACGCTTTTTCGGCAAAATAGTGTTCGCCGCTAACGTTAACCCAAGACGTAAGGCGGGCCTTGCGTTCCGCGCATGCGCCATTCGATGCCCCAAACTTCTTTATTTGGGCCCCCAAAGCTTGGGGCCCCCCATTCTAAAACTCTCTAATACCGCAGCTTAAACACCTGCAAACGGGACAGAACTACGACTATTACAGGAGCAGCTGGCGCTGCAGCTGTATCACTTGACAAACTCCGGAACTCGGCATCATTGCTGCGACCCTTCCAAGGAAACCTGCTCTCTCATCTACCATTTCGCACGTCACTATTTACTTCCATGGCCACGCCCTCCCGGGTTCACGCTGTGTTCAAGACTGTGCGTACAAGTGTCACTTCGGGCCACATCGTGATAGACAGCCTAAGAAAGCAAGGAAAAAGTTCACTGAACGCTTGCCCTTCTTGTAATGGGATGTTAAGCGACAGCTGGGCTGGTGCCAAATTATTAATTTTTATCATAACTTAGTTTCATACATAGCAGGCAACACAGCGGAGGCTGCGTCGGCGAAACCATATTACTCCGCAGCGTATCATTCGTCCGTCTCGAAGCTTCAGTGTCATGAGTGTTTCGACGAAAACAAAGATCAGTGTAAAACGAAGTAGCAGCACTGAAAATTACGGCCAAAGCTGTGAGCCGCTCAGTAATTGTTCTCTTTGGCTATAATTATCACTGAATGTGAACTAATTTTCAGGCGCAGATGCAGTAAGCGCGATTTTCCTCGCCAGCCGCGTATCAGTCCGCCATATTGATTCTTACGCCTCGAAGTCTCGATAAGATGGAGAACGAAATCGTGGCGAGAGGTAAAACGAAATCGGAGATTGCCATTCACGGCACTTAAGATCTGTCGCAACTAAATATGTTTGCGTTAACTTTCGTTGTAGAACAACTTACTTATTGGGCGTGGACTTAGGCTGCGCGAACCGGCGAGCTAGCTTTGGCCGCGTTGCCTGCTATTTATGAAACAAAGTTATGTTATTGTGGAGTGTGAGTGCGGGTGCATGTTAGTGACTTAACGCAGGCGCCCTTGAAGCACGACTGTGCGTCCGTGTGCGAAAGCCCAACATGCACTGCGGCGCATGGTCACACATCCATGCACGTCTGAAGCTGATGCCCTTCGATCTAGGAGCAATGAGGGAGAGAGGACGGGTGAGTGGGAGAACAACCGGTATTCAGATGCACATGCTGTCTGTGTCCTTACGCCGTGGCGAGAGCATGCCAACCAACCAGCATGGTTGTTGTCTCTCTTACTTTTTCTGCTCGCCCACCTTCAGTGTAGGCGGTGAACGCTTTCACGGCGAGTTCAAGCCCTACATACATGACTGCTCGTCGACGCAGGTTACTATAGTCGGACACAACTCGAGAACGAAGCGGCTTTTCCCTGTCAGAGGACGCCCTCCCAGCCAGCCAATGGCATCGGCCAACTCTCATAACGCTGCTAGGGCGACAATACAGGGAGTAACAGATAAAAGGGAATAGCCCCTCCCTGCGTTGTCGAGCTACTGCCTGCATTGCGCCGCTAGCAGGGTCAATAGAGTCGGTCGACGCCATAGGCTGGAAAGGCGTCCTATTAAGGGGAAAGGCCAAATCGTTCTTGAGTTGTACCTGACTATACACCCTCATGTCATTCCAGTATTGAAGACGATGAAAGAGGGGTGGGGGGTAGGTGAGTGGGAACCGCCACAGGCAAGTTCCCATGCGAATAATGTGCCCTAGTCCGAGTTCTGCGCTAATGCAGTGGTGGCCAGAAACAGATAGGCAGAAAAAAATGAATAAAATGGATCTGCACGAACAGGAGGCGGAGATGAAGAAGAGAACAATCCGTGTGCAACAAGGCAGCGCTGTGAGCGAAAGGCGCCTTCCCAGCGCGGTGGATGACAAGTTAGCGCGTGGCGCCGGCGGGATTCGATAGCATGTCTTTGGGCAGCCCGCATTCAGTGTGGCAACTACAGGAGGTATCGACGACGCTAGCATACTCGTTCCTCTGGCGGCGAAGACGCAGTCCTATAGCTGTCAATCGGCTCTGCTACACTGCGGGCTCAATAAGGAGTTGTAGCTTCTCGTCGCTTTCACACAAAATGGAGAACAGCGGATCCAGTAGGCAAGCAAAAAAAAAAACGGCCGTTTCCGCATAAATTCTCGGAAGAGAAAATGCTTTATTGATTTTCTTGGTTTCGTCAGTCTCGCGTGTGCCTAGTGGCGATAGGTTTGCTTCTAGTGCGATTTTTTAAGCAAAGGCTGTGACTACCCCACATAGTGTGCGGGTCCACACGGGACGGAGAGGCAAAGAGACACAGTTTGACTCAGCTTGAACAAAACAAATATATTGAAGAATTACGTGTTAACGCGTACGTGGTGTACAGGCTGGGGTGCTCAAGCGTACATGCTGCTACGCTGGCGCCGGAGTCTTCCTCAGAAGGAACGGAGAGGATCCGCTGTGGGGCTTTTTCGTTGGCTCAGGCTTGTCTTCTGCCCCGGAGGCTTGGTCGCTTCGTTCACCTGAGGACCGACTGTCAGCGGTGTACTCTCAAACCTTGCTCGTTACTAAAAATGACTGGCTTTTCTCCGTTTCTTTTTCGTCCATTAGGCCGACCCCTCTTTCTAGGTTGGAGCGTCTCCCTCGCCCTCCTCTCAGCGCCGGCTTTCCTTGTCTTCCTCCGCATTTTCCCGCCGGCTCGGGACTTTTCTTCTCTGGATGGCGTCACTGTAACTTTCGTTGACCAGTTGAGCGCTTAAAGATAATGGCCAGGCATTCAACATTCAGGTCTGCAATGAGCCCTTGGCCCTCGACATCCGACGATTCCTGGCACCGTACAGTCTCTTGTTCAAGCATGTCCGGTGTCTCACAAAGAGTAGATGTCGCCGGAGATACGACCCTCAGGAGACGCGCTGCGCGCTCACATGGCGTTACTAGCCCATTACAAAAAATTAAACGTCATGTGTTTGTTAGTGTGTGCGTGTACTCGCAAATTGTACAGAAAATTCTAGGAACAAATATAGGGGGACATCATCAAGCGGCCGTTGGACGGACACAGCAAGACGAGAACCGCCATTTCAGACAATCATAGATTGCGTTCTTCTGCCTATACTTATATTTACTCCCTACTGGCCGAGCTCAATATGGCGACAGTTTGCCCAATATTCGTGCCAAAATTGTGACGCAACGTTGTGCAATTCAATGTTCCGGGTGGCACCATAACATTTAACGTTGCATCCTGAGTCGCTTTGGGACGTTAAATGCAGAAAAACCCATCCATTTCTCGTTGAATCTAGCTTACACGTTGTAGGCTTGCTTGCGATAGCGGTTCGAACTAACGACATATGTACCTTCAATTGTATGCCTTCCCGTACTGTTTACCTCTTTCTGAAAGCGCGGTTCAGAGTCCACCTACATGTGAGACAGCTATTGCGCCATTTCCTTTCCCCAAAACCAATTTTTGAATTAAAAGTGTAACGCAACGGTTCGTCGCACACCGTTGCGGGTGGTTCATACGATTTCGCGTCGCGTATAAAATATGTCTTTTAGTCAGGTTGGAGGCAAGCTCGAGACAGACATTCGAACCGTGTTTCTGAGTGTTTCACCCGGACCTTTGTGGATTAAGCGTTTGTGGAACAGGCGTTCGGAGGCGCGTATTCGCTTCATTTCTCAGTGCGCAACTTGCGCCTAGGTCGAACACTCACGATGACACACTAATGCCGCTTTCACCACCACGGCACGTCAGCAGTCCTAACTAGTACTGCTGACGTGCACTAAGACTTTACTAGGAGAAGGCAAACAGGCTATTTTGTTTGTTGAAGCTTGACGTCCTGGTCGCATAGCCAGGTGTCGAGACAACCTGGATTAAAAAAATGTTTTTTTTTGGTTTTTGAGGAAAGGAAATGGCGAAGTAATCGTCTCACATCTTGCTAGCCACCTGAACCACGCCGTTAGAAAAGGGAGGAACATGGGAGTGTAAGAAGAAAGGAAGAAAGAGGTGCTAAAGTGGAGGGCTCCTAAATACTTTCAGCACCTGGGGATTGTTAACGTGCACTGATATCACAAAACACAAGGGCGCCTTTGCGTTTCGCCTCTATCGACACGCGGCTGCTGCGGCCGGGTTCGAACCCTAGAACTCCGGCTCAGCAGCCGAGCGCCCTTACTACTGAGCCAATCACGGCGGGAACGATTTTATGCCTTTCTTTCTTTCATCCCTTGCAAAAATTGCTTGTGTGATTCTTTAGAAAATCTTTCAGATTACTCAATAGAATGTAATGTGTTTCTATTAGATCTGTACAGAAAATTTGTCCAGTTTCAATAACTAATAGGCCACCGCGTTCTTATAGGAACACGGCTAATGTCGTTTAAAAGAAACACTGTAATGACTTGCTTTAGAAATTCCTTGAACCGTCTGTTTAGAAACACTTTTGAGTACACTCGTTTCGTAATGTGCTCCTTTTGAATCTTTGTAGAATTTGGGTACAGTGTTTCAATAACTATTTGGCCACCACATGGTTATAGGAATACGGTTAATGTCCTTTAAAAAATACTATAATGACTTGCTTTAGAAACTCCTTGAGAAATTGTTTAGAAGTCCTTTTGAGTGTACTCGTTTGTTTGTAATGCGCTTCTTTTGAATCTATATAGAATTTGGGTACAATGTTTCAATAACTAACTGGCCACCGCATTGTTATAGGGGCACGGCTAATGAATGTCCTTTAAAAGAAACACTGTAACAACTCTATTTTGAAAGTAGTTAAAGGAATTTTATAGAAATCCATTTGAATGCATTCATTTCATTGGAATGTGATATTTTTGTTTGTGTATAAGATTTGAGTAATAAGTTTCAATAACGAATTGGCCGCCACATTCATGCAGAGCTCCGCTAGTGGCTTTCAAGAGGCGCCCTGTAATGATTTTTTTCAGAAAGCTCTTCGGGAGTTGTTTAGGAATGCTTTTTCACACTATTTTTGTTGCATCGTGTTGCTTTTGGATCTGCAAAAAATCCTGTGTGTCATTTCGCCACCGCACTGCCATGGAATGGGGTTAAACATTTATCTCTATTTCCTGGCGGTAAGGGAAACAGCCCATAAGTGCATGATGTAACAACTGTTAATGCTGTAAGCATACAAGAAATACAGAGCAAAGCACACCATATGGAATAAAGTAACTTTATTTCACTTAGCAACATTTACAGTAGCTTATGGAATTAAATGATTGCAGCCCCTAGTGAGACTTAGCAATTTGCAGCAATTATGATGAAAATTGGTAGGATGTGTAGGACGTGAGCAGTATCAGCACATTTTATTTTGTGACAATTAATTTTAGATGGGAGGAAGACAACGAAGTTGTTCTGTATCAGAACGCTGCCTTCACATCTCTGCAGTTTTCTGGTAATTTGTGCTATAATCACGGAGGCGCCGCTCCCTTTTTGCCACAACGATGGAAGTGGCAGCTGCTGGGCCTCTATTGGAACCCGGTGGGTCGGCAGCAGCCGCCCAGAGGTAGCGCCTTCACCGCCAGAGTGACTCGAGCAGCCAGGCCACTTTTGTGTACTCGGTGCCAAGTGAAGACTCCTCGTCCTCGGCAGACGACGGTTTAATACCGGTTGTTGGCAAGAAGGCCAAGCGCAGACTGCGTAGACAAGCCGAATCGTCCTCATCGATCACGTCAACGGTGCCCTCAAGCACGCCAACGATTATCACGGCGCGAAGTTCCTCGGCGCATACAGCCTTGTTTGTGCCGTTGAACCCAACGGACAACTTTAACCTCCTGAACAGGCAAGCCATCTCTATTTATCTGGCGAGCCTCGTACCGGAAGGCATTAAAGATGCCAGGATAAACCCGTTCAAAAACGTCATTGCCATTGATGTGGTGCAGCGAAGTGCACTAGAGAGTTTAACCGCAAGCACCAAACTCGGCAAAATCAGTGTACGCCCCCTTACTCTCCAGGACAGCGGCACTACGAGTGGCGTAATCTACCACGTCGACATCGCCATCTGTGACGCAGATTTACCCATGTTGATCAAGCCGGCAAACAACGGCATTTCCATCATTCAAGTTCAGCGGTTAGGAAGATTACATGCATCAAGCTGACCTTCAAGGGGGACTGCATACCATCGTACGTGAAGGCTGGACACTTTCGTCATCCAGTTCGACCTTTTGTGCCTAAGCCACTTCAACGCAGGAAGTGCATGAGGATCGGCCACGTGAGCGGCGTCTGCATCAAATCCATCGTGTGCCCGCGATGCTCCGAGCCACACAGCGGTGACATTTTCCGCGTGACTACCTTGTAGTGCGCCAACTGCCACGGCCCTCATGACTCTTCCTCGAAAGACTGCCCCCGTCTAAAGACCGAGCGGGCGGTGCTGAAGCAAATGGTGCGAGACCATTCTACGCACAAAAAAGCCGCCGCAAAGGTGCGACGACATCGTTCGCGCCGCCAAAGGTCGTCAAAGAAAGCAGTCACATTTGAGAAGAATGCCCCAAACGCAACTGCAGCTTGTCCGCCTCCACCAGAAACCGTACCAAATCAAGGGAGCCCGGCGCTTGGTAAGGCTGGACCTGCTGCCTCAGGTTCAACTTGGCCACCACTGCCGAAGCATTCTACGCCTACTGTGCCATGAATGTTGGTGCACTCAGGGCAGTGTGCAGCGCCTACGACTGATCCAGCCAACAGGTACGATCAAGGCCATGGCCCAGATATGCAAGTGATTGCAATGCTAACGTCACTAATGAATGCCATGCGTGCTCTGTTTTCCAGCCTACGCACGCCAGCAGCAACTAGCGCATTTCAAGTGCTGGATGCGGTACATCCAGTTCTTGTGGCTCTACAGTAGAAGCCATCATGGCTCCTTCGGACCTGTCTTTTCAAAAGAAAGTCAAGCAAGCTTTCATTTTCCAATGGAATGCTCGTGGACTCCAGTCCCGGATTTCCGATTTACTGCACTACGTCTACGAGAATCACTTCCCCATTCTTGTGATTTGTGAACCGAAGACACCGGCAATTTTGCGAATATCCGGTTACGAGACATTTGCATCACCCACACGCAACAGATCCAGCAAAGTCTTCGAGTACATTCGACGTGACCTTACATATGTGCAACATTGAGTTCCTCCGAACGAAGACAGTCAGTACGTTTGCCTGACAGTGAAGTGCCGAGACCTGACGTTTACGCTACTGGCGCTGTACTTCGCGCCATCAAGTCGTTTCGACGCCAGAAGTTTGAGTGGTTTCATGGCAGCTACACCTGCTCCGTGGGCCATTATGGGTACTTAAATGCTCATCACACCATGTGGGGAGGCGTTAGGATGGACGTTAGAGGAAGACAGCTTGTGTCCTTCGCCTCTGATTATGACCTCCAGTGCCTTAATGACGGAAGCCCGACCTATATTCGAGGGGTGACTTTTAGCAGCCGCTTGGACTTGACTTTCGTTTCACAGTGCTTTACCAAAAGCGTCCGGCGGTTTTCGGATGTAGAAACCCACGGCAGCGACCATATCCCAACCTATCTGATTATTACCGGCCATTCCACATTTTCCCCAGCCACGTGTAGGCAGCGCATTGACTGGACAGTTTTTAACTTACTTATGGAGGCTGCTTGCACAGAGGGCTCTTCTCTACCGGCCTTGAACAAAAAATTAAGGAGGCCATGGAACACGCCACCTGCCCCTTTAACCCTGTCGCTAACTACACCGATTTTGACTTCGAATTGCAGCTACTGCAATCAGAACGGCGCGGGGCAGAGTGCATATACGGGCACACAAAGTCGTGCCTAGACCTAAGAGATGCTAGGCGCATACAGAAGAAGATTCGGCGCAGAATTCAGGCACTGCAAACACAACGCTGGAGTACATTTTGCCAAACACTTGATCTACGGAAGCCTTTGTCACACGTTTGGAGTGCAATTCGGGGTCTTGGCACGTCCCCTCAACAGCGCTACCCGTTCAAATCCGTAGCGCTCCACCAAAGGCGCAGTGTGGTTGAGGTAGCCGAAGATTTCTGCGCAAGAATAACAGGCCCTCCGAATCCAGGAGCAACGCTGCACTGCAACAATGTTCCACCCTCACGGGATTCCCGGATGGATGTACTATTCTCCATGGAAGAACTTGATGCTGCGCTGGCTTGTTCTAGAAGGTCATCATCACCAGGGCTCGATGGTGTGACGTACTCTGCACTTGCCAACCTTGGCCAAGAAGCTCGACGGGCTCTTTTGGACACTTATAAGAAGTCATGGACTGCTCGCATAGTTCCTTATGATTGGAAGACCAGTCGTCTGGTTCCACTTCTTAAACCGGGGGAATCACCGCTCGACCTTTCATCATACCGAGAAATTGCACTCGCCAGCTGCGTCGGCAAAGTAATGGAAAGAATGCTGCTCACACGCGTGGAATGGTACTTGGAGCGATATCACGTTTATCCAACGTTCATGTCTGGGTTCCGACGGGGCCGCTCTTCTATCGACAACATGGTCAATCTTGTAACGTCTGTGCAACACAGCAGAAGTTTAAAAAGATTGACCGTGGCATTGTTTTTGGATTTCAAGGGCGCGTACGACAACGTAACGCATCAGGACATTTTGGACGCAATGGAAGCTGCTGAGATCGGAGGCCGCACGTTCAGCTAGATGCGCAGCTATTTATCAGAGAGGTCGTTTTTTGTCCTGACTGCGGATGGACCAACGTCCTTACACCAAAATTCGCGCGGAATCCCTCAGGGTGGAGTGCTCAGCCCAGTTCTCTTCAACCTTGCTCTCATCGGAATAGTCTACGTATTGCCACAATCCTCTCAGATCTCTATATATGCAGATGATATCTGTATTTGGGCATAAGGGGTGACCCGCCCTCAAGTTCGTGCAAGACTTCAAAAAGCGGCATCGATATTGACATCTTAACTTCGCTTGCAGGGCCTGAACATTTCGATCGAAAAGTGTTCACTTGTGGCGTTTACGCTCAAAATAATGTCACGTTACACAACTCGCATTAATGGTGAAGCCATTCCCTATGAGAGAAGCCACATCTTCCTTGGTGTTGTCATCGACAGGAACCTCTCGTGGAGTCCACATATCTACGACATGAGAAAGAGAATAATTGCGATTGTCCGCGTCCTCTCCTTCCTCGGGGAAAGTCCTGGGGCGCATCAGTGCGCTCGATGCAACAACTGTACCGTTCCCTATTTCTGGCCTACATTCAGTACAGTCTTCCGATATTCAGTTCCATTAGAAAGACAAATATCAAGACTCTTCAAAGTGTGCAAGCGCAAGCTCTCCGTATCTGCCTTAAATTGCCTAAATGTGCATTAACAGCAGCAACTGTTTTTTTTTTGCCCGGGAACATCCTGTTACTCTATACATTGCTGTTGACATCATGGGAACATAATCGGCACGTCACACTGGTTCCCTGTCATCACCTCGCAACACGCCCAATAATTAGGCCGCGTACTGCATTCGCCAAAGTCATTGAAGCCCATCGCGCATATCTTCCATCGGAGTTAGCCCCTGCGTCAAGACCATGCTCACCCTTATGGAGTCTGCATGAACCTCGGGTTGACGTCTATATTCCTGGCATTACGAAGAAAGCTGGTGTATCACTGCTCACTCTCAAAGAACTGACATTGTATCACCTGCATTCTTACCACAGTCGCCGCATACATGTTTACACAGATGGATCAGTTCACCCGACCAGTTCTGCGGGGCCGGTGGTGATACCGGCGAGATCCATCTTCATGAAAGTGGAGACGGCCTATCCAACATCTTCAACTGGTGCGGAACTCGCAGCCTTACGGGCTGCGGTTGAGTTCATCAGTCAAGGACCTCCACATAACTGGACGGTTTCCACCAACTCTAAAGCAGCCCTTCAAGCCCTGCAAGCTGCGCTACGCCGCGGGTCGCCGGAACAACTTGTTGCTGAGATCCGTCTACTGTATCATGGCACTGTATCCAAAGGTCATGACATCATTTTGCAATGGCTGGCAGGACACTGTGGTATTAACGGTAATCACCAGGCCGATGCTGCTGCGCGTTCTGCTCACAACAACGAACTTCCAGTCAGGATCCTAATATCAAGACCTGACGCTGCGTGTGGGCTTCGCCCTTTGGCGCTGGAGCTCACACTTTCAGCGTGGAACACGGGAGTTTTGCAACCTCCGCCTCAAGGCACTGGATCCTGGACTGCGCCTTCGTGTTCCACGTAACTTAGTACGTCGCGAAGCAACATTGTTATGCCGTTTATGAATCGGTGTTGCTTTTACCAACCACTATGCTTTCCGGATGGGGATGGCCGACAGCCCTACTTGTGAAAGCCGTGGTTTTGAGGAGACCATCGCTCATCTTCTCTGAGTGCCCTGCATTTGCGAGTGCAAGACATACACTGTGTTGTGCCCTGGACCGCCTCGATCCTCGCCCATTAACAGAGCAAAAGATCCTCGGTCCGTGGCCACAGAAGTCGACTGCCTGCAAGGCCTACAAGAGACTCTTTGCCTACTTGAGAGCGACTGGATTGATTGACAAATTATGACAGCGTTGTGCGTATGTGTGTTATGCCTTTTTACCCTTCTCTCTTCCTCCTTTTAGTCCCCTAATTCCTCTTCCCACGTGCAGGGTAGCCACCCGGAACCCCTTTCTGGTTAACATCCCTGCCTTTCCCTCCTCCTCTTTACCTGCCTACCTGCCTACCTACCCGCCTGCCTGCCTGCACGAGACATGTTCCACGAGACATTTTCCTGCCTGCACGAGACATTTTCCACGAGACATGTGCAACGAAGATCTCATCTCAAAGAGAGCATGTTTTCATGAAAAAATCAGGACAGTGCCGACTCAAATACTGCTTAGCCTTCCCCCTTGAGTATCTCTTAGTATGAGCCTGCCTTAATTGTGATACATTTATGCCATACCTAAGTTGCAAAATGCTAGTTGGAGCCACAGCAAAAGGCTAGCTGCATGTACATTCTACGAGAATTAAGATATAAAGCACTATGTGCCTTTATGTATCATTCTGAAAGGATTTCATTTACGGCTGTCCAAGGACTGTGAGCATAATAAAAATGTGAACATTTATCAAGGCATCAAAATTATTTTGAAAAGCAAATGCGAGATCTGCGCAGTATTAAACTGACCTGTTATTGAAAGATTATAGACACTTAATTTTGGTGGCATGTTTTCTTCTCTACAATGATGCAGAAGACACGACTATGCATTAATCACCAGGTGGTATACTTTATAAGTGAATTCTTCTGTAATGCTGCTTCTGTTTTGGCAGCTGAATTATGAATGTGACGTTAAATTGCTTATAGGTCACGTGAGGAGTGAAAAAAGAGCATATCGCTGACATTCGTTGTCATTCCAGCTGTTGAGACCGGATGCCTTTAGCATCGCAGTGAATGAAAATGACAAAGAAGCGATTATGCCGCAGTTTCTTCATGTCTCTCGTGACCTATAAGCATTTTTTGATGTCACAGCATCGTTCGGCTGTTGAAACCTAAACAGCGTGAGAAAGAAATTCGTTTATAAATTATTTAGCGGTCGAACCAGAATACCACATAGAATTATTGGAGTACACGGAAACATTGTATCCATGTATAATAATGCCCTATGCACCATTACAAAGCAGCAAACATTCCCCCATAATTTAGGTGCCCGTACTCCATTAAGCAGCAGGAACAAGAGCAAGACACAAAATTCAAGAATGAGCAAAAGAAAGAGTACCGTAATAATTTCTACTCTGTATGACTAAAATATACTAATAAGAACGCAAATTTCAAGGAGCACTTAATATCTGATACAGAGCAGTTATGAGCAAGTTAATTATCACACATATTGCTGTTTGCAAAAGGGTGCACATTGGTTGGCGTTTCAGTTCTAACCGGTTTGCACTGCCTGCTATTAACCACAAAAAATCTGTACACTAAATATGTGACTCTGCCAAACAAAAGCGCTGATTTCTTTTATTACATATATGTCACTTGTCTTTTCCTGCACTGCTTTTCATGTACACCTTGGTCCACTCATAGGGAATAGAGAGTGGTAAGAATAGGACGCTTTAGAGTTGGCTGTTCGACCATCCTTGTTAGGTAACAACATAAGCTGTGAATGTCACCTGTTACAGCCCCCTTCTTCACTCAACTGCCGCTGCCAACATGCAAATAATTTTACACCTATTCATGGTTTCCTGAGCTGTGCTTAAGTGTTGGCTGGATTCACAATAGGCAGGTTGCTTCTAACAATCTAAGAGATCATCAGAAGCAGGCTGCCAAATTAATTTCTCAAGAAACGTGTGATGTGCTGTAGTATATAAGTGAACAAAAATAAAAATGACAAAAGCCATATCCCGTTTAGAAGAGAAACAAAACAAATATTTCGAAGACCAATCTGTTTCATGTTCGTTGCATTCTTTTATAGTAAATAGTAAGGAGGATAACTGTGCGGTGTTGCATTTGGGTTGCAAGCCCCAAGGGTAGCGTTGGCCTGGCGGCCTGGGGCAAAGCAGGAAACATCCGAAGGTCCCGGCAAAGGAAGAGTCGACTGGCAACAGAACAACTAGTTTATTCTGGCATCGCAAAAGAGCAGCCGGTCAGGGCGACCACGTTACTCGAAGGAAGGAATCGAAGGCTCTCTCTGCGTTCGGGGCAGCGGCTTCTTATACCCTCGGAGTCGAGGGCAAGAGGGAACGGCTTGGGAAGAGTCATCCGATACGGCGACGCTTGAACATGTTCAGGCGTGACGGGCGCGTCCGCCAGGCCGGCGCCGGTCAGACCTCCTCGCCTCCCAGTTGAGGAGCTCCTCTCCCCGGCTGCCGCGCTTTGACAAGCGTGGGCAAAACAAGCACACACACACACGCACGCACGACGACACGTGGCACTGAAACATGCCTGGACGCGCTTGGCGGGAGGCGTTGCGGCAGCGATGAACGAAGCCGCGGCATCCGGTGCATCCGCGCCGGCTATACCGCGCGCTGTAGGCGAGACGTAACAGACCGCCCCGCCGGGAGAAGGAGATCCCGATGGTCAGGGGACTGCATCCGCTGTCCAGAGGGATGTCGCTCGATGATGCTCGTAAACGAATCCGGTCGTCCCTCGACGTTGCTTGAGCGCAGCGCACAGAGAAGGCCTCGTTCTCGGGTTCAGGATCACATAGGACACTGCAAAGTCACTTCGGGAGAGTTGCCATTTTTGTGCTCGTTTCCAGCAAGCGTTAGAACTACGCCGAAACGCAACCGCTCAGTCAGCAAGCACGAGACAACCCTCACTAAGCTCTGCCAGGCTCTTTCCCCTTTTATACTACTGCCTAGTTCCATACAGTAGTCAAGCAGCACTCAGAACGCGTCCACAAATTGGAAAATTGCACTAGAAAGCACATAATCACTTTGAAACACTAAACAAAAGCAATATGTTAAAAATCCTGCCTCAGGAAGAAAACATCAGTAACCAACAATTTTGAGGCGGATTCCTACGTTAGGGGCTTCGACTTAAGCCATCGGCGTTACCGTTGAGACTCCCCTTTTTGTAACGCACCTCAAAGGAATATTGTTGCAAAGCGAGGCTCCAGCGCAGGAGGCGGCCATTTTTGGGAGAGATGTTCTGCAGCCATTGGAGAGGGCAGTGATCCGTCTCAATGATAAACCTCGAGCCGGCTAGGTAGCATGACAATTTCTGAACGGCCCACACGAGACACGCACACTCTTTCTCGGTGGCGCTGTACGCCTGCTCACGACAGGTCAGCTTACGACTAGCATACAGGACGGGGTGTTCCACTTCTCCATTGTCCCTTTGGCACAGTACAACGCCCATGCCTCGCTCACTAGCATCGCACTGAACAACGAACCCTTTGGTATAGTCTGGCGATCGTAGCACAGGCTGGCTTGTTAGGGCGCTCTTTAGGGCGCTAAAAGCTCTCTCCTTTGTCTCGCTCCAGACGACTGTTTGGGGCTCTGTTTTTCTTAGAGCATCCGTCAGGGGAGCCGCGATATCGGAGTACCTGGGGATGTACCTCTGATAGTAGCCGGCGACACCTAAGAACGACCGAATATCGGTCTTCGTGCGCGGTTGCGGGAAGTCTCGCACAGCGGCCACCTTTATTTCAGAGGGGCGGCGACGACCCTGTCCAATCACGTGACCGAGGTAGACAACCTCGGCCTGTGCTAATTGGCACTTGGGAGCCTTGACTGTCAAGCCCGCTTCGCGCAGGCGGGTTAGCACTGCCCGCAAGTGTGCCATATGCTCAGACCAGGATGCGGAGAATATCGCTACGTCGTCTAAATACGGTAAAGCAAATTCTTCCTGTCCCCGCAACACTTTGTCCATGAGGCTTGAAAAGCAGTATGGCGCGTTCTTCAAACCAAAACTCAAAACTTTAGGACGGAATGTTCCCATTGGTGAAATGAACGCCGCATACCTACTAGCCTCCTCTGTAAGTGGAACCTGCCAATAACCCCTGACAAGATCTAGGGTGGAAATAAACTGAGCGCTACTAACTTTCTCAAGGCGCTCCTCGATGTTAGGGATCGGATAAATTTGATCCTTAGTGATGGAATTAAGCCTGCGGTAGTCGACGCAAGGACGAGGTTCCTTGCCCGGTACCTCAACTAAAATCAAAGGGGAGGTATAATCACTCTCACCCGCCTCAATAACACCGAGCTGTAGCATTTTCTTTACCTCAGCCTCCATAATATCGCGCTGGCGGGGTGACACCCGGTACGCCTTGGATCGTACTGGCTCTGGGGAGGTAAGTTCTATATCATGAGTAAGGACAGAAGTCCTACCAGGCCTCTCAGAGAACTGACCTTGAAACTCTTGTAAGAGTTGGTGTAATTCGGTTTTCTGCTCAGGCGACAGCGGTGCTTTAATGATTAAGTCACTAATAACCTGATCAGTGTCTTCCCTGTTCGTCACTGAGCTTAGTCCCGGAAGCTCGACCGGAAGCTCTTCTAACTTTCCCGTGTCGTGCATTTCCTCTCCAGTACCTGGTGCCTTCAACGCTACAGGCTCAATTTTATCCAGTTCGGACGTGCTCTGGATATCAGCTTGCTGCGCCTCCGACCCTTTTTCATTGTTTTCAATTTTATCCAGTTCGGACGTGCTCTGGATATCAGCTTGCTGCGCCTCCGACCCTTTTTCATTGTTTGACAACGTCGGCCCCTCAACTACCGCCTTTGCAGCGAGCTCCCGAACTCCTGATCTGGTTAAGGCCTGAACGCTAGCCTCACCAAACAAAAGCCCCTTCTCGCGCAGGAGGTGATCGGACCTGTTCGAAAATAGGTACGGGTACTGGGGGGGCAGCCTAGATGACACTACGGCCTCCGTCTCAAGTGCTCCGAAAGGTCCTTCAATAAGCACTTTTGCTACGGGCAGACACACGCTATGAGCTTCCACGGCTTGCTTGATCCATGCGCGCTCGCCCGTGAACATATCGGGTTCTACGTAAGAGGGGTGAACTACATCCATTGTAGCTGCGGAATCACGAAGCACTCGGCACTCTTTCCCGTTCACGAGGAAGTCTCGCATGTAAGGCTCGAGAAGCTTCATGTTCTCGTCAGTGCTACATAATGACAAACACACGACTTCTCTTTTTGTTTCTGGACACTGCGCCGAAAAGTGACCCGGCTTCTGGCACGTATAACACACGCGCGCTTGCCTCGCCTCGAACCGCTTTCTGCGTTCGGCTTCGGCTGCCGCCGTCTCCTTACGTTCGGTCGGACTGCTTTCACTCGCATCCGCACTACGCGTGTCCCCCCTTGCTCTCATGGGTGTGAACTTCGGCCTCTCAGACTTGGAGCCAAATTCACCCTTTTGACCGTCCTTAGCTCCGCGAGCCCGACGCGTCACAAACTCCTCGGCTAGCTCGGCGGCTTTAGCCACTGTACTAACGTCTGGCCTATCCAAGACCCAGTACCGCACGTTCTCAGGTAACCGACTATAAAACTGTTCCAGCCCGAAACACTGCAGAATTTTCTCGTGGTCACCAAACGCTTTCTCTTCTTTGAGCCACTCCTGCATGTTTGACATAAGCCTGTAGGCAAACTCTGTATATGACTCATTTCTGCCTTTTTCATTTTCCCGAAACTTCCGACGGAACGCCTCCGCTGACAGCCTGTACTTTTTTAGCAGACTTGATTTCACTTGGTCGAAATCCTCTGCCTCCTCTCTCTTCAAGCGAGCGACTACGTCGGCCGCCTCGGCGGGTAACAAAGTGAGCAAGCGCTGTGGCCACGTTTCCCGAGAGAACCCCTGCTTCTCGCACGTTCGCTCAAAGTTAACCAGGAACAAACCAATGTCCTCTCCAAGCTTAAACGGCCGCATCAGGTCAGTCATTTTGAACGATACCCGTTCTCCTGCACCGTGTGCCTGACTTCCATTACGAGCGCGTTCCATCTCTACCTCGAGACGCTTCATTTCCAAAGCGTGTTGACGGTCGCGCTCTTCTTTCTCTTTCTCTTTTTGTTCTTTACGTTCTCGCTCCTCTTTCTCTTTTTGTTCTTTACGTTCTCGCTCCTCTTTCTCTTTTTGTTCTTTACGTTCGCGCTCGTCTTTCTCTTTTTGTTCTTTACGTTCGCGCTCGTCTTTCTCTTTTTGTTCTTTACGTTCGCGCTCCTCTTTCTCTTTTTGTTTCCTCTCCTCAATGGTCTCAAGGCATTCCGACAGCTCGTCATCCTCAGCCTCCAACTCAAGAATCGCCCTTAGCAGTTCTGGTTTTCTGAGTTTGTCTGAGACATCAAGACCCAACTCTCTTGCAAGCTCCAGCAATTTCGGTTTGCGCAACGACTTCAAATCCATGGCTGCTCCGAATGCTGCTTTCTCTACTGCCTACTATTGTCTTGCCGCAAACTAACCCGGCAGCAACGACAACCACAATTACCAGCTCTGTTTCTGACACTAACAAAAGCCTGGCAAAACTCAGAAGAAGAAAGTCCCGCACTCACCAAACCTCGCAGCCACGAATTCAGCGCAGTCGTTCCGCTGCAGGCAACCAGTCATCACACAGGGCTCGTTGCACTGCTCCCGGATGGTCGTTGTGCTGCTCAGCATACAGTTGACCGCATATCTTCGCTGCTGGCCTCCGTTGTCGGGATCTCACCGCTGGCAACCAGTTGTTGCATTTGGGTTGCAAGCCCCAAGGGTAGCGTTGGCCTGGCGGCCTGGGGCAAAGCAGGAAACATCCGAAGGTCCCGGCAAAGGAAGAGTCGACTGGCAACAGAACAACTAGTTTATTCTGGCATCGCAAAAGAGCAGCCGGTCAGGGCGACCACGTTACTCGAAGGAAGGAATCGAAGGCTCTCTCTGCGTTCGGGGCAGCGGCTTCTTATACCCTCGGAGTCGAGGGCAAGAGGGAACGGCTTGGGAAGAGTCATCCGATACGGCGACGCTTGAACATGTTCAGGCGTGACGGGCGCGTCCGCCAGGCCGGCGCCGGTCAGACCTCCTCGCCTCCCAGTTGAGGAGCTCCTCTCCCCGGCTGCCGCGCTTTGACAAGCGTGGGCAAAACAAGCACACACACACACGCACGCACGACGACACGTGGCACTGAAACATGCCTGGACGCGCTTGGCGGGAGGCGTTGCGGCAGCGATGAACGAAGCCGCGGCATCCGGTGCATCCGCGCCGGCTATACCGCGCGCTGTAGGCGAGACGTAACAGCGGGATATAAACAGCCAACTCAAAGCACACACTTGAAATACGCAAACGCTTGATATGAGGTTTGCCTTTCTAACCATGCTGCTGTGAACATATTTAGTTTGTAATTCAGATCTTTTCAATGATTGCATTATTCTGAAAATAAAAATTGGCCACAGGAGGCAGTTAGTTGATCCCGGCACTTCAAGCTATTCCAGATGTGATTTTCATTGGGCATATCCCGCAGTAAAATAATTCATTTGCATAGACACCATTATTTTCTATCATAAATTGTGCTGATGTCTTGCAGTAAGCTGATGATGTGACCTGGCTGACAGATGGTGAGGTGCGTTGTTCTTGTCTGTGCAGAGATGAGGAGGTATCAGGTAGGCGCCACCCATGCTTGCCAGTCTGAAGTACCCAGATGTCTGCGTATAGGCCAAAGAAAAAAACCTGTCAGTGAGACCGAGCACACAACTGCTTTCACACTAAAGCAAACAGAATCAACAATCAGATCAGTATGTTTAAGCAGTAGCATTCTGGTCATCTAGCTTTGAAAAGGTTGCCAACAGCACAATACAGAAGGTACAACTTCAAAATAAATGCAATGTACCCTTAGAAAAGAACTGTAAACACCATCCAGCTCTGACTGATACCCCCGCCATATTGAACTATTCCATGACAATGAATAATAGTATTAAATTAGCCTGTGGCAATATTCTTCTCATACATAAAATATTTATTGCCATTATAATACATGACATTCACAATCACTTGTTTTTAGAGAATTAATTCACATTATGTGTTTTCCAAGTGACCAGTTAATAGCAGTAAGAAAATTAGAGCCAGTGAAAACTGTGAGAACAGCTGTCACTCAACCTCCATAGTTGATAGGCAGCACAGAGCATCTACATCTGGGTCTCTCAGACTGGTGCCGCAAACACAGTAATTGCAGTTACTTAACATATGACAAGGCAGTGATGCCGTGGACCCCCTTTGTTAAGGAGGAGAGAACTTCATAAATTGTGATGTTGCTCCATTTAGAAAACTTCTCGGTTTCCTGCTCCAATAACGCTGAGTTGATACGGCTGAAATTGTTGCGAAAGAAAAGTAGGTGTATTAACACTGTCAAATTACTTTTCAAACTGCTAACCCGTATAACCCTTTACCTACATTTAAATGACTCCATTCAGTTACAGGCACATTAAAAAATCCCGATATCCTAGGACTCTGGTAGTGATATCAATAAGGCATTGTTTCAGTTGCTGCAGAAAAGCAATGAAATTACAGCCAAGCAAAAGAATCAGCGCCAATACCACAGACATGACAAAACACAATGTAAAATAGTAAGCTTTTTACGGCAAGACACTACAGAACGAGTGGAAGCTCCACTTACACACATATCTCGGCGAAATTTAGGTGCCAGTACTTCTCTCATTGAAGAATTGCACGTGTCACCATTGCACACATAAAGTCCTTTGAAATAAAATTATTTAAAAGCACAGTCGAAAAAACATTATGCCCAGTTTGCCATAGTACGGCCCAATGTGTGCAATTACAGAAACGGAAGCATTCCCAGCACAGTGCAGCGACATGTTGGAAGGTGTAATGGTGTGTTACTAGTTTTTTTCCTTCGTAGAGGTTCATTACTGCAGCAGTTCGAAGTATGCTTGAAATGCCAGAAAATAAACCAATCAACCAAATCCAGCGCCCACAAAATGCGTAATGCTCTCGGTGAGCGAACAACGCCGAAAAGAAATTCAGAAAAGTTATTTTTGTTATACCCTGTACACACGCACACATACAAGCACAAGCACGAAAAACTAAACGCCGAGAACCACTGCCACTGAGAAGCATACGTCGTTCCAACAGAGTGCTTTCCACGCGTTGGTCCCATTCATCGCAATGACTCGGTCTGTGCGCACGACGTCGTGATCTTGAACCGGAAAAGGTATGCACACGACGCGACCTTAGCGCCCTCAGCGGCGCTGGCGGCGGCGCGCGCTCGAAGAATGTTCGGGTCGGTCGCCGGCCGCCGCGACTACTCGATTAAAATCGGCGGCCGGACGTACTACTGCTTGGCGCGGCGTCGTGAACTTCTGCTGGAGTTGCAATCTGTAAATAAAGCGATGTGCGGTGGCAATTCCTTTGCGCTTTTACGGGGGTACCCGAATTGCTGACAGCGAGATTCGTGACAGTTGCGCTGAAAAGCACAACGTCGTGATCGTGCCGTATTGCCCCGAATCAGAATTAACTGACATCCCTTTACTGTTGAAGAATATTTGGCTCGGCCGCCGCAACGCCGTGGTCGTGCCGTTTTGCTCAGAATCAGAACTGACACGCCTTACAACAGTAATATACCCCGACCCGTCGTCGTCGTCGGGCTGACTCGCGCGCGGAACTCGACCTTCGGTTGGTGGTCCTCATCACATTTAACTGCAGTCATAGACTGTACGACAGCAGCTTATAACTGTTTTTCTAGCTGTGCTACATTCTCTGTTCGGCGAAGCGGCTGCCTGCCTGGAGCAGTGTGAAGTACGCGTACAGCTACTTTATAAGTTTTGAAAACTGTCACATAAGTTCTAGTCGTTCACAATGAAAAAGCATAGCCAGGCATGCGAGGAAACAGTGGTAAAGTAGAACTACAATTTTCCGGCAATTTCTCAGAAGTAACAATAATAATTATTTCTTTTCATTAAGTAAAAGTGCAGTGTGTGGCATAACTCGTAACCGCAACTCCTGTACGTGCCCGGCGGGCCCAAACTCAATTTGCATGTATCCGGCTTTCGTAAGTCCGCTGCTGCTGCGGCCGAACATGTTTGCAAAGGAAAATTAGATGTGTACAAGGAAGCGGGTGAGCATCACGGCGCTGACCGCACCCGCCGCAATCGATCAGTATATATCGCCAGCATGGGCAGCGGTGGCGGCACACAGCGCCGAGCTGTCCGGCCGCCGATTTGAGTAATGTGACTACGACGAGAAAGCAGTCTCCGTGACCGTCTGTGAGCCATGTTTGGCGCCGTAGTAGGGGGCACGGGCTCGACAGCCGGCAGCCGAACCCGAACAGTCTTCCTCGAGCACCCGCCGCTGAGGGCGCTAAGGTCGCATCGTGCGCATACCTTTTCCGGTTCAAGATCACGACGTCGTGCGCACAGGCCGAGCCCATCGAAATAGTGAAGGCATATATACCATGAGATCAAAAATATGCGACTACACCACATATCGCAACTTCATCGCTGCGGAGAAGCTATAGGCGTGAAGCGATGGTTTTCATTGCTGTGTGACTGGCTCGCGGTCACGTGAAAACAGCGCACTTGCGGAAGCCTGTTGCGTCGAACTCGAACCTCTACTGCACTCCGAAGAAGTTGTCAGAAAATACCCAGCATCATTTACAGCACTTCACGCACCCTACCACAACATTTTGAAATAAAGAAAATTTCAAGCACTATACTCACATTCTTAAGCAGTCCCGCCAGGTCGTTCTTTCTTCCACGTTGTTGCCGGCGTTGTCACGGCGTGGTGCAAGGCGAAATACGACGTCTTCCCATATCCACAGAACAGCTTCAGGCACTTCAGAAGGTCTTCCGAAGCGCACAAGTCGCACACCATTTTTTTAGCGCATTCAGAGAACCACAGCATGAAAAGGCCACGCAAGGCGCAACACGAAACGCAACGTTATTAGACAACAAAACAACGCCCGAAATGCAACCCGGCCACAAAAAGAACATGGCGCCGCAGCTGGCGACTTAGAGGATTGGACAGGATTGGCTTCGACTGGCTTTTTTCGCCGCGGCACCAGGCTGGAGTTTCGGTTTTCTTCGGACCCGGTTACTCTTGGGAACGAAAATTCATTTTCGCGTCAGGACTCATAATTAGGAGCAGTGCTGGTAGACTATTGGGCCTCTTTCCTGTAGCAGCCTCCAGTTTTAACTACATATTACCATGGCTGGAAAGGAATGCGCCGGGTGTGACCATTATAAGCCTCTCCACAATACATTGTCGGGCTTGCTTGAGGGAATCGTCAGTGTTGGCTTCGCGCCTAGGCACAGATGTGCTTGACAAGCCTGTGGACATTCCTTTCACACAGCAATTTGGCAGCGATGTACTTAATGTGCTTGATCCCTACCCAATAAGTCTTGAGAACGAGACTGCATGTTCTCGCGTGTGGCCGGGGCCTGCTGGGACGACGGGGGAATCTGTGTGGGCATGACCCTTCATTTGCAAAACTCTCAAAGTCAGCTTCTCTTTACAGCGGAAGAGATGTTTACCGTTCAGGCCAAACCTGTTTTAGGGGCAGATCGGGCGCCGCGCTGGAGAAATGTATTGTCAAAAAATGCCGCGCGCCTTTTGTGCACACGCTTCTGGTTTATGTTGTTGCGGCAACAAAGGGATTAGGCGATGATCTGCCAAGACATTTATGCGCAGGTGAATGCACCCTCAACCACGCTGCAATCGCGAGGGAATGGTGAAACGCAGCTTTGCCAGTCCTCAGCGCTGCACCGAACACCTGCCCCTAAGACGGGCCGCGAAGATGTAGTACAAGTGTTTTTGCTATGCAGGAAAGGTGACTACCGAAGTTTTGGAACTGTTCTGCTAATACTGCACCAAATTATTGTCCTTTAGTGCGTCATGTGCTTGGTCGACAAACACCGCTCGTGGTAGAACAGGTGCGTAATGTTTATGCTATACACAGGACGTTACGGAAAAAATTAAGGCCCTTTTTTTCTTTTCGCCGAAGCAAAAATAGGATATAACTTATGCAGACAGAAATCAAGACGAGCTCTTAAAATGTTGAATGCAGTAACTTCGGCGATGAACAAGGCTACTCCTATTCGCGCTCATTAGTCAGTATAATGAGAGCTGATCATATTTTGCCGTTCATCGAGGAAAAATATTTGTTTACAGATATTTGTATGCTTTAATTGTTTATCCCGTTTCTGGAGATTTCAAGCGATCGCAATGGCAATGAGGTTGAGCTGTACTAGAGCCTACAATGTCACTGTACATGAGTTCTGCCGAGTTCTTTTTCGAGGTCAGTGGTGGGCTCAGTGGTGTCTTTTGAAATTGTAATGCTACATGTTTGCATTGACTTATTTCTAGTGTGACCAGGTGCAGTTTGGTTTAACATTTTACCGCGTTTTTACCTCGAACGGAGCGAACTTAAACAGTGAAGACAGCGAAGAATATCTATAAAATATGGCTCATAAAGACGCTATACCGAGAGAATTCAGTACATGACTGCGAATGGAGCGAATTCATTCAGCGAAGGCACGAAACAAGATTTTTAAAACAGGCTCGCAATGATATATTTACACGGTATTTATTTATTTAGACCTCAAATGCCCCTTGGGCAGGCGTTTTACATGAGGAATAATGAAGTCTTCCAGAGACAATTCTATTGAATCTGTTTTGAGTGTGAACGGAGCGAGTTCATATAGCGAAGGCACAAAACAAGCTCTATAAAATTCGACTCAATATGAAGCCTTACAAAGGGAATTCTATAGAATTTGTTTGACTGCGAACAGAGCGAGTTCGTACAGCGAAGGCTCAAAACAAGTTTTATAAATTTTGGCTCATGATGAAGCCTTATTGAGCCAATTCTTTAGAATCCCTGTTGACTGCGTACAGAGCTAGATTTTATAGTAAGGTCACGTTAAAGATTAAATAGAATGCTCAATGAGCTGGCTCGATAGGCAGCGAGTTCCTATAGAGATCCTTTGGAATCATTAGGCTCCCTATACAGGTTCAAAAGAAATTCGATATTCATTTTTGTAAGGGCACGCTCGATTACAGCGAATGCCAGCTTGAATTGTCGGCCTGAGGACAAAAAATCGATATTTCTTTACAGGAGTTGATCTTATCACACGGAACAAGAACAGCACAGCCTTCATGAAGGTCTATTTGCCCTCATAAAGGTCTCATTGTGTCAAGTAAAACATTGCGTCTAGAACTCATGAGCCGGAGCAAACGCTCTTCAGAAATGTCAACCGTCGGGTAGTTACCATGTATTCAACTTACAATGTACATCTTCTTTCTACTCACCTGAAAACAATGAAAAGGGTCAATGTTCTCGATAATCCTGAGTTTAAAATGGCTTCACATTGGGTTCTTTAACCAGAGTTCTTTAACTGCAAAGACTGTTCATTTTCGAATCTAGAAACCCCATCCGACATGCTCAGAATTCACTTTATTGAGTTCAGGTTTGCGTTGCATCGTGTACTTCCATTCACTTATGCATTCTTGGTTATCGATAAAAGTGATATTAAGTATGTAATTTCTCTAACTGCCGATGCTACATTGCAGAAAGCAACACTCAGATTGAATGCTTTGCTCTGCGTGCGACGTCAATACCCGCAACAGACGCGGCACTTTTCATTCCATATTATGCCGTTAATGGAAAATCCGAAGAGAGACATGCGCTAAGAGCAGCTCCGTAGTGGCGAGCTCCAGAATAATTGAGACCTCTTAGGATCTTTTAGTGTGCACTGAATCCGCAAAGCAACCAAAAGCGTTTTCTCGCATTTCGTCCTCATCGAAATGGGACCCCTGCAGGCTGGTTCGATAGTGCTACCCCGGGGTCGGCAGCCGAACTCCAGAGGCGCTCAGCCACAGCCGTTGGTTATTTTCACACTAAATAATAGCCTGTTCGGTTTTATATAGCTACTCTTGCGAACGAAATCAGTTTGCTAAGAGGAAAGATATCAGATCTCATTCTATTCAGTGCATTGACTGTAATAAGAATGAAAGAGTATTCAAGAAAATGACATGCCTCATGTACTCTACAAATGGCAAGTAATGGGTATTCTACAAACGCGCAGCCACAAAACAAAAAATATAGGTTATCTTCACATTCATAAAGAGTACACTAAAGCTCCGTTCATTGAAGGCGCTGTTTTGGTTCGAGAAAGCAGTGGTAACATTTCCTTGTTTCGCCCAACAATAACCATGCAGCGTCATGTTCAACATCCTACAGCGGCGGGCTCAATCACAGGTTTAATGCCGGTACGAAAGAGCAATATGCATTTATGCCATGAATAGCGCTAACCTTGATAGAATGACCTGGGGCAGAGAGGCGACGAAAAGGTCGAGCACTTAGGTTTTCATTCTGAAAAAAAATAAAAAAACACCTGCATGGCAGCAAGGAGAAGCATGGATACTTAGTTCAATAGCTCTATTTCAGCAGCAAATAGCAGGCACTCTTATGACACATCATTTTAAATATTTGCTGGGTGGTGCCTCCGATGCCGTCGAAAGGCAACCGGTGCTGCATGGCATGAGGCGCAAACACTCCTAGTTACAGTTTGTAAAGGGTATGGCCGACCGCTTTCAATCCAGCCGAATTCCAAATGAATAAATAAGGGGTTCTATCCTCAGGTTAAAGGTACACAGGACAATGTCGCCAATTCGTGATCGCAGGTATGCACGGTAAGTGTGCGGGCCCACAAAGGCTCTATAGCAGAATGCCGCGAAGACACGAACCTTTCGACTGGGTTAGCTGGCACAATTGCAAGAACACACCGCCTTAGTGCGAAGGCTGGTTCCTGTCCTTAACATAGTAGTGAATATGACCAACGAGTTGCATGGACCGCTACAGGGTAGCAGTCCGTGCGGAGTGCCACTTCGCGGAGCGCGATTATGTAACCACTCCTTGCATATAGGCCGTGCCTCGCGGATAGCGATAACCTCTTCAAAAGAGAAACGCTACGGGCATGCACTCATGCGCGACAAATCCATCAGGTGCAAAGTGTGAGGAACACGTGCTTATTACACTTAGGGGTACATAATTGTCAGTGAATCTTTCTTTCTCTCCAGCACACCTTTAAAATGCTTCTCAGGCAGTGGTTTCCGAAATCAGACCAGGGCAGGTACGAATGAAATCGACTCCAAAACACATTATGATGAAGAATGCCTCAAAACACTTTGCGAGTTTTCATACCATAACATAAAAGGCCCGTAACTATTCTCTACGCACTATAAGTACTGAGCTCAAGTGCTGTATATAACAGTGTCAATAAATGTGATGTCCACGCTTTCAAAACAATTGACAGATGGGCATGCTGGTGTAACGTCATTGTACATCTGCAGCTCATTAAGATGACCGCAGAACTAGAAGGCAGGCACATGCATTCACAAGGGCACCGGCACAATTAGAATACAGGGGAACTTATTGAAAAACAAAAACCCGAGTGCTTGAGCCAGTCTCTCTTAGCATGCATAAATGTGGGGTGGCCTACTTGGATAATCGATTTGCGTTTGCATTGAGGCGCGCACGAGCTTGTTGTAAGTGATCTGCACACAGTTCACGCTTTTCGTTGTACCATGCACCTCATCTGCTTCCCTCTCCTTTGTATTTGCTCTCAGCGCACTGTGCAAGTATAATGGAAGTTTCTGCATTCCGAAGAGCAGCATCAAGAACCAGGAGGCGTTCTAACTTGATTCATAACGACGGTAAAAGTTCGAAAGGTGGAACAGCAGATGCAGGATGGCACGTTGCATTCACTGATGTCGACAATTTGCGCGGCAGGTGATTCAAAACACTCTGATCTAGATATTTCGCACCATATGGTGGCTTTCGCTATCGCAAGAACACTCATTCTTTCGTTTTTATCGGTTCATAACGAGTGCGGCTAATATTTCATTAAGCGGATATTCTAGCCGCAGCGATATGGTGGGGCGGGGCCATATAACACAACACAGGATAACCTTTTGTTATGTGCAGCGAATCAGAGATTGCATATCATTTTTATCTTTTTTCCCTACCTTAGCTAACCTCCTTTCGTCTCTTCTCTAACACTGGGCTTTGATCAGGCTAAAGACGCTAGATTTTTACGCTGGAAGCTCCGACCTGACTTCGCGTGGCTTAGCTTGGCGCGGCGCGGCGCTGCTCGAGTTGCTTGCTGCGCGGAGAAGGCACCAACCACCCCACAGCGCCACGGTAGAACTAGCCGCCTATGGGGTGCGCGAAGCTGCTCAGTCAGTGCTAACGAAAAAAAAGAAGAGAGAAAAGACAGAGGAGAGGGAGTCGCCTTGGCGTTTCCGCAGCGTTGAGGACAATGGCTTCCCATTGGCACACGAGCCATCTCGAGAAGAGGCCCGGAAATCGAAAGCGTTCGGGATGGTGCGTGGCCACACATGCCGTTGTTCTCCGTAGCCGGCCGTTACGCCTTAGGCTTTCCCTCTCATTTTCCTTCTTTTCTCATCCACGCATACAAACATACATATGCCGCAAGACCATCTTGCCCTGGCTACTACTTCGACTTTCACTGAGTCTGTACGTTTACAATTCGCCTTGTGTGTTGCACCGCGCTCCACAATCCTCACTCTTCAGCCCCTTCCCCTCGCGTTTCTTCTTTGTGCACACCGTCCACTCCCCGCCCTCCCCTCTCCTGCTCTTGCTTGTGTACGCACCCACAGAAAGCTTTGACTTGGCCGGAGATGGCTACGACTTCCATCCCTGAGCTACGTTTCTTTTTTCTTCTTCTTTTTGTTCCCACCGATTCCTGCCTTGACGAAGCTTCACATAAAAGTTGTGAGAAGGAAACGGCTTCCAGGCAGCAAAGAAAAGTAGGGAGGGGTTAATAAGGCTAAATAAGATGACGTGTTGAAGACCAGAGACAAAAGAAGACGCCCTGAACTTGGTTTGCGCAGCTAAAGCCGACGATAAAAAATTGAAAGGCTCGCGTTTGCGCTCGCATTTAAAGGGGTGAGGCCGCGTCTCCAACGCTTCAATTCATCGGTTTTGCAAAGTAATTATCGTGTTACACTCGACTTTTTACAGACTCGCTGAGTTCCAATTATTGCCTGTTGCGCACTTACATGCATTTAGCAGAAAGAAGTCACCGTCTAACTTATGGCTACATCCAGCGTACTCAATTAATGCAAAACTTTGTGGAAGTAAGCCTCACAGCGCCCTATCCTTCATTTTTGCTCTCGCTTCACACGACAGGTAATCATTATCATCTTCAGACAGACTACGCCCCTTTCGAAACAACGATCTCTTCAACTGGTCTCCAATTCGCGATGGCCGCCGCGGTGGCCGAGTGGTTATGGCACTCGGCTGCTGGCCCGAAAGACGCGGGTTTGATCACGGCCGCGGAGGTCGAATTTCGATTAAAGCAAAATTCTAGAGGACCGTGTACTGTGCGATGTCAGTGCACGTTAAAGAACCCCAGGTGATCGAAATTTCCGGAGACCTTCACTACGGCGTCTCTCATAGCCTGAGGCACTTTGGGACGTTGAACCCCCATAAACCAAACCGAACCAATTCGCGATGTCTGACACCAGACGCAGTTACCCTTTCCCAGAAACTTTTTATCCTCATATGTGACGTGTGCAGCACAATATGGAGACCTAAAATTCAAGTTAGAAAACACAGCACTCTGTCATCTTTACTTTAAAAGACCCTTATTTGACAAAAACTAATGCTGTCTGCATACGTATTCTTGTTTAGTTCTCGCGTAAGTTAAAATAATTTAGTAAAGTTTGAAAACATCAAAAGAAAATATAAAAGGTTGCAAAGCATTGCAGAACAATGTTTGAAATCTTTGCGAGCAAATTACAGCATTGAAATCTTGTTGACCACCTTTTTTAATAATAACTGGAAATGCTACCATAACATTCCACATGCAGGCACTTTTTCCTAATTGTACGATCACCAAAATCCGATCACTTAACTATACAATTTCTCTTTGTACCACTATTTAAGACGGCGCATTGCTAATAACACGTATTTTCTTCATGAAATGGCTAACAGTCAGCCGAGCTACAAAGTATGCAGCCCAAGAAACGTCATTAAATGGCACATTAAAACACCCGGAGCAACATATGAATGCCAAACACTTGAAAACATACTGTGACGTTTGCTAAATACCCTTTCTATAAAACAATAATTCCCCATAAACCACCACGCACAAGAGTCGTTTGGACATTTTTTTTTACTGACTTACACTCCACTGCGCTTGTAAAGCAAATGAACTGTACTAATACTTAATTTTAATACATATTGTATGTCATTTCATTTCTCTTACGAGAAGTAAGTATCAGAATTCTGTGTAACCATGTATAACGCGCAGGTGGTATAATTTCTAGGTACCAACTGTTTTGTTATCAAAGTTGGCAGCTGGATGTCCATAGCCTAGTGAAGCTGTCCGACAGGCAGCTTTTCTAAGTGCGCCCTGCGACCATGTACATATTGGTGGTGAAATGAAGCTTAATATTGTTATATTAAAAAAAATGTTTTTTTTTTGCTATGACGCCGGTGACAATGCTTATAGATCCGATCATCGGACAAAAGACATGCTTGAGGTGTGCCATGTGATGGGGACTACTTAAATGCTTCTCATTTTAAGAATGGTGTGCAGCAGCATGTTAGCACTTGTCTGTATGCCCCAAAAGCAAGATCTGCAAAAATGCTGTTGTTGGTTGCTATCATCCTTTTTCTTAAAACTCGTTCGTGAAGCAAGTTAAAAAAAAACTGAGCAGTCCGGCTGCTGTAAACACACAAAATCTGTAGGAGGTCAGAGTTGTAAATTTTTAACCGTTGTACGCTTCCTATTTTTGCTGGGTTAGCATTAGCAGCCACTCCACGATAAAAACGAGCCTGGCATCCGGCGGCGTTGAATATTCAAGTGTAGAGAGGAATTCTTCCCTCTGCACTTATAACGGAAAGGAAGCAGAGGCGAGAAGATGGATGCGACAAGAATAACCAAGATGGTGGCTGCTGTGAAGGGAGGAGGTTCGGACACGGGGCAGAGAAATGCACAACGCTTGGGCAGTTGCCGCGGGAACAACATGGCAAGTGGCTACGGTGTGGAAGCTGGAGGACCAGTCAGACGTTGTTAATCAGCTCACACTGATTTATTTATTGATTTATTTCAGAATACTGCAGGCCAATGCTTGGCCCAATCATTATTGCTCTAAGTCACAACCGCGGCTCTTCAAGCAAGGGACGGACATAATAATAACGCAGTGAAATGCATAATAAGACTTAGGTGTCCCGTAAATTTCTTTCCTTTCTCTGTTTTTGTTTTCAGCATTTACCACAGTTACGCAGCTCGGGACAGATGTTCTTGAAGCAGCTAGAGCGGTGCTAAAGAAGATGAAGCCCTTTATCTGCTTTCTAAACGCAGAGCGCTGCCAGGCGACTACTGGTGCCGAGGCAGAGCTTCCCATGAAGTCTTTGCTTCCATTTGCTGGAAGAAAAAGAAAAGGTTGTGGGGACGAGAAAGGGTGGAGCCGGGAGGTTGAGAGTGCGCGTAGCATACAGAGAAATAAACTGCACTAGAAATGTTCCCCTCAGGCCGCCCACTGCGGGCTGCTCCTACAAATAAACGCGCAAATGTTATTCACGTACGTCACTACCACGGCTCTCTGGAAATGCGAGGCCGTTAACAGCCAAGTACACCCTACAAGGGGACGGCGGAATGTTAGGTGTGCGGATAAGATTCTGTCGTTCGCGGGGATTAGATGGCCGCAGTAGGCACAGCATAGCGTTAATTCGGGACATATTGGAGAGGCGTTTGTCCTGCGGTGGGTGTAGTCACGCTGATGATGATAATGACCGCTCACAATCGGGGCCGCATCAGCGCGCTCTTATAGTAAGTCACGAGGCTCAGACGAGGCGGTTTTGTAGATATAATGCCTTTGAAACATGAGTTAGGTATGGCAGCTTTATTTAGAACATTTTACTTGCACTACGAAGTAAACAAAATCTGCGGAGCAACGCACCAAGTGGAGAGAGTCACAAAACGAAAAGACGGTCATGCAAAAGCGAAGGTTGTGCCGTCTGCATGTGAAGCGGGCGGAACGGAAACCAGTAGCAGTTGATACTCTTTGTCCGTTTGCACATAGCAAAACTGCACGTGCAGGCTTTTACAAGACGCCTTTCTCAGGCAACGCGTCAATGCGTCAACGCGTGTTAGATTGGCCAGGGTGAAAGTGGAGGAATAGAAAGAAGTGAAGTAGGGAATACTAAACTAATTACCCCGACGGCACGGGGAAAGAGAAATCAAAAAGCCATTAGGTCCGCTTCCTTCGCCAACGCCCCGATAGCGTCGAGGGCAACGTCGGCTGCAGTAGCAGCCGTTATACTACTCGAAGCAAGGACGCGAACTCCCGGTCCACCCCGACTTACCTTGTCACGAGAAGAGCCCACGAGGCCCCGCATTTCTGTTACTCTCTCCTACCGTCATCCCAGTTTGGCGTCTAGCAGCGCCTGGCTCCGTCGGCCGAGAAGAGGGATGCGCTTTACCCCGTCTCCGCAAAAGCGGTGCTGCTCCGTCCAATCGTGGCAACACTTCCAAACGCTCGCTTTCTTCACTTTATTCTCCTGTTTTGCTTTCTTCTAAGCCCCATATTCAAGTCGTTCAGAAGCTTCAAGGTCGTCTCGCCGCCACTAAATGTCTTCCCTTCTGTTTGCTCTATTCTGCTTCCTGTCGAGTTCATTCCACAAACTCCCCCCCCCCCCCCCCCCGTGTTCCCCTGTTCCTTCATTTATCCGCTACTCTCATGATTTCTTCTCTTTTACTGTTTCAAAATTTAACAACGCTGCAGCGTAGAGCGTGTAAAGCTAAGAATAGTTCCTGGGCGCAAGAAAGGAGAGCTGCACTGTTATAGACGCTACGCTTGTGGGTCTCTCCATGCCTGAATCCGGAGTATTAAAGCCTATTTTGGATGGCTGTCCCGAATGAAGTACAAAACCTTAGAACATTAGTGTACCGGTGCCAGCGATTCCACTCAGATCGAATCAAAGGTCGCTGCAATGGCGGCTCTGGTGTGAACGCGAAGTGAAGGAACTTTACAGGAAAAGCGACGCCAGGGCTGCGGAAACATGTATTGTTTCTGTACGCCATGGCACTGTTGACCGTAAGGACCTCTTTCGTTTTTTTTTTCTCTAGTGGTACAGAGGATGTGGGGAGTGCTGCATCTGCGTGGCACTTCCCAGAGTAAAGAAAAAATGAACTGCTCACTTTCGCTACGTTATATTTTTGTGCCTCAGTTGAACTCTATGTTCCGATCGATTCAAGGTCCTATATCCCTTACATCATGTGCGAATAGAAAACAGCGTTTCGGCGCTTCGTACGTGTGTCATGCGAAAGCCCAACTATTTTGTTTTAACGCGGCAGCGTTAAGGAGCTTCTGTCGCAGAAAAGCGGTGTCTGCACTGTTGGCGTTGTAACACAAAAGTCTTGCAAAGACACGGGTAATCGAGATCAGGTCTTGAGATTGCGAGGAGAGCACGCGCAGAACACGCTACGAAGGCTGGTTTGTTCGCACTGAATAAACGGGGAACTAGAGAATGCGTTGTGGTCTTTGACGTCTTGAAGTGTCTTTTTGTATTGATGCCTATGTACATGAGTAATACGCTGGCAGCGTTGCAACACGCTGTCGCATTCCACTCTTTAAGGCGAAGCTTAAGCTTCCTCTAATGTTTTTTTCCGCTACGAAAAATTTTCAGCCTGGACGTAACTGGTTGCGCGTTAGACATTCGAAAAAAGTAATCTGTGCTGGAAAAAGCATCTTTATTTCCCCTAAATCTCTCAGCAAAAAAATCGCGATGAATCTGTGCTTCGTTCAGTATCAGTACGGCTCCTGTATAATGTATTGTGATGTAATCGTGTACAAATGTGTGCCATTCTCTAGGCCACAATATGAACACGTCAGGCTATTCACAGGAATGCGATATATACCATTAATCTGCATGCTGGACATTCCGGCAATTAAAGAAGAAAGGAGAGGTGTTGAAACTACTATCGGAAATGATGGAGAGAACGACCTGCTTTTAATGGCACAATGGGAACTGTACGAAGGAGCGCCAAGCCTGACGTATTTGTTCAGTATGCATATGATCATAAATTCAATTTCATAAGCACTTCAAAGCAGAAATCCGAGAACTAGACCAAGGGACAGGTTTTACCCGACGGAAGACCTCTGAGTATCTGTCGCCACCAGGGTCTAACCCGAAATCGAGTGCAGGAAATGTGGCTGAACGAGTCCATTGCAATACAATATTTATTTTAGGTACAAAGACAGCTGAGCGCAGGGAATTAAATTTTAAGACAGCTTTAATAGTAACGCACAAAGGCACAACAGAACAGCAATATCGGTGCCTTTCTTTTAGGGACTGCATCGAAAAAAATATTGCTTCCTAAGTCTCCTGCCGTAATTTTTTTAATTTTCATACTACGAACACAATTTTATCGACCCTAATGCTCCCACGAGGCTGTCTGGCTTCCTTTAAAATACGAGCTATTTACCAGTGGCAAATTCCCTGCGTTCGGGGAAGCAGAAACAAGCGTCGCTTTTGCGACAGTCAGAACCTCA
The DNA here is from genome assembly GCF_052857255.1 of Amblyomma americanum. NCBI lineage: Eukaryota > Metazoa > Arthropoda > Arachnida > Ixodida > Ixodidae > Amblyomma > Amblyomma americanum. The sequence goes on along the minus strand of NC_135502.1, from coordinate 142,386,495 downwards.
TCTACGCCTGTGGATTTTCTTGAGTAATGATTTCCTTGAATATTGTTACCACCCCTTCGACTCCAATCCTGTATATTCGCGTGAGAAAACGGGTGACATTTTAGAGTACAGCACACTGCTTCGGCGGTTGAGGCTGGAGCAGTGCAGATAAGCCGATTACACATGTGGTGTTGCCTGTGGCCATGCTCTATCTATGCTGAAATCAGCGACTGCTCTGAATATAATTGCATACTTCCTATACGCCTACTGTCCCGTCTCAGTGCAGCGGTTTCATTGAAACAATATAACACGCACATGTAAGCAGTATACTTCTGTTTTGGAGAGAGTGTATGATACCGCCTACCTGGCCGCGACATCGCCCTTGAAAATCGGCGCTGTCTCTCTTTTATGAATATAACTCGAAAGCTCCGCTGGACACTGCGATCGGTACTAATGAGGGACCACTGGTGCAATGGAAGGTCGTGTGCTGTGCCTCGTAAGATGTGACTAACTACTTGCTACTTACTCGGCTCCTGATGCAGGCTCGGTACATTTTCGGTTTCATGGAAAAGCAGAAAAGCAGACAAAAGGAAATGAATAAAAATAAAATAGGCCAAACAATTCCCATTTCAGGAAGAAAATATAGGTGGCTTTCTTCACGTTCTTAAAGACGGGTGTGCCGCTATTTGACTGCTACACGTCTGCAGAGGACTGCGACAAGTCTGGCCAATGTCAACGTCTACAGGAGTTGGCAGCGAACTCATGCAAGAAAAAAACGAAACATCCTGTCAATACTAAAAATAGGTAATTATGCGCCAAACAATCACTTCGACTTAATAATGACCTCTTTCCGAAGGTGGTAATGAACCCTGTTTGCATTTCTTTTGCTGCACTGCTTTTGTCTGGTTTTCCGAAGCCAATTGAAATGCACCCTTCAGTTTCAATTGTCCCTTTTAGTACAAGCGCAGGCAGTGCCTTCTAGCGCAAGCTTCAGAATGCACGCCGTTGGCTTTGCGGCAAAAGGCAAAACCTCTTCAAATGCACCCGGATTTTGCCTTGACGGCTATTTCTTCCCACGACAAAGTGCTGAAACACATTTGAAGTGCTGTTTTTTTTTTCATCAAACAGGGTGCTATCCTCTAATTGTTTGCCCAGGATTGCCGTTTTAGAGCGCTGCAAAATAATCACTCTTCAAATATACGCTCTCAAGAAAGTGAGCTTATCTCCACATTCGGCCTAACCCTCCACACGGATCCTGCTCAGCTCACCAGAATAGGTAACTGCGTACCACGGAACACGTGCCCTGATCTTACATTCACCAAAAACATACGATATGCTGATTGCCACAACACCGAGGAAACCCTTGGTAGCGACCACTGCATCCTCCTCACGCTCACATCGAGAGGCTACACTCCCACACTGGACTCGCTTTCGCTCTAAGTACACTAAGCCTGAACCTATAGTCCAATTGGGTTATGAATCTTGGTCTCAACATCTGGTGGCCCAGCTTCGTAAGGTTGAAGAACAAGTTCAGCTCTCAGAGGCAACGCCGGCAGTGGACAACCACCTCCTGCACTTCTGGGAGGCCCTGCATAGCCTCATCAGCCGATCGCGTCGGCTGAAGCACAACCGCCAACTCAAAATTCGTATCGCGGCACTCCCCCAGGAGGCAGCCGAGTATGCGGCCCACTGTAATACTGCGGCTCGACAAATGTCGAATCGGAGCACATGGCGTCTCTTTCGCGCCTTGATCGATCTGGCTGAAACACGAAACGAAACTCAGAAACACCTACACAGAGCTACTCACGCTTTCGACGGGGACACTTCGAAATTGACTACATCGCTCGGAGATAAATATCTCTGTACCATTCAGGACTCCCGTGGGTAGGCATACTCATATGCAGGTTCTGAGAATGAGGAGCTCGAGAGACCTTTCCAGCTTTCCGACTTCAAAGTGGCCCTGGCAAAAATGAAGCCCGGCAGAGTGCCCGGACAGGATAGAGTGACAGTTAATCTCCTTGCTAACCTCCCGGACCCGCATACCGGTGCCTTCTTCACTACTTTAACACCACATGGGTCGGGGGCAGATCCCTCTCAATGGACTGCAAAACAGCACTAGTCACTTTCATACCGAAGCCCGGAAAAGCTATCAATATTGAGAATCTCAGACCTATTTCAGTGATTTCTTTTGTGGCGAAGTTGATGGAAACTACGGTCAGAGACAGACTTTCAACATATCTGGATCCCAAACACACCTTTGTGGACACCATGTTAGGATCCCGTCCACAACGATCCGCGCAGGATACTCTGCTGCAACTACACAAGGAAGACTTGGATCCGGGCGAACACCACAGTGACGAAAAGGTGGTCCTCGCCTTGGACCTCAAGTGGGCGTTTGACAACGTGACCCACGACATCATACTCACGCATTTGTCACAGACGAACAGTGGCCACAAGACGTATAGGTACATCTGACAATTTCTCTCTGATCGGCAAACCTATATGCGTATCCAAGACCAAGAGCATGGCCTGTGCCTCCTGGATACCAGAGGAAGTCTACAGGGAGCGGTCCTCTCTCCTCTTCTTTAATCTCGCCATGGCTCACCTCCCGGAACTGGTTAATGTTGTCGCAGGCACCAGGCATGCCCTGTATGCCGATGACATCACGCTGTTGGCAACACATGGGTCGTTGGGACACATCGAGGCCATCTGCAACAAGCGGCGACTATCGTGGACGGATACGCTCGCCGCTGTGGCCTGGAATGCTCCCCGACCAAATCAGAATTCGTGCACCTTCGGCCCAACCCGAAGTGCATCACCAAAATTGACATCTCCCTTGCTAGCGGCTCTATTCCTGAACACGATGAGGTAAGAGTGTGGGACTCTTTATTCACCGCTACCGCAAAATCGATACAACCCTTCAGAAGCTCCGCAACATAGGAGATCAGCTGGTCCGCATGGTCCGCCGAGTATGTAACAAACGAGGGAAGGGGTTACGATGCAAGGACGCCCTGAGGCTTGGAACTGCATTCGTAACCAGCCGGATTCTCTATTTGGCACCCTATCTCCACTTGCGGAAATGTGACGAGAACACATTAGAGGTCATCCTTCGCAGAATCTATAAGCCCGCTATCTACATCCCCATAGCGACGTCCAATAAACGGCTTATCGATCTCGGGATGACCAACACCTTTGCGGAACTACCCGAGGCGCACTTAAAGAACCAGTACTTGCGGTTGAAGAAATCCTAAGCAGGCAAAAGCCTCCTAAACCGCATGCACATTGCCTGCAAAGCGCATGGAGAGGAAAGGGTCGAGGTTCCAGAGGACTGGCGCCACGCGCTACAGGTCCAACCTCTGCCACAAAACAGGACAAAGGAGACTCACGAGAACCGTCGAAGCACGTGGTGATAGCTCTTAACGTCAGCTACGGCTCTCGCTACGGAGTATTTTACACGGATGATGGTAGCCCACAGCACGCGGGATGGTATACGGCCGCAGCAATCCATCAAAACACGCACATTCAGGGACTCACTTTCCGTGCCCCAAACATTACACTCGCGAAGAAGGTCGCCATAGCACTCGCCGCTGTATAACCGGGCTCCCGGGTTATCATCACCGACTCACTAGAAGCCTGTCGGAATCTAGAATAAGGACGCATATCTCAACGTGCCGCCAAAATTTTACAAACAATTTTACAAGCGAGTGCCGGGGTCACCCGGACACACGTGTCTTCATCTGGACCTCAGCACATGCAGGACTAGAGGGAAACGAGGCTGCAAACGCCTCAGCCCGCGCGCTCAATCACCGGGCATCGTCTTGACACTCGCCGCCTCAGGTATCAGAACCTAATCCAGCTAGCAGTTACAAACAAATTATTAAATTATATGAAACACATCATAGCCGCTTTCATCCCCCTGCAAAAGGGCCGACCAAAAGCGAGGAGCTTGGCTCCTTCGCTCATATACCAACACGGTGCTATTCCTGGCAGTGCTCCAATAATTTAATCCGGCTTTTAACGGCGAGTGCCCGCATTGTGAGTACGCGTTCTCGGACGTGTATGACATAATGTGGGCATAGGACCCTTGACCCTGCTCACCCCCCTTTCTCCTTATCCTGCTTACCACCCCCCCCTTGCCGCGGAAGCCACAGGGATCCTGGACTAGCGACCCCTCCTATTATTTGTAAGGGGCTCGCAGTTTAGGCCAGTTCTCACACTCTCTAGTGAATACTCATGAAAAAATGTTTTTCACCACAACCTCAAGAAGGTTGCCTGATTGCAGATAATTTTTTTAGAAAGGCGCGACAAAAATTTAGCCTTGGACAAGAGGAATTCCTGAGCGTTTCGAAACAAATAGTTGGGGGCGTTAATTATTGCTGAAACTCATTTGTTTATTGCAAAAGCACTACCTCACGAGATCAAAACGGCTCACCGGTTTGTGTGATGCTTGATCTCTAGGGTGGCCGTAGGGAAACTATAAAAAATAAAATAAATATTGTAGCAACCGGGTTTAGAACACCCGGCGGCGCGAACACATAACCTTCGTTGGCCACTCCACGAGAACATTATTCTATCGCGGCTTTTCTTTCCCAAAATGGTGTTTATTACCATGATGCGATATTTTATGTGCATGACCTATCTACAAACATTAAGAACGCAATGGTAAATCAACACACATAAGCAACGAAGCACGAGAAAAGAGTCAATGCAGAGCACCCAGCTAATACACCACATAACGACACATCTAAGCAACAAAGAACTAAAGAAAGGCAATGAGCAGCAGAGCGCAAAGAGTGAGTGCCACTGCAATTCAAACTCGGTCTGGGCATACAATTCTTTCAGGTGTACAATCTTTCTACTGAAATGGTCTTTAGCAGAAACAAGAAATTTGCAGTATCGGTCCTACATTCGTGTTTTCCAGAGGCTATGTAATCTAGTTAAAAATACCATACCTATGGGTTCGTCAACAAATGCAAGTGCAGTGATGTATCGTGCAGAATTCGGCGTCAGATTAACTCCTTTTTTCAGTGTCCGCTGCATGATGCCCTTGAAGAGCATTGCATGCTTACAATTGATGAAACAATGCTCAATCGTTTAAGGGTCATCCATGTTCCTCTATTGATGTGTTTTTTCCTCTATCCATGTCTTAAACGTTAATCTCGCAGTGTGTAGCTGACAAAAATGTTTTTGTACATGGCTGGCGATGTATTTTACGTACTCTCTTGAGTACGGCCTGTCCCTGTAGATCAAAATACACAGAGCGTTACATTGGCGGAGGTAGGAGCATACAGATTTAATCCTTGTACAACCGTTTCCCCGACACAGAAAACAGGAACTCGGGGTAAAAACAAATAAGTAGGAAACGAATCGACAAATACTCCTTTTGCATGAATCCCCACAAACACGGTAGATCAGAAACATTGAAAGACACAATAAGGCTCAGTAAAGCATGAACTAAATTTACTTAAAAGAATGCGCGCACTATTCAGTGTCTAGTGTCCTGGAAAAACATGCAACGTGAAACTATCTGTCGGTCGTACAGGTGGACTAAACCGAGGCCGCCAGCACTTACAGGCCGGAAAAGGCCTTATTGATTCAAAAGACGAATCGCGCACAAAAGTTGCGAAAACTCAGCGGAAACGTCGGGTACAAAGTCTTGTGGAATCAATAATTTGCTGTACGTGGAGGAAAAACGCTAAGAACGCCTTGTGCTGTGCGATGTCAGTGCACGTTAAAGAACCCCAGGTGGTCGAAATTATTCCGGAGCCCTCCACTACGGCACCTCTTCCTTCCTTTCTTCTTTCACTCCCTCCTTTACCCTTTCTTAAGGCGCGGTTCAGGTGTCCAAGGATATATGAGACAGATACTGCGCCATTTCCTTTTCCCAAAAAACTAATTATTATATTACGTGGTAAATTTTAGTGGCGGGAAACAGATTGCGTGCGGTGTCCCTGCCAAAAATCGAGAGACCATGCGGCGCAGAAATCTGAGCATAGCGCTAAAGAATTGGTACGCGGATTTTCTAGTGATGTGCACTGTGCTAGTAGGCACTCAAAAGAACGCCAAGTTACTTTGGTGGCGCGCGTGTCCGTTGCATACCAGCATATTCGGCAGGTGTAACCGCAGCAGATCGCGCCTCGTGTTAAACTGCAATGCACTCTCACGCTGTGCTTTGCACATTGCCTTCTTCTTTAAGGGCAGCTTATCCAACCGGAAACCGTTTTGGTTAACACCCCTACCTCCCACCTTCTCTTTACCTATCTATCTAATACCACTCTAAATATAATATTCGCACTTTGAGCTTTGTGGCGGTAGTGACCGACAGGTGCGCGCTGCGTGCGCTAGCGTGGGCAACGTTGAGGCAGAAACACGGCACTACAGCAATACGCTTTGACGTTGACAACATTGTTGCAGAAACGCGGCACTGGAACACAGGCGACCGACGTGCAATGGGTAAATTCGCATAGGCAATACAAAACCCGAAGACGCGCATAAATGTGCCCCTAGGCCACGGGAGACCTCAATCGCGCTTTCAGGAACGCGGTGATGGTGTCCACGTAGAAAAAACTGCGCTTTCGTGCAGTATTAATTGTAAATCGCCAGAAACTTTTTTCCTTCCCTGGATGTGTTCGTAGCTTTTTATGAAACGGAGTGTTTGACAATTCACGGTGCTGCCTCATATCGATCACTATAGAACTTTGCTTAAGAAGCAAGAAGGAATTTTTCTTTCCTCAAGCGGTGTCGTGAACAAAATTAAAAATTTTGACGCTTGACAGTGCCTAAGCAGAATGAAAGGTACACAAAATAAAAGTTGTCCAAATAACGTTCGAAGGTGCATTCGATGTAGTTTTGGATGAGACAGACAACCTAAGTAAATTAATCTGCGGATTAGCCTTTGTTACAGCCACGCCACTATAGAAGCATCACCTTGATCAGTTAAATTAACCACTTCAAGCCTGCATGAACTGTTAGGTATGCTGTGGATACTGTACCGAGAGCGTCCTGTTTTTAGCACAGCTAGGTGCTCGAAATTATATGGTCATGGTTGAAAACTCGTAAGATGAACCTCCAAGCAAGATTTTTGTTCTAACTCAGGAAGGGTATCGCTTTTTTGTTACATTGGTGGGACAGCAGAGAGAGAGAGACTATGAATTTCATTATACTGCACGTTGAAAACAGAATGCTAAATAAAAATGTTTAGACAAAAAATGCTTGGATTCAAAGATGCGCAGCCGTGCCCTTATCCCGTGCCTGTAGGCTCTCCCTTTAAATGCTTCTTTGCGAAATCTACGCCATGCGTCCTGACAATTAGCTAGACAAACGAGAGACTGAGCAGTCAAAAAGATCCTTTAATTGAAAAACAGGTGACGCCCCGCTATCTGAAAGATGGTGATTCGCGTTGGTACTAATACGATAAGAACAACTCTTTATTCAATTCTTGGAAACAGGCAACTTCTTGCTGCAGCAAAACTATTGTCTACGCAGTACTTAAGTCTTTCAACTTCATATATAAGTACACATATAAAATTTACATCTACTGGTTCTATATTACAGAGTGCCCTGTCATCGTGGGCCCCATGTAATTTCATTTAGCAGGGAAGAGAAAACGGAATGTGCGTTACGTCGTTTTTTTTTTGAAGAGGATACAATTATTCTTAATCTTAAGTCAGTCTAGAGGAAAACGGGCACAGAGCGGGAGTAATTTTTAAGCTTTAAAATTTCTCCATCTGTTCTGCCGCGTGCAAATGAAGGTCTGTTTCTGGAGAGAAAAATGAACTCTGAATTATCACTGGGTTTCTAACAGTGCGTGAAGCAGAGCTTAAGGACCATCTCTAACCGATGAAAGAGGTGCGTTATGTTTGGTAAAAGCCAATAACTTCAGTTCTACTCAAGTTGAGGTTGTAAAACTCGCGTTGTCTTAACGTTGGCTGTAGACACACCGGCAGAGGAAGAGGCGGGAAGACAAGAAGGCTATAAGGGTTTTCGGCGCGTTTTATAGGCAGTCAGTTACATTTCTCTGTGCTCAGAAAGATAACACCGCTCATAAGATGAGCCCTTCGTTTCATTTCATTTCTCTCTGTCCTCTCTCTCCTAATTTATGAAATCTCTTCCTCCTTACCCGCAACCATTTTCTTCCCCTTTGAACAGTAACGGGAGGCCCGTGTGTGCCTTCTGTGGCACCCATTCAACTATGGCGCGAGTAACCATTACAAGAAAAAGCAAATCAGGAGAAGCTAAGGCTGCTTGCATGAAATGAAAGACGCCAGCTAACATGGTCTCGTTGTGAAGTCAAAAAGTAAACTGCACCGACAGACGGAGCTAACCAACTCCACCGCTCTTCTTTCATCTTCTGCCAAAGTACAAGTATCAGTATCAAAAACAAAAACCAATAATGTAGTCAAGACTTCGACGGAAATCCGTCTGGTCAGGCATGGTGATGCAATGAAGTGAAGTAGCAGTCACTGACCATAGTCGAAAAAAGAAAGACGTTTCGAAACCCGTACGGGTTTCTTGTTCACAGTGAGCAGGACAAGAGCGGTGGCGAATTTATATCCGGAGAATGTGACGTAAAGATCGGGCGTAGATGCCTGGCATGGGGCCAGCGTTCTTGTTTAATGTTGCTTGTGATGTTTGGATGAATAGCGATTCCAGCAGAAGGCGCGTCGTCAGGCTTCTTTCCTTAGATAAGATGGAGGCATTGCCCCAGTCAATCTGGTGGCCAGTGTCGTGTGCATGACCCGCCAGCGCATTTGTGGCATGCTTTTTGTTTTTCACATCACGTTGGTGGTCCTTTATGCGTCTTGAGAACTTCCATGTCTCACCGATGTAGGCATGATTGCAGTTCAGGCATGGTATTTTGTAGACGACTCCTGGAAACTGCTCATTTGGTAGTCGGTCTTTCACATTCATTAGCTGATTCCGCAGCTTGCTGACAGGCATGTGGGACACGCGTAGGTCGTATTTTGAGAACACACGAGACGACGCTTCGCTGATACCAGGCATGTATGGAATGCCTGCTCGTGTTCGATACGTCCTACAGTCAGTGGTAGCTGGATGTGCAGCTCGTTCTTGTATCTTTGATATGAAGCGGCTCGGATAACCGTTGGCTGACAGTTCTTCGTGCACTCTTTTTAACTCCTTTTCTTGATCTTCTCGGCTTTTGCAGACACGTGCCGCACGTTTGGTCAGTGATGTGACGACGGAGGCTTTGTGCGCAACTGGATGATTTGAATGAAAATTTAAGTACTGGGCTGTGTGCGTAGGCTTTCTGTACACAGAGAACGAAAGGCGATTGTCCCTCCGCTCGACCAGGACATCCAAGAAGGGAAGGCGGTTTTCTTGCTCAAACTCGGCCGTGAACTTCAAGCTTGGTTCGACACTGTTTAGTTCATGTAGAAACCGCGACGCGTCCTCTTTCCTTAATATGCAAAAACAGTCGTCGACATACCGGTAGAAGACCTTGGTTGCTGGAGTGAAAGCACTCAATACCTTGTCCTCTAGTGCTTCCATGACGAGGTTTGCTGTGGTGACCGATATGGAAGCGCCCATCGCAGTGCCTTGGGTCTGTCTGTAGAAATTTGAATTAAAGGAAAAATACGTATTGCTTAGGCAGAACCGTAGCAGTGTGCTCAGCTCTGGAACGTCGAAGGGCGTACGACTTGCCAGATTGCGGTCCTTCTCCAACGCTTCCTCGCAAGTGGAGACGGCTAGGTCAACCGGGACACTGGTGAAGAGTGCCGTGACGTCGAAGGAGACCATTACGTCCTCTGCGTTCAATTCCAAGTCATGCAGTTTCTGAACAAAATTTGAAGAGTTCCCGATGTACGTCCTAGTCTTTCCGGATAAAGGGCTGAACACTTCGTGGAGGTACCCCGAAAGTCGATACAGTGGCGACCTTGTGAAGTCCACTATCGGGCGTAGGGGGACTCCAGGCTTGTGGATCTTCGGTAGACCGTATATAGCAGGAGCCGAACCATTTGTGCATAGGAGGCGGTAGTAAAGTTTCTTGTTATCCGGGGGCACGAGCTTAAATAGGCCCGCCAGCAGTTCTTGCAATTTTGTTTGCAATCTGGCCGTACGATCGCATGGTACAGACAAGTAGGTGCCGTCGTTCAGTAAACCGATCATCTTGTCATTGTATTCACTGCGGTTGAGCAGGACGGTAACATTCCCTTTGTCTGCCGGTAAGATGGCAATCTCCGGGTTCCTTCTGAGGTCGCGTATGGCTCGTTTCTCAGCCACAGAGAAGAGGGGCTTATGCCGCCACTTCGAGAGAACGCCAATGGCGCGAGTGCGGGCTTCATCTCGGACGTTCATAGGTAGCAGGCTTACCGCACGCTCAACCGCACAGATTACCTTTTTCTTTTCTGGTGGGCGATCTGTATTAAAGCTCAAACCGCGGAAGAGGACAGAGGTTTCTGCTGCGCTTGGCTTGTAGGAGGAGAGGTTCACCACAACCTGTCTTTTGTTCTCTTTCCTTGGAATCCGAAGAGCATCAATCTTCTTCTCATGCGATGCCTTGCAATGCCGTTCTCTTACTGCTGCCGTGTAGTTGGCGTGCAGTTGTACGTCAGGAAAGCGCTCTTGGACAATGTATTCGAGCTGTCTCCGCGCGAAAAACGAGTCGGTCTCGAGGCGCTTTATCTTCTGCCGGCATTCCTGAACACGTGAAAGTACATGTTTTCTTTCGGCGTGTTGAATGATCTGGTGGCCCCAGACGGAGTGGACGGGAGTTTTGAGACGGAGAGACTTGGGTACCAGGTTCTCCCACCTGCATGTCAGGTTGAAGTCTAGATGGGTCTTGAAGGCTGCGACTCTTGAGGTTAGTGAAACAAAGCGACGAATCTTTGTGACCACGTCTTGTCCGTAAATGCTCCGAAAGTTCATGTAGTCAAGAGTTCGACAGAAATCCGTCTGGTCAGGCATGGTGATGCAATGAAGTGAAGTAGCAGTCACTGACCATAGTCGAAAAAAGAAAGACGTTTCGAAACCCGTACGGGTTTCTTGTTCACAGTGAGCAGGACAAGAGCGGTGGCGAATTTATATCCGGAGAATGTGACGTAAAGATCGGGCGTAGATGCCTGGCATGGGGCCAGCGTTCTTGTTTAAAGTTGCTTGTGATGTTTGGATGAATAGCGATTCCAGCAGATGGCGCGTCGTCAGGTTTCTTTCCTTAGATAAGATGGAGGCATTGCCCCAGTCAATCTGGTGGCCTGTGTCGTGTGCATGACCCGCCAGCGCATTTGTGGCATGCTTTTTGTTTTTCACATCACGTTGGTGGTCCTTTATGCGTCTTGAGAACTTCCCTGTCTCACCGATGTAGGCATGATTGCAGTTCAGGCTTGGTATTTTGAAGACGACTCCTGGAAACTGCTCATTTGGTAGTCTGTCTTTCACATTCATTAGCTGATTCCGCAGCTTGCTGACAGGCATGTGGGCCACGCGTAGGTCGTATTTTGAGAACACACGAGACCACGCTTCACTGATACCAGGCATGTATGGAATCCCTGCTTGTGTTCGATACGTCCTACAATCAGAGTAGCTGGATGTGCAGCTCGTTTTTGTATCTTTGATATGAAGCGGCTCGGATAACCGTTGGCTGACAGTTCTTCGTGTACTCTTTTTAACCCCTTTTCTTGATCTTCTCGGCTTTTGCAGACACGTGTCGCACGTTTGGTCAGTGATGTGACGACGGAGGCTTTGTGCGCAACTGGATTATTTGAATGAAAATTTAATTATTGGGCTGTGTGCGTAGGCTTTCTGTACACAGAGAACGAAAGGCGATTGTCCCTCCGCTCGACCAGGACATCCAAGAAGGGAAGGCGGTTTTCTTGCTCCAACTCGGCCGTGAACTTCAAGCTTGGTTCGACACTGTTTAGTTCATGTAGAAACCGCGAGGCGTCCTCTTTCCTTAATATGCAAAAACAGTCGTCGACATACCGGTAGAAGACCTTGGGTGCTGGAGTGAAAGCATTCAATACCTTGTCTTCTAGTGCTTCCATGACGAGGTTTGCTGTGGTGACCGATATGGAAGCGCCCATCGCAGTGCCTTGGGTCTGTCTGTAGAACTTTGAATTAAAAGAAAAATACGTATTGCTTAGGCAGAACCGTAGCAGTGTGCTCAGCTCTGGAACGTCGAAGGGCGTACGACTTGCCAGATTGCGGTCCTTCTCCAACGCTTCCTAGCACGTGGAAACGGCTAGGTCAACCGGGACACTGACGACACGCCTTCTGCTGAAATCGCTATTCATCCAAACATCACAAGCAAGATTAAACAAGAACGCTGGCCCCATGCCAGGCATCTACGCCCGATCTTTACGTCACATTCTCCGGATATAAATTCGCCACCGCTCTTGTCCTGCTCACTGTGAACAAGAAACCCGTACGGGTTTCGAAACGTCTTTCTTTTTTCGGCTATGGTCAGTGACTGCTACTTCACTTCATTGCATCACCATGCCTGACCAGACGGATTTCCGTCGAACTCTTGACTACATGAACTTTCGGAGCATTTACGGACAAGACGTGGTCACCAAGATTCGTCGCTTTGTTTCACTAACTTCAAGAGTCGCAGCCCTCAAGACCCATCTAGACTTCAACCTGACATGCAGGTGGGAGAACCTGGTACCCAAGTCTCTCCCTCTCAAAACTCCCGTCCACTCCGTCTGGGGCCACCAGATCATTCAACACGCCGAAAGAAAACTGGTACTTGCACGTGTTCAGGAATGCCGGCAGAAGATAAAGCGCCTCGAGACCGACTCGTTTTTCGCGCGGAGACAGCTCGAATACATTGCCCAAGAGCGCTTTCCGGACGTACAACTGCACGCCAACTACACGGCAGCAGTAAGAGAACGGCATTGCAAGGCATCGCATGAGAAGAAGGTTGATGCTCTTCGGATTCCAAGGAAAGAGAAGAAAAGACAGGTTGTGGTGAACCTCTCCTCCTACAAGCCAAGCGCAGCAGAAACCTCTGTCCTCTGCCGCGGTTTGAGCTTTAATACAGATCGCCCACCAGAAAAGAAAAAGGTAATCTGTGCGGTTGAGCGTGCGGTAAGCCTGCTACCTATGAACGTCCGAGATGAAGCCCGCACTCGCGCCATTGGCGTTCTCTCGAAGTGGCGGCATAAGCCCCTCTTCTCTGTGGCTGAGAAACGAGCCATACGCGACCTCAGAAGGAACCCGGAGATTGCCATCTTACCGGCAGACAAAGGGAATGTTACTGTCCTGCTCAACCGCAGTGAATACAATGACAAGATGATCGGTTTACTGAACGACGGCACCTACTTGTCTGTACCACGCGATCGTACGGCCAGATTGCAAACAAAATTGCAAGAACTGCTGGCGGGCCTATTTAAGCTCGTGCCCCCGGATAACAAGAAACTTTACTACCGCCTCCTATGCACAAATGGTTCGGCTCCTGCTATATACGGTCTACCGAAGATCCACAAGCCTGGAGTCCCCCTACGCCCGATAGTGGACTTCACAAGGTCGCCACTGTATCGACTTTCGGGGTACCTCCACGAAGTGTTCAGCCCTTTATCCGGAAAGACTGGGACGTACATCGGGAACTCTTCAAATTTTGTTAAGAAACTGCATGACTTGGAATTGGACGCAGAGGACGTAATGGTCTCCTTCGACGTCACGGCACTCTTCACCAGTGTTCCGGTTGACCTAGCCGTTTCCACGTGCGAGGAAGCGTTGGAGAAGGACCGCAATCTGGAAGTCGTACGCCCTTCGACGTTCAAGAGCTGAGCACACTGCTACGGTTCTGCCTAAGCAATACGTAGTTTTCCTTTAATTCAAAGTTCTACAGACAGACCCAAGGCACTGCGATGGGCGCTTCCATATCGGTCACCACAGCAAACCTCGTCATGGAAGCACTAGAGGACAAGGTATTGAGTGCTTTCACTCCAGCAACCAAGGTCTTCTACCGGTATGTCGACGACTGTTTTTGCATATTAAGGAAACAGGACGCGTCGCGGTTTCTACATGAACTAAACAGTGTCGCACCAAGCTTGAAGTTCACGGCCGAGTTTGAGCAAGAAAACCGCCTTCTCTTCTTGGATGTCCTGGTCGAGCGGAGGGACAATCGCCTTTCGTTCTCTGTGTACAGAAAGCCTACGCACACAGCCCAGTACTTAAATTTTTATTCAAATCATCCAGTTGCGCACAAAGCCTCCGTCGTCACATCATTGACCAAACGTGCGACACGTGTCTGCAAAAGCCGAGAAGATCAAGAAAAGGAGTTAAAAAGAGTGCACGAAGAACTGTCAGCCAACGGTTATCCGAGCCGCTTCATATCAAAGATACAAGAACGAGCTGCACATCCAGCTACCACTGATTGTAGGACGTATCGAACACGAGCAGGCATTCCATACATGCCTGGTATCAGCGAAGCGTTGTCTCGTGTGTTCTCAAAATACGACCTACGCGTGGCCCACATGCCTGTCGGGAAGCTGCGGAATCAGCTAATGAATGTGAAAGACCGACTACCAAATGAGCAGTTTCCAGGAGTCGTCTACAAAATACCATGCCTGAACTGCAATCATGCCTAGATCGGTGAGACAGGGAAGTTCTCAAGACGCATAAAGGACCACCAACGCGATGTGAAAAACAAAAAGCATGCCACAAATGCGCTGGCGGGTCATGCACACGACACTGGCCACCAGATTGACTGGGGCAATGCCTCCATCTTATCTAAGGAAAGAAACCTGACGACGCGCCTTCTGCTGGAATCGCTATTCATCCAAACATCACAAGCAACATTAAACAAGAACGCTGGCCCCATGCCAGGCATCTACGCCCGATGTTTACGTCACATTCTCCGGATATAGATTCGCCACCGCTCTTGTCCTGCTCACTGTGAACAAGAAACCCGTACGGGTTTCGAAACGTCTTTCTTTTTTCGACTATGGTCAGTGACTGCTACTTCACTTCATTGCATCACCATGCCTGACCAGACGGATTTTCGTCGAACTCTTGACTACATGAACATTCGGAGCATTTACGGACAAGACGTGGTCACCAAGATTCGTCGCTTTGTTTCACTAACTTCAAGAGTCGCAGCCTTCAAGACCCATCTAGACTTCAACCTGACATGCAGGTGGGAGAACCTGGTACCCAAGTCTCTCCCTCTCAAAACTCCCGTCCACTCCGTCTGGGGCCACCAGATCATTCAACACGCCGAAAGAAAACTGGTACTTGCACGTGTTCAGGAATGCCGGCAGAAGATAAAGCGCCTCGAGACCGACTCGTTTTTCGCGCGGAGACAGCTCGAATACATTGTCCAAGAGCGCTTTCCGGACGTACAACTGCACGCCAACTACACGGCAGCAGTAAGAGAACGGCATTGCAAGGCATCGCATGAGAAGAAGGTTGATGCTCTTCGGATTCCAAGGAAAGAGAACAAAAGACAGGTTGTGGTGAACCTCTCCTCCTACAAGCCAAGCGCAGCAGAAACCTCTGTCCTCTGCCGCGGTTTGAGCTTTAATACAGATCGCCCACCAGAAAAGAAAAAGGTAATCTGTGCGGTTGAGCGTGCGGTAAGCCTGCTACCTATGAACGTCCGAGATGAAGCCCGCACTCGCGCCATTGGCGTCCTCTCGAAGTGGCGGCATAAGCCCCTCTTCTCTGTGGCTGAGAAAGGAGCCATACGCGACCTCAGAAGGAACCCGGAGATTGCCATCTTACCGGCAGACAAAGGGAATGCTACCGTCCAGCTCAACCGCAGTGAATACAATGGCAAGATGATCGGTATACTGAACGACGGCACCTACTTGTCTGTACCACGCTATCCTACGGCCAGATTGCAAACAAAATTGCAAGAACTGCTGGCGGGCCTATTTAAGCTCGTGCCCCCGGATAACAAGAAACTTTACTACCGCCTCCTATGCACAAATGGTTCGGCTCCTGCTATATACGGTCTACCGAAGATCCACAAGCCTGGAGTCCCGCTACGCCCGATAGTGAACTTCACAAGGTCGCCACTGTATCGACTTTCGGGGTACCTCCACGAAGTGTTCAGCCCTTTATCCGGAAAGACTAGGACGTACATCGGGAACTCTTCAAATTTTGTTCAGAAACTGCATAACTTGGAATTGGACGCAGAGGACGTAATGTTCTCCTTCGACGTCACGGCACTCTTCACCAGTGTCCCGGTTGACCCAGCCGTTTCCACATGCGAGGAAGCGTTGGAGAAGGACCGCAATCTGGCAAGTCGTACGCCCTTTGACGTTCCAGAGCTGAGCACACTGCTGCGGTTCTGCCTAAGCAATACGTATTTTTCTTTTAATTCAAAGTTCTACAGACAGACCCAAGGCACTGCGATGGGCGCTTCCATATCGGTCACCACAGCAAACCTCGTCATGGAAGCACTAGAGGACAAGGTATTGAATGCTTTCACTCCAGCACCCAAGGTCTTCTACCGGTATGTCGACGACTGTTTTGGCATATTATGGAAAGAGGACGCGTCGCGGTTTCTACATGAACTAAACAGTGTCGAACCAAGCTTGAAGTTCACGGCCGAGTTTGAGCAAGAAAACCGCCTTCCCTTCTTGGATGTCCTGGTCGAGCGGAGGGACAATCGCCTTTCGTTCTCTGTGTACAGAAAGCCTACGCACACAGCCCAGTACTTAAATTTTCATTCAAATCATCCAGTTGCGCACAAAGCCTCCGTCGTCACATCACTGACCCAACGTGCGACACGTGTTTGCAAAAGCCGAGAAGATCAAGAAAAGGAGTTAAAAAGAGTGCACGAAGAACTGTCAGCCAACGGTTATCCGAGCCGCTTCATATCAAAGATACAAGAACGAGCTGCACATCCAGCTACCACTGATTGTAGGACGTATCGAACACGAGCAGGCATTCCATACATGCCTGGTATCAGCGAAGCGTTGTCTCGTGTGTTCTCAAAATACGACCTACGCGTGGCCCACATGCCTGTCAGCAAGCTGCGGAATCAGGTAATGAATGTGAAAGACCGACTACCAAATGAGCAGTTTCCAGGAGTCGTCTACAAAATACCATGCCTGAACTGCAATCATGCCTACATCGGTGAGACAGGGAAGTTCTCAAGACGCATAAAGGACCACCAACGTGATGTGAAAAACAAAAAGCATGCCACAAATGCGCTGGCGGGTCATGAACACGACACTGGCCACCAGATTGACTGGGGCAATGCCTACATCTTATCTAAGGAAAGAAACCTGACGACGCGCCTTCTGCTGGAATCGCTATTCATCCAAACATCACAAGCAACATTAAATAAGAAAGCTGGCCCCATGCCAGGCATCTACGCCCGATCTTTACGTCACATTCTCCGGATATAAATTCGCCACCGCTCTTGTCCTGCTCACTGTGAACAAGAAACCCGTACGGGTTTCGAAACGTCTTTCTTTTTTCGACTATGGTCAGTGACTGCTACTTCATTGCAAAAACCAATAATGACTCACTTTTGTCACTCGGTCTCTTCTCGTATGAACTCTGCGCGTATTGATCAGTGCTAACGCTTTGTACAACTGTTAGCACCTATTAGCGAGAAACGATACTGAAGCTACGCGCGTTCATAATCTGTCATAACATAATGAGTGGCAAGCAAGGCCACGACGATGCCATAACCAGGGCGATATCAGCCTGGTTACTGGCCTGATGGGAAAAGCTTCTGTTCAACAACGTTTTCTTTAACCTCACCATGTTTTGTAAAAGAATCATGAAATAAACCGTATTCGTACTTAGGATAGGCAAACAATGCGTAATCATCTTCCCGCGACAAGCTTCAGCTAGCGCTCCTGACTACTTTCTGTTTATTTCTGCACACCTGTTTTTCAAGAGTAGTCGGTGACTTTGAAAAGGCCGCCGGATTAAAAATAAAACATTTGTATAATTAAGTGTAGTAACATAACGAACTGGGCTGGTTAGTAATGCACAGTGAAACAGAGGAAATGCGCAAAAAGAAAAAGAACTATGTAAGGAAGGAGACAGGCAGGCGCTGAACTTACAAGTGACTTTTTATTAATAAATACTCATTTGAATACCTTACCGTTTCGCTGACATGCTCAAGTCATCGTTAGCACGAAATAAATAGAGCATACCTCAATTCGAGCGATGCACAAACTTTACAGGCTTGTATCTTTGCTCAAAAGACTTATCTCACGTTTAATCAATGTCAGGGATGCGCTCTTCACGCTGGTGTCTGCTTCGTGTTAGATATGCAATTCGTCATTGATCTCTCAAACAAGCATAGAATCTGAACTTTGATCTTATTCAACGCAACTGTATTGCCCATAAATGGAGTGCAATCGCAGTTTCGGTGACGCGTCGCGAAATATGGCGATGCTTAGCCATTCAACGATTTATTATGTCCCGTAAAGCTTTTATTTAGGCACCTGCCTGTTTGGCCTACGTGCTGGTTACCCCTTTAGGCTTGACTTGAATTAAGTCTGACCCGCACCGCTGTGCTGCCGATTTCAGCAAGTTTTTTTTTTTTTTTAACAGAAGGTGCTGCACGCAAGGAAGGTATATAAATTGTGCACCATCGAAAAGTTGGCTTTACTTTTCATGGAAGAGGATCATGAATGGCTTGCCTTTTGTTCTGAATTTTAAGGCAGGGCTCTTATATCTCATCGTCATGTTTAATATGTAAAGGACTTGGCGAATAATCACACTTCGTGTCTCCACTTGCTTGTGGTTTCTGGTTTCTGGTTTATGTGGGTTTAACGTCGCAAAGCGACTCAGGCTCTGAGGGACGCCGTAGTGAAGGGCTCTAGAAATTTCGACCACCTGGGGTTCTTTAACGTGCACTAACATCGTACAGTACACGGGCCTCTAGAATTTCGCCTCCATCGAAATTCGACGGCCGCGGCCCGGATCGAACCCGCGTCTTTCGGGACAGCAGCCAAGCGCCATAACCACTCAGACACCACGGCGGTTCAACCACTGCGCCAGAAGTCAAGGGGAACAAAGATGCGCGCGCTATTGTCGCTAGGACGCTGCGTGTGAAAGTACCTCATCCCTTTGTTACGTGGGATTATGCATTCATGTATGTTTCATGAAGTGTCAGCATGAGTAGTGTGTGTCGTAATTAGAGCTAGGATTACCCGGGACAGTGATGTCACTGAAATTGAGATAAAATTGGAGTTTTCGGGACAACACGCTCACACGTGGACGCTATACCAAAGCGCCTTTTGTCCTGAGATGTTGTTCCTAGACAATGTGGTGTTTTGGTGCTCTTCGCTACACTAAAACGTGGGTTTTACTTTTTTGAGTTGAAGGAAATAGAAACATCTCTAGAGCTTTTTTGTATAGGTTCTGCCCTTTCTCCGTCATCATGTTCTTGAAACACGAAGGATAAATTCGCTTCTAAGTTGACGATAAGCAGAATTACGAGTTGAGTTATCGTTTTACCTCAGAACCACGAGCTTCACTTTGATTTTAGGAAAAACGCACGGACTCTACGAGTGTTTTACGGAGCAAAGTCATATTTATCTGCTGTTGCGCTGCAATGCGAAAAAAAAATACAGCTTATTTAACTTATTTGGCCAAATGCGAAGTATGTGCGCTAGAACGTCACATTTCATTTTGCTTTCTGTTCGAGGCTAGAGTTTCAAGGTCAGGCTTCAGGCGATGATCCGGGAAATCTGGGATTGCGAACCTTAGTAGTAGCGCGCTATAAAATTTTTGGTCGCTTTACGTACCATAAGATGGCACTGCGATAGTGGTGTGTTCTGGATCTGTTATGCACACGGTTTGAAGTGGATGAAGACAAAGATATGCAATGCACAGCGCAGCAGAGAGGGAGAGAGAATGACGAAGAGGGAAGGAATGGCTATTCACCAGAAAGGTATGTTCTCATTGGCTACCGTGCACTGGAAAAGAGGGATGATGGGATTGAGGAGGGAAAGAGAGAATGGACGAGGTGCACAGTCACAACTGGTGACACAAGCTAGTCACTCTCGTGAAGCTAATCTATGGCTTGAAGGCTTTAAGAACAGTCGACTGCTGCTGCTATGGTTGTAGGATCTAATCATCTGTGAAAGGGCGAGGATTGGGGCTTTCCAGCCCACAATGCAGCTTATTTCTTTCGGTCACCATTTGAGGGCACTCACACAGGAGATCTACAATTGTCTCCTCGCAGCGAAATCTTTCAGGAGAAACGCTGTCGGGCATCCCAATCCGGAACTAGAGTGGCTGTAAAACACAAGGCGTGATCGGTGGCGGTGATAGCACACTGGTAGTGGTCTTACATTGGCCAGCTAACCTGACCTGTTAGCCCCGCCGCGGGTTCGAAACTCGCGCCGCGCAGTCACGGCCATATCTTCTTATCCTTCATTTTTTTCATCGTCAAAAAGCGCACGAAAACCACCCGGACAGTAGGAAAGAACGAAACGAGCAACAGCGTAAAGTACCAGCTGGCCCAACGACCTACCTAGCTGGCTTCATACATTCAAAGACACAACAGGTTTTTTCGGGATTGGAAGCGTCAGTTCTAGCGCATTAAAACATGATCTTAAACCTAGACTACCAAGAAACCGAGCAAAGAACTCTTCTAAACTGCACTTCTTCGACATCGGGCTCGCCTTACTTTCTTTAGCTCTTCCGAATAGCTCCGCGGAACACAACAGAGCATCGCCTGTGTTGTGTTCTCGTTCTGTCCTATGTAGCGTTGTTCCCTACATGATCGTAAACCAACAAGCCCAACTCCCCACTCTTCTGAAAAACTTCTGAAACACGAAACTGTAATCTCGCCCTCTTGAGTGGAGCCCTCAGTCCAAGGCTCCGTGTACCGCCGCGATCCTGCAGGCCCGCCAGAGAAGCGGGGGTGAATGTGCTCGATGCCAAAAGCGTAGATGCGACAAGCGCTGCATTTGTTCCTTTCTGCTCCTTCCGCCGGTCTTCTTTGGCCATGTACCGTAGCGCTGTCACCCTAAAAGCATAACCTTAACGCTACAGTACGCACTCAATACCTGAATTTTTCTGAAGCAACTTTCCAGACTTGTCATGCAAAAATCCTCCAAACTTCAATGCAAGAGATTCTAAAATTTCAAACGCCATTTTTATATTCAGTCCCGTGGTGCCCAGTGTGGCAATCACAATGAGAATAAATCCGTACTTCTAGACTCGGTGGCAAGGGCTTCGCTGGTCACACTGTTTCTGGCAGCTTCACAATAGCAAATGGCATATTCAATTTCTTCATAAAGTCCGCTAATTTGTGGAATCGTACAGGATGCTTTTCTGCTCTCAGAAATGTTCCCCATCGATTCACCTCGGTGTCAGGAGGGGAGGGAAGTTTGCAGAAGATGTGCAACGTTAGCGTCAATTCCATAATTTCTGGATTACTTTTTTAATTTCACACGGAAATCTATTGACTCCGGCGTCCGTCTTGCGAACGTCCTCGGCCGCACGGTAGAGAACTTGAGGAATGCAAGTGACATTCATTAGATTCCGAGTTATAGATCTGAGACCATGGAACGAGATCTTAATAACTGAAACTAGGTCAGCTGCTACGATTACCAGATTTTCATGTTGAACTCCACCTGGCCAAAATCTCTGGAAAAATCACGCGGAACCTCCCTACTGTTAGTTTCCTTTACAAAGCTGACACAAGTTCGTCATTAGAGGCACGAAAAAGGATATGGTCAGCGGAGACGAACAAAAGATGAATGTAATCAGTAGTCGCGCCCATTTGGATGTGTACAGCGATGTCACTTTCATGTGCGGAAAAAAGAATTGGATGAGATGACTCGCCTTAAAAATATGACTCAATTGCGTTAATGAATTAAAGCTCATATATGCAAAATTGGTCATTCTCACCTTTACATTCATATGTACCTGGGAATCCTCATACCGCTCCTTGGGCAATGGTGCAGCAGATAAGGGATGCGTCACTGCCCTGCAATGACAGCTGCTACCACCGTTAGGTCTCGTTGCGACCCCAGTTGCTCTTCTCGCGCAGCCTCTTGAGATGAACTATTAATTTAAGTGTCAGCTTCCAGGGTGGTTAGTTTAATCACAATTCGGCGAGTAGGTTGCGATGACCTCACATGGTTACGTGACCTAGGCTGCCCACCTAGGTTGCTTCTCCCTGTACCACCATACGCCATCCTATTTATCGCTCACAACGCCGAGAACGACGACACCGGATTTTTTGCGTAACGGGGCCTTTAACTCTATTCCTATAATAAAAATACACTTGGGAAAAACTGTAATAATCTGGAATACTCAATGCAAATTCGCGACAATTAAAAAAAACGTCATTCAGAACAATTCGGTGCGACTAGCTTGATAGATGTCCAGCGGTAGTAAGCATTATGATTGGTGGAGTTTCCAAAACTGGGAAATGACCGGAAAATCTATGTTTCAGCCTTGGTGTGCAGTGGAATATCCAGCTCGTCAAAAAAATGCCTGGCAATAAGAATAGTGGGACATCCTAAATGGCTGTAATTTTTCGCTATACAGTCATCTGAGGCGCCGCATAAAAAAAAAAACACGATAGGCGTTTTCCTTTCTATCTGAGTCACACACAATGGTCTAGGAACACGTTGGTGCCATTCAATCTGTTGACTTATAACCCGAACAAACTTAAGCTCCCCGTTTGCACGGGCGCCTTAAGGAAAAGTGTGTTTGCTAAAAGTAACCACCCACACACTGTCCAAAAGGGGCAAGATATATACCAGAAGTCTCTGAACAGAACATCTCCTTCAAAT
Source organism: Amblyomma americanum (assembly GCF_052857255.1). Lineage (NCBI taxonomy): Eukaryota > Metazoa > Arthropoda > Arachnida > Ixodida > Ixodidae > Amblyomma > Amblyomma americanum. The sequence continues at coordinate 142,363,819 of NC_135502.1, read as the reverse complement.
TAAGACAAGAAAAACATAAGTGCGTTTGTTGAAATGTCGTTGAAAAAAATCTTATGCCGTGCTGGGAAAACAAGTCCTACGGAAAAAAAGGCACCTGAGGCAGCGACGATAAGGCAAAAAAAAAAAAAAGGCTGCGTCGTCCATGCAAATAAATGGCAGAACCTGTCTGCTAGCTCTCGCTACACATGCACGTGCAAAAAGGATCTTAACAGCGAACATGGTAGCATAAAAACACTCAGCTTGCCAATTATTAACCTCCCTATTAACCGAAAAGAACAGAAAAGGGAGCGGATCTTAAGTGCAGAAGTTAATTCAAAGTATGCGGGTTAACAGGCTCCTGGGGTTGTCGTTATATTTGGGCCAGGCTGTCAAATTAGTTCGTACAAGAGGCAAGTTTTTGGACTGAAAAAAATAAAAGGATTAACCAATGATAACAGCCTCGTTCTGCAGGGTAGAGATGGCAGAAGAAAATACGAACAAAACCGGTCCTCTTGCGACCTCATGATTTCCGCTGCTCGAGAAATGACCGCGGTCTCGTGGGCCCGCTGATTACGGTGACGCTTATCCCCAAAGATCTCTCTGCTGCGCTGAGGGAACGTTGCAGCTGCGACCACGCACACCACAGAGAGTTTATGCTTGCGGCAGCTGTTCAGGCCATCCACGCAATTCGACTTTCGTCCTTGGCCCGCCTTTGGCCAGCTTTTAGATTCCCAAAAGTTTCTGTGTGCCTTTTTCTTCAGATACTCGTTCGTCAATCCAGAGAACAAATTGATACGAGGTGTCCAATGCAGCTCACTTACTTTCCGAGACTACAAAAAGGCCTTGGGTCGAAGACTGGGCGCCCGAGGCTCGCCACAAGATTTTAGGAATTTTCCGGAATCTAAAGCGAATGCACTAAAAATCGTTAGCTTTTTAGGCCGCTTGCAGGCACCCACCACGCTGTCTCATATCGGTAGTCAAGGCAAGTTGATGTTCCCTACAAACTCTAGGTTTTACCTATTCCGAGGCCTTCTACCATACCGACTCTATAAGCAGAAAAGTACCGTGGCTTTCGATTTTCGGATGCTCAGTCCAACGCTGTGGAATCAAATCACGGCGTTTTTTCCCTGTTTTCCTGCCCCTCATCATCCTTATCGATATCATTACCGTCAACTTAACTTCGTATACTGCACTGTGAAGGCTTCTGTTCATTTCTAATTAATCCTGTCCTCTGCCCATGTAAATTTCGGCCGCCTGCAGTTCGATGCAAGCGAAATGCAACAAAAAACAATTCCGTGTTCGGGCACCACATTTCGCTTAGCCAGCAGGGGGAGAGAAATGCCTCGGCAGCCAGGAAAATAACCATTGTAATAACGCACGCGCAATCTTTGGCCGCAATAGATAGATCGCATATCTACCACAAAGACTCTCTTCCCAAGCTCCATTCCGCACAGTTGCCTACTCTTTCAGCGACGACTGCCAGTTGAGGTGCTGCCACCCCGCCGCATGAATGTCAAGCAAGGGGAAAAGAAAAAAAAAAGGCAGAGGTGTCGGGCACACGCGAACAGTGAAATATCTCCTGAGATCTATTCGGCGTTAGATTTCGCAGAGCAACGCCGACGGAGACGAAGTCGCAACAAACTGAGACGCATGTGCGCCCTCCACGTGTCAAAGCAAAACAAGACGCATAACGGAGCTTCTGGCATCCAAGACTGAACGGGAGGAGAGGGAGCGAGAAAGAGCGGCGCGGGCACAAAAGAATTCGCTGCACTCGTTATGGTGCATGTGTTGTGGTCGTCTTTTCTCTTTTTTCGGATGGCCACAAATTTATGGCAAAATTCGATTTTCGCCGCCAGCTTTATGCGATGCACCGCGCCGCGGCTCATACACAATAAGCGAAAAGTTATGCAAAGCTGTGAGCCGGTGCTAGCGGCGCGTTTGGTGTCATCCCGCAGCCCCCTCCCTCTACCACCCCTCTCTTGACCTCGTCCCGACTTTCCACTCCTTTAAGTTTTGTTCCATCTTCACAGTCACGGCCGCCGTTTGGAGGCTCGCGCAAGACTCCTATCGGTTGCATATCTTTTTGTTTCCACGCAAGGCTCTACGCATCCGAGTACCATGGTTGTGTGCATGCGCACTTGTTGGATATTGTTTTATGTCTCCCCCCCCACACACACTATTTTTTTTCCCCGAGGCTGTTTTCGCGTCAACGACATCCGATGTGCACTTTCAGGCCCATTCCTGGAATACGAATTCCAGTCGGGGCTTTCAGTAGAAATATCCTTTCGTCAGCCTGCGTCCGCCTCCTCTTTTCTTTCGCCTTCCCATAAGCCAGATAGCCGTCCCACGCACAGCTCAAGAGATCCACTGGGATAGAAATTGAAGTTATATAGCTGCCCTGTCGGTTCTCTTCTGGACTCGTGTGCTCCGCAGTTTTCTTTCTGCCGACGCCGCTTTTATTGTCGAGCGTAGTGGATTTGCGCAACGCGTTTGTCCGCAAGCTGCCAGTAGTCACCGTAGCTAACCGTGGCTTCTGTGAATGCCTAACTCACTTATTACTTAGTGGAGATGTAAATAGTGGGAAATTCAAGCGCTACAAGAACGACGACACAGAGCAGGACACAACGCTACTCGCAACGGAAATGTTTTTATTCAGAGGCAACAATACATACGCGAAAACTAAGAAAAAACCCGCAAGTCACGCGCAACGTACCGGTAAGATATGTAAAGAAGTTTAGGTGTTTTAAGATACGCGATCGACCCAACGCGAACTATGCTGCTTCGCCCAGGAAACAGAGACGCTACCCGCGTTATAACACTGCACGTGTTGCATCCTCAAAATAGACGAAAACCTTGGTACGGGGAAACTCGACGGATGTGATTGTTCAATGTTTCTGCGAACAAGAAGCGGCCTGTACATCAGGATAATAGAGGGTAGCATAATTCTCTCCCCGTGGATACGCTAGTTATCGACGCTCGTATATACCCATACCGTTTCTCCTGGTACCTTCGAAAGTTCTTGTCAATAAATTGCACGACCACAGCGATGCGCTAATGCCGCATAGATGCAAAACGATATTGTAATGCATACTTCTCAAGCATCGTGTTATTCAGAGACCTACTGTGTAAAGCTCAGGACTGGAACATTAAATTACGTTGCCCCGTGGTGCGCAAATAAGTTACGGATCACTCAGAGTTGTACGTTTTGCGCAGTCAGAAAGTTTTGATGCGACAATGCAGCATAGTTTTAGATCCCTTCTGCATTAACTATCCTACGGATTCTATATCCCGTCCCTGACCTTTTCATACCCCTGGTCATAATTATTAGGACGTTATTGTTTTGATATTTTTGTTTTGATGATATTATTAGAACATTACATCTACGCAGCTGTGCTGCATGGATAGCGAATTCGTCTTTTCTTGCCGAGGATGACGGAGACAAACCAGTACATGTAAAAAGCTATGGTTTTTATGGGGTTTAACCCTCCAAAAAGACTCAGGCTATGACGGTTTTGTAGTAAAAAGCTCGGGATAATTTTGACCAGCTGGGGTTCGTAAATGTGCGCTGATATCGCATAGTTCACAGGCCTCTAGCAGTTCAACTCCATTGAAACGCGACCGTAGCGGCCCCGCTTGAACCTGCAGTCTTTCGGTTAAGAAGCCGAGCACCATAACCAGTGAGTCATCGCCGTGGCTTCTAAAAATCTATGAGTGGCTGAGCTTGCATTTCACGTTTATAATACGGTCGCAAGCCAGACCCATTTCCACGTTCCATAAACGTTGAATGCCACAACCACAACCACCTCTCCCAACATTAGTGAACACCACAACGATAACTGTGTCTAACATGCCCACTGATTACGATAACGGGAACCGTAAATATTTATTTATTTCTCTTACTCGATAAATGATTTAGAAGGTGCAAAAACTTAACAGGAAGTTCTGTGTGTTTTGACTGTGTGTTCTATGTGTTTCGACTGCAGTCGCCATTCTTTCTAACTCTAACCGAAAAACAGCTGCCATCGCCGGTCCTAGGAACACACTTTTCTGACACCTCGTGAACGTGTAGCCTTCGCAAAATAAAATTCCATACAACAACGCAGCAATTTATGTCCTAAATTTCCAGCACCATAAGGCGACGACAAAGTCTGGCACTCTTCGCGTGATGGAGACAGTTCTCAAGTGTCAGTGCCGGCCGCCCTTAAAACTTCCGGGAACCTATCGGGCAAGACTACTGACCGGACGCCGCACCGGTCATCGGAAGGATGTAGAACATCGCTTTCGGTGTACCTTTGTCCTGGCTTACGACGGCGCTCCAGCTACCCGAAGTTTGCGCGCAGTTTGTCACGCCAAGTTGACTGGAGGGAGCTTAGGCTGTCTTTTTAAGCGCTTCAACAGACGGCTGAACGTTCAAGAAGGTCGCGCGAAAGCCAGGAAAGATGATCTGCAGTGTTGGACGTTGGATGTTTTTCATTTGGTGTGGAAGACATCGAAAATCTGCGTGAAAGAAAATAAGAAACAATTGAAATTAAAAAGTACCTGTTCTTGAAGTTCAAAGCAGATTCTAATATGACAAAAGCTCTTACTGTGGCGTTCTTTGCTGGCCGATTTATCTGTTTGCAGTGCTAGCGTAATTCGGAGACACTGCGAAGGCAAATGAAATATTCCACTTAGTGTGGTAATTCAAAGCACACGGAGCTGGAAAGGCAAGAAAACCTTCGCAACCCAGGGGAATTATTTAATTATGCTGCTCACTACGAAGTGCGAGACACTGCTGAGGCTGCAAGTAGCGAAAAAGGTTTCAATTTGCTGATATTTGGCAAAAGAGTGCCTGATAGTGAGATGGAATACCGAGTGAGAAAGTAATCAGGGCGGATATTTATTGTGATATGCGGTATATAACGGGCTCCAAGGAAGGGTTTTGCTGCCCTTCTGTTTTATATACGTGGGCTCTAAACACAGTCCAATCCATGAGCTAAGGTTGAGTGTATAGCACCGTACACAGTACACTGGTGCAGACCGGTGGCCAAGCATGGAGACAGGGTCTGACCGAACGCGGGAGATAGAAACCTGAAGAATACAATAATAGCGCAGAATTCAACAGAAATTCAAGACAGCAACAAGGACGCAGCGTGGCTGTCTCGTGATTGATGCAGCGGTTTTAAACTGCAGAGCATCAACCCGTACCCTCCGGCAGGGGGGGGGGGGGGGGGGGGGGCTTCAATATATGGAAATTTCTTCCGAATACTGAGCACCAGATTTTTTCCGGGTAAGGCGACATCGGATTTGTAGCACCACTTTATTGAAAACCAATGCCAGGAGTGGATGCGCTGCCCCACTCGAGTGGTTTACGTTGAAATAGCATGGTGGATTGGGCTTGTTGGTTGCTATTCATGATGCAGACAAGTTTCGCAGCATAAATAAAACGCACACACAAGACAAGGAACAAACAAGGAAGGACTGTGCTGCACTTCCAACTGATTTCATATGAAAAATCTTGATCTTTAAATACATTCAGTTATCATGAAGTGAAACCTAATCACAATCATCCAAGAAATTCATTTCAATCTCCAGCAATGACAGTGAAGGCGTGCTGATGAAATCGTCACCAGCTTTCCTAATAAAAAAGGCTTCGATAATTTCACGCTAAAGTTTATCGTTGGCGTGGCCCAGAAACTGCGCCTTCTTAAACATAGGTTTCCATTTGCAAGACCGACAGTGTACGACAAGATGGCCGCTGATACCATCCTTTACTAGATTGAAGAGTTCTAGCGCTCTTTCATTAAAACAACGCCCTGTTTGGCCAATGTACACTTTTTTACACGTAAGGGGAATGCTATAAACGACCTTCGTTACACAGTTCGTGAAATTTGTGACGCACTTAATATTACACGGCGACTTCTTCTTTCCCGTTATCATTGCGCATATTTTTACAACTTGCATGGGGCTGAAAATACAAGGTTAACATTGTATCGGCTGGCGATTTTCTGCAGATTGTGGGATATCTTATGCAGGTGCGGTATTACCTGACTGTTTTTCTGTTTCTTTTCTTTATCATCCACTCCTTTACTTCTCTTTCTTTTCTGCATTAGGCTCTCACAAACAGCTGAAATAACATCATCAGGGAAACCAGACATGCTTAGCCGCTCGACTTGTTGATTAACACTATCAGTCACTTGATGGGGGCAAGTTTTTTCTAGGGCAGCGTTGATGCAGTTCATGGCAATCCCGCGTTTTATGATCTTAGAATGAACGCTGTTAAAAGGGAGAAGGTTCTTTTGGGACCCAGGGATATACTTCCAGCAGATGTGGTTCCTACTGAAAGAAATTCTGAGATCTAAAAACTTTATGTTCTATGCGCAAGGCAGTTCACATGTGAATTTTAAACGTCTTGCTGCAGCTTTAAAAGCCGTGATAATTTATGCAACTGTGTCGTCAAAGGATCAAATATGCGAATTGTCAAGAATCACCAAGTAATCATCGATATGTCTAAAAATTCTTTTAACATGGAGGCCCTTTAGTGAAATGTTAACGCGCTTATCAACAAAACAAAGATTTCACAAAGTATGAAAGCTACTGAAAAACCTATGCAAATGCCAGCGTTTTGGGTATAAAACGATCATTAAAATTGATGGCCGTTGTTTGAAGATAAAGTTCTAAAAGCGTTAAAAAGTTATCTCTGTTGACAACTCATAAGTTGCGAAAAAGCACTTCTCCCGTCTCTTGAATCAACTGTCTCACGGATTTAAGCACTTCATCGTACGGTACGGAGTAATAAAGTTCTTTAACGTCTACGGAGAAACCTATGGTATCAGAAGCAATAAGGTTTTGCTCTTGGCTGAGTTATTTGATAATCTCGTGCGATCCTCGAACCAGGAAAGGATCTTCAAACGTCAAGCTTGTTAACTGCCGTTGCAGGTGTTGCCTAACTGCAGATTGCCAACCGTTCTTTTCTGAGACAATCACTCGAAACGGGAATTGCGGCTTGTGTATTTTAGGAGGGAAGAAAGGTTCTAGGCTTCCGTTTTCACATTTCTTGACTAGACTTGCGACGGAATCGAGAAGAATTTCATGTAGGAGACGAACTGCAGTGTTCTGGGATTTCTTGCTGAATTTCGTTTCGTTGAAGTTCTGTATCGCTTGAATAGTCGTTTCTAGGTATATGACCCTTTGCAAAACTACAAATCCTCCCTCTTTATCGCATTGATCTGCCATTAGGTCATGCTCGTTTAAATATATGACAACTTTCTAAAGTTGAGGAGGGCGATTTGAACTGCGACTCACTTTTTTTATCACGGAATCAGCTCCTTCCCAGGTGGCTCGGACTTTGTCGCGCTCTTTTGTTCTTCCAGCGATGCTGCGTGTCATGGCCAGGATTTCGTGCTTTTTTGAAACAGGCTCAAAACAAAACTTTGGCCCTTTTTCCAGGATCCCGCGAACCTTGTCAGACAGTTGGGTGTCGCCAAGTACGGTGACCTCCTTGCTAGGAGCAATGTGGGTTCTTTTTCTTGGCGGAAGAAGATTACGGGCCTTCTGCCATAAGAACTCTGTGCTCTGTGCAGGCAACTTCTTTTAGTCGGCGTATTTCCTTGAACTTGTGCAAGAATCATCTGCTGTGCGCGGGTCTTGGACAAGTACATGTAGCCAGTCTTCGTAAGTCGAACTTGGCGTCAGTATTCAGACTTGAGGACCTTGCACAGCCGTCTCGCATGGCCGATGGACGGCGAAACAACTCCCAATAGGGCTTGGACGTCCAGGGGAGCCAAGCCTTGCTTGACGCAGAAAGACAGAATCCTGCACTGGCAAGTGGTGACTGTAATTAGATTCACACATGTGAAAACTAGAGAAAGGTTTGCTTGGACAGATGAGTTGCGCAGGACTATGCTCAGTTGGAAGCGCAGCACAGTCCTGCTTTCTTTGTTCCTTTTCATGTGTGTGCGTTTTATTTGTGCTGCGAAACTTGTCTGCAGTATGAGTATTTTACAGCGGCTCACTGCGGTCGTGAGTGCCTACACCTGTGTCGAATGTTCGGCGTGTCCTAATCGCTGAGCCTCGTGGTGGGCCCGCTATTCTTGGCCACAAGGTTGGCTTAGTAACACCAAAATATATTAGCAGAAAGCAGCATTTTCCATCTTTGAGGCATGCAGCTGTTTAACGTTGACAGGAGTGGACGCACTGCGCGATGCCAGTATTTTACAGCAGCTATTAGTAGCATACTGCAGTCGTGAGTGACGGCGCCCATGTCGAGTGCGGTTGAATACATTGTGACCCCTACAGCGTGACCTATACAGCGCTTCTGATTGCTTTTAAAAATCACACCACCATACTCATACGACTTCTTCAACGCTAATATTTACCAACACCTAACTTAATCAGTAGTAATGTGTGGCGTAAACTACAAGGGTATCAAGAAGACGCTGTCAGTTCTACTAAATGTTCAATCAATAAGCGTGAGGTAACCGACACAAGGAAGTACAACTATAATATAGAGAGAATCGAGCAAACTGTAAAGAGTGAAGGTAACCTAAAAGCTGTCAAAACAAAATTAGTCATAGAAACAAATATTTGTGCATCAAGGGACAATGAGGGAAATATTACCAATATGAGTAACATGTATAGTCATAGTCTAAGTATCCAGGCAGTTGTACTGATCTATAATGTAGTCAATGTAATCAGGACGATAATAAGAGAGGCAGCAGTGCATAGCAAGTAACATCCCGCTGGCAACGAAAGAGGAAGTGAATGCATTAGAAACAATCCACAGCGGGAACGCAGCTGGTGAGGATCAGGTAACAGGATATCTGTTCATGCAAAGTGGATAGATTTTGCTAGATGAACTGGCCGCCCTATATACAGAATGCGTCATGAACTCGATCGTACCGCAGTTGGAAGAACGGTATCAATATCTTAATCCATAAGAAAGGAGAAGGAAAGGTCATGAAAAAAGAGTTACGGTTTTAAAACAGTTAAACCGAGTAGACGTGTGAAAGCATGTTGAACCTGGTTGGCTCAGGGTTTTTCCTTGCTGGGTGGTCGGAATTTCTGGCTACGATATTAGTTGGATAGTACAAATAGTAGATGACTATGATGTGATGTGCAATGCACAGCGCGAGAGTGTGTTGCAGTTTAACACGAGGCCTTAGTCTATATTTATGCCGTTCTTGGTTCACGCCGTCGAATCTATATGCGTCATGCGGGGACGTTGAAACGATAGATCATTTCATCCTCTACTGCCGGCGGTTTGCACGGCAGACAATTCAGTTTTTGGAAAGTCCTCTCGCTCAATTAGGGCTGCCGTTTACCCTTCCCGTCCTCCTCTCCTTCGGTGAAACCGTCAAAGGGCTTGCCATTTGGCAGAAGTGTCAGCTTCTTCACAAGTATATCATTGAAACTGGGAGATTTTTGTGTTAACTTCGCGATGCCTTTTCTTTCCTCTCTAAATTATTTTCTTCCAGACTAATTCTCAAAATGTATTTATTCTACTCACACCGCTTTGTTTCCTTGATTTCCATTCCGATTTCCTCAAGCTCTCTCAAAATTCGTGATTTTCTTCTTCATTCAGAGTCCTCTCAATTTATGAGCCGCATGAGATGAACCTGGATGAAATTTTCCCTGTTTGAATCTGCACCAAGCCCTGGCCAATCCCCCACCGTGGGTATGTGCCATCGTATTCGAGGCAACAACAACAACAGAAACACGAGGCATGATCGACGGCGGCGATAGCAAAGTGCTCTTGTGCAGTGGCCAGCGCAGCTGATCTCTTCGAAACACTGCGGGTTCGAATCCCAGTCGCAGGAATAATTATTTATATATGGTTTGGCCAAGGTCACCCTCAAGGTCAAGCTTAACACAAGCTCTGTGAGCCGGTTTCACATCGTGAAGTTGCGCTTTCGCACTAAAATACCGACCGATGAGCTTACTGTCCGTTGCGTACATTGGATTAACTAAGGTGATCGCTAATAATATCTGGACAACCATAAACTTCAATCCAGCGAAAAGCTATCCCCGCAGAGGCGTTCCCGCTGCTGTACGACGCTTGCATAACGGTCGCGGCTTCCAATAGCCAGAGGGAACCAGCTTCCTTCTTCGCATGTAAATAGTTAGAAGATGAGTGACAAATGACAGAGGCCCCTCCTTTATTCTGCGCGGCAGGTTTAAAGACTATAAAGCATTCCACACGACTATAAAGCATTCCATATAAAGCATTCCATACATAAAGCATTCCATACGGCAGGAACTCTACCTAGGTAACAATACTCGTTAAATACCGTTTGCACAAGTGGCACGATTCGGACCAGGATATAGAGAGTAAGCAAAAGAATAGAAAAGTGGAAAAAGGGAATGCAGCAAGCGCCTTTTTTGTTAACTACTAAAATCATGAATTAGGCTTATAATACAGAAGTTTAGCGTTACGGAAACCCACTGAATTGGCGTATTTTATGCAGCTCACGAATAAACCAAAACAATCAGACCACAATAAACATGAAGAGCCAAATTTGCCCATTGCTGACACTTTCGTCAAAGTGTTGCATTCTCAATAATTATATGAGTTTTGCGGATTAAATGTCGTAAATATTCTCTTTATCTTCACTCTTTCTTTGTCAGAACTGAACTTTTCAGACCCCAAGGCTGAACAGGATTCATTCACTACGCTCTTGGTCTTTCTGGAAAAGGAGCCGTTACTCCTCCGACTGTAATTTAGTGATGTATTTTATTACTCGAGATACCTACGACAGTGCAGACATAAGCAAAAAGCTGCGCTCTCTAGACATCTCCTTTCGTCTGTCTACTTCTGCGCAGTTGGAACTGCGCCAAGTTGGTAATCTTCTCAGCACTGGAAATGCGCTCAGCACAAGCCCATATATTGCCCTCAGTCAATGCTGTTCACGCTCTTTAGTTCGTGCATATTTTCTGAAAGCCGCGAACCATTCTTATAGGTGTCAGTGTTGCCGAGTCAGTTGAGCATTTTGAAAAGTGGAAACTCTGTTTTGGGAATGTCATTGATATGTTGTCTCTGCTGAGACGCTGACTTTATAAACGTACCTTCCAAAGCGGAATTGTACCAAGCCACCTCTGTAGCTGAGCCGATAGACGACCGAAATCGACAAATGAAGGTCGTGGACGTAGTTTCTATTGGCGGGTTCACGCTCGTGATGTGTTCTGCTTTGTACTGCCGCTTCTCAAATTATCTCTTGGAAAAAGAATTACCGAACAATATTTCTTCTCTAATCAATACATGAATATAATTAGTCGGCGCAGCTCGTTTTTATTTAAAACCTCTTCATTTTTTTGCCGTATGGTTTTACTAAGCCTTCATATTTCCTATTTCAGTCATTAGAAGAACAGTGCTCTACTGCACTCTAAGGCATTTCGCAATACCCGTTGGTCGTCAGCACACACAGAAGCCTCAGTGTCGCACTCCTCATTTTTGTGTCTCGTCTCGTCCTAAATGGAGCAAGCGCACTGGTAAATGAAACAAGAGGGCATGCGGTCGAAAAAAGCACCAAGTCACACATGGCTCAGCGATAAACAGCATCCGTATAAGTCGCTATCCGATTAGAAAGGAAAGCATAAGGGCCGCGCGACTGGCTCCAAACACGCCGTTGTCACTTCGTCCCGCTAATGAAAAAGTTATGATAGAATCGAGAGGCCGGGCGCATTGATGCAATGGGCGCACCGCAGCCGCCTGCGACGAAGCAAGGTTGACGGTTGCGTGAACAGCCAGCTACCCATGCCCCGTTCGTGTTTTTTATGTTACCCTGTCGCTTTCCGCCGCAACAGTTTCCACTAAAGCATTTGAGACCGACTCGTGTAATGAATTACTCTTCTTAATCAAGTCACTGGCTCTGACTCCGCCGCCGATGCACTATTTATGGAACTTGGTACATTTTCAGGCATGAATGCGTCGGAGAATCTTGGGAATAAGCAAGGGCAATTCAGGAACCCCGCCCAAATACAAAAGGAGGTAGCTGTGACCATGACGGCATTTCATTGATGGATATGAAAACTGACATTTGAAAAAGTCTTTAAAAATCTAAACATGAAATTTAATATGGAGGCATTATTGGTTAGTTGGTGCGACATAGTGAAGCGATACAGCGCGGAAGACGTCCACAACAGAGTCGATCACTGTGCCCTGTCTCTCCGCGCTCTCCCCTTCACTGTGGAATTACGGTGATAATGCGAAGGCACCGTTTCGATCGGTAAACACCGAGCAAGCTCGGGCGATGTTCGTTGGTGTGTGCCGATTGGAGTAAATAAATAAAACAAATCAAATAAATATCCGCGACTTGGATTCGAACCCGCGGAGGCGCGAACAGATCAGCCGCGCTGGCGACTGCACGAGAGTGAAAATTTATTATGAAGACGGCGCAAAAGAGACAGGGAAGGCACTAAAAACCACAGGACAGACGCCTTTTTTTTTTCTTGCGCGCTCCTTTTCCTTGCCTCTTTAGAGGCGTCTTCAGAATCCACCTTAGCTTTTTACGAACTTGCCCGAACCAAAGTACCTCTTTTGCGAGAGCACTAGGCTATCGCCGCAGCCGAACACGCCTCGTGTTAAATTGCAACACACTCGCGCGCTGTGCATTGCGCTTTGTCGTCTTCATCAGCTGATACTACTATTGAAGTAATATTCGCGCTTTGCGCTGTGTGGAGGTATTTAGAGGAAGATGTGCTCTGCATGCGTTGGCGTGGACAACGCTGTGGCAGTATTAAGGCACTAGAACAATACGCGTTGGAGTTGCCGACACTTATGCACAAATGCAGCACTGGTGTATAGGCTTCCGGCGTACATTCGGTAAACTGGCATTGACGCTAAAAAAGTTGACGCGCATAACTGGCTCCTTGTGTTGAGGACACCTCAATCGGGCTTTCAGCTACGTGGCGGTGGTGTCCGCCTGCGAAAAACTGCTTTTGCACAATGTTGCACGCTTAGCAGTGCTAATATCCACACATTTTTTCTTTAACAGTTCTTACCGCTACAAATTGCTTTGTACCAAGGACTATACCCGCCGCGGTGGCTCAGTAGTTACGGCGCTCGGCTGCTAATTCGCGGGCTCGATCCAGGCCGCGGCGGCGGAATTTCTATGAAGGCGAAATGCTGGAGGCCTGTGTACTGTGCGATTTCAGTTCACGTTAAAGAAACCCAGGTGGTCGAAATTTCCGGAGCCCTTCACTACGGCGTTCCTCATAGCATCAGTCGCTTTGGGACGTTAAACCCCAATAAACGAGGATTGAATTTGTGCCGATAAAAGTTACCTTGTAGGAAGGATAATGCAGCGATGGCGTAGAGGTAGAACATCCGCTTCGCGTGCAAGATGACCGGGGTTCAAATCCTGGTGCCGCGCAATTCTCCACCGGGTTTAAAAAAAAAATCCGCGTGTCGATGGAATTGCATAACCAGGCCTGGAGTGCGGCCTGATATCGGTGACCAGAACCGACAACGCACTCTCTCACCAGAGCAGGATTTGGCCACCCTGGTGTACTACTTGGCCACAACCTTCTATGATCAAACCAATCAACCCTCGGCCCTCAGTCCCCAGCGGCTGCAGAGCAACTGACCACGGCGGCGGTCAGACCTGTGACGCAGCGGAGGGTGCTAAGAATCTCTGGCTCCGGACAGGCCGCCATTGGAATCTGAACCTGGCAACGTTTAACGCTAGAACTTTAGCTAGTGAGGCTAGCCTAGCAGAGCTGTTTGAGGAACTAGCGGGAATTAAATGGGATGTGATAGGGCCTAGCGAAGTTAGGAGGACAGGCGAGGCGTATACAGTACTAAAGGACGGACACATTTTGTGCTATCGCGGGTTAGAGGATAGACGAGAACTAGGTCTGGGATTCCTCATTAATAAGGATATATCTGGCAACGTAGAGGAGCTCAACAGTATTAACGAGAGGGTAGCAGCTATAGCAATTAGGCTGAATAGGAGGTACAAGCTGAAAGTGGTGCAGGCCTACGCACCCACATCCAGCCATGATGACCGGACAGTTGAAAGTTTCTATGAGGACGTAGAATCGGCAATGAATAAAGCAAATCGCAATACACTGTACTGATGGGCGACTTCAATGCGAAGGTGGGCAAGAAGCAGGCTGACGACAACACGGTAGGTGACTATGGGATAGGCTCTAGAAATAGCAGGGGAGAGTTATTAGTTGAATTCGGAGATATAAATAATTTACGGATCATGAATACCTTCTTCCGCAAACGAGAAAACAGGAAGTGGGCCTGAAAGAGCCCCAATGGTGAGATTAAAATGAAATCGACTTCATACTATGCGCTAAACCTGGCATCATTCAGGATGTGGCCGTCCTCGGAAAGGTGCGTTGTAGCGACCACAGAATGGTAAGGTCTAGAATTAGCTTATACTTGAAGAGGGAACAGAAGAAGCTAGTGAAGAAGACCATTAACGAGTTAGCCGTAAGAGGGAAAGCACAGGAGTTTAGGATAGGGCTGCAAAACAGATATTCGGCTTTAACTGAGGAAGATGATCTTGATGTTCATTCAATGCACGATAATCTGACATCAATAATTACGGAGTGCGCAGTAGAAGTAGGCGGTAGGACAGTTCGAAAAAATACCGGGAAGCTGTCTGAGGTGACGAAAGATCTGATTAAGAAGCGCCAAAACATGAGGGCATCTAACCCTACCGATAGAATAGAACTAACGGAGCTATCAAAGTTAATAAATAAGCGCAAGGTAGCCGACATAAGGTTTAATATGGAGAGAATAGAGCATGCTATAAAGAACGGAGGTAGCCTAAAAACAGTGAAGAGGAAACTAGGCATAGGTAAAAACCAGATGTATTCATTAAGAGACAAGCAGGGCAATGTCATTAGCAATATGGATAAGGTAGTTAACGTAGCCGAAGAGTTCTACACAGACCTGTACAGTAGCCAATGTAATCAGAGCGCTAATGAGAAAGACCGCAGTGCACAGCAAAACGTCATCCCGCCAGTAACGAAAGATGAAGTAAAGAAAGCCTTAGAAGCAATGAAAACGGGAAAAGCAGCTGGGGAGGATCAGGTAACAGCAGATCTGTTGAAGGATGGAGGGGACATCGTGCTAGAAAAACTAGCCACCCTGTGTACGCAATGCCTTATGACCTCGACTGTACCAGAAGCTTGGAAGAATGGAAACATTGTCTTAATTCATAAGAAGGGAGACGCCAAGGACTTGAAAAATTACAGGCCGATCAGCTTACTATTCGTTGCCTACAAAGTATTTACTAAGGTAATCGCTAATAGAGTCAGGGCAACGTTAGACTTTAATCAACCAAATGATCAGGCAGGCTTTTGTAAAGGATATTCCACAATAGATCATATTCACACTATCAATCAGGTGATATAGAAATGCGCAAAATATAACCAACCTCTATATATAGCTTTCATTGATTACGAGAAAGCATTCGACTCAGTGGAAACCTCAGCAGTCATACAGGCATTGCGCAATCAGGGGGTAGAAGAGCCTTATGGCAAAATACTGGAAGATATATATAGCAACTGCACAGCTGCTATAGTCCTCCATAAAGTCAGCAATAAAATTCCAATAAGGAAGGGCGTCAAGCAAGGAGACACGATCTCGCCAATGCTGTTCACCGCATGTTTACAGGAGGTATTTCGAGGCCTGAATTGGGAACAGTTGGGAGTCGAATAAGAATAAATGGAGAATACCTAAATAATCTGCAATTTGCTGATTACATTGCCTTGCTGAGTCACTCAGGAGGTGAACTGCAAATCATGATCAATGAGTTAGACAGGCAGAGCAGATCGATGGTTCTAAAAATTAACATGCAGAAAACCAAGGTAATGTTCAACAGCCTAGCAAGGGAACAACGGTTCACAATTGGCAGCGAGAGCCTAGAAAAGTGTGACGGAATACGTCTACTTAGGGCAGGTAGTGACAGCTGATCCGGATCATGAGAGGGAGATAACTAGAAGGATAAGAATGGGGTGGAGCGTATGTGGCAAATTATCGCAGATCATGAGTGGCAGTTTACCAATTTCCCTCAAGAGGAAAGTGTACAACAGCACAATCTTACCGGTACTCACCTACGGGACAGAAACGTGGAGGCTAACGAAAAGAGTTCAGCTTAAGTTAAGGACAACGCAGCGAGCCATGGAAAGAAAAATGATAGGTGTCAGGTTAAGAGATCGGAAGCGGGCAGAGTGGGTGAGGGAACAAACACGGGTTAATGACAACCTAGTCGAAATCAAGAGAAAGAAATGGGCTTGGGCAGGGAATGTAATGCGAAGGCAAGATAACCGCTTGTCCTTAAGGGCAACGGAGTGGATTCCAAGAGAAAGTAAGCGTAGCAGGGGGCGGCAGAAGGTTAGGTGGGCGGATGAGATTAAGAAGTTTGCAGGCAAAGGGTGGATGCAGCTGGCAAAGGAGAGGGTTAATTGGAGAGACATGGGAGAGGCCTTTGCCCTGAAGTCGGTGTAGTAAGGCTGATGATGATGATGTTGATGATGATGATTATGTAGGAAGGATTCCATCTTCGCTCCTAAACAACCACAATCGCTGTTATCCAATCTTCCCAAATAGGCTAGAAAGCTAGAAAATCGAATAGAAAACACATGAAAACGATAGAAAACAGAATTCATCGCCTGACATCTATGCAACTTTAGGGCAGGCTGGTTATAGAAAACGCGGTAAGAAATGAACTCTTATTCGTTTTGACACCGAAAAATCAGAATATCTTTTTTTTTAGAAAAAAGGGGTATTGATCCAGGTGTCATTTCGGTATCAGTGGAAATTCTGTTGAAAAATTATGTTCATTTAAATATCTGGCATTCTATTTGCTCACCACACAACTTGAAAGGGACAGCTACATAGTTGCTCAAAAATTTCTTACATTTTTTAAATTTAGGAAACGCACGGAAGTCCTTGGAACGCATTATTCTTAGCTCACTGAACTTCAGATATGTAACGGTCATCTCATTTACTACAGTGACTGATTAGGTCTAACATGCAAAAAATATTTTTTTACCTTGCTGAGACTACAAAAGACAAACCGCTTTGCAGGCACCTTTATACACCAACCGCCTTACCCTAATTCATCCCTTACGAACCTTCCTTTTGATCGCCATACCGCTCCTGGCCACCGCAACACATTATTTAAGAAAACTTATACGTGCAGTGATTCAACTGTAACTATTCCTTTCTCTCAGAACTTAACGAGTTTATAGAATGCATCCATTAGAATCATAAAAGCGGAGGCGGTCATTATACCGTCTTTGACGTACAGACGGGGCTTGCAAGAAAACGTACGGACCAGCATTTGCCCGTAATGTCCCACGCTGGCCGCTAAAGTGGATGTTTGCTGCTTCCTCTGGACGCGCCCAGGGTCCAATGCTTCTAGAAG
Organism: Amblyomma americanum; assembly: GCF_052857255.1. Classification (NCBI taxonomy): domain Eukaryota; kingdom Metazoa; phylum Arthropoda; class Arachnida; order Ixodida; family Ixodidae; genus Amblyomma; species Amblyomma americanum. The sequence goes on along the minus strand of NC_135502.1, from coordinate 142,346,474 downwards.
ACGAATATTACAAGAAGTTCTACTTTGGGCCACAAAGAAAGAAGGCATCTCCAGGAGGTTCACGGATGCCGATAAGAGCTGGAGCTGACTCAGATTCTTGCATGACAATTGTCTACACGACTATCTCTGGTAAACCACCGGCGTCAAGTTGTGTCATAGTGCAAGTGTTCAAATTAAAAATATCACACACACGCAAAAAAGCGCTTCATTCCTCCTCGTTCCCTCGAATAGTTTCAGCAATAACAATCTTGACGCACATAAATTAATGTCGTTTACAACTTCAGGCTTCTGGCTGCAGAATAACTTTCGTTGTTACCAATGCCATCAATACCAACTGCCATCTACATCCATCTACACTTTTCAGCAAAATGAAAGGTAGCACACATCAACATTTAATGATTACTTCATAACTGTGTGTGGCAAGACAAATTTCTTCTGTTCCTAATTTTCTTCGTTACATATGATGTCGTAAGGTTATTCTTAAGTTTAGTCGGGTAGTAGCTAGAAAATTCGCAGTCTTGCGCAAAACGTTTGTTCCCCTTCATATTGCTTACAACTGCTGTCGCACACCTGTCCGCAGCAACACGCTCGCCAACAATGACTATTTTAATCTCCGAATTTGTAAAAAAAGTGTATGGGAAATGCGAGCGATGTTGACGGAAGAAAAAATTCGGAACCCATAGGCAGTTGAAGTACACCAGGCTAGAAATTTTAAGATTTCGTATATGCAGCATTTTATTGAAATCCAAGGAAGGTTGCGATCCTAACTTCCGAATTCGCCTATAGTGCTGATCTACATGTTATTATTTGTTGTGGATTACTGAGAAGCCTCTTGGCTATGGCCTAAATATTGGTGTAAACTTGTCGTTGTGATCTCTAAGTAAAAGATTATTGGTCTTGATTCAGAATGGTAAAAGCTGACACAATAGAGTAGAAGAATAAAGTTTGATACTTCCAAGATGTCTTAAACAGAAACTATTTAGACGAATGTACACATCAGACCACTGGTCTTTACCGCTGACCACGGTTTTGGACACAAATCCAACAAATATCTTCAAAATAAAACGCCCTTTTCTTGGCCTACATGTTCTAGATAATCGCCGAGTCCCATCTATAGTCATTGGGGGACGAAAATCCTGCCAGAAATGCTGTCCGAATGCGCTGCAAGAGCTCGCCACCACTCTCGCTTAATTTATACGCGAAAAATTTCTGATCACAATGTATAAAGTCGGCAAAGAAGGAAAAAAACTAGAAAGAAGTGAACCAAATGCGACTCAGCTGCTGAGAAGGAGGGCGCTGTAGAGTTTAGCAGTTTGGCAACCGGCGCGCCCAACGAACGAACTGAGAAATAATACATGAACCTCCATCTAACAAAGAACCCCAGCTGTTTGGCGTGCACCATTCTATCGTTTCCTTTTCTTTGCATCTTTGCTTTCTTGACGATTTTCATTATCTTCTTGTCATTTTCTTTAGTTTCTGATTTCGGCCGTCTCATCAATTCGAAATTTTCGCTTGCCGCAGCCAACACTCCACCAGAGCGCGTCTGGCGCAAAGGCTTTGGATGTTTTGCCCAGGCATTTATACTGACATTGTCCGACTTGGCGACACCCAAGGAGGAAGCTTAGGCAAAGGAAAGAAAGCAGAAAGGGGACTGATAGTTGACAAAAACGAACTCTCCAAGTCAGGCCAGAAAATAAAAGTCGCAGTGTTCAACAAAGGTAAATGATAGTGTTGCAAGTCATGTCCAACGGGAATTTCCTCGACTCCCCTTCTTCCCATTGCTCTCCTATTAATGTTTGTATCGCCTTTCTTGTCTATCCCTTCATATTTCTTTTCGTCCTTCTTGCCTCTCACAGCCCTGCGACTTCACAAATCTTGTTTCCTCCGTCTCTTCCTCCCCCAGTTTTTTAGAGCTTGCTGTTTCCGAGACTCTATGCCGCGAGGAGAATCGAATGGCCGCCGCTGGGTTTATATTGTGTGGTCAGCAAGAATGTAAAGGCCACTTGTTAACAGAATATCGCGTAAAATCTTCAATTAGCATACAGCGGGGGACCAGTAATACCTCTCACTGAAATGAGGCAGAAGAGTTTGGAATAAAATTGATCTGAAGGAATTTTGCAAAACAATTTCTGTAATACAAGTAGAGTGAGTCTGAGTTGGTGATGACCGACAAACCTTAAAATTAATTTTGAAATTAACGCTGAGAACAACAACATCAAACTTTTTATGTTCACATGATTCATATGTACGGCCTATTTTAGACTTTTTGATGTTTTTTTTTGGCAGCGAGGGGCAGGAAATATGTTTTTTTAACTGAAATATTTATTCGGGCTTCTCGATTGAAACCTGTGGCATTGAAGAGGTCGACATAAATATAGATTTCGTGGTTGTGCAAGAAACAAAGTTTATTGAGGATTACGCATCTCGCTAATGCGATTTTTGTGCGCAGCTGCTGAGGTATTTGAACCGTAGGCAACGACGAACGGTGCACGTTGTACCGAACGGAAGCAGCTCCGGGGTTTGGCCTGGGAAACATGCACAGAGATCCGCTGCTGCAACTGAACGACGGCGCACGATACTCTGGCGCCATCTCCAAGCGGGTCGCTGCCGCGAAGCCCTTCTTGACGCCACCGTCTTACCCGCCTCCTCAGCGTTACTCCTGGCGCTCTCTTCGCTACCGCCTTTTCTCATCCTCCGCTGCGCTCCATGCTCGGCTAGGCAAACGGTGGCGAGCAATCATGCGCTATAAAACGTGGCGACATCACAACTGGGTTGTGAAAATGGCTGGTGGCGGTGATACAATACATAATTTTTTCCCGTTTGCAGCCTATCAATACTCCGTTTTTGCCCGGTTCGAAACCGACCGCGGGCGGCTAAGGCGCCCGTGTGCTGTGCGATGCCAGTGCTCGTTAATCCCCAGGTGGCCGAAATTATTCCGGAGCCCTCCACTACGGCACCTATTCTTCCTTTCTTCTTTCACTCCCTCCTTTATCCCTTCCCTTACGGCGCGGTTCAGGTGTCCAAAGATATGTCAGACAGATACTGCGCTGTGATGACCCCCATAATGCGTAGGTCCACAAGGGACGGAGAGGCAAAGAGACACCGTATGGCTCAGTTTAAACAAACAGATATATTCAATTATTATACATGATTAAGATTCAGAGGCTGGGGCCTCCGAGCTTACGTGCCGACGACTTCATGGGGACGATGGAGGGGCTCCGGAGTTGAGCTCGAGCGGTTGCTGGCAGAAGCTGCACGCCGTCGGGCTTCGGCGCTGAAGGCCCTCTTGGCGAACGATGTCGTCCTGAGCGTCCTTCTTCCGTACTGCTTGTCGATTTTTATATCCTCTTCTCCCCACACTCCCTAGGGTGAGGACGCCCACGCCGGAGGGGAAGGAGGGGGCTAGGGCTTTCACTTCGGCGCACAAACACACCACCGCACTTATGGTCTCGCCCCCCTCACGTGTTGAGTCCGAGGGAAAGAAGGTTGTCTTCGAGGTAGCGCATAGCGTCGGCTGTGGAGAGTGACGACCAGAACGAAGGGGTTTAAGCCGAACCGGACCCCCTTTCCATAGTGTCGGCACGAGTCGAACGCCGCCGCCGCCGCCGCCGCCGCGGGGAAACGGGGTTTATCCTCCCCAATTACCGTGGCCGTTCCAAGGGGCCTCGTTTCGGCGGGCCTGGCCCCGTGGCAAGACGGTGGGCATCATCAATCAACCCTCCCGAGCACATCCCAGGACAAGGGACCACTTTCCCGGCCTTTTAGTGACCTCGCGTTCCGGCCTTGAGGGGCGAGTGTCATTTGATGGAGAACGGAGGCCGGTGCCCCGCGGGAACTGTCAACGGGCCAGAGCGCGCCTTACCTTCAGGAGCGAGTGTCATTTGATGGAGAACGGAGGCCGATGACCCGCGGGAACTGTCAGCGGGCCAGAGCGCGCCTTACCTTGAGGAGCGAGTGTCATTTGATGGAGAACGGAGGCCGGTGGCCCGCGGGAACTGTCAGCGGGCCAGAGCGCGCCTTACCTTGAGGAGCGAGTGTCATTTGATGGAGAACGGAGGCCAGTTCCCGCGGGTCGCCGGCCTCCGTTGTCCATCAAATGAGACTCGCTCCTCAAGGTAAGGCGCGCTCTGGCCCGCTGACAGTTCCCGCGGGTCACCGGCCTCCGTTCTCCATCAAATGACACTCGCTCCTCAAGGTAAGGCGCGCTCTGGCCCGCTGACAGTTCCCGCGGGGCACCGGCCTCCGTTCTCCATCAAATGACACTCGCCCCTCAAGGCCGGAACGCGAGGTCACTAAAAGGCCGGAAATGTGGTCCCTTGTCCTGGGATGTGCTCGGGAGGGTTGATTGATGATGCCCACCGTCTTTCCACGGGGCCAGGCCCGCCGAAACGAGGCCCCCTGGAACGGCCACGGTAATTGGGGAGGATAAAGCCCGTTTCCCCGCGGCGGCGGCGTTCGACTCGTGCCGACACAATGGAAAGGGGGTCCGGTTGGGCTTAAACCCCTTCGTTCTGGTCGTCACTCTCAAAGAGCATGGCTGGGTAATTGATGATGCCGCTGTCATCTGGGTCTCCGTCTACGCCGCGCCGTCGAACGCGGAACCTCGTAGCACACACAAAACGTCACACTCGCTCACCCTCCAGAAGAATGTTCTCCGAACATTTGAGTCCATGCAGCTCCCCTTGTCTTTCTGAATCGCCTCGCACAGTGCGTCCGACAAAACACTTTTCGCTGCACTCAACACCACTGCACAACACCATATGCCTCCGCTGTCATAACTGGCGTCTCCAGGGGCAGCACTGATCTTCTTTTACAGATAAACATGAAACTCAGCACCCAAGCCTCTCCTTTCTAGTCCAATCTGGACGAAATAAATTTACCAAAGTTACAAAGGAGCTCCCACTTCTAGCACGATCACGGCACAGTCAAAAATATAGATAACGAAAGGAAGTAGGGCAGGTTCTGCATGCGCTCCGCATGCTCTCCTGTGAAGGTGTTACTTAATGACAGAAAGGTTTAACTACCAACTCCGATAACTTAACACATAAGCACATAGCAATGTTATGAGCTGCGGCATTACACAATTCTAACCAGTTCACAACTCCGCTCTGTTTACGCCATTAGTCCGACTTAGCTTTCCGATTTCGCAGCGGATATCGGCCTTCATGAGTCATACTAAGTAAGTTTGTGACCCTTTGTCTGCTTTGGGACTCGCGAGGGCTCGTGGCAGGAGCCTCTCCTGGCGTTATCTGCGCGGCAACCTCGCGCGCTTCTTCTTCTAGCAATGCATGAAGTAAACCCGGTGGCATTCCGGCCGTCACCTCTGGCGCCTGCCGAACAAATGCAGGAGAGGGCGTTTCTTGCGAACTATCTGCGCGCTCCGCTTCACTTCTGTCCCCATCAAAATCCGCGCTTTCCCTTTCCTCATTTCGTGAATACTGAACCGGTGCCGACTTGAGGCGATTTGCGTGTATCCTTATCAAGCGCCGGTTCACGTCTCGGACTCTGAAGTTTACCGGAGAAAGCTTCTCGACAACCTCGCACGGACCTCTCCACTTCGTCTGGAACTTACGAGCTAGCCCAATCTGCCTTTGGCAGTTTTCAATGTACACGCTGTCCCCCACTTCAAACGGCGCGTCTCTAGCACTGCGATCGTGCACCTCCTTCCTGCGCTTCGCCGCTTTCTTTAAGGCCTCCTTTGCGATGTCCCTCGCCACTTGCAAGCGCGATTCTAGCTCAACCTTATAGTCGTCCAGTGAAGCGTATCGGACACGACGGGGGCCCTCTGGCACTTCATTAGGCTGGTCCGGGTCTCGGCCGTAGAGAAGAAAGAATGGCGATTCGCCCGTGCTCTCGTGTGCTGCGGAATTGTAGGCAAACATTGCATACGGGAGCCACAAGTCCCAGTCCCGCTGGTCGCGCGAAACAAAATGCGACAGGAACCCGGCCACGGTTTGGTTCAGTCGCTCCACCGCGCCGTTGCAAGCCGGATGGTACGGTGTTGTCTGCTTCTTAGCGATCTTAAGCAGCTCGCAAACTCTCCTCATTAGCTGCGACACGAAGTTCGTTCCCCGATCTGTCAAGAGTTGCCTCGGGGGTCCATGTCGGAGCACGATCTGTTCGACAAATGCTCTTGCAACCGTGTCTGCCTTCTGATCTGGGAGTGCTACAGCTTCCGCGTATTTTGAAAGGTGATCGACAAATACTAAAATGTACTTGTTTCCGGAAGTGGTCGCGGGCAATGGGCCCATTATGTCCATACCTGTCCGCTCGAAGGGAGCCGAAACCTCAGAGAACGGCTGAATTGGAGCTGGTCTTCGTCCCTTGGGTGTTTTTCTTTCGAGACAGGAATGACACTTCGCACAGTAGTCTCTAACATCCTGTCGCATGCCACTCCAAAAGTACAAACGCTCCACACGCCTGCGTGTCTTCGCTACGCCAAAATGACCGGCGCGAGGCGCATCGTGAAACGCGCCAAGAACCCTTTCTGTCCACGACCGAGGTATGACGACTCTCTCCCAAGCGGTTTTCTCTGGTCTCCCTTTCCTGGTTGGCCTCGTGCGCCGACACAGGGTGCCGTCTTTGCCAATTAAATAACCTAGCTGTTCGGGGTGAGACGGTGCGCCCTCTAAGCTTTAGATTATTCGCTTCAGGTCAGGATCTTTGCACTGCTCTGTGCGTAATTCGGCGGGGTCGACTACGGGGACAAACTCATCTACAGCTGCCACGGCAGCTGTGCGGCTGAGTGCATCAGCATTCAGATGTGTCTTTCCTGACTTGTGCTCAACTTCAAAGCAGTATTCCTGCAGGTGTAGATTCCATCTAGCGAGTCGCGAGCTAGGGTCCCTGACACTCATCACCCATTTCAGACGATGGCAGTCTGTGACTAGCTTGAATTTGCGGCCGTAAAGGTAGCATCTGAAGTGCTTTACTGCCCAGACAACGGCGAGGCACTCCCTTTCCGTAGCTCCGTACTTTTGCTCTGTGGGGCTCAGCTGTCGGCTAGCAAAAGCAACGGGATGTTCTTTGCCCTCGATAACCTGAGATAGCACGGCACCAACTGCGAACTTTGACGCATCTGTGGCCATAACGAAGGGCAAATTAAAATCCAGGTGGCGCAACAGCGGTGCACTCATTAGCTTCCTTTTCAGGGCCCCAAAAGCATCCTCCGCGTTTTCGTCCCAGCGAAAGACGACATTTTTGGCTGTTAAGGCGGTGAGCGGCTTAGCGAGCTTGGCGAACTCCTCTATGTGCCTTCGGTAGTAACCGATCAGGCCGAGAAACTGCCGGACCTGGCGGACGCTAGCCGGGGATGGAAAATCCGAGACACACCTTAGTTTCTCAGGGTCCGGTCGCACGCCGTCAGCTGAAACAACGTGCCCGAGGTATTTCACCTCGTTTTTGAGGAATTGGCACTTAGAGGGCTTCAGCTTGAGACCCGCTCCTCTTAGTCGCACCAAAACCTGCTCAATATCGCGCAAATGGTTCTCAAAACTGTCACTGTATATGATTATGTCATCCATATACACGAAGCACAGCCTCCCCAGAAGACCTGCCAGGATAACATCAGCGGTTCTCTGCCAGACAGCAGGGCTGTTGGCCAGACCCATCGGCATTCTTTTCCATTCATAGTGCCCTGAGGGCGTGTTGAATGCCGTTTTCTCGGCATCTGCCGGATCCATTGCTATCTGCCAGAATCCCGCCGCCATGTCCACTACCGTGAAGTACCTGGCAGAGCCCAGCTGAGAAAGCGTCGCCTGTATATTGGGGATGGGGTATGGATCGATGCGAGTTACGGCATTTAGTTTGCGGTCGTCCACTACCAATCAATACGAGCCATCTGGCTTTTCCACCAATAGTGCTGGTGCTCCCCAGGGTGACTTTGAGTGTTCGACAATGCCGCGATCAATCAGGTCCTGCACCTGCCGCTCCATCTCCTCACGTTGGGAGTAAGGAATCCTGTACGCACGCTGGTAAACGGGCGATGAAGTGCCGGTTTCTATCCTGTGCTTTATAACGCCACAGCAGCCCAAATCCAGGTTGGACGCGGCGAATACCTCCGAGTAGTCGTTCAGCAAACCAGCCAGAGCCTCCCTCTCCCTGGATTTTACGTGAGAAAGATCGAACGACAGCTTTGGAGCAGCCGAAGGACTAGCATGCTCTACAGTTGCGAGTACCGTATCGGTGGGCTCACGTTTCTCTATCGCAGAGGTGAAGAAAGCCAACGTTTTGTTCTTGGGAAGGCTCAGTGGCTGCTGGCTACAGTTAACCACCCGTAGGGGCACTCTGTGGGCGTCATTAACTGTCACGAGGCACGCGGCTGCCTTCAGGCCATTGCTGAGAGAGTCGACCGGCTCAAGCACTCCCACGGCGCCGCTCTCTACATCTGAAGGCACAAACGCGTACAAAATGTGCTCCGACCAAGGAAGGACGACCGCCTCATAGACCAGCCTGACGGCAACCCGCGAATATACCTTCTCCAATGATCCCACTGTCTGACGGGTGTCAATATCCGTAATGCGAATCTCAGCCCCTCTCCTGTTCAAAAACGGAACTTTTGATCCGCCCGCATTAACCTCTTCCTCAGAGAATGAGACTACTACCTTCCCTTTTCTCAAAAAATCCTGCCCTAATATACCTGACACTCCGTTTGGCAGAGACACCGTGTCCGGGCATACGTAGCAGGGGTGCTCCAATGCAATTCCGCCGAGAGAGAAGTGTAATCGGTAGAGTCCACTTATGCCAAGAGGATCCCCCGTTATGGCTACAAATTTGGTTGCCATACCACCAGACGCTTCCAACAACTCGCGGTCCCCCTTCCTTCGAAGCGTGTTAAAACTGCTCTCCTTGAGCAATGTCACCTTTGACCCCGTATCTATCAACAATTCCATGCAACAACCATTTAACTTGCAACGCACAACAGGGCATGCCTCGTCGGCCACACAAACTACCACCACCTCATCATCAACTGCTCCCTCCCCACGCTCCTCAGGCTGGGGAGGACTATCTAGTTTTTTGTCTCGGTATCTGGAGCCCCGCTGTAGGCTTGCTTAGGGCGTGTCTCGCCTGCTTCTCTTTGTGGCTCCCCACGGCGCACGTTTTGCAGAACCTGGCGACGTGTCCGCGACCCTGGCAAGCGAAGCATACGATTTCTTCAAAATCTCGCATACCGCGCCTGTAGCTTTCTGGCGGTCTCAGGTTTCCAGCGAATGGGCGCTGTTGAGCGCGCGCTTCATCCTGGCGTTCTACCTGCTGAGATAGCAGCTGTTCTAAGCGATCTAACCGCTCTGTCAAGAGAGCAACCTCAGGGTTGAGCACCGCTCTCTCTATGACGCGTACTCTCGCTGCGGCTGTCGTTAACGCCTCATTTCGTTCCTCATCCAATGCGGCCTCCACGGCTTGGTCGAACATGCTCGGCTTGCGCGAGAGCACGAACCGGCGCACGGGGTCTTGCAGACCAGCCACGAACAAAGCGGTCATTTCCTCTTTAAGTAGATCCTCCGCGTATTTCTTCCTTAGCTGGTCTCCTTCCTCCTCCCTGCTTAACGTATCGCGTGCTAGGCGCTGAAGCCACGACGCAAATGTTCGCACGTCCTCCCCTACCATCTGTCCGGCGTCACGAAACCTCTGTACCCGCACGTGACGTGGTTCAGTGTCGAAATGCTCAAACGCGAGATTCTTAAATTCCGCAAATGATTTTGTGGATTTTACTTTTTCGTCTCGCCATGCAAAATCATGAGCAGGTCCTGCCATCTTACACCTCGCCATTCCCAGCATTTGAGCATCGGACCATCCCCCCATTTTCCCAATCTCTTCTAGCATGGAAAAGAAATCGCAGATTGGAACCCCTGTCTTATCTCCTGTAAACGTCGGAATGACGCTTCCTAATGCCAGCATGCTTGCTCCGAGCGACGGCTGTGGAGTGGGAGCTCTCTCAGATAAAGACATTTTTTTTCAAGCCTTCCGGTGCCTCAAGCCTCTCAAATGGGGGTAAAAGTCCCACAATCAGTCCCGTGATTCCCTTTTGATAACAATTTTGAAGTCATGAATGTCGCAGCATTCAGAGGACATTTGCTTTTGAGACCCCACTTCTGACACCAGTGTGCTGACCCCCATAATGCGCAGGTCCACACGGGACGGAGAGGCAAAGAGACACCGTATGGCTCAGTTTAAACAAACAGATATATTCAATAATTATACATGACTAAGATTCAGATGCTGGGGCGTCCGAGCTTACGTGCCGACGACTTCATGGGGACGATGGAGGGGCTACGGAGTTGAGCTCGAGCGGTTGCTGGCAGAAGCTGCACGCCGTCGGGCTTCGGCGCTGAAGGCCCTCTTGGCGAACGATGTCGTCCTGAGCGTCCTTCTTCCGTACTGCTTGTCGATTTTTATATCCTCTTCTCCCCACACTCCCTAGGGTGAGGACGCCCACGCCGGAGGGGAAGGAGCGGGGCTAGGGCTTTCACTTCGGCGCACAAACACACCACCGCACTTATGGTCTCGCCCCCCTCACGTGTTGAGTCCGAGGGAAAGAAGGTTGTCTTCGAGGTAGCGCATAGCGTCGGCTGTGGTAAGGCGCGCTCTGGCCCGCTGACAGTTCCCGCGGGTCGCCGGCCTCCGTTCTCCATCAAATGACACTCGCTCCTCAAGGTAAGGCGCGCTCTGGCCCGCTGACAGTTCCCGCGGGTCACCGGCCTCCGTTCTCCATCAAATGACACTCGCTCCTCAAGGTAAGGCGCGCTCTGGCCCGCTGACAGTTCCCGCGGGTCACCGGCCTCCGTTCTCCATCAAATGACACTCGCTCCTCAAGGTAAGGCGCGCTCTGGCCCGCTGACAGTTCCCGCGGGCCACCGGCCTCCGTTCTCCATCAAATGACACTCGCTCCTCAAGGTAAGGCGCGCTCTGGCCCGCTGACAGTTCCCGCGGGTCACCGGCCTCCATTCGCCATCAAATGACACTCGCCCCTCAAGGCCGGAACGCGAGGTCACTAAAAGGCCGGGAAAGTGGTCCCTTGTCCTGGGATGTGCTCGGGAGGGTTGATTGATGATGCCCACCGTCTTGCCACGGGGCCAGGCCCGCCGAAACGAGGCCCTCTGGAACGGCCACGGTAATTGGGGAGGATAAAGCCCGTTTCCCCGCGGCGGCGGCGGCGTTCGACTCGTGCCGACACTATGGAAAGGGGGTCCGGTTGGGCTTAAACCCCTTCGTTCTGGTCGTCACTCTCAAAGAGCATGGCTGGGTAATTGATGATGCCGCTGTCATCTGGGTCTCCGTCTACGCCGCGCCGTCGAACGCGGAACCTCGTAGCACACACAAGGAACGTCACAGCGCCATTTTCTTTCCCAATGAACCAATTTGCACTTAAAATAACCTGTTTCTGATTCCAACACTGCAACCAGTCAGCGCAGGTCAACTTCACTTTGTCCTCCGTGTCGTTTTAGTTCGCGTCTGAATGCGGCGGCATTTTGGTCATATCTAGCGAGAAAAGCTTCAGGCTTTATGTACCCTTGGTTTAATGATTGTGGCCAATGTACAGGTGTTTTTCAATATATTGCTGTCACAAGCGCGGGATAACGACCGAGGCCATTTTCACGCTCCTCTTGTGCCTAATGTGCGAGTGCATCAGAGGCGGTAAATTTTTTTTGTATACAACCTGTTTCGTCAATACCGCTGTGATAAAGCTGGAATACTACTATGTCAAGCTAAGAAGATTTACTCATCTTTGTTTTTCCGACAACGAAAAAAAGAGAATGTACCGCCAGAAAACAATCATCTGGGGCGCGACCGAGCAAGGAAGATTATTTTTGAGAGCGGTAAAAAAGTGGGGTCGTCGCTCAAAAGTGTCGGGAGCATACTGTCGTGTGAAGCTGTGCTTTTGCTCTTTCACTGAGCCAAAAATTACGTTAAGAGTGAACAAAGGGGAAAAGCTGACAGCTTCAGCAGGACTCGCAGCTAATTTAGACGAGGTTTCCAAATACACCGCAACATAATAGGTGGAGGCATCTTCAACAGCATTTTTTACATGTGTGTGTATTTTTCCCAAAGTATCTTTATCAAAGTATTTTTCCCACTTTTCAGCAATAGCGGTTGCGAAAAAAATTCCAGGGCCAAATCGCAGAGCATGCAGAAGTACAAATGACTTCAAGTGTTTTTGTTTTGATGCATCCCATGTATTAGTTGCGTTCAAAAGCCACGAAATGTAAAAAACCCTGCGCGACCACGCGCTTGCGCGGCAACCGCAGTGCGTTCAAATGTGGAATTCACGAACGTGGCCGCATTGGATTGTACCGCGATAAATGACGGGGCTGCCTCTACTGGGAAGGCCTTCTGAAACGTACAAATCAGCGTCGCATTAGCTGTAGACCATAGGTAATCCGTTAATGTTTGGCCTCAGCAGCGAAGCTTTATTAGTGCTGCCGACTTGCGTGACGACATGAGTGCTGACGACATGAGTTGCAGATGTGTCATGTGTCAGCTGCTTTCATTCGCGCACTTAAGCGCCCTCAAAATGCGAAGTGCAACAAGACAGCAATTTTAAAGTTTCCGACACCCTTTTTTTTATTGTATCTTAGCTTCCTGTTTCAGGGCAGTGGGAGTTCATGCGGCATGCTAAACAAAGCTATCCTTCAAATATCGCCTGCTGAAAGAACAAAGCGGCTGATATTAGCCTGCGGTGAAAATAATGTCAATGGAAAGACATTGCGCCATGCCGTTGATAAACCATGAACGTGGGTTTTATTAGCGTAAATGGGGCGCTTGGGATTGGTCCTGATGATACCTGTATGTACGCTGTTAACTAAGAGCAAATGTCACTTCATCTCGTAGTGATTTTAATGAGTTGACCATATTTCGAGCGGGTTATGATACACAGTAAACAATGCTATTATCGAATGATGTCTGTTTTATGGGCCTATTCGGAGCTAAGTAATTGACGGCTCAACAAAATTATCTCAGTTCAATTGATCAATAAGGTGCATTCTGCCGCCCTTTGACAAGTTTTTTTTTCCCAAACACAAATAATGTACGAGTGCACGTCATAATTTATTATCTCGCTTTGGACTCGACAGTGTGAATTACGTCTCCGTTCCTTCGAAATGAGCTTCACCACTGTCTCGGAAGTGCGGCATCGACCCTTGGGCCTTAATGTCTAACGGTTCATTTCATTTTCATTGTATTTGGCCTTTTACCACTGGTCGTTGCTCCCGATGACGAACGCCGTGAACGAAAGCGCCACGCTGGTCTTGGGAGAAGCGCCCCTATGCTGCACTTATGCGAGCGCAAACCCAACCTGCTCCTCGTGGAACAGCGCTGATTCTGACGAATGACAGAGCGCGACGATGCGTTTGACACACGTGACGAGTATAAGTTGCGCTAGTCCAGTCTGGGCAACGAATGTTTGCGGTGGCGAATTGTCTGCGTAGTCTATATATGTCTCAGCCGCGCTGGATACTGCGGCAGAAGGCTCAATGACAGAGGGCACCGAGGCCACACCGCCTATGTCTGTGGTTGTCATTCGCTTTGCTTTACTACCGGTATCGATTTTGATACAGCCGACATCACGTCTAAAGGAAGTGAAAATCATTTATGTATTTATATATTATCGCTTTTGTTAACATTTCTACGTGTTGTTCTTCAGTGAGATCGCATTTTGATAGGGCATATTGGCTAGGCACTACAAACCTTATTCCGCACACTGACCTCAGACACTATAAGGGAAAAGCACGCGCTGCTTGCAGGCGGGACCTTAACAGAATAAAGGAATGTAGATATAACATCCAGAAACCTAGCTGCCTAACAATTGTGGCAAAACATCCATGTACTTGCGTCATAGCCCCGGCGCGGAACTCAGAGGAGTGCTGGCAATAACTTCGTGAACATCAGCTATGTATGGCTCCAAGGAGGAATTTTTTTTCCAGTGCATTCTGTACAGCGAATCCGGTTCCACTAATGCGAAAGTATATATCAGCTAACTTGAAAAAAAAACAGCATAGTAGGAGACAAAAGAGAGATAACTGCCACGAGAGTGTGTAAACCAGCCAGTTTTCGGAGCCTGGCGGGGAACGCTTGGAGAGCAGCTTCGACAAATGTGATTCGTAGTACTTTTTTATTTTTTAGTTTAATCGCACACAAAGAGACTTCCAGGAAGCATCGCAGAGAACCGAGCTCTCCGCGTCTACGACAGATGTGCAAATTTCGTCGAAATCCTCATCAACAAACAAGGCCATGACCACGAAGTATCCCTGCGAATTAGGCTGAAATGTCGGAAGAATGAGCTGGAAAGGCTGGAAGAATGAGCGCTCCATTGTTGCGCGTCTTTGGAAAAAGGGAAGAGAGAGGAGGGAAGAAGCCGATAATTATCAAACTCAAGAGACAAGACGGCGCAGTTTAATGCGAACCGAAGAAGGTGAACAAGAAAAGGAAGCAAGGAAGGAAGGGATAGAAGCAAGAGACCTCTTTTTGTTGCGAACATCTCCAGCATAAGAATCCACAGAAAAGGTAACGCAAAAAACTGGGGCAGAGCGCCTGCTTCGCGGCCATTCGTGATGCATATGCATACTCAACCTGGGGGATTTCTGCACATAGCTGGGAAACTTTCATTTCGCCACATTCCACGTAGCAATAGTGGGACTTCCAACAGGAACGCTACGCCGGTGCAGGATTAGTAGCAGGTACTTAGCACAGAGTATACTTGTCTGAAAGCAAGCTAATGATACTATCTCGAGGGAATGCTGGGGAGATATTAACTGTGAACCACCGTCTAGGACAACCGCAGGCTTATCTTTGATTACGCAGAAGACTTCAGGACACGGGTGGTAAACTACGGCCGCATGGGATCGAAGACACAGAGTTCTAGGGCATGCATCCCGTTAGATGTGTTCTAGGGTTTCTCGCGATGAAAATGGCACGACCACAGCACTGAGATGCGTGTGCTCGTGGAAGAATCCGAGCAAGGACTTTCGGTTTTCGAAACTATTGCTCGGTTAGAGTAAATTGCACTATAACCCTATTGAAAAATCTCGTATATATGTGTTAAATGTGTCTCATATATACGCAATTATTGGATATGTGTCCACATATATGGTCGTATGAATACGTGCTCGTATGGCATACGCGTTCTCTCCACGTATGGCGAAACACATATATACGGGTGATACGTGCCTCATATATACGCTATTGGATACGTGTCACTCCGGTCCCTCGTATACCTTCGTACAGATACGAGGGCCTCGACATGTGGATACAATGGCCTTGCAACACGTACTCTGGTGTACTGTTAATGGCTCTGAATATGTAGGCTACCCGAATGAACTTGCAACCCTTCAGTGCAGCAAATGCTGCATCCCAGCACTAAATACCAGGCTACAGTCAATGAAATAATTTTTCTTGCTGCCTTTATTTTATCATTTTTATCTGACTACAGTCATTCACTACAGGGGCAAGTGCAGGCGATGATTACTTGATGTCCCTCAGCATGTCCGCCAGGTAGCAATTCAACTGCTCTGCGCATTTTCTCATCCTCGGCAGCTTGTGCAGCTTTGATGTATGCATCAAATGCATCTGAAAGAGTATTAATCATGACAAAATTGAAGACATGCAGGTGCTGCAAAATAAAGGTATTTAAGTCATGCACACTTAAATAAACAAATGCCTTTTTCAGTCAGGAAATGTACCTAAATAAAAGAGGCTTACTGCCCACAGCTGATAGTTTTTCTGAGCTCATCCGAGGCTTCTGCATGGCACCAGCCTTAAGGAATTGCCGGCATACTGAGGCGGTGATGCTCCTTCCCTGAACGCTCTTTCCCCTAAGGCTCTTCGGGGAAGGAGCATCACCAGAAAGGAGCGTCACTTTTGTGGGGAAACCCACAAAAGTTTTGTGGCGTCCTTGCAAAACAAGAGGTCTCGACCTCGGGAAAGAAGCCAGCGCCACTGCTCTGCACTGACAGTTTCCCTACCGAGGTTGACCTGCAATAAAACAGCTGCACATATGCTTTGTATAAAGCCCTATAACAGATTGGGGAGAGAAGTATTTGCCACATTAAAACTGCTAAAATCCTATTCCTCAGGACTCCTATATGTAACATTAAGAAAATGGCAGTTTTCCTTGCAAACGCTACTAATGATAAAACATGAAACATCGCTCTCTTCTTCGGAGTGAGCAGCACGATGGGCCACCAGGTCACGTTTATGTGCAATCATATAAGCTGCCTTTGACAACATAGATGAGCCTTTTTATCTTTACTTCAGGCTCCACTGCACCCTGGCAACAGTAATGCTGCCAAATATTCGGAAACACAGAACGAACAGATGAAAGATTATGAATATTTAAAACACAGCAATTAAATCTTAGCACAAGAGGCTGTGCTAATTAGAACATGAAAGGTTGTGGTCATGGCTTAGTGATCTAAGAGTTCATTAAGCAAAGCTGCCCTGAGCTGTCACAGGTTCAAATTGTGCCTGGGGCTCCTGCACAGGCAATTTTTTTCTGCTCCACGCCATTTGGATGGAAAATTCCACGTGTCCGAGAGGTGTGCACTGATCCTCAGCCCTATACGTTTCCACAGTTTCTAGATTGTTTGCCTGCAGTTACCAAGAACGAGAGCTAAAAGCATTTCAAGCTTACAAACTAGTTCTAAATATGAGAAGCCGTCGTACCTGGCCATTGACCTCAGCAAGAACACCTGGATTCCATGGTGCAGCAGGACCCATGCTAGTGGAAGCCTGGAAAGTGTGCAAAGTGTTCGCATTTGCAACAAGAGTAATGTACAGTGTCGGTGAAGTCTTAAGGCCAAAGGCTTTTCGCTTCAGCCGCATAGCAGAGCCATTACAGCAATATTAAAGACCAAGTGACCTTGAAGTGCTAGCAGGTTTCTTCTTGCGATACAGAAGCTTCCTGCTTGACTACAGTTTTGAATGATCCGCTACATGAATTATTCTAGGAACATTGATTTCACTGCAGCTGAATGCTGTAGCCTTAACACTTTTCACCTAGACTGTACATGGTACATTAAAGGGACAGTGAGGAGAACTCAAATTTCTTTCGTAAGCAAAATCTGATAGTTCAGCATTTCATGGCTTTGTTGCCGCTTGTCCGAGAGCGAAAGATGCATTTATTTCAAAGAAATTTGCATTCGAAGTTGAAAAAGTTTTTCCCGCCACTCCGATTCAAACTCAGGAACTCTTATGACATCACGGCGCACTCTTATGACGTTACAGGAGGCAGTGACAAGAAACATGACGTAAACGCAGACTCCGTGATTTCTCGCGGCTAGCGGTGCGGTCTAGCAGCAGCCAAAATGAAAGCTACCGCCGCCACACGTTGAAGACATCTATCGAGGGTCGCTACCATTGCTTCGTTTGTTTGCACCAGCATCTTGCCAGCGTTACGATGGATCCCGTTCCCGAGCCCGATGACAAAGTTCTCGCAAAAACTCCGGCCTGCATTTCAGCGACCTCTGCCCCACAGAACGAGCGATGCCTTTGAGGGAGCACGGTTAGGCGCTGGCGGGTCGTTCCCCCTTCCGCCATGAGCAGCCATTGCAAATTAAATATCATAACCCCAGTGCGGGGAGTCGCGAGGGGCCAGGACAAGGTCAGTGCGTCGCGCCCATCGGAGGCTGGCCGGGGCTTTGGGGTCAACAGATTGTGATTCCTTGAACGGCGCGGTTGCACGGTGCAGAAGACGGCGTCCAGGTCTCCCACGGTTGCAAGGGCGAGGTTATTTATTTATTTTTTTGCCACAAAAACGGATGGGTACTCAAGGGCGCTCGCATTTAAAGTAGGCAGCTTGAAAGTAAGGCCGACGCTTCAACGGCTTCTCCGCATTTCCGGAGGTACAGGGTCCACTGGATCGGGTTCTCTCGCCCACTTGCATGTACCTTCAGATGTGTACTGTGAATGGATTAAATTAGCCGAGAGTTCGAAAAGAACAGCACCGCTTAACGACCGAAGCTATTGAATGATGTCACAACGTGCACCTCGCCGCGGAACCGTATCAGTCTGGTCTGGCTGGCACAGCTGGCGCACTCGGCACGAAATAGAGACATGCTCTAAGTCTCCGCCAATGTGGTCAGAGTGCGCCTAAGCTGCCGAACACGTCACCGGTCAAGCGCAGTTGGAGTATAGAGGGTCTCGCTTTGGCCGACGTGACGTTGGTGTGCAGTGCGCGCGCATGCGTTACGCCAGGCTATAAACGCGCATTAAAGGGACACTGAGGAGAAATTGAGGTTGCCTTGTATCGATAGAATACAAGCTCCTGATCACAAAAACGCAACTCTTACAGAAAACAAAGCTCTTGTAAGGTAGAAAATAGCAAGAACCAAAACACAGGTATCGCCGCCACAGGGCAATCTCGCAAGTACAAGCGTGATGACGTCATAGGACAAGAGACGCCACCTTGGAGGAATGTTCCTTTTTACATGGAAGCTGCTAAATCTCTGAGGCTGAGAAAAGAAGGTTGCGCGGTTCAATATTGAAGTAAATTTTGTTTTAAAACCGATAGCGCACTTTTATCACACCAGGAACACAGACAAAAGACAACCTGAATGTTGGAAGCAAAGAAAACCAATGCTTGGGGGCGCCACAGGCAGCCACGAGAGTTTCGATTTGTTATGGCGCTTCGCGTCTATGAGCTTTGCGTGCCCCGAGGTTTTGTTTTTGACACACCTCTATTTACAAGTGCCAAACAGCAGAGGAACTCCAAGTGCCGCTTCAAGTGCTAGTTAACCTTTGAAGGAGCCTGTTAAGGCTGGTCAAATGATCACCACGGTCGATGAAAAACTATCATGGCACGATGGTCGGTGATCGTACAAGGCAGTTCGCAGTATAAAGAGCACTTGTGTCTTCACATGCTCGCCCGGCGAAACATTCTTGGCTGTGCCAGTCAACTTCAAACTACTTAACGGAAATCATTTATTAGGGACGGGAGACAAGGTACAAGGCAGTTAAAAAAAATTGATGGCCTAGCTGTGTTAGGCCAGGATATACGTAGCGAAAGCGCGGAGACTTCTGCATCGGAAGAGCGCAATCACTTGATGCGCCTTTTTTCATAGTTAAATCTTGAGCCGTCGTGGCGGAGTGGTAGAGTCTCCGCCTAAAACTACAAAGGCTCTTGTTCGATTCTGAGCCTCGGCGCAGGTTTTTTTTTTTCAGTGAGTGGGCGGGGGGTTTCAGTGGCTACCATAGGTGCCGCCACTGAATACGTTGGTTAGCTGTTAAGCGCAGGCTCTGTTAAGGTGCGTTTACACTCCGGAGTAATGCGCGCGCGCGCTGCATGGCGACGTCACATCGGCCAAACCGAGACCCTCTATGCTCTAACTGTGCTTGACCGCCAACGCGTTCGGCAGTTTCGGCGCACTCTGACCGCACTGGCGGAGACTTTAAGCATGTCTCTATTTTGCGGAGGGTGCGCCAGCCACCGCCGGCCCGGCCAGACCGATTCAGCTCTGCGGCGAGGTACGTGTTGTGACGTCATTCAATAGCTTCGGCAGTTGGACGCAGCTGTTGTTTTCGAGCTCTCGGCTAATTTAATCCATTCACAGTACACATCTGAAGGTACATGCAAGTGGGCGAGAGAGCCCGATCCAGTAGACCCCGTACCGCCGGAAACGTGCGGAAGCCGATGAAGCGTGGGCTTTACTTTCAAGCCGCCAACTTTAAACGCAAGCGCCCTTGAGTATCCATCCGTTTTTTTTGCAAAATATAAATAAATAACCTGGCCTTTGCAACTGTGGGAGACCTTGATGCCGCCTGCTGCACCGTGCAACCGCGCCGTTCAAGGAATCGCAATCCGTTCGCCCCTAAGCCCCGGCCAGGCTCCAATGGGCGCGACTCACCGACCTTGTCCTGGCCCCTTGTGACTCCCCGCACTGGGGTTATGATATGATTTGCAACGGCTGCTCATGGCGGAAGGGGGAAACAACCCGCCGGCACCTAACCTAACCGAGCTCCCTCAAAAGCATCGCACGCTCTGTGGGGCTGAGGTCGCTGAAATGCAGGCCGGAGTTTTTGCGAGAACTTCGTCGTCAGGTTCGGGAACGGGATCGATCATAACGCAGACAAGACGCCGGTGCAAACGTAAACGAAGCGACAGTAGCGACCCCCGATAGATGCCTTCAACGTGCGGCGGCAGTAGCTTTCATTTCGGCTGGTAGACCACACTGCTAGCCGCGAGAAATCACGTCTGCGCGTACGTCACGTTTCACGTCACTGCGTCCTGTAGCGTCATAAGAGTGCGCCGTGATGTCATAAAGTTCCCGAGTTTGAATCGGAGTGGCGAGAAAAACTTTTTCAACTTTGAATCCAAATTTCTTTGAAATAAATGCATCTTTCACTCCCGGACAGGCGGCAACAATGCCTTGAAATGCCGAACTATCAGATTTTGCTAACAAAAATAATTTGATAGAGTTCTCCTAACTGCCCCTTTAACAGAGCCTGCGCTTATCCGCTAACCAACGTATTCGGTGGCGGCATCTATGCGCGCCACTGAAGCCCCCCCACCCACTCACTGAATAAAAAAAAAAAACCTGTGCCGAGGCTCGGAATCGAACCAGGGCCATTGTAGTTTGAGGCGGACTCTACCACTCCGCCACGACGGTTCAAGATTTAACCATGAATAAAGGCGCATCTAGTGAGTGCAATCTTCCGCTGCAGAAGTCTCCGCGCTTTCGCTACGTATATCCTGGCCTAACACAGCTAGGCCATCAATTTTTTTTAACTGCCTTGTACCTTGTCTCCCGTCCCTAATAAATGATTTCCATTAAGTAGTTTGAAGTTGACTGGCACAGCCGGGAATGTTTCGCCAAGCGAGCGTACGACGACACAAGTGCTCTTTATACTGCTAACTGCCTTGTATGATCACCGACCATCGTGCCATCATGGTTTTTCATCGACCGCGGCAATCACCTGACCAGCCTTAACAGGCTCCTTCAAAGGTTAACTAGCACTTGAAGCGGCACAGAGTTGCTCTGCTGTTCGGCACTTGTAAATCGAGACGCGTTAAAAACAAAACCATGAGGCACACAAAGCTCATAGACGCGAAGCGCCATAACAAGTCGAAACTTTCCTGGCCGCCTGTGGAGCCGCCAAGCATCGGCTTTTTTTGCTTCCAACATTCAGGTTGTCTTTTGTCTGTCTTCCTTGTGTGATAAAAGTGCACTATCGGTTTTAAGACAAAACTTACTTCAATATTGAACTGCGCAACCTTCTTTTGTCAGCCTCAGATTCGCAGCTTCATGTAGGAAGGAAAATTCTTACAACGTGGCGTCTCTTGTCCAATGACGTTATCACGCTTGTACTTGCGAGATTGCCCTGTGGCGGCGATACCTGTGTTTTGGTTCTTGCTATTTTCTACCTTACAAGAGCTTTGTTTTCTGTAAGAGTTGCGTTTTTGTGATCAGGAGCTTGTATTCTATCGATACAAGGCAACCTCAATTTCTCCTCAGTGTTCCTTTAATTGGCATCTCCAGGAGATTTTAAAGCACTTTGAGTTTACTATCACATTACACTTCTTGAACTTTGTCTGAGTTGCAAGAAATAATTCTGCAAAATAATGAAATGTCAACAACTAGAACACAAACAAAAACTGCATTTCGACCACAAAGCCATCGCTAAGCAATACTGCTCCGAGCTACCACAGGTTAAAATTGTGCCTAGGGCTGCTCTGCAGGCAATTTTTTTTCTGCTTCATATTATTCGCACAGAAAATTTCCCATTTGCGAGAGGTGTGCACTGATGCTCATCCCCATGTTTCCGGTTTCTAGATTGTTTGCCTGCATTTATCAAGGATGAGACCTAAAAGCATTTCAAGCTTACAAAATTATTCTTGTAAGATCGACAATTGGGCTTTGATGCCCCAGCGCCCCGTGCTGAAGAAGGAGCAAAACACAGGCAAAGACGAGGCTGACAAAGTTCAGTTTGGCACACAGAAAACGCTTGGCTACCGAGGTGCGCTGTACTAGCAAAGATTGTGGCCGTCGACACTTCTTGTTAGCACTGCGCACCCAGCCCCTCCACAAGTGTAAAGACGCAAATCAAACAAGAAGTGTGGACGGCCACAATCTTTGTTAGCACGGCGCACCCCGGTAGCCAAGCGTTCCTGAGCACCAAACTGAACTTTGTCAGCCTCGTCTTCCGTCTGTGTTTTGCTCCTTTATCAGCACTGGCCGATGCGGCATCAAAGCCCACTTGTCTTACATTCTAAATATGCGACACCTTCATACCTGGCTGCTGACCTCAGCAAGATATCCGGGTTCTGTGGTGCAGCAGGATCCATGCTAGTGGAAGACTGCAAAGTATGAAAAGTGTTCATATTTGCTACAAAAGACTAATGTACAAGGTAAATTAAACGGCAACTTCAGAGGATTTTCAAACATATTCTGTTTACTATCACATTACACTTCTTGAGCCTGGTCAGAGTCCCGAGAAATAATTTTTCCAAATAAGGAGCAAAGAAATAATGAAATACCATTAACTAGAACACAAAAAAACTTGATTTCAATCAACAGATCAAAATATGATGTTAAAGGGTTTTACTGGCAACACTGGTGACTCACATTCTGTAATGCACCAACTAGCTTTAAAGGAGTATAAACACCCATCTTTTGGGTGTGTGTTTTTGCTTTCTAATGAGGCATCAGGCATTATTATCCATGATTACCTTGTGGTATTCTCCTATTCTCAAGTCTAGCAAGAGAACAGCAGTTCACAATTGGTAGCGAGGTAAGGGAAAAGGTAAAGGAATACGTTTATTTAAGGCAGGTATAATAGTGACAACTGATCCGGATCATGAGGGAATAACTAGAAGGATAAGATTGCGATGGAACGCATATGGCAGGGTCTCTCAGGTCATGAATGGCAGTTTACCAATATCCCTCAAGAGAAATGTGTACAACAGCTGCATCTTACCAGTACCCACCTATGGGGCAGAAACGTGGAGGCTAACAAAAAGGGTTCAGCTTAAGCTGAGGACAACGCAGTGAGCCACGGAAAGAAAAATTATAGGCGTAACGTTAAAGCAGTATAACACCTACCGTTTGGGTGCGTGCTTTCTTGCTTGTAATGATGCATAAGGCATTATTATACATGGAGTAGCAGCTAGTAATCTCTTACGACCGCTTAATAATTTATAATAGCATTTATTTTTCGTCCAGTTTCGGCTTCAACACTTGAACAAGGACAGTGACGTCAATGTGTGCTTACACGTCACGAGACATGAAAAAACAGCAATATAATCACTGCTTGCACATTTGTTGTCATTCCAGCAATTGAGGAAGGCTGATTTCAACACTGCAGTAAATTAGAACAATGAAGCAGCGATTCTATGGACATTTTTCCATGGCTCACATGAAGGAAAAGCCCTCTTTGACGTCAGAGCCATCGTTCGGCTGTTCCAAAACTGAAACAGCATGCCAGAAAAAAACAATTATAAATTATTTAGCGGTCGTAGGCAAACATCACATGGTGATTCATGCCTAGTAGCGTCTTCTGCATCATTGAAGAAAAGAAAACATGCCACCAAAATTAGGTGTCTATACTCCTTTAAGAGACCGGAAGCAGGAAGAGTGGTTGAGGGAACACACGCGGGTTAATGACATCCTTGCCAAAATCAAGAGGAAGAAATTGGCTTGAGCGGGGAATGTAATGCGAAGGTAAGATAGCTGTTGGTCCCTAAGGGATTCCAAGAGAAAGAAAACATAGCAGGGGGTGGCAGAAGGTTAGGTGGGCGTATGAAATTGAGAAGTTTGCAGGCATAAGGTGGGCGCAGCTGGCAAGACATGGTTAATTGGAGAGACATGGGAGAGGCCTTCACCCTGCATTGGGTGTAATCAGGCTGACGATGAAGATTCTCCCATGACTACTAAATAATTTATAATCTAATTTCTTTCTCGCGCCGTTTCAGTTTCAAGAGCTGAATGGGGACTATGACGTCAAAGTGAGCTTATAGGTCATGCGAGGCATGAAAAACTGCAATATAATCGGTGCTGCTACATTTGTCATTCCGACTATTGAGGAAGGCTGGCTTCAACACTGTAGTGAATTAAAACGATCAAGCAGCAATTATATCGCATTTTTTCCATGCTTCACGTTACATATAACCTCTCTGATGTCACAGTCTTCACTCGGCTGTTAAAACCGAGACAGCATGGCAGAAAAATTCGATTATAAATTATTTATAGGTCCCAGGCAAACACCACATGATGATTCATTCATAGCAGTGTCTTCTGAATCATTGTAGGGAAGAAAACATGCCACCAAAATAAGGTGTCTATACATCTTTAAATCTTTAAATTATCATTGGGCTTTTTCAAATTGCCGTGCTCGGAGAGCCTGTTCGCTGCCAGAAAATTCACTCCTGACAGGAAGGTGCATCATGCTCACATGAACTAGTCGCCGCCAGAACCAGCCTGCTGGCAATCATGGCGCCAAGGCCGTCCATGGATCACGGAAGGCGAGTGCCCTCTGCTGCTTTGCTTGCTGTTGCGTCTCATTGCTCGCATGCGTACGGTAGAAATCTGATCCTTGGGAGTGAAAGAAAGGACGTTAGTTATTCAGGGCAGCCGCGGACTCTTGCACTCAGATGCATACATCAGCGGCAACAACGCAAGTATATGTCCTTCAGTGCGTTGTGTGCTGTCGTGAAGTCTGCATGTAAGCTTCGAGATATCCTCAAAAGCATATGTGACGGGCAGTCGCACTCTAAAGACTTGCATTTGACACCACATAGGAGGGCTAATTGGACAGTGTTAATTGGAAAGACATGGGTGAGGCTTTTGCCCTGTAGGTGTAGTGAGGCTGATGATGAGGAGGAGGGAAAAACTGCGGATGCACTGCTCAAACAACTTGCTGTAGTCTCAGATTATTGCATATTTGTTAACCACACACTAATTACTTGGGCGCCAATGATCGACCCTGCCTATACTGACTCTGCTGTGGTAGTTGCAATTTCTGTTTGTGAACTAATTCCTGTGGGCTGTAAGCAGAAAACAATCAGGATATGTTCCACTCAACTGTAGTCTGCCGCCCTCCAGCTGTTAATATTGCTGCCAGCAAGTAATGCACGCATTATTTTGACAAGCGTGCATATCAGCTGGTTGAACATTTTTCTGAAGTGCGTGCACTGTACAAATTTAGCTGCACGTCGTGTCTGTATGCTATCGCTTTTACTGCAGAGCTAGCACTAGAATGAAAGGCATTACAATCTGGCCTTGCATGTCGGCCCCGCACTGTGTGTGCAGGCATGTTGATCCACACTGGGAAATTTTTCTTTTTGATGAGTCAAATGCAAGGTGAAGTATGCATACGGTATTTCTCAGGTATTTTAAGCACTTGTGGCAGAAGACCCGAGCGCCAAGCTTTATGGCAACAACCGAATCGGCACACGCAAGGTTATGCTTCATCTTGAGCTGTGAAATGAAAATGACCTCCGTAGAGAATAAAAATTTTGAACAACAAATTTGGCAGAGCACACATGCACGCCAGCCGGCAGCCACTACTTAAAGTGCCCCGACCACCCTCTGGCTGAAAATGTCCTCTACCAAGGTTGTTGTGAGGCACCGTCCCCGGAACACACAACCGCAAACAATCTTTAATAAAAGACATTATATTGGAGTTACATATATGGCAAACTAGCTACTTTTCCATGCTCCTCTCCTTCCATTCCCTCTCAGAGGTTTTTCTGCCTTCCGCTTGGACCACTAGCTTTAGTCCTCCATCCCTGCTTGTTCTGTGTGGCTGCCCTTCCGTTTACAAGAGTAGACAGCACCCCTTTTGTTTGAAAGTCAAATGGGGAGCTTTTGGTGGCGTCCGCGTTGGGCCTATTATGAACGGAATGCACACCAGCCGAAGAGGATTAAGGTGCAGATCCCATCGACAGGGATGACCACGGTGGCGCAGCAACAGCAGCGGCAATTTCGACAGCGTCATCAGGTGGCCGACGACTGCACAAAATAAAAGGATGACTAGCTGGGAAGGAGCCTGTTCTTCCCACGCTCGGCTCAATTCAAATGACCTTCCCCCTTTGACTGGTTCCCTGCAAGAAACGACCGACGATGAACAGATGACGGGAAGAGGGGAACGGTGCCTTCCAGTAATTAATCGTGTCTTGACAAGAGCCGCCCCGACCGGAGAGAGCCCACCGCAGTTGTAGCCCACAGCGCAGCACCGGTGTTTTCGATAGACACGTGAATAATAATTATCACCCCTCGTGAATAATAATTATCAGAGGCCCTATCCGTGTCTCACGTGGCCCGATTCGCTTTGGTATGCCGCATAACCGAAGAATAGCAGGGCTTATAAATTTCCAGCAATACATATATTTAACCAGTATCATGGCACTGAGAAAACAGGCCACCGAGTTGCAAGCCGAAGCTAAGACAACGTGCTGCAATGAGAGAAGTGCGCTGTCCCGCAACGCCGTTTCGGTGGGCTCGATACAAAGCTCTCTGTTGTTGAAGGCAGCCTGGCTGCTCCCCCAAACAATAAATATTTTAGACAACAATGCGAGGAGGCAATACGAAAAATGAAACTTTGACCTGACATGAAGCACACAATATATGAGAGAACAAAAAACAGAACGATGCTTCCATTCCACATGCGGTTCTCTAGTGTCCTACGCCATCTTTTACAATGGTAGCATTTAAGCAATACCTCTATACTACAATTCAAAGATCTGCTACAAAGCTCTCTCTTGCTGACGGGAGCCTGGCTGCTTCCCGCAACCATAAATATTTTAGACACACACAAACAGAGACGCCTGCCTGGCTCTGAAGTATGCTGCTATGTAATGTACATATTGCGACTGGTAAGCGTGCGAGTGGCAGTAGCAGAGGCATCCGCAGTAAAACTTCGCCCAGTACATACATGTATCTGTGCAACTGTTGTTGCTGGCTCAGACTTTTCAAGGTCCATTGCAGTGATTTTTTTCTTGGACACCCTCTGGATAAGCTCCGCTTTTGTTACTGGAACACAAGAAATGAGAGATAAAATAATGAAAGCGACAGCAAACACAGGGCAAGCTACGGAAACGGATCAGTTAGTGTGTCGCGTTCATTGCTTTCCAAAAATCATATGATGCGAAAAATTAGCAGATCTGAACACAGCCGATTTCCCCCTGCCTCATGCAATTACTTGAATTCATGAAAAAAATCACGATATATAATTTCGCTCAGAGTGACGCTTACGTCGAGACCTGCTACAACGCGACCACGCAGTTTTTCCCTTCTTTGGGAAGCATGCGCTGGGCTGCTGTGTGCTCGGATCGCAAGCACAGAGGAAGTGGTATCGTAAGCGTTCTGCAAGTGCTCGCAACAGTAAAAAAGCATGTGCATCGACTTTATGTAAAACGCCACCAAGCTTTGCTAAAAGCGTTAGGCTTGACTGTACACGCATCACACGTTTGGCACTTCTGAAATCTGACCAAGTAGCGAAGTAACTGCAAAACTCACCTCCAAGCTCCATTACTTGGGCGGAATAGAATGCCTTCTCATCTTTTCCGCCGCGCCAGTAGACGTCCTTTTTTTTTGCCAGGTCGCTAACGCCAGTCGGTGAGGCATCATGGATAGGTGTAGCGCAAAGGAAACAAGGACGACATAGAGACGTGTACGATAGCTTTTGCGCCGTCGGTCGAAGTATTTCACGTACACATAGCTCGCCGAAGCTGACGAACCCATAGTGGAAGTGTCACATGTGGCTGCAAAACACACAATCTAATAACTGTAACAACCACACACACCGACACGAGTGACGACGCAAACGTTGGACGCAAACGACCGCAGACTTGGATTGGCTTGGCGACGCGCACCGCACAGGGCACTGCATACGATGATGATGATGACCTCTTCTTTACAAACCAGAATAATAAATACGTTTTATTCGTTCAATTTCGTCTGTTTGTTTCCTGCGGCAGAAATTGCGTCTCCGACCGTGATCTCTATACCGCTCCATGTCGCAGTCTCCTCGTGCAGCGCATCCGGCCATCCAGTTGACTGCTGATTGACCGCATGTAGTAGCAGACGACGCGGGGCTCTACACACCATGAAATACTTATAGTTGAAAAGTTACAAATACTACTTTGAAGGGGAAATAGTTATGAGTTCCGTGTCAAGCTGTGCCACAGAGCGTTGGTCCAACATAAGCAGAACCAACTGCAGAACCAACTAGCCCCTCAAATCGGTCTTGCACCTGTGACTGCCCATGGAGTGTGAATAGGGTAGCTTAGTGTAACTCTGTGGGCTCTATCATGTATGAGCTTTATGGTACCGCTGTAACCTAAATGTTTGAAGTGTTCTGCGATTTTTGATCGCCACTGCATTAAACAAAGTAGTCGCTATGTGACAAATCGCTTTCGGTTTCGGTTTCAAAGCTGGAAGCTATAGTGGCGCGCGGTGCCTGATTATGCTTTGCGCTTTTTACTTAGTGCTTTAAGCAGAAAGTTTTGTGTGGCTTACGACAAACAGGAAGCACCTATAAAGTCTGGGCCTAGCCGTCAGACGACGCTAGAACATTTTCAGTTTCGGTTTCGAAATATAAAAGCTCCTGTTGCGCGGCTCTTGATCATAAATAACGCTGGGCCCTTCCCTGTTCTCTGCGCTGTAAACAGCAACTTCTGTGTTATCTACGATAAAATAAACACTTCTTTTAGAACTCCCCTAAATGCAGCAAGTGCTTGAAAAGTCTGTAATTGCTGCAAAAAAGTATTTTCTGGCACGGTGCGAGGTAGATATCATAAGTATTATGTTGCCACTGACCTGAAATCAGCGACTTAGGACCAGCAGAGGGGGAAATATAGATTGCTGAATAGGTAAATTGATGCACTGAAAGAATTTATGTTAAGAAATAAGAAGTGTGCAAGGTACGAGGAGGAAGAGGCTCTCAAAAATAAACTGCTAGTGTGCGCTAGAACACGGAACTGGGTAGCACAACCGCGCCCTCGATCGAGGTGCTTCGATCGAGGTGATCGAGGACCTCTATAATTATAGTTTCGCAGTGTTCTCTGGCACACCGCTGTCGCGTCCGGGTCGTGATGGCAGCGGGTGAAGGTTTGGGCTATGATCGAGACAATTAATAATAGCCAGGGACTCCGGAACTCTTTTTTTTTTTAGTGGGAGGGCAGGACTTCGAGCTTATTTTATTTATTTTTTAATGCTCATTTACATAATATATATATATATATATATATATATATATATATATATTCAATGTTCAAAGCTTGATGCAAAGTATCACGATGCGGTGACGACACTCCAGCTGTCAGGAAGACAACGAAAAGGCTTCCAAAATTAACTGTTTAAGGGGCTGACTCACGCCCACTAAGAACTGAATTACTCGGCGGCTGCAATAGGCTTAATCATGCGTGCTCGGCGGTCATCGACCTGAATGCCATGCAGTTCTTGGTCGTGCTGAATTTAAAGCTGGCAAGGAACCTTCGAGATAGAGAACCAAAAGCAGCAAGAATCTGGAAAAATGTGGAATCATTTGCACGTGGCCATGATCAACGGCATAAGTCTGGTCGCACCTCGCATTCCAAAACAAAATGATAAAGCCGCGTGCTGGAGGTTGTGAGTGCGAACGAACAAACGGAGCAAAGATCTATGGCAATATAAAATTAATTGAAATGAGGAGCTTATAGGTGGGAAGCTGTACGCACGAGGAGTGATCAATTCCATTAAAAAAGCCTGTGCATAGTTTGTTTAAATTCTGCTAATCGTGATCATGTACGCGGTCAGGTCGATATATAGTCGATCGAATTCTGTAGGGACATGACCGGTTCAGGTTACTCATATACCAAATGTTTTACAACTGGCTACTAAGCCAAGCAGCTCATGCAGCCCCACTGTGCTTTGAATTATGAGGTTAGAACTAATATGTGTTTCAATTTTCAGAAATCTGATCCAAGTAGAAGCAAATGGAGATTGGGGGGGCACACCCCCCCTGAAAAATGTGGGGGGGGGAGGCGACCTTCCCTATTTCCACCCCCCTGTTCCGTGCTTCTTGAGTATAGCCCCACCTGAACTCGGGTAGGCAGCCCTATAGGTACGTGATCGGCCCACTGGAGTGGGTATATCTCGCATATTGTATATCTGATATTGGTCGCAAAGCCGATGTCTATTGGTAAACAAGTTTAAAGCATCCAAGGTGTTCTGAGAGATGTTCGATCCAGTGAAGCATTCGGTCAGGAAAGACCTTTGAAGGCAGTTCGCAGTGTATACCGGATTGTTTTTTTCCGAATACATAGCTTTCGTTGAACTATAGGAACTTTTTGGAATTCTTTTATTGACATATCTCAAATAAACCCTTCATTTCTGCAAGAAAAAAAAACACACACGGGTAAGCGGCCCTATAGATACGTGATCGGCCCGCTGGAGTGGGTATATCTTGCATATTGTATATCTGATATTGGTCGCAAAGCCGATGTCTATTGGTAAACAAGTTTGAAACGTCCGAGGTGTCCTGAGAGATGTTCGATCCGACAAAGCATTCGGTCAGGCAAGATCTTTGAAGGCAGTTCGCAGTGTATACCGGATTGTTTTTTTCCGAATATATAGCTTTCGTCGAACTATAGGAACTTTTTGGAATTCTTTTATGGACATATCTCAAATAAAACCTTCATTTCTGCAAGAAAAAAAACACGCACGGGTAGGCGGCCCTATAGATACGTGATCAGCCCGCTGGAGTGGGTATATTTTGCATATTGAATATCTGATATTGGTCGCAAAGCCGATGTCTATTGGTAAACAAGTTTAAAACGCCCGAGGTGTCCTGAGAGATGTTCGCTCTGACGAAGCATTCGGTCAGGAAAAATTTTTGAAGGCAGTTTGCAGTGCATATCGGATTGTTTTTTTCCGAATATATAGCTTTCGTCTAACTATAGGAACTTTTTGGAATTCTTTTATTGACATATCTCAAATAAACGCTTCATTTCTGCAAGAAAAAAAACACACACGGGTAGGCGGCCCTAGTAAACAGAATGGTTAACAGAATAACAGAATGGTTAGAAAGGGCCAATGCAACATATTTTTACTAAGAACAGAAATTATGTGGACATGTCCTTAGTGTTCCTTTGAGAAGCAGTATTTTCTTTTGGGTGTTGTGTAAACTATAGTTGAATACAACTCAAGAATGAAGTGGCAAATGCTTCTCTATAATTCCCTTCGCAAGTTGTTTGCATGGAAGGTACGACAACCTGAGCCAATCAGGATGGCGCACACTATATAATTCGGTTGCTGCATGCCTACCACACCCGTTGCCTTGTGACAGGTAGCTCCATTTCTGTGAATGAAGGTGTACTAGTGTTTCGGCTGTTTATTTCTTCAGCAGGTGACACTTCATGTCTTTTTATTTTTATGTTTGTTTTCAGATGGGCGACATGTTCACACAGTGAAGAGGGCATATATGGCCCACTTTTCTTTTTGTCATTACCTGTCCATATTCAGTTCTTTAGTTGTCACGTCACAGTTGTTTGGATGGACATTTATTCACTCCATTGTGGTCTATGCCCAAGGAAGCTGAGTCAAATCCAGGCGAGAGCAGCCACATGTTGATATAGGTGAAGTGGAAAACACGCCTCTTTGCTGTGCTTTGTCAGCGCATATGCAGTTGAAGTTAATCTGGAGCCCTCTACCATGGCGTCTACAATAGCTCATTAGAGACATTGTCATTCTCATTATTGCTAATCTCATTGTGGCAGTGCTCGATGTGCTCGGCTTGTATACGCAGACGTTTAATGGATCACATTGGCCTGTTAACGGGCTCACATCTCATTGTCATCAACAAAACTCTCATGCACTGCTGGTTGTGTCCTCCTCCTCCATGCTCATTACAATGCCTGGTCCTTTGAGAGGCATCTGCCACTTCATTCTTAAGTTGTATTTGAGTATAGTAAATATGGAGAAATGTAACTAATATTGTATGTCACTTGCTGCTGTGTTGTTCGTGTGGTCTGTGTACAAAACTCTTACTCTTGTTCCATGATATAGTATATATGTAGTGTTTTTGTGTATTATGTAGGTTTGTTTCATTAAACAGATGGTATTGGTGGATTCTGTTTATACGAGGGGAGATCAGTATATTTTTTACCTCCTGGTCTGTAACACATTTATCACCTCGTGAAAGGGAAAGACGTTACAATGAAAAGAAAGTTTGATGTTCCCACTTTTCATATTTTCATTTTGCACATGGCACCACTGATATTGAAGTAGTCACAAGGAAAATGTTAGTATACATCAGTGTACGGTTATAACAGTTTTTCGAAACCAAATTTTGGATAGCAGAAGGTGTTCTCCCTATCATTATCCACCATCGAATGAGTCCAATTTATGGTAATGGGTATGTTATGTTTCCAGTCAGAAGGTGGGTACAAACTGTACGTACATGCAAGATCCAGCTGTGTTGAGTGTGAAAGACGAGGAGTGCAGTGGATGCCCACTGTCTGCATCTCGCATCTGAGCTCGTGGCACATGTGGATGAATTCATTTGTGATGATTGTCACATTAAGCAGACGGTTACTGTGGGCATTCTTGAACTTGAGGGTGCTGAAGGACCGTGCACTTTTTCTTAAAGTTTGTCCTAAAAAAATCCATCATTTAATGTGACAATGCTTGGCATGACAACAAGTTAGGTGGCAATACCGCCGTGTTGAATAAGCTGCAGTTTCGGGATGTTCTGCATCACCCACCAATAGTTCTGACCTGGTGACTTGTAGCTACTGGCTATACCGTAGCTGAAGAAACATTTGAAGATCTTTAGTGTCCAGTTGGGGCCATCAGCCTCATTCTTCTCTGAGAGCATGTAAACAAGAATAATGCATCGATGATGCAAGGGCATCAGTGTAAGTGGAGGACGATATCAAAAAATGAATTACACCTGTGAAAAAAGACATCTGAAGCTTCGTTTATAATATCTTTCACTTTCAGTAATTAGCATGTTATAGACAAGGAGGCAAATTACTCAACACACCTCTCAAGCTTGGGATATATGTATGGGAAATTTTTGCATCTGTATAGTCACTTCCTTATTATTGGAAGCTACTTGAGTCATTTATCCCATGGACCAATGTTTTGTGGCCTCATTATCTGTTATGTTTTAGATGGTGTCCTTGGCTTAATTTTACTTTTCCTGAGGGTGTTCTAAACTTTTTTTTTGAATGTGTGCACTTCAGCTTAGATGTAGCTTTGAAACAGGACAGTATTGGAATGCCATATGCTTGTCCATTCATGTGCTAAGCTGATACAGCATAAAATGGTACTATACTTGGGATTTAACATCCCACCACGTTAGAGGAATCTAATTTGATCACCTGTGTTCTTCAATTATGAGCTCAAATGCACCGCGTGAAAGACAAGATGAAATGTTATCCATTTAATTTCATACGTCGAGCCTTATAAAAGACATATATTGTTAAGTGACGGCAAGCATGGTGAAGAGTACTACATAACAGATGGCGATGGAGTGATTTAATGGCAGTGGGCCTAGCGCGAGAGCTCCGTGCCGCGCCACTGCCCACTTTGTCGTCTTCGAGTCCGTGACACTACCCGGGGCTGCCGAGCGATCGTCCCGATCGCGCGAACTGAAAGACCGGCAGTGAAGACGAAACGCAGTGCGTGACGATTAGCGTGACAGGACGGATGAACACAGAAGAGAAGAAGATGCAGGGTTTGCCGTCACGATGAAAGAGATGAACAGATGATGATCAGATGAGCGCTGGTCCAAGAAGCTTCCGGGCCGTAGCTAGCTAGGTCACCTTGAGCCGACGGCCGAGGCCCATGAACACACCGAACGGCATGGGCAGGGGCTGTGTTCGAATATGTTGGCGACTTCTAGGGTCGGTGGGGTCATAGGTTTGAGTAGCGGCGGCGTCGTCAAGTTGTCGTGTCTTCTGGCCGGGGCATGGTCGGTTCTGGTCTGGCGGGCTGGGGCACAACCGGGCGGTGCGGGCAGGAACACACGACCGACGACCACGGCACACGCAGGACACCGAAGCTCCAGGACCAGGATGGGGATGAACTCCGCACCTCACGCCAAATGTTACGCGACGGCAAGCAGGTGAAGACAGTACTACATAACAGATGGCGATGGAATGATTTAATGGCAATGGGCCTAGCGCGAGCGCTCCGTGCACGCCACTGCCAACTTTGTCGTCTTCGGGTTCGTGACAATATCAGCTCACTGAGACACGCAGTTCACCCATATGAGTGATACGAGAGCTGCATATTGGCTCAAATGAGTGATACGAAAGACACATCGGCCCATTCGGGTGATACGAAATCCATATTTCGGCTCAAACAACTGATACGATAGACACCTATCAGCCCATAGTGGCATACCAGGGACACATATGCCCATACGAGGGATACGAAGGACACATATGCCCATACGAGGCATACGAATGACACATATCAGCCCATACGAGGGATACGAAGGACACATATAAACCCATACGAGGGATACTAGGGACACATATCAGCCCATACGAAACACATATTGGACACATATCAACTCGTATGACCACATACTAGACACATATCATCTCGTATGACCACATACTAGACACATATAAATTCATACGAGACACATATGCATCCATATGAGATTTTTCGATAGGGAACTAGACGCTTGTGGAGGAAGTCGTATTGGTCAGCAGGATTAATGAACCGTGGAAATGTCAAGTTTGAAAGAGAAATTTCCGCCCCCTTTTCTCCACAACGAATGAAATACACAGTCTAAGAAAGTGCACATTGTTTAACCGAGGCGCGAAATTTTGAAGCTAAGTCATGTTTACTAACCAGTGTTAATGACAAACTTATTTTCCACACATAGCTAAAAGCCACTGATTTGACACAGGCTCTACCGCAATGCTATAATGTGGTCTCGGAAGCATACACAACAAAAACCATCTCTTATCCTAACGTTTCTGAGGACCAACCCATTGTGAAATTTTGCGGATATGTTATTTTGCATGGTGGTTATTTTTGTACCTGATAGTTTTGCAAATTGAAGATTAGAAGTCATCCAGAAGTATCAATATCAAAGCGGCTACTTTGCATGGATAGAGATAATTCTGCACAAGACGCTGGCGCTTAACAAGTGCGCATGAGTCTTGAAACGTTTAAAAGCCAATCGTAACTCATGAAGAGCACCGTTCCGCTGATCTAACCTTATTTGTGCGCCCTACAAACAGCGCTTTAAGCAGGGTACGGTATTGCGAATAGGTGCACGAAATAGGCAGTTCACGGAAGTGTAGCGCGCT
Source organism: Amblyomma americanum (assembly GCF_052857255.1). NCBI lineage: Eukaryota > Metazoa > Arthropoda > Arachnida > Ixodida > Ixodidae > Amblyomma > Amblyomma americanum. Next base: position 142,311,232 of record NC_135502.1, on the reverse strand, counting down.
TCGTCAGGCGTAGTCACTTTCGCTGGTGCATGGCATTGTCTGTGTTTCATCATATCGTTGAAAATATGAAGACGAATGGGCTTGTTCCTACACGTATCTAGATATGCGTAAAAAAATCGAAATTAAGAATTCGCTGCACCCCAACTTTTCCACGCAAGGAGATATGCTAACCCATCTACGAACCACAGTGGAATTGCCCTGTTGCATTGCACCGAGAAGGAATATAGCCCATTTCTGGATGAGCGACTCCCAACTGTCCGCGCATTAGCAACGCTTTCCTTAACACGGCACACAAACACACGCGGAGGAAAAAAGACAAAAAGTGACGCCTCTTTTCCAAACCATTCCTAGGAGCCGAGGAAGCGCGCAGCCAGCGGCCTTCGCGAGATGAAGCGCATGATGGCGCCATAGGCAAGCTCGCCAAGATCATTTGGGGCTGCAAAAAGTTAATCGCATCTGTTCCGGGGTGAGCGGGAAAGGAACGTCCCATCCGGTCAGAGACGTCATAAATCACGCGCCGCCAACTGTCCGCCAAGAGCAGCCGCTCCTCAAAACTCTCTCTCATTGCGTCCCTGCAACAGCAACGACAGGAATAAACAACACACCTTTTTCATTTTTGGTCACTCTTCGCGCCCCTACACAAACCCATTGCCTCTGGTTGTGTACGATGCCTTAACAAAAGCAACCAGAGAAGTGTGAGCAAATGTAGGGGCCGGAAGAAGGAACAGCCAGTGAAAGAAACGCAGGACCCATGCACCCAGCCAATCCGAGGCGTCGGGCGGAAAGTGTAACCGAAAGCTGGGCGAGTTGTTGAACGTTTAGCATATTAGAAAAGTGCGAAGAAACGATGATTAAGCCGGGAACACGCACACGAACGCAGCATTGTGCTTGTTTCTTGCTTAGTGCTCGTTTCTTCGTGCTGTTCAAATACGTTGAAGTGAGCAGTGCATCTATATCTGTGAGGAAGACCGACCTCTTTGCCACCTACTCTCCCTTTCCTCTATCGGACAAAAGTCGTCATTATGTGACGGGACGTGGTGTAGCGAGATAGAGGAGGAGGACATGGGTCATCGTCATCCACCCGCTGGAGCTGAACAAGAGTGAGGCCTTGGTTCGCATCGATCGTCGGTCATTCTCTTCGGCTTCTTTTGGCCGGCCTGAACTCGATGAAAGTGTTGCCTTAGTTGCATCATGGCGCTCGGAAGACATACATCATCCTTGTGTGCCCGGTTCTCCACAGGGATTAAGGGATGGTGGCACGCGTGAGTGGGACCTGAGGATGGAGCATAATGCGGCTACGTGGTAAGTCGGCACGGCAAGAGGGCTACCCGGGCGGTAATGTATGGGGTGTATCATCTAAGACTCAACATATTTTTAAAAATAGGCTTTTTAGGACCGAAGGCCGCCTTTCTCGTCTTAGCCTTGCCAGTGGTCTAATACATAAAATACAGCTAAGATGTGTTAACTTGCAGGCTGGTTAAATAACATTGAATTGTAAACTTTTAAGTTTAACAGTCATGCTCCTTAATTATGAAGAGGCGTGTAGCCGACCGGAAATAATATGAATATCAGTTTTTAGAATTTCGAAAACACTGCTAGCTTCGGCCCTGTGACACAACAAATTTTGCCTATTTCGACTAGTTACATGCACTGGAAAGGTTGCCTTGCCTGCAAGCTTCACGAAAGCGCATGTATTTTGGCCCGATGTAGCCATAATTTGTTCGGCTATAGCGCCGAGGGTAACCGCGTTTTCTAAATTCTAAAAACATATGATTATTACTTATGGTGAGATACATGTCTCTCAATAATTAAGGAGCCGAACGGTGATAGTTAAAAAAGTTAACTATTCAGTATATGTTAACCAGCCAGCTAGTTACCACACCTTTACAGTATTCTCATGCACTACACCACTGATAATGCTATGCCAGAAAAAGTGCTCTTCTAACTGAAAAAGCCTGTCTTTATTAACTGTATAAAATATTTCGTGAAACGGCCTGTATACGTGCGCTGCCGCTAGAGTTTCGTTAGATGCACAAGCAGACAACATTGTACCCCTCCTGCGCTAGTCTACTCGGCAAAACTTTCTCTTTCACTCCGGTATATAGCCACATATATAGACTGCTGTCGAGCTAAAGGCATCAAGGTATGTCACTGTAATTGACTGAAGAAAGTGATAAAATTTAGAAAAAGTCGCACGAAAAACAACTGATGAACATTCACGAAAACCAGAAAGCCAAAGGATAGCTGTTACGCTATGCCATATATATTGTGAAAAAACTGTCAGTAAAAGGCAGGAATATCCGATACGTGGCACAGCAAAGCAACCATCCTACCCCCCCCCCCCCCCCCCCCTAAAACCATCCGTCCCACATAGTCTTCGCTCTTCAACCTTTGCGGGGATCTACGTGAACGTGGCGGCTCTGGGGGTTTCAACCCTCAAAAGCTATCGAAGCTAAGTAAAGATTAAAAACGCACGTTAAAGAAGCCCACGTGATCAAAATTATCCGGACCCCTCAGCCACGCTATCCTCATGGCGTCAGTCGCTTTGGGATGTTAAACGCTATAAAATCGAGAAACCAATCCCATGATACTTTCCCCGCCAGCCAGGAACGCCACCGACTATGCCACGTACGCGCATTCATTTGGGTGAGGTACACGAGGGGAGTAATATGCGTGTGAAGCATATTGATCAGGTCTTTAGCGGAATAACTTAGAGACGTGCTAATTAGTGCGAATTAGAGAATGATTACGTACGTAAACTACAATATGGAAAAGTTCAAATGTAAGATAGTGAAAACCGTTTTCTGATAACGGTGATAATGCTCTCAGTAGGAAAAAAGAACAGTGACTCTGTGTGAAGAGAAGCCGCCGGCCGTGAATCGCGGACCACGGAAGACACTAACTGGCCATATCCATCGTCGAATCTATATATTACTCGGCCAAGCCGGCATCGCGGACTGCTTAATATAATATTCTCTTCCAGTCAGCAGCGTATCGACAGCTGTACATGTGCGACCAAAAGTAAACGGAGCATGCTATTGAATTTTTACATTTGTCACTCGGTTCTTAATTGAGACTGACAACTGTGATATGTGCAGGCTAATAGTAGACAATAGTTCGCTTTCTCATGAACAAATAATGCTTCCTCTTGTCCTATAAGAAAGGCGAGACTGCAGTTAGAACGAAACGGAGTGCTCCGTTTACTTATGTCCGCGCTTTTACGTCCAAGCGGAACCCAAGATGCAGTGGCGTATGCGCTATACCTCGAAACCGACCCAATGGGGGGCTTATTTTCGTTACTCATCCGGTCAGCCGAACAGACGAGCGTGTAGTCTCGGGCGCCCCTTCAAGAGGGAACCGGAGGCGCAACACAAAGCGGGGGATAGAACCATAGAAGGGACCCAGCAAGATCCGCCTGCATCTATCAAGACTCAACGAAGTGCCTCGACCGACTGCAGCCTAAATATCTAGATCGAACAAGCATGAACGGCGCAGTCAATGGTGACCGTTTGTGCCACCGCCCGAACGAGAAAATGGACACCAACGGCCGAACAGACGGCGGGCGCAACACGACGCACGCGGAACTCGCTGACCCACCGCTGCCCTGATACATCCAATATCGCGGCAATCTTTGGTCCGCCAGACAGACTCACTCGCTGGGGCAGCAGTTTCTTGCGCTTTTAAGGAGGAGAAGACGTGCTTTGTAACGCTGAAAACACTGCTCCCTCTTGCAACATCGCGGCTGAATATCAACGCGGCTGACTAAGCGCCTTGTCTCCCTCGAGGCTGAGCTTGATGAATGGCACTGGTATCTGAAGTTGGTAGCTCGGGTTGGCCAAGCAGGCGGCTGAAGGAAGCCCGGCTTTAGGCCAAAAAGATAGAACTACGTGAGGAAGAAGATAGAAGGAAACAGTGCTTGGTTGTCACTCGAAGTCGTTCTATTAGCGACTTGCTGAGCTGCGAGAACATTCTTGGGCCAAGGCGCCATTTAAATTAAGACGAGGCACTAAAATCTACTAGATTGTTTTAAAGGTAAGGAAAAGAAATGGAGGCGACGGTGGGCTCTTGCGTCTTCGCGTGTCTACTCCACGGGACTCCTACACTTGAGGAATGTGAAGACAATGGCATCCATAAGGCAAGCTTCTTCATAACCAGCTTTCGGCGATTAAAACTTGAAGCCTACCACGAACTACTCTGACCTGCAGTTCCTGCGGTTACAGTGTGCAGGTTGAAAGCCGTCTGGAGAAAATATAGTCCTATTTACCAGTTCATTCCTCAATTGGAAAACCTGTTTAACCCTGTGTTTCGACGAGGCCTACTATCAACATCAACAGGCGTCGGGGCTAAGCGGGCTGGGCAAGGTGTAAGCTTCCTCATGAGGGAAGTGAAAAGGGACGGGACTGCCGCCTTGAAGGCTATGAGGGACTCCGCGGAGCATGAGGCAGTCTCGACGGGGTTCCGGCCTCGTCACGAGCGGCTGGGACCCCACGCTCTCATCATATCATCACCTCGGGTGGCAGGCGCACGCAAGGTGCTTGGCGTCCCGCCGCTGAAGTTCTGGTCAAGGCCAAAAAAGCAAGCGCAGCAAACGGGGGCTTCTGCCGCCTCCTCCAGCAAATTCCCAGGGTTGTCTTTGCCCCTCGAATGCGGCGCTCAAGGAAAGACCTGGCCGCTATTACCAGCGCGTACAAACATTCGTCGCCGATAACTTTAAAGTCGTGCCCTTGCCCCGTACGGCAATCCAGAAGCCTTTCTACGTAGCCTTGTAAATCCGTGGAATGCCACATTGATGTTTGGTTGCTAGCTGCTCCGCTCTGAGTAATATTTGCAAGTTGCACTAAATAGAACATGAGTGATTAGGCTTTGCCGTCCATCCCTTTGTTCAATTGAGCACAAACCCCTCCGCGCTTAGCTGATCCGCGGCGTGGTAATGCGCGACGAAAGACCGGCCCCCAAACTTCCAGAACTGCCTGGGCGTACATTGAAATGAATGGCTTGTTCCCGCTTGTACTCAGCAAAACATTCTTCTTGAACCCGTCGCGTGAAACGGGATCGCTCTTAGTGCGCTAGCACTTATAGTGGACATTCCGCGCATTTAGCCGTTCTGCGTTTGTTTATTTGTCTGTCTCGTTGTCTGAAGCCGGTTTTGTGGCAGGCTGCTCACCTGCTGTAAAGTTAGAAGCCTAAGGCGCCGGTGCCTCGTTTCCTTCTTTCGCCGGGAACTGCCGTTTCTATGGGAAGTCGAGGGGAGTTGGAGTAATGACAGCGCGTCGCGCGCTTTGGACGCTGTCCAAGGCTGTGGGAAATGGCGAGTGAGAGTGCGAACTTTTTTGTCAGGGTTGCAAGGAGCTGACGACCTTTTTTCGTTGAGGAGGGACAAGCTCTCAAGGGGGGGGGGGGGGGAGGAGGGGTGTTTATTAAAGTCGTTGGGTTCTCAAATGACTCTGCTGTCGAGCTAAGCAATGAGTTTCAGCAGAGACAGCAAAGCCGATGCGGGAGCGCCTTAATGGGTTGCAGATGTAGCAAGTCGCATATGCGAAACAGCGAGCCCTGGGCTCCACCTACTTGTGTGTATGGTGCCATTGCACTGCTGTTGGTAGAATTTGAGCGAGAGCAGATATAGTAAAGCTCTGTCCAAATTTCGAATGGTTTAAAACAAGCCGCGAACAAAAAGTTGAGGAGAGCACGCCGAGCCGCCTTTTAAACCGCCTTTTTCTCACCGGCCTTGTATTTCTGCCCGTCCGTAATAAATTAGTTCTGTATGCAAAGAAGTCGGAGTTGCCGCCCCAACTAGCAACGTGTCGCCGGAAGAGCGAACGAACATCCGAAGTTGTCTTAGCACTGCTATCCGCCGTGTATACGACCACCGGCCAGCGTGCCATCACTGGTTGAGAAAGTTTAAATCCTGCCAACATATTTCCACTTGACCTAACAGCGCAAGTCGGCCATCATTTTTTTCTTGCCCGAAGCGATGACCAAGCCCACCAGTGCGCACCCATTGCGGCTGAAAATACGCACGGGCCGTAGTTACCTCTGTAACATTTGCCCTCCTGGATCCCCTTCGCCTCCCACCGTTTACGTCTGACCGGGCAACGCGATCGTTTTGCAGGCGTTGCCGCCGGCTGTTCGCTGTGAATAGCGCCAGAGTTGGGGATGGCGCAAAAGTGAAAGTTACCCGAACCATTCCGCTCAAAAAAAAAAGAAAATCGAGTTGAAGTAAATGCCATGCAGAGTGACAAACAACAGAGTGCCCTGCCTTTGTTGTATGCCCGGAATCGGAATGAGAGGGCATCGGCCGTTCAAAAAATAAATGGCGGCAAATTTAATCGTGACGACCGCAGCTAGCCCTCAGGAAGCTTACACGACATGCAAATTTTGAGTTCCGCTTATTAATGGATCGTTAAATTGGGATGAGAAAAGTCGAGCTACAGATGCGCTGAATGTCGGGAGAATGCGGAGGTCGCTTTGCAGGGCGCAAAAGGTGCCACAGTATACGCTTCTCTTTCAAGGTACAGTTTTGATAGCTTAGAGCCTAAAGCGTTTCAGAATGATGAGTGAAGCTTCGAGATACATTCAGGCATTCCTTGCCTTTTAATGAGAGGATTCGCTAACAAACGCATAGTACTTAGCGTTACGTCGTTTGTGAACGAACAGACCCCAATATATCTGAATGCTTCACAGGTCCCTAATCTGAGCTGTATATAATTTCTCTTACAGTGTAACATTACCTCCAAGGAATAAAAAACGCAAATAAGCATCCTACCTTATGCACCCTCCACATAATCGTTATCCTCCCATCTCCAGTAGTTTTCCTTTGTTATAGAATCGACCTTTCTGCGAGACCCGCATTTCGTCTTCTAAAGTTTAATATTTTGCTTGTTTGGTTGAGAAACTTCAGTTGTTATCTTTCCTCTGGAGAAAAAAAGAACGGTAATAGAAATCTTAATGTTGTTATAGGGACACACGAGCGACAAAAAAGCGCGTCTTTGTCATTATTCAGGAACACAAAGAGAATACGGCAAGCAGGAAGTAGATAAATAGGGCTGCAGCCTATGCTCACCATGTCTGCAAGGCTGAAACCTGGAACCGGTGATATGCGAAAAATTAGGGCAAAGACGTCCCATTTTCTACCCCATTCTACCCTCAGAATGCGCCCAGCCTTGTCCTTGCCTCCTAAAGAGTGTTTTCTTGCCTCCTGTTCTCGGCATCCAGAAGCTCCCCATGAGATTCCCTTTACTATTATGAACGGCGCTTTGACACTGTCAATTCTTGTTTGAATCAGCGATATTTCCCGAAAGCGTTATACATTTTAGTATCCCGATATACTGCGCGGCATCTATCTTGCAGCGTGGGTTCGATCGTCTCCAATCTGGTCGAGCAATGGTAAAAGGGGACATTTCATGCATTTCATTTTTTCCCTCAGTGCGCTTTTTCTTTTGTTAGTCTCCTCACTTCCAGAAGCCTTTGGCGCGGCTGGTTCCGGCGGCTCCCTAAGTGATCCATCAAATATTCAGGGCAAACAGCGACTAAGACGCAGCGGGATTCGAGACGAGCGAAGGCCGCTTGGGGTCTCTCCGTCTGCCTTGCGCAGCTCTTGCTGGGCGTTGTTTTGTAGAACGAATGGCTCCGCATTTTATTTTTTGCTTAGCTGGTGAGAGGTGGATGATATCAGTTGCATGCATGAGCCCAGAACGTTTACGGCGGAGTTTGTCTGCTTCCGCAGAAAAAGCAAGGCCTTGGGAGATGGGCTTTCAGCGTGCTAGGTATGCCTCCCTTAAATTGCTAGAAAGCTTGAAAGAAGGAATTTTTTTCGTCTACTACAAATTTCACGTGCAACATATCTGCCCCCTGAAATTCCGCCAAAGGACGACCAATCAGTCAGAAGAATGCACAGCTCAATTAGTTTCGTGTGATCATGTCTGGGCGTGATTACTTTGTGTTACTTCTTCAAAATAACCATTCCCGAAACGCCATCGTCTTCCCGTTTATTATCGCTCCAGTCAAACCTCTTCGTCGATTCTGGAAGCAAGCTTGCCAGCATATCCATGCCTTGCCGATCGAATTTAGACGGCCCGAATAGAAGCAACAGGAAACAAACGCAGCGGCATTTTATTCTCTCCAAACACCTCTTATCATCAAAAACGCCTGCGGAGACAATGCTGTCCCTTTTTTTTTGCTTGACAAGAAGGAAGTGGACAGCCTATACGAGCGCGGCCAGTTCATTAGAGCTGCATGAAAAGAAAACCGCGAGTCGGCATTTGTGATATAAAGAAATGCAATTGGACCCGTCCGCCACAAAACGAGGGCGCAGAAAAAAGTTGCATGTTTCTGTATTTTAAAAGGGTCCCATTTCACCCTGTCCACATGCCTAACTTCGGACGCCGTTATCTTCAGCCCGTGCTGTGCTTTGACTCGGCCTGCCCTCTAGTTGCTTCGATGAACTTTTCAATGTGTTTCTCTGCTCGTACAAGCTTATTATCAATTTTGAGGCCTTGACCATTGCGATGGCTCCTGCGGGCAGAGCTTAAAAAATGGTATACCCACGAACTAGTCGGAAAACTGAACCATCTGAGCATAGCTTCTCTAATTGGTACAAAGCGGCGTTTCACGCCAACTTGAAGTATACCTCATAACGGTATTTAACGCTAGCTTCCGTTATGTCTCACACTATCGCTATCAGCAGCAACCTGATGACGCCAACTGCAGGGAAAATGCATCTGCCACGTTTCGCCAATTAACACTGTCCTGCGCCACCTGCGGCCACCGTATCCCTGCAAACTTCTTTATCTCATCCGCCCACCTAACTTTCCGCGCCCCCTGCTAGGCTTGCCTTTCTTGGAATTCATTCTGTTATACTTAAGGACCATAAGTTATCTTGCCTTCGCACTATATTCTCTGCCCAAGACCATTTCTTACTCTTGAATTTGGCTAGGTTGTCATTAAACCACGCTTGTTCCCTCACTCACCTTGCCCTCTTCCTGTCTATTAACGTCACACCCACCGCGGTTGCACCCATCATTTTTTTTTTGCATTTTGCACACCTCTCTTGCGTTGCCCTTAATTTGAGATGAACACTTTTCTTTAGCTCCCCGTTTCTCCCTATAGATGAATACCGGCCTCACGACAAGTATGGGATAAAGAAAAAAAAATCAAGTTCATAGCCACCTCGTAGATGAGAGTGGCAGTAACGTCTCGACTTTGTTACGCACGAATGTAACGCGCACAAACGCTTGACCAAGGTAATGCATTGAGAAAATAACACTTCTGGTTGGCCACTATTGCATTCAAGTACTGCACCCAACTAGGGCCAGCGCCGTATAGCAAGAGTAAAGCGGAATATATATATTTCGTATGCAGAGCGGCCACTCTGAAATATTCATTTCACCGCGGAGTATACGTTTCTGTAAAGTGGCTTCCGAACAAAAAAGAAATAAGCGTACGGTATTGCTCAGACTACACCTTGTAGCCAAATCCAGACAGTGCATACGGACTGATTTATGAATGCTGATACTTATTAGCGAAGACAGCCGTCCATTCGTTACACAGGTTTTCAAGAATTTCAATATCGGAGATTGGGCTCGCCATCGGCCGCCCGGAACGCCACAAATAAGAAAATATCGCCATAACTGCGCGGCGGCGGTTGAAGCAGCAGCCATAAATCAAGAATCAAAAGTATTCGCTGCTCTGTTTTTTGCATGTCATTACGCTTTATTTTGTCCTTTCTTGCCAGGGCCACTCACTGATCGTGAATTCTAAAAATGACTTTCGTTTTGGCCAAGATTCTGCTACGAGTAATTCTCACAATGGCTGTGCGCATTACGGGTGGCGTTTTCTGTTAATCTGTATTTATTTTTGTAAAAGTGCTTGGTTTGACCCAACAAGAACACAAAGAAGTCTGATGCCTCGATTTGTTTAACGTAAGCTTTAATCTGGCTTGTATACGAATCACGGGTTCACTCTAAGTTTGTCACTGAAGCATTTTATGGTGCACACGATATTTCAGGCTACGAAACACAGGGATCAGCAATGTGAAACATCTTTTATTACCAGATGTGGCAAAGGCTCTAGTTGTTACTTAAACATTAAAAAGAAATTTTACTAGAAACATTTCATACTACTGGTGCTAGCGACGCTTAACAGGTACCGTGAAAGTTTCACTATGACTGCCAATGAACCATGGGAAGGCTTTTTGTTCCCCTCCTAGTACTAAGGAGCGAACGTTACGTGTTCAAAGTACTACCCCTTATGAAAAGTGTCTCGGCGATCTATTCTTTACCAGGTACTGGTTCCATCTTCCTTGTTGTCATCTTTCTTTGTAATCTAATTTAGTTTTTGCCTTATAATGATATTAAAATAAAACAAAAGAAGGAAGTGCCTGCACACCATTGCGGCCATTAAGGTAACAGCGAGATAAAATGAGTGTGCGAAAATAATGAAGATCAAACATATGCTCTGAACCTATATCGCACGTATTTCTATTCACGTCGTGCAGAAATGCAGCAGCGCATTTTTCGCTTCATTGGTGGTGGTGGTAGTGGTTTTTTTTATTAAAAATAATAGTAAAAAGGAAGGAAAATATTTTTGCTAGCCCCGGCATCTGCCATCGATACTGAAGCACCTGAACTGGTGCAGCGGAAATAAAGGATAGCCGGCAGAATGGAGAAATGAAGTGAAAGAGGTGAGGGGACAGGAAGAAAGGATAGGGGGAGAAGTAATATGTACAAACTATTTACACAATAAGAAATGTGTCCAGGTTGTGCGCGTGATTAGTTCATTGCAGGGTTTGAATTCTTGTCTCTCATACATATAGGGGCGTAGTAAGAAATCTCTATCACTTCGTCCTAAATATTACAGAAATATGATATTTTTGTTCTTTTTTCAGATTATTATTTTCAGGCGGACCTTTCTGGAGACTGAACCATATCATACATTTACAATGTCTAGTGTTAAATAAACGCCAAGAGGTCAGCGCAGTTGAACGAATGAGTCTAAGGGTGACTTACCCGCCAGCTATTATGGCAGGTTTGGTTTACCATAAACGCTTTGTGCCAAACGTTTTTCTCTATTGGTCAATGAGCAACTACGAAGGCCTCTTCTAAGTGGGGCTCCATTCGAACAGCACTGTTGTACAGATTGCGTTGCTCGAGGGTACATCTACGTCCGGCAGGAACAGTAATCATGCCGGATGTGCCTCAAGTCCATGGCAAGTTTTGCTTGCTGGATGTTTCGGTTGTTTCCGAAACCGTGAAAAGCAATTTGTTCGGCAACAACCTGTTTGTTTGCTCAGCGAAGCACCGGTTTGTCTGTCCTAGGTTTAAGGCACCTTTTTTTACATCACATAATGTTTAAAAAGCGACGTTTCTGGCATCCTCCCTTTTTGGTCATTTGTTTTTCAGTTCAACATTTGGTTTTGCAAGCATTGTTTGATTTTTGCTTCTTGTTTAGACGAGACAATGCACGTGGCTACATTTTTTACAAAGCAAACTCTAAACTGCAACATTTTAAAAACTGGTGACAGGAGCTCTACTCCATAAGCAGTTGTAGTTTTAAGGCCTAATTTTTCATGCCCCAGCGCTAGTGAAGTTTGAAATGCAATCAGCAGTTGTTGCGGGAGGTGATCTGAGAGCGAGCCCCTCTGCTGCAGAATTCATTTTTATGCATTTGTTAGCTAATTAAGGGCTAACTCATGAATTAATCTATTGCTTAACCAAACAAAGAACCAATGATCAAAGTGCCAATTGTTCAGTGATTGATTTGCTTAGCTCCGGGGTAGAAACGCAGTTTTAAGTAATGACACATCATGTTGATGCCTATAAGGTATGCTTTATCGTCTGTATAAACAAGGAAACAATCGGTCAATCAACCAAAATGTTCAATATTTCTTGATCAAATTTATAAGCGGAGGGAAAATTGTCTCCGGTCATGCCATATTATGTCTTGTGTGACATAAGGAAAGACAAAACTTTCAGTTCACAAATGAACGCAATTGATATCATTTTAAAAACATTTTCAAACGAAATAGGTTTCGAATGCGGACGTTTTTTTTAATGGTACGGTCCCCTTTAAAGAGTGCATATCTAAATCCATCATTGCTATCAGTGTTCTATTATTTCGGTCTTCCTAGCTATCATCCTGGCAACGTTCTATTTCTCACAAAAAACAAACAAACAATTCCACTGCTTCTCCTGCTGTTCAAAAACTGCACGCGTCTTCAACAGCTTTCCTGATTGCGGTCATCTCATTAACCAGCTTTTTAGGCTGAAGTAAAAAAAAATCACTCAAAGTAACAAAGAACAGCGACAGTGATTCGCCAAACAAGAACCATCCACAGGGGACAAACATACAAATTCATTAAAAGAACCTCAAATTATCCAAAGCATAACAAAGAAGTTCTGCTTTGGGACTGCAAACTAAGCGTGCTCGAGTGCACTCTTCATGCCGCCTTCATAATTTTCTTCAAAATTTCCTCTTTTTTCTGTTCCTAAAAAATCTTCACACCCGGAAGAAGCTATCCCACTAGTCAGTACACCCATTAGAAAAATAAACCGCGGTGGACAAGGTAGGAACTATGCGAGCGCCACATTATATGTACTCTCGCACGATACTGAATATCAACAGATCCCACTTCTGATCCCCATCGTGTACATGGCCCCGGTAGCCATCTGACACTCAAATCACATCAGGTACCGAGGACTTCATGTTGTATTAAATTTATTCCCCAACCGGCCTTGCCGAGGGAGAACTATTACCTCTCTCCTCCGTATTTGTAGCAGGCAAAATAGTATTTACAGTACATGCAAGCAAAAAGATGGACTTCACCTTTCGCAGACAGAGCACCACCGAAAAGGTTCGCAGGACTATTGCGAGTGAAACTTAATTCCCTTCAATATCTGGGCCGTCCGTAATCCGCAGTGGGGGGGTATGAAAATCTGGTCAACAAATTTTGGAAATCAATTCGTTAGACCCGCCGCCGTGGCCCAGTGGTTAGGGCGCTCGACTACTGATCCGGGGTTCGCGGGTTCTAACCCGACCGGGGCGGCTGTGTTTTTATGGAGGAAAATCGCTAAGGCGCCAGTGTGCTGTGTGATGTCAGGGCACGTTAAAGATCCCCAGGTGGTCGAAATTATTCCGGAGCCCTCCACTACGGCACCCCTTTCTTCCTTTCTTCTTTCACTCCCTCCTTTATCCCTTCCCTTACGGAGCGGTTCAGGTGTCCAACGATATACGAGACAGATACTGCGCCATTTCCTTTCTCCAAAAAAACAATTATTATTATTAGTTTAACGTCAAGAAGATTATTAAGTCTTCATCACCAGATGCATGAAAAAAAATGTTAAAACGCAAAACAGAAACACTGACTCATTACTGAAGTTCATTGTCAGTAGACATGGTCAAAAGAAGGCAAGCGCGGACAAACAAACAACGAAACCAAACGCGCGCTGCGCTACGTGTAATCAAGGTACATGGCGTCACTGTCGTACCTTTCTTTTTTTATTTCAGCCACGTGTTTGGCGCTGTTGCCCCAATATTTTATTAACAATTTTCCCGTTTACGAATAGTTTTGGACATAATAAATATATTTGGTACGCGGAGTATAAGCCAGCACAAAAGTTTCAGAGAGGTCGACGCTCGCTACAATGATTTCACAACAATATCATACAGTAAGTGCCCTGCATAGATGATTGATGATTCACATAATATAATGTGTGCAGAAAACAGCCTGAAAGAACAAGATGGAAAATTTTAGGGCAAATCACAATGACATAGTAGAGTTGGCAGTGTCAAGGTATGAATCAATTCAGAGAAAATATTTAATTAGTGTGGAAGATTATAGCAAACATTTGCGGACCGTTATTCGTCCTGCTTTTAGGCTGAAAGCATATGAAACCGATGCGGGCGGTGTACTTAGGTTGGCTAAATTTTAAACTTCATAAGCGTTGAGTAAGTCAATAATTTTGTCTATTTATTACTTCATTGTGTCTTAAATGCGTAGTTTTATACAGGTGGAGAAAGGCTGTGATTCCAAGTGCTGGAAATATCAGTTAGCAGTACTAAAATAGCAAATAATCAAAAATATTTCCACCATATTTTCATGTGAAGTTGATGCGGCAGTATATTAGTAAATGAAGTGGTACCCTTGATCGAAAAAAAAATGGCAAGTAACAGCCGAAGAAATCAGTACATTGTACAGCATCTGCTTAATATGCTTCGGCATTAAGCATCGCATTCAGGACAAGATGGCAACCACCTTATACAATTTGTCTCTGGCTATATAGACGTGTTCATTCCGTGAGAAATTTACAGTCGGAAGGTCTCCTACAATTTTGACTATGGGAACAATTTGAATGTGTAATGAACCCATGTTCAGGCAATGTGGCGGGGCGTCAGTCATCTTATCGCTTAGTCTATAAAGCCCAGCTCAAAGTTTTTTCTTGTTTATGATGCAAGAAAATGCCTCTGGTCGCGAGTGCTGTCAGTAAGCACCGCGACACTGATGCACTGTCACAATGCATCTTCTTGAGCCATTTGTAAATTATAAAATATTTTCAAGCCGCGAAGAGTCCATGCGTAGTTTAGCAAGCACTTAAATAGTATGATGAGATATTACAATTGGCAGCGAGGTGCTGGAAGTGGTAAAGGAATACTTCTACTTAGGACAGGTAGCGACAGCTGATCCGGATCCAGAGAGAGAAATAACTAGAAGGACAAGAATGGGGTGGAGCACGTTCTCTCAGAGCATGAATGGCAGTTTACCAATTCCCCTCAAGAGATAACTGTACAACCGCTGTACCTTACCGGTACTCGCCTACGGGGCAGAAACGTGGAGGCTAACGAAAAGGGTTCATCTAAAGTGAAGGACAACGCAGCGAGCAATGGAAAGAATTATGATAGGTGTAACGTTAAGAGACCGGAAGCGGGCAGAGTGGGTGAGGGAACAAACGCAAGTTAATGACATCCTACTCGAAATCAAGAGGAAGAAATTGGCTTGGGCAGGGCATGTAATGCGAAGGCAAGATGAACGCTGGTCTTTGAGGGTAGTGGATTGGATTCTAAGATAAGTCTAGCATCTCAGGGGGCGGCAGAAGGTTAGATGGGTGGATAAGATTAGGAAGTTTGCAGGCATGCAGTTTGAAGGAGGGTAATTGCAGGCAGGAAGTTTGCAGGGCGCAGCTGGCTAAGGACAGGGTTAATTAGAGGAACGTGAGGGAGGCCTTTGATCTGCAGTGGGTGTAGTCAGGCTGATGATGATGATGAGTAGATTTAAGCTAGGGAAGAGTGTCAAAAGTTCACACGGAACATTACTTATCTCGGAACGAGACACCATTGTGGTTATTGTCACCTAAAAGCTGTAAAATTCAGTAATTCCAGATTTGTTGCACCTCATGAGGAATCCTCATAAACAACTCGCAAACACGAGACGAACCATTCTGTTATGAGCCGGTATCTCAGCCACCGCGCACACAAGCAGGCGAAGGTTTCTTGTGTGCATGGTGGCAGGGATAGCGTCTGGATACCATGACACCGTTTCTAACAGATGCCGTGTCTGACAGAAGACGGCGTGTGTGCGTGGTGGCATGATGCAGCGTGCACATGATGGCTACTGTTTATTTTGGAGTATTGCATTCGCACTGCAACGCTTGCTTTTGTTGTCAAACTTCGCATGCTCATTAGACGCGATGGCAGAATATCGCGCCGCCGAATTTCTAGAAGTCGAGGCACAATTTCCGCGAACAAAAGAGGTGGCGATATCTGAGGAACTTTACGTACAATGCAAATCGGTGCTGTATCTCCTGACCCGTGGCTCCTCGTTACGTTAGGCCGCAGGAGCCTAAGGACGGGAGCCCGAAACAGGCAATATTTTCTGCTACTGGACAAGGAACAGAAGAAACCGCTGGAGGAGGTAGCACGCCCGCCCGATGCTAATGAGAGAGCAAAGCAATACTTTCTGCCAGGCGAACGTTTTCATTTCGGCGTTCTCACAATGGCAACCACTGAACGGCGCCCACGGTATCTTCTTATACTGCTGCCATTTGTTTGGAAACAGTACAAATCGGCCCTCATCAGCGATTCATGGCGTCGTTCAGGAATACAAATGCCCTTTTCGCAATGAAAGTTTCTCCCAAGCAGATATAAATTCTCTGAACGCTTTATGCCGGACAAAGCGCTGCCAAGATTTTCTCCTTCGAGTTCGTCATTAAGGTTAACTATCGGTGCTGCAAGAATAAGAGCGTAAGAGGAGGGGGTGCACTAATTTCGAGCGCATTCGACCTTTCGGAGTTTTGCCCGAAGGTCAGCTCTATCAGAAACACCCCTGCTTGGAGCGGAGGTTCAATCACTCTGCTCTCTCAGAAAACAGGAACCACTTTGCGCAAAATGGCCGCATTGAACGATGGAGGGTTGTTTATGCCAAAGCCTTCGCAAATGTGTGCAAGTAAAAAGCAGCGCATAAACCAGGAGGAACTTTGTGAGCTAAGCTTCGCTATTCTGACTCTATGCGTAACGAAAGCAAGGAATGCCTTTCGGGCTTCTCAATTTTTTTTCTTTGCCGTCGCTCGCGATTATCAACTCCGATTCATTCAAACGTCTACATGCGCGCCCCGCACGTAATCTCTTTGCTTTGCGTAGATGTACACAGGTTTTGATAATGTGTCACGGGCATTGCCTTTAAGGGCGAACTAGTTAGTGTGGTTGTCCAATCAGCAGTATAGATAAATTCTGTTAGAGCACTGTTGGTGTCAATGCAAATCCGCTTTAGGTAATGTGATGCCGAAATAGGACCTCCTAGACATATTTTCCTCTAGGTCGGCAAAGACCGCTTAAATCACGTTACCACAGACAGCATTTTCTCAAAACTGTCAACTACCTGGCCAGTCTGGATAAGATTTTCTTTGGTGACGTGTTCAGGACGAGAATTTCAGGCTATGAAATTCTACTGAGACGTCGACACCGTTTATATCGCAGGAGTTTACATATGCAGCTACGGCTACATCAGTTTCACGAATATGCAATTATCGAAACTTAAGCTTCTGTAGAAGAAGCTTTCCTCGAAGCAAGGACGTCCACCGTCGGAAACTGAAACAAATTCTTTGAGAAATTCACATCGCTGAGATTCCTGGAGCTAAAACCGCCGCTATAATGCTACCGCGTACTTCTGCTTGACCTGTGCGTTCTTTTGAAGTGAACCTGAAAATGATAATTATTTGAAACAGACAAGAGAACAAAGTTTTTTTGCAGTCGATATACACGCAGTGATTTCGTTCGGAAACTGCTTACACCGACCAAAATAATCCACAATGGTTGGCCTAGACAATTTTACTTGTTTCTATTCATGGCGTATTAGCAATGAGTATAATGCTTTTAGTCTTTTACACGAATAGAACATCGGTTTCCTTTGACGCAATTCTTCCTGCTCTACTTTAAACGCAGGGCTTAAAGGAGTATACTTTATCAACAGATGAAAAGAAATAAATGTCAGTGCGCATGCCATTCTTCTTTAAATACAGCCCTTCACCGATGACGGCTCAAAAAAAGGAACATCAGTCACTTGAGACGCATCGCCATAAGGAAAGAAATATTAAGCATTACTCACAGTTGCCCATCCTTCCATCGTACGACTTTGATATTCCCATGTACATAGAGGAAAACGTCTACACATAGAACATTGCAAGGAGGCAAAGCTCAGCATTGTTTTTGTGCGTAAAACGTATAGAGTATTGCTGTCGTTCGTCCTGGAATTTGAGGAATTTTAAACACGACCTGTAAAGCATGTATTTTGTTACTGACCGACTTAATTCCAAGAAGCTCATCCAACGCAGGAATTAAATGCATATATTTATAGTACGATTTATAAAAACAACCTTTCCTGCTTGGACGTACACAGGAACACAAATCAAAAGATACAAAGAACGCAAAAAAAAGATGGCAAAGGCACGTAGTTGAAAACACCACAAACAAAACATAACATTGGATGCCCTCACACAGAGACGCGCATATAAAGACCGCGTTCAATATTTGTGCACTAGGCGGTAACAAGCGAAAGAAAAACGCGCATTGAACGCAACTTGTCTGCACTGATCTAATTTGTTGGTAACGCGCAGTTTTCATGCTTTTCATCCATCCTCGCCTCTTTCTGTTTTCTTACACGGCCTCTTCGAAAGCCATTGTATGCCTTTGTTCTACCGGTGTACCCTTAACTGATGGTGTCGAACCGGAGCCTTTCCAGCGGCGGGTCAGTACCCTCAGCGAACGAGAGAAGACGCGCTGTAATCCATTTAGCCGGCAGTCAGTCGCCGGCGAGCCAGGAAAACCATTTGCTGGCAAGTGTCTGTCCGAAGCACCGTGGATTCCCACGTGTCGATGCGATTACCACCGGAAGTGCGAAGGCCGACAACTGACGCTTTCCCTCTAAGTTCGTAACCCCTACCACACATTGCTTTCTCTTTCTTGCGTGCTGCAGATGCTGCAAAGCGCTGGAGCCAGCATACGCTCAAATAAGCGGTGCGTTTCTCATTTTTTCCACTCTTTCTTTTTGACCGCAGGGGCGTAGCGAACTGGGAGATTTCGCGTTATTTTCATCTGCACGGTATCGACTTGCCGACAAGCCCCCGCACTACACTCCCCCCCCCCCCCCTCCCAGCTTTTCTTGTCGGTCGCTTGATTCTCGGCCATTGAGAGTGATGAAGGAAGAGTGGCATTATTTGGAGGTCAGTAATATGCCTTGCTATCCTCCGGTCTTTTCCTGCGTGTTTATGTGCATCTGCCACTTTCAACTGTATTAAGTTCCTCTGTCAGTGTATTTTTCTATTTTTTCAAGGAAGGTTGGGAAGAGAGTGCTGTTCCTCTCTGTAAACTCTTTCCGAATATATTCTACTGCAGCGGGCCCAGAGAGCCTTGATATCAACTTTACCAACTATTCAGCGGATAGCACGCTGAGGCGAAGGTTATTTTCCCAGTTGAGACTAAATTAGGATGACAGTAAACATAGCCAGGAGAAACAGAGTGGGCTGGACTTTTGAGGTGACCCGCCTGGGTCGAATTCGTGGTAATGATGTCGTTTATATCTTGGTGCATTAAAATCCTTCCGACCGAATCTACGTATACCTCTCCATTTCACTGACAGGCACCAGCAAATTTATATGAGAAAAAATTGTAACGAATTCGTCTGTTATTGGCACTCAAATTTGAGCATGTCATGTTTTGCACAAGCCCTATTAGGGCGCGTATTGCTTGGCTTAATGAGAACAATGACACCCAATAACAAATCAATACTAACTGGGCCTAGGAAGAGGGACATCATATAATACGGCAACAATTGTTGCGTGTACATACAAGTATGCCAGCTGTTCTTACCTTGACAGCCAATCCCACCGCTACCCCACCCCTATCAGCATATCAGTCCACCGCACCGCAGGCATTGAAAAAAAAAGCTCATTGTGAGTGCATGAAAGGAAAATGGTGAAAACAGTTTTTATTGGGAACCAAGCCGCCTTTTCATTTCTTTACCCGATCCATAAAAAAAAAACGCCAAATCTGACTAATCTGGAACTCAGCGCTGAATATCGTCTTCACAAACCTCACTTGTCTCATTTACACGAGGGCCGCGAGAGGAGAGGCTCCAGGCAATTCATTCCCATCGCATAGTTTTAGGTAGAAACCGTACGAGTGCGGTGGCTTCCCTCTATTATATTGGTTACATAGAGGATGGGCAGGAAAGTGCAACTGGGGGTCTTTGTAAATACCGCAGCCAAACTTCCAACCGAAATACCAAGCCTTGTTTCGGAACCGGATTGCAGCTTCGGCCAAACGCAGACACACCTCGTACAAGATTTTTGAAATACGAGAGAGTCGGAGGGAGCTAATATTCGAGGCTGGAAAAGAGCGCCATAAATTAGAGCAGCCGAGACAAATAGGGCAAGCACCCAAGCAAGGAACGCCTAGCCAGGCGGCGTGTTCAGATAGCAGATAGCAAAAGCAGCAGCATAACCAGTACCACCACCAAAACAGCTTCGACAGGGAGAGGGACGATGGTGAAGAGAATTCAAAGATAGTGTATTTAGGGGTATGACGGGGTGGCAATGGCAATACCTGGCGGGATTTCCGCTGCAAGAAGAGCAAGGCTTCGATACCGGGGTTGCACTTGTCATTAGTCTTCTGGTACTCAGGACCAAGAATAATAGAGAGGTTTAGTTTCAGGTACGTAGAGGATTCACGTACGCGAACGTGAGAAGTCTACGTAGCCTGCACGCAGGTCGTTTGAAACCCTTATAGTTACGCGTACGCGACGCACGCCGCGCGTTACCCCTAGCGCCATCTACTAAGAAACACAGACACGGGTTGTAGCCTAAAGCATCCAGGACAAGTCTTTAAGCCAAGCCATTCGGTCTGTTCTCGTGTTTGACGGTTTACCTATGTTTGGCTGGTTTGGGACTCTCTCAGTTCGAGATCTCGCGAGACCGTTGCTATGACGACGACCAGCGCTACTTCGTCAGGCTTAACAACTGAAAAATCGCCCTTCTGTCTGAAAAACAAAAGCTATTTCTCGCTTGAAACCTTATGCTAGGGTAAGAATGGGCAAATCGAAGGTGAATACAACAGTTTAGAACCCGATTTCGCGTCGAGGGATTAGCGACGAAGCTGTTATCGCTGTGAAGCGGCGGGCAGGGCGCCGCCATGTGTGTCAACGCTACGTACGCAAGCAACGCAAAGACCGCAACGTAAAAATCCGAATCTCACGTACGTACGTGAGACTCGCGCATACCCCTTGCGTTCTGCGCATGCGCACTGGTCGCCAGCAAGAGCTCTACGTACGTGAAGCCTCTACGTACGTGAAACTAAATGTCTCTAATAACGGCTGCTGCGCAGCTGGACCGTACGTCTTCTGCCTGCGCCCGATAGAGCGCTGCGTTTTTTGTGAACGCCGATACAGTGAGGGGGAATAGAAGTCTCTCGAAGTCACATTGAGCTGAAGTTGTGGGGAGGCTAGAAGTTTGAAAGCTTGAAACTTTGAAAGTTTGTTTATTAGCACAAAGCATGAAGTACGAACACAGCTTAAGGGATCAAACAAAAAAAATTAAGGGTCCCCACCACTGTAAAGCTAGCACATATATTGTAGACGACAGAAATAAATAACGCAACTTATTAGCAGTAAACATTTTACAACAGTAGGCACTGAGCACTAGTGAAAACATCAAGGAAGCATTTAATTTTTTTTAACTAAGAACGCAAACCAAAGCACTAAAGAATGTAGACTAGGACGAATGCAGTAGAATAAGATTTAAGTTATTTTGAAAGGCATCAGGAGTAGGCGAAATCTGAACTTGATAATCAAGACTATTCCACAAATGGGTGCCCATAAATTCTAGTATTTTTCGACCGTAATTAGTGTGTATTATAAGAAACAAGAATCGATGTCTTGTATTGACATCGTGCATAGTGAGCGACGAAAACATAATGTTGTTAAATTTAGTGTGTTGTATATGAGGTGATAAATTAAGGAAGCAGTACTATAAGTTAGCAAGTCGTATAAGGTTAGGATACCCAGAACAGCAAGTAATTCATCCGGATGTTAATACTGAATCCCTCTGTTCATGTACACTTTTTATCACATGTGTCTAGACTGCGAAATTGCTGTGCAGCGGAGCAAAAGAAAGCCCTATTGGAGCCCAGCTGCTCTGTTGGAAGCCGGGAGCATCAATCCCATCCACTTATATGTCAATACGGTTGTGAAAGAACGCAAACGTGGCCTGTAGAAAGTTGCGAGATGCATAAAATTTCGCAGTCTGCTTCACAAAGGACAGCTCGACCGCTAAAGACGCACGCCCTCTCATGACTGTATTTGTTCGCGTAATTCAGCGAGTTCTTAGTGAATTACGGGACGATTTACGATTACCTCCGCCGCACAATCAAGTGACCTTTAATTGTATACAGAAAAAGTGTTAATGACAAAAGGCTTACTATTTCCGTGTATTTTTTCCCGATTGCAGTTCCTGTATCGTTCAAGTTTATTGGAAAGCAAAAATTGTTGGCTCCCAAACATAGTCCTTACTGTCGCCATTAGTTCGCATGCAGCAACTGCCACATGGTAGAAGCAGTGCCTTATTCCCACCGGTAAGAAGGACGCGAAGCAAGTGTTGATTGCGTAACTCTAGACTCCATTAAAATCTCAATGGAAGACGCCCTAGTAGGCCTGTAATTCTACGTCAACTTTCAGGACTTCATTACACAGTACGCCGCATGGCGCCGCATACCATTCCCCGCAGAGGTGCTTTGGCGGCCGTGGTGCTGAGTTGAGGAGCTCAATATTACGGGCTGCCGCATCTCAGTCTGGTCGAAATTCAAGCACTGCAGTGTGATGCCTGGCGACAGTGCATGTTAGGGAAACCTGGCCTTCAAACGTTCCCTACTGATGCCTTGTCTCTTAGCTCTGTACGCATGATGCATCATCTGCACCAAAGCAGCGGCTTCTGCACACAATTCTAAAGGGTACCTGTGGAGTTCGCTGACCTTTCCGCAAAATCATTGGTCTTATGTTCGCAAGGAATGCCGCTCGGAAGTCGCCAACAAAGGGACCCGTCCCGTCCCGGCCTCCCCTGCTTGCGGCGGACGTCCTTGTTTACTCCGCGCCATCACGGGCATGACCCGCCGGGAAGAACCCTAGCGAGATACAGCTGTTGATATGTGTGCGTTGCCAAGGGGTTGCCAAGGCTTCGGGAATGAAGGAGATACGGCTGGGTATGAGCCGAGTGACCATGAAACCCATTATTCCCGTAATGACTGGCTTCTTGTCTTTTGATGTGTTTTGTAAACAACTTCTGTGATCGTCTTCTCGGCATATGTCTGTCGCCTGTGCGAAAGAGAAAACAGATGACAATGTTAGGAAAGTAGTAACTTCTGTGCCGTGGGTACCGTGGGAAAGGGTGGTCACATTTGTGCTGTTTGCTTATTTTATGGGAACCTCTCCTTCCCCAAATGTTTAATCAGTACTCTTTCCCCAATCTGTGATTAGTTGGCGGAAACCTTATTTTCCTTTCTCTAACCACTGACTGGTTAGGTGAGCTGCTTGTAATCTTATTGGTTGCTGTCCTTGCTAAGGGCGGAGACAAATAGTTTAAAAACAAGCGCTCTGGGTTGAACGAGGGCTGAATTCGTCTGATCAACTGTTTAGTCATGTAAATAGTATTTTCCTTGATTCTTTCTTCTTGTTTTATTTATTTTGTACATAAATAGTTAACCTCCTCTTTTCCTCGAGTAACGTGAATGTTTGAGAGTTAGTACCCCCAGGTCATCATAGAACCCAGATTTCATTATCAACAAGGTGTTTCCTCTCATTGCCACCTGAAGGAGATTGCAACTGGCGCTATCTACTTCAGGTGCAAAAAACAAATTTGCTATACATACAAGGGAACTGCTGTACTTGGGCGCGAATGAGAAGTCAGGAATTATTTCTGAAGAAATAATTCACGCAATGCTTCATTAGTAGGGTTATTTATATCTTTACATCCATTTAAAATTATTGGAAGATACGGCTATAATGCTTGTAACTTATAGTCAGTGCGAAAAGGGGGAATTACCCAAGTGTCTGTGTTGCGAGTATTAACTGTGTGGTCGTTCCGTTTCCATAGCTCAGTGCCTTCTATCATTGACCAAAATGAAAACAACAGATAAAATTAAAGCAATATACGGAATTCAGACATACGTTGAATTCTTAACAGACTGAACGTTTCAAAAGCTTGCCGTGTGTGGATTAGGTAATGAAGATTGGCAATGTGACGTATGGCTTTCTGTTGAAGAAGGTAAAATTTTTCTAGGTTGGTTTTAGTGGTTGGCAACCAAACTAATGAGCAATAGCTCATTTGCGACACAAATAGTGTATTATATATTTGAAGATTTATTTTAGCTGGAAGGAATGCGCGGCAACGAGCAATTTGCACCTGTCACCAACGAGAGATTTTTGTTAACTTCTCGACATGCGAATTCCATGTAAGGTGGGAAGAAAATGTTACTCCTTTTATGGTGTGTTCGTGAACAATTTCAATTTCTTTACCACCACAAGTGATGTTTTTCTAGGCGAAAATTTTTGTTTCTTGCACGAAATGACATATCTTTCGTTTTTTCAGGATCAATTTTTAGTAGATTAACATCAGACCATTCGTGGAGCCGATCAAGAAGTTGATTACACGTGGTGACTAGCTCATTCACATCAGGACCAGAGAACCAAATCGTGCAGTCGTCAGCGTCAATAACGAATTTTAAACCTTTGTTCCTTTCCCTTACCACTGATTAGTGAGGTGAGTCGCTTGTAATCTTATTGGTTGCTGTCTCCGCTAAGGGCGGAGACAGAGGGTTTAAAAACAAGCGCTCTGGGTTGAACGAGGGCTGAATAATGGTTTAGTCATATATATAGTTTTCTCCTTGCTTTGTTTCTTCTTGTTTTTTGTGTTGTAAATTAATAGTTAACCTTCTCCTTTCCTCGAGTAACGTGGAATGTTTGCGAGTTAGTACCATCAGGTCATCAAGAAACCCCGATTTAATCATCGACAAGGTGTTTCCTCTCATCGCCACCTGAAGGGGATTGCAACTGTTGTAATCTGAAGAGGGGAAACTCAACTGTACCCTCACATCTAGGTGTCATAGGCGGCGAGGTAGCCGACAGTCTTGCCCGTAAAGCGCTGTAAGGTAATTCATCAAGAAAAGTCCCTCAAGATGCCAAGAGACTCTTCAGAGGAACGGTGCTCAGCCATTTCAGTACCCTGTGGAGTTCACCCACAGGCCATGTGTGACCAAAAAACTAGAAATATCCCAGGCCACATTAATACATTATGTTCGCGCGGGGTATGCTCATACCCTTGCATGGATATATATAAGACGGGTCTGGCATGCGTTCCACTGTGTTCCACATGTGATGTGCGGTTATCAGAAGTGGGCAAACGCCCTCATTTTTACTTTTCCGCCCTCACCCTCGCTTTTGAATCTATAGCCCTCAATGACCATTGCCCTCGTTTTGAAAAGTTATCCTGCCCTCCCTCGCCCTCACTTTCATGTCGAAAAGTTTTCTTGTCCTTCCTCGCCGTCACACCGTCGGCTCTCCCTCATCCTCATTAGCAGTCGCTTTAAAACGAGTTATTTTTGTAGTCGGCAACTTCTGTCGATATTAGTGAGAAAAAAACATATAAGACAAGCCCTCAAGGCACTATCGGACGAGAGGCCAGATGCTTACGAGTACGTCTCTGTGTGTGTGTGTTGTTTGAGCTAATACGTGAGACAAAACCGACAGATGTACGAGTTTAGCGCCAAAAATATCACACTGCCTTTACTTCTAGAACGCGCTGCGTGCATACATGTGCCCTGCGCCTACAACATTTCATTGTTATTTATATGCACTGCTAAAATGAGTCGCGTTGTTGTGTCGGTGAACAAAAATTAATGTACGCCAAGAATATTTATAGGACAGTGCAGTAGCGTTTACCAGAATAAATACAATAAGTTCTAAGCACAAAATAGACTCACAACAAAGAAAATTTGTAGGTCGAATAATTACCATTACCCGATGACTTTGCAATAGCACTGATTCTTCTGAATTTCACTGCTTCTAATCTCCCCCCATTTCGTGCGGTTTACAGCATGGTCACCTGATGACGCTTCGACGAGCACGGATGGAAGATGAAGACCTCGCTTTCAAACTACAGCGTGAGAGACTGGCAGTTCAACACGCGTGAACGCGGGTACGTGACGATGATGACATTACAAGCACAGTTCGAGAGCTCGGCAGTTCGTTCGGGCAGGATGTTAAGATTTCTCCCAACTGATTTTTCACCCGAGGAAGGTGTATAAACCGGAGTGGCACTCCCTCTTGGTGATGCGCTCAGCCTTACCCGGCGTGTAGTGCTCTGTTGCTCTGTCTTTTTTGCGATGCTTTTGTGGCGTTTGCTAAAATCATTGTAAATAATTTAGTTAATGTAAATACAATATATTTTCAATGTAATAAATGTCATGCTTAAAAAAGCTGTAGTGTTTGCGTAGTGGTCTGAAGCAGCTGGGAGTGGAACTTATTTTTTAGCGCCGCCGGGGGTTCGGATCCGACTCCCCCAGCTATAAATTTTTTTTTGTTATTTTTTAGTGACTTCACCCTTGCGCTGCTGGCTTTACGCTGCAGTGAGGCATTTATGCTGTCGTTTAAAATAAAACCTTATTCAGGCCACTTGAAAACCAAGCAGGCCGCTAAAATGCAGCATTTAGGCTGAGTAATGGTAGTCACTAACGCCCCGAATCTTGAGTGAAAGATTACAGTGGTTGCCATTTTAGCGCCATAGCGCTTCCACTCCGCCGAAAAGCGGCTCTCTGTCTGACCGAAGCCTACTTCAAGCAAGCTGGCCTGGTCACGTGACGTTATGACGTCATCACAAGCTGCCCACCAGACTGTCAGCAAACTGACCACCGTGGCAGTTCAATTATTGATTAGTCGCGAGAGTTTCCTCAGGAAGAACATGGGTCGCACAAGCCCCACCGATCGCAGTACCTGCCATCGTGGGGCAGCGGCGCGTAGCTTAACCGCTGCAGCTCTGCGAAAGCAGCGGAATCAGGACTCACAAGGATCTGTAAATGTAAAGAATGGCCAGTTCTACCGCGGTGAAAGTTTAATATAATGCAATAACACGCAAACCTACATCACATGATACATCAACCAAAGTAAGCCAGTTCAGGTCAAGCAAAAGCATTTCTAGTCAAGATAAACCATGCAAAAACCAGGGCTTATGGCGCTAGCGCACGATAATTTGTGGTTAAGTCCAAGCGAAATCACGCGTGATTTTTTTTTCTTGCACGTCTACGCATTAATTGCCCACACGCTGAGTGTCAATTCCCTACTATGCCTGAAAGAAATTTGGTTCATTAAATCAGGCGCGCGAGTACGTGGTCATGCGTCGCGCCAAGGACAGAAATAAACCGAGATGTTTTGTGTTGTTTGGAGAGTAGTACAACTTTTTCTTTCTTAGCACATCGTAAATCGCAAGGTGGAGCGAGCGATGATTTAGACCAAGTCGGTTAAGCTGATGCTTTATTTCCATGGTAACAGTGGTTGGCTTTGCCCACCGCATTGCGGCACCGCTTTTCTATGCCGAAATTCCAGGAAAAATAGCAAATAGGAAGAAGATACAAGTGTACTGAACTACTCACAGTGTGAATGAAAAAAGTTCCACACCAATGCCGCCAACAGGCTCTGATTTGACAGTGGAATTTTGTAGAAGCATTTTTTGCGCTGAAGCCAGTTTTTTGAAACCTCACTGAGCTGAAATCGGACGTGGCTCCGGGAAACAAGGCTTAGAACTTTGGAATTCAACAGCATTACTTGGTATAATTTCTACATGTTTTACTCGACAATCTGATCATCTGAGAGACTCGGGGCTAATAATGAAAATTATGACTGCAGTACCGGGGTTTCCGTTGGTCCGGCGGCCACCCGCAATGCCCGGCTAGTGCCCCTTTGTTAGAGCACTAGACCGGATGCTTCAAATAACACTTTTCAGAATTTTAAAAAAAGACTTTTTAAGTTAAAACAGCACTTTTTTCGGCATAGAATTGTCAGCGGTGTAGTACATCGCGGCGACGGAGAAGGCGTGCGGCTCCCCGTCTTTCGTGTTCGCCTCGTGTACCTCCAGTCTGCAGAAACTACATCTTACCTGAGAACTTTCACCCTAATGACTAGCATTTTTAACGGTAATACATAACGGGCTCCATAGACAAAAAAAGTTAGACCTGAATACGGTTGGGGCTACCATCCTCGCCTTCAAGAAGTGCATCTTGCCCTCCCTCCTCCTCACGCCATCATATCTTCGCTCCCTCGTCCTCACATGACCATGTCTTTCATCTCTCACCATCGTCCTCATGAATTTTCATGTGTCCATCTTCTTCACCCTCACCTCACCGAGTGAGATCCTCATGAGATGAGAGTGAGGACTCTCATGAGGGTTCGCATCATGAGAATGCCCCCCTCTGGTGGTGATATACAAGGTTATCTTACGTGCTGCCCAGTGTGCAACGTGGAAAGGTGTGTTTGTTCGCTTCCCTCAAGAATACATGAGCCCCTCACACTTCCCTTCAGGACATGGCCTACTCGAGCGGAAAACAGTCATGTAGATAGGAGGCTTCATGCTTCTTTAAAGTTCCTCCAGTACTCGGACTCGTATTCCAAATGGTGACATCAGGAGTTGACTAATGACTATTATGGGTGATTGTGTTGACACCTACGTAGATCAGTGAGGTCTTAGGTATGTTTCTCAGTAGTGAACCTTATGTAGTATGTAAGTGGCGCTACGGTGGAGAAATTGCCGGTAGAATCCGGAAGGCTAACCCCAGCTGTAGCTTGCAACAACATCCACCTCAACCCGGGTGGTAGAAATTTATCTCTAAGCTTCCATTCAGGCGTCCCTATAGCCCAGTTGCAGTTCCGGGACATTAACCAACCATGTCATTGCGTATGTTGCGTATATGCTAATGTATATAGTATTCATATACACTGTATACCGCATGTGATCAGCATATATGCTCTATACAGTTTTTAGCCCCCAAATGGAATGAAGTACGTCGGAAACCTCAATGCACTTGAGCGTATTGCCAGCATTGTAGTGTTTTCCATGCCATTAAAATTAGTTTTTGTTGTTTTAGGCACGTTATCATTTGGTGGCCAGTTACTCCATCGTAGTGGCCCGTTATAGTCTGCGATTCTGCTGTGCGGCAAGCATTGCGTCCTGCCACACAATAAAACCGAGAATTAAGAAAGAATTTCACAGGTCACAGCACAAACAATTCAAAGCGCACTGTTGTACGTGCCCTGTGATAGGTGATGGTATTTCCTGAAAGTCACAAAATGTCTCATTAGAAGCATCAGAAACCAAACCCGTATTTTCTACAGTGGCCAGTATTTTTTACAGGAGGAAATATCATAGGTAGACGATAGATCACTTTCATATCGATATGCTCCTAAGGATAGGGACCGCGGCATGTGCAGCCTGCACCAATGATCGTTCGCTTGCCGCAAATAAACGAGGCGCTCCCTCTGCCTGCGCTTAACGCGGAGGCTGTCATTACTCTCCTCAACTTTCTGGCCGTCATTTCCGCTTTCTTATGCGTCTGGTCTTGGCTGGTTAGCAAGCTTTCGTGGTGTCCACCGCTCTCTGAAATTGTATGTGTTTCTCTTTTATCACGACTTTTCATTTGGACCCTTTCCCCGCTACTCCAGCGTCCGCTGCCATCGACACAGCCGAAGTAGGAATCACACACGCAAACAGAACTGCGCTTGTTGTGTTCCCTTCTCGTCCGTGTCTTTTTGTGCGCAGTACCCCCTTTTATTTACTAAGAGCCATAGCTTGGACAGCAGCTTCTGCGTAACTAAGTTCTATATTTTAAGGTCGTGCAGGGCCAGTCTTCAATTTATCTCTTTACGTGAGCCACTGCGAAAGCATCGTCGTCGTTCTTGAGTTCCAAAAACAGTAACTGATGCAGTCGTATAATAGCACGTGTAAAGAGCGAGGGGTATTTCGAGAGCAGCCCGGCCGGATTTTGTCCCAAGCCAGAAGAACCAACGCGATATATTCCCTACGCTCGGCTCTACTTCTGGCGCTTACCTTAACGCCAACAATCATTCTGACGACACGGCTTATCACTTCGTTGGCCCCGCAAGCGGTGGAATGACTTCTCTGACATAGTTTTAGCCACGGGCAACTATTTAGGCGCCGTTCGAGAATATCGTAAGTTTTGTAGCTGCCTTATCATGAAGGTTCGTGTCGCCTTCAAATTCTTCGTCCTCATGAGTGACCGATGTTCGTATCTTTGACGAACTGCCACACGCAGTTGTTGCTACTGCCGCCGCCGAGTTTGTTTCATTTGCGGGCAGTACTTTTCCACGTCTGCGCCATACGTCTGCGCTACATGTTCGCCATACAAGGCGCGTGACAGTATAAACAGAGGGCTAATGGCAGACCGACCAAAGATTCAAGAGACATATCTTAAAACGTTGGCCGGCCGTGGAAGTTCCTCGCAGGCCTGCGCGTCCGCAGTCGGCTGTACATGGACGGGCGGCTACTGTTCACAAAACTTGTTCTCATGCGGTCATACATAACGACGCAGCGTGCAGCCATCGTCGCAGGTGAGAGCAGAATCATACGCCAGGGCGCTGTCCTCAAGACGTATGTACGTTGCTGCCGCTGCCTCGCCCCTCGATCTGCTTTTCACGATCGATGCAACGGCGAAAGACTAGTTTCCATCGCGGACCATAGGGCGGTGCGCATAAACAAGGAAGCATACAGATGGTGGCGCAAAAGCAAGCCATAGGAGCAGCAACGAGGCGCGCGGTGAGGCAGACCAGAGTCGATCCGCCTTGTCGGATCCGAGGCTATAAAAGCCGGCAGAGCCAGGAAAAATGAACTTGACAGCCAGAAACGGCAGCACCGACCTCTTCTGAACGGTCGCTCTCACTACCGCGCGTGCAGCATCACAGCGGGCGAGGTCCCGCCCGTGGAAAGGACTGCGTCTTTTCTGCCGTTCTTTTCTGTCTTTCAATCACAGTTTTGCCTCTCTTTCAACGTAGTGTTCCTGTATTTGTGTTTTTATTCCTGCCAGCTCTGTCTCTACTTCCTGTTTTAACACGATCGCGCAAAGGGGGTCGTTGTCGCACATAATCCGGCGTCGTTTACCGTAAGCGAAAAGTCCACGAAAATTCCGCAGAGAAGCAACCTTGCTGACAGGTGGGCTCACTAGTTAAGGTTAACCTTGTGGCTTTTTCATAACCTGCCTACCCGATTGTGAGGAAACTGCGCACCGTGGCAGGTGGCTGGTAATGACTGGTCACTAGAGGTTGTTTGGCAAGAGAAACCTGGGCGCACAAGCCCTACCAGTGCAGCATCTGCAATCGAAGGGGAGTGGCGTATCGCTTAACCGCTGCACCACTGCGCCAGGAGGAGTATTAGGACTCCCAGTGGTCTATGAATGTTAAGTAGAGAATGGCCAATTGTGCTTATATGGACATGCATTAACCCTTAAGGCGGAGCTTATGTGTCGCCTCCAATTGTTATCCATATCAACCAAAGCGAAGAACTTGCATGGGAGTGAACATTTTGCTTGGGTTATCGCTTCTTTTTGGATCGGACATTAATTACTCGTTTGATTATATTGTTGCCGAGAGGAAATGAGGCTTGATTTGATTTACTTTCCTGTATACTGTGCGGATAGCTCACCGGAGGCGTTTTTTGTGTGCTGCCTCGGGTCAAAAGACAGAGACAATGTGCTCGCCAGGCGACTCAAACTTGTCAAGAACAAGAAAATAAAAAAAACACGTTGACAAGGTCAAGGCATATAATGTGAAGGCAAGACGCCAATCGTGGTTAAGGGTAACATACTAAATTCCATGAAGAGTTGCGGATTCGATTAGTGCATATATGTCATATTCTGAAGCGCTCAAAGCAACAGCTTTTTTATTTACTTCATTCGTTCCTTGTTTGCTTCTTTCCTTACATACCCCTGCCTTATTACCTTTCTCCTGAACTTCCCTTGCTTGGCTATGTCCTTGCTTACATCCCTCCTCCGTTGCGCTCGTTGACTTCGTTTCCAAAATGCGAGTAAGCCTTACGTTGTCATCCACTATGGAAACGAGAATGAGCGGAGTAACGTTAAGAGAGAGGAAGAGAACAGAGTGGTTAAGGGAACATACGAGGGTTAATGGCATCCTAGCCGAAATCAAGAAGTAGTAGCCTTGGGCAGGCAATGTGATGTGAAGAAGAGGAGGAGGAAGAAGAAAGGCAGGGAGGAACGTAATGGGAATGCAAGATAACCGATGGTCGTTAAGGGTAACAGACTGGATTTCATGAGAAGGCAGACGTAGCTGGGGTGGCAGAAGTTTAGGTAGGCGGATGAGATTAGGATGTTTTCAGTGAGCTGGCAGCAGGCACCGGACCAGACTAATAAGAGAGATCTGGGATAAATCTTTGCTCTGCATTAGGCACAGTGATGCTGCTGCTGATGATAATTACGACCATAAAGACACAAAACCGTTGAAGTATAATTTACCAGAGAGTGAAACCCTGCTCTCCCTGTTCTTTTCTCTGAAGGAGAGACCTGCCTTTCTTCTGAACAGCTTACAGTTATGACATAACCGAAGAATGGAAGATTTGTGGTACATGAAAGCCTTCCATATTTGAAGGCAAATGCGGAGATGAACGGACTGTCTGCTGAACAAAGAGTACTGTTGATACGGAAACACTTGCAAGCCTTATACCTGGCTTAATTTATTGAGTAGCGAGCAAAGAGTGTTATGCTTTTGCCCAAGCATTTTTCGGGTAGAGTTTAATGCCGCTTAACTGCGGCAGTCTTTGTGGAAGATAATAGGAGTACCAAGGGCACATTCTGTCGTGACCGCGCACAATATATGGTTTAGAAAAACGAAGCAATTCGCTGACTGCGAGCGGAAAATTCATGTCGGCAATTTATGGTTAACAGATAATGTACTTGCTTCATTGTATTTGGTGCATTTGAAAACCCTGCTGCTCAGGTTTAGCATGCTGTGCAGCTCATTCAGCTCTTGGTTTTCATCATCTTAACGCTGCCATCTAATATGAAGTCTCGTACTTGTTCTTAGAGTTGCAACTTTTCTATCAAACGCCATTTCAAGCTTATATTCATTTCTTACTTTGCTTTCATGGTGTTCGAAAGGAAAACAAATCACAATACCATCTTAAGAGTCATTGCCTTCTAAACTGCACAGGAGCCTCTGCTATGTATCCAGCAAAAACTTTTCCGCTAAAGAGCAGATTATACTACCAAACGTAGCTGGCGCGTCTTTACAGAGGCTGAAAGGAGGCACGAACAAAAAAGAACTCCATGTCGCGCAGCCCGCTACCATCGTTTCAGGGTCTCCTAAAGAAACGAAAAAAAAAACATTCAGAGCGGTGTTTCTACAACAGGAGGAAAGTTTAGCACTAAAGACACTCAAGCCTACAAAACCGTGGCGGCCCTTACCGAAAGCCTCCGCTTCCTACAGAAAAGTAGCGATAGCCTACACGCATACTGAGTGCGAGAGGACAGCATTGGAGCTATTAGCGTCGAAGAGGGCAGAGTGGGAAAGAAACTAAGGAGGCATCGGGGTGGAGACGTTAAGGCCACGAACTCCTGAAAGGGGGAGCTGCAAAGGGGAAAGCATCACCAAGCGGGTAGCGGGAGTACAAAACGGTGCTATGGGCGGATCCACTGGTACTCTGGGGCGGGGTTGGACCTCTAGCAAGCGCGTAAAAGCGGCGCGCTCTCCGTGCCTGTCACTGACATCGATTTTCGATGCGCATTACACCGGACGCTGGGCCCATTTGTCGTGCCATGTTAGGCTCGGCCGAATAGAAAAGCGAGCGGCTTCAGCTACCGCGTGACCCCTTCACTCGACCCCGCTCCTTTGGCGCTCTCCATCCAAGCGACTGCCACCACTCCCAATCTCCTCTTCATCCCCCCTTCCCTCCATCGTTAGTAAATGCAGCTCCCCCCCTCTCTCTCACTTCTTGTACCTAACCATCTTGTCGTAAGCGAGAGAGCCTACGGTGAAGGTGCCCCGACTAGGAGAACGCGCAGAGGAACCACCCTGTCACAAATTATGCCCATGCCCGCACTGCCATTGTCGCCACAACCACCTTCAACATAGCGCGGTCGTCGCGAGTATTTTCCCTGGAAAAGGGCTGATTTCCTACGCATACTCTTCCTCTCCTTTTTTCCAAGTGTGTAATCTCGTCTCTTCGATTCAGGAAAAACCGTCCACGCCCCTCCAAATATCCTGCTGGAAAGTGCGTCCTGCCTCTGCTCCACTTATGATATAGCATGTATCGACGAGCGTGTTGCAATATTTGTGTGGCCTCCAGAACTGCACGAAGACTGAATAGCTTTTACAAAGTTGCAAATTTGAGTGAGGAAAGCGAAAACGACGCCAGGTTCAGACTTGTGGCTCGTTATTGACGGTGTGACGCTTTGCTTGGCCACGAAGACAGCTAATTCACGTGTACAGGGAACGAAAGTGCGATAGGCGTCGATGTGTCGCTGGCAACTAGCGTCCGCTCTCTAGAAAGCTAGCATGAGGCATGCGCTCGGGAATATATCTCGGCTGCGCGGATATTGGATCGGGTGCCATCAGCAGGACGTTCTATCCTGTTTGGATGTGCTTTCGGTCATTACTAGAATGAAAAAAAAAAGAACATTGCGTCACACGGCCGGCCACCCAATGCAATGCCTCTAAATGCCGTCTCCTCTTTCTCTTGCCGAAGCGCCAAAGTCGACCACACGTGGCAGATGTGGACGCGTGCAGACGCAGCTGCCGCAGGGTGTCCGGCATTCTGCCTTTTTATTTCCACGATTTTAGCTTAACGATAGATTTGTGACGCTCCGTCTTGGGCTCTTGCTTTGCTGACGGTAATAAACAACGAATTTCGATGGGGTCTCTAAAACACATGATTAGAACATTGGGACGTATTGCAAAGGAGGCAGGACATCAGAAAATGGATGGTTGATCGATGGTTAAAATTTGGGTCGTGACCGTCATGAGAGTTTCCCGTAATATCATCGAAGTCCAAGGGCTATGCAAAAGTTCTTGCTAGCGAACAGTATTCGGTCTGTAGATCATTAGGAATCGCAATGATAACGATAATTGTTTAATTTAAATCCGTAAACGCAGCTTTTCCAAGGTACTTTGTGTGTGACCGAAGACATTCTCAACTGATCCATGCAGCCATAAACAAAGGTAATATACTTGTTTCGCTCGTGCGTGCGAGCGCGCGCGCGCGCGCGCGCGTGTGTGTGTGTGTGTGTGTGTGTGTGTGTGTGTGTGTGTGTGTGTGTGTGTGTGTGTGTGTGTGTGTGTGTGTGTGTGTGTGTGTGTGTGTGTGTGTGTGTGTGTGTGTGTGTGTGTGTGTGTGTGTGTGTGTGTGTGTGTGTGTGTGTGTGTGTGTGTGTGTGTGTGTGTGTGTGTGTGTGTGTGTGTGTGTGTGTGTGTGTGTGTGTGTGTGTGTGTGTGTGTGTGTGTGTGTGTGTGTGTGTGTGTGTGTGTGTGTGTGTGTGTGTGTGTGTGTGTGTGTGTGTGTGTGTGTGTGTGTGTGTGTGTGTGTGTGTGTGTGTGTGTGTGTGTGTGTGTGTGTGTGTGTGTGTGTGTGTGTGTGTGTGTGTGTGTGTGTGTGTGTGTGTGTGTGTGTGTGTGTGTGTGTGTGTGTGTGTGTGTGTGTGTGTGTGTGTGTGTGTGTGTGTGTGTGTGTGTGTGTGTGTGTGTGTGTGTGTGTGTGTGTGTGTGTGTGTGTGTGTGTGTGTGTGTGTGTGTGTGTGTGTGTGTGTGTGTGTGTGTGTGTGTGTGTGTGTGTGTGTGTGTGTGTGTGTGTGTGTGTGTGTGTGTGTGTGTGTGTGTGTGTGTGTGTGTGTGTGTGTGAATAAGAAGGGAATAACGGCTGTCTTCTGTCGTCGCCACCATCATTTGCGCCTCACACGAGGAAGCGCCGCATAGCGGAGCGAAGAAGAAGCCTTGTGCTATGTTTCGCTTCCTTGAGTGGCCTGGTTGCGTTCATCTCTTTGCTAACGTTTCCTGCCTCCGCGTAATCCAGTGCGGAAAAGACCGCAGCCATATCTCTCGCCGAGCCACAAAGCAGCTCGTATCAGATGGTGGTGACGCCAGAGGTCAGTTACATGTAAACTGCTCCTTTCATACTGGTCTCCAGCGTCCGAAAAAAAGAAAAAAACGGGAATGTTGATGTGCCAAGGAGTGGAAAAGAAAGGGCTTCTCCCTATCTCTTTTGAGCCATTTCGCTCTTTACCCTCCACTGACAATGTATGCCGTCGTCGCCATCCGCCCCGTCCAAATCAGTTGTCGCAAAGATCTTTTCTGGGAACGGGTTCCCGGCGCTAAAGCTGCTGCCTCGAGAGCAATGGCCAGCCGTGAGACGGCGGTGCTGCGTCTTTTCTTTTGGCAACTAGAGCGCAGTGATTGTGACAGAGAAAACTCCTACACTTGAGACTCGCCGAAGCGATATTTTCGCTTTGGCTCCATTTCCTGTCGGATTGTTTACCGCGAATTAAGCAATACCCAGTCAAAACGCACTACAGGATTCTAAGACAGAAAATTTCTGTAGTCTTGTCGTATTTTGGGCATGTCTTGTGTAGTCTGTCTTGTCTTCTGTAGTCTGTCTTGTCTTTTGTAGTCCTGTCTTCTGTAGTCTGTCTTGTCTTTTATAGTCTGTCTTGTATCTTATAGTCTGTCTTCTGTAGTTTGTCCTCTCTTTTGTAGTCTGTCTTGACTTCTGTAGTCTGTCTTGTCTTCTGTAGTCTGTCTTGTCTTCTGTAGTTTGCCTTGTCTTCTGTAGTGTGTCTTGTGTAGTGCTCATACACTGTGTAACAGTCGTTACTGTCACCTGTCAATTAACACAGGATTTGTGTTCTGGAGTAGGCTATGCACAAAAATGCACAGCTTGTTAATGGTCGGCTGTCAATTAACACAAGCTTTGTGCATTCCAGAGTAATTCGTGCACAAAACCACTTGAATTGAAATGAAAATGATCAATATTTATTTACTGTTTCGTGCTTTTTTTTCCAGCTTGCTGATGCATGCTGTCCAGCGTTGTCCTGGCCGCAGGTTCCTAGATACATCGCCCATGAGCCAAGAAAAATGGTTTTTGTCTTGGCTGAAAAAAAACAAAAATAGAGATCACCGCTGCTACCTGCGCAAAAAAAATGTGAAAGCGTTGATGCTTCCTCGACACTGGTCGCCTTTCAAATTTGGCTCCATGGTTGTTTTCTCGTTGACTTGATTGGTTATCAATTAACTCTTATTTTACCCTCATTTCATCCCAGCAACGATTTCGAGTTTTCAAATTTCCCTCCACGGATCGTTCCTGCCCACTCACTGAATACCCGCCCAGTCTAATCACGCGTTCATTGCCTTTCGCTTCTCAATAATTACCTAATTGCCTCTAATGTATCATTCTTTTTCCTATCTCCTGGTTAAGTATAGGACACTTATCACTGGTCACGTGATTGCTCATTTCGAGTTTTCAAACTTGGCGCCAAGCTTTGGCTTTGTCCATACTTCCAGTTTTCCAAACTTGGCACTACGCTGTAGCTCCACCTACTTTCAGCGTTTTCAAATTTCGCGGCACTTTTTCTCTGGCCCAGTCACTTTTTGGACATTTTTGGCTGTAAATAATTATCCGATTATGAAATTTTCTTTCCGAGCAGCATCCTCACATCATCCTCTGCCAATTACACAACCAATCATATGACGCTATCTCTTCTGAGTAGCCCACAACTGCTGCGGACACGATCCCCGGCAACATAGCCTAGTAAACTTCTCACTTTATTCAAAATGTTGTAATACTGAACAAGGCTTATGACTGGCCGAGTTGGTACTGACTCACCTTAAAACCCGCCAGAACCCACAAGAAGACATGAGCTCAAGAGGCGGGACTAACAAAAATTTAATTGAAGATTTTGATTATTTGATTTGTGAGGGTTTAACGTCCCAAAGCGACTTAGGCTATGAGGGACGCCGTAGTGGAGGGCTCCAGAAATTTCGACCACCTGGGGTTCATTAGCGTGCACTGACAACGCACAGTACACGGGCCTCTAAAATTTTGCCTCCATTGAAATTTGACTGGTCCGGCCAGGATCGAACCTGTGTCTTTTGGGACAGCAGCCGAGCGCCATAACCACTGAGCCACTGCGGCGGCATCATTGAAGGAAAGCCGCAAAAGGAGACCCGCGAAGAGATACAAGCACACAATAACCCAAAGCAGTGAAAGGGCGAAGTTCAATCAAAGGTCACTGGCATACTAATGAACCATCTAAAAAAGCAAATTCCTTACGGTGAAGGTTTTCTGATGGCTTAGCCACACGTGTCCTTAGCCTTACCGATGTAGTAAGCCTCAACTATCTACCGACAGATTTTTCCCTTCCATAAACCACTGATGTGTCGTGGAAATTAGGCGTGTAAAGAGACATGGCATCCTCAGATTTGCATTCACAAGATTGAGCATACAGTGCCAGATTAGAATTTGCCTTCCCCCTATAGAGTGAAAGTGCTCAGTCAAGTGCAAACTCAAATATCTGCCTGTCTGCCAATATTAGTTGCAGCCATAAGGCAGAGGAACGCAATAAACTCCATTACTTTTGCAAGTGGTGAACCTTTTTTTGTGACACTGTCCATTGTGGACAAGTACCCAGTTTTATCAAGCCTTTTTAATGGCGGCGCAAACGCCTCCTGTC
This sequence comes from Amblyomma americanum, assembly GCF_052857255.1. Lineage (NCBI taxonomy): Eukaryota > Metazoa > Arthropoda > Arachnida > Ixodida > Ixodidae > Amblyomma > Amblyomma americanum. The sequence goes on along the minus strand of NC_135502.1, from coordinate 142,272,976 downwards.
TTGCACTTCGCTGTTAAGACAACAGCAGCATCACGCTTTCCCGCGACTTTCTTGAGACTGTGAAATACTGTGGAGGTAAGGTGTATCAGCATCATCGGAGTATGTGCTCCTTACCCTTGAGCGAGTGAAAACATACTATGACAGGTTGTTGAAATGGGCAAGTGGGAACCCAGCTGCTTGAAAACCTGCTACAAGAATGCGTCCTCAGCAGTGATGGCATGACTTATCTAAATCTGATGTCATGCACACCCATCAAGTGTTTCCATCTTTACTGACCTTAACCAGCGACAAATACACCTCTTCACCATCCTTCCCCAACAACGAGTGGTCCGACTCGTAGCTAAAAAGAGCCTTCCCCGATCTTTAGCTGTAGCCCCGACAAACATATTCGTCCACAAAGCGCAAGTCTGCATCAAGAAACTGCTAAAGGTTCTGCTTAGACAATTCTGATGTAAAAGACAGGCCTTGACCGCATGCCTTAAAGACTCCTAAAACATCTTGTGCCAACTTATCTGAGCCTTCTATGTCCAGAAAAATTACAGTCATGAACATAACGAAATGCTACTATGCCAAGGTCTTCCAAACAGGGCTCTAATGCCTTATTGACTTTAGACAAAAAAATGTTGCTGAGCAAAGGTACGACCTGCATGTAAATACCGCCCTGCCAACTGACAAATGCGGATTTGCAGTAAAAGGACAACACCCCCAAGAAGCCAGCAACCGAAATCACGCAATAATCTGTAAAAGCATGTTCATTGTTCACCCTGATGCAGTTTGCACATACCTCAGAGGTCTATCATGTGACAATGAATAGTGCAGGCCCTCCATGTCGATGCTCACTGCAGAGCACCTGCCCAGGTTGCTGTCCATAAGAAACTAGAACTCCACAGAACTTCACTTTTGTGAGTTGGCAAGGCGGTATTTACATCATAAATCAGGCATATGCAGAGGGTCCCAGGTTGCACTGTTCCTCGGCGACATTCTTCTGTCCAGAGTCGATACCGCATCAAAGCCCTGTTTGGAAGGCCTCGGCATAGTAGCATTTCGTTATGTTGATAGCTACCTAATTTTTTTGCACAAGGAGGGCTCAGATAAGTTGGCACAAGACGTTTTAGAAATCTTTAGGCATGTGGTCAAAGCCTATCTTTTAGGTCTGAATTTCACTAAGCATAATCGTTTGTAGCTTCTTGACTTAGACCTGCGCTTTGCGGACGACCACATATGTTGGCGCCAAAGCCCAAGATCAGGAAGCCTCTTAGCTACGAGTTGAACCACTCGAGGCTGGTGAAGGACAGGTTGGCAATCACATGCATCACGACTGCTTTATGGAAGTCATGCCATCACAGTGTTTAGAATGCATTCTCGGAGCAGGTTTCCAAGCCAATGGCACCTGGGTTCCCACTTGCCCATCTTGTGCACCTGTCAGAGTGTGTTTTTACTCTCTCGAGGGAACGAAACACCGTTCACATGATGCTGACGTAGTTGAGCAGCACAAAAAGACGGGCTCTATACCTTACCTCCACGCCATTTCGCACCATCCCAAGAAAGTTGCACCAAAGTATGATGTTGCTGTTGTCTTGACCGCTAAAAGTAAGGTAGGAGCCCTTTGCTTCTCCGTTCAAACTAGGCTTCATACAACTACGGGTAATCATCCGCTATGAACAGTGGCAGATAAAAAATGTTCACCACTTGCAAAAGTAAACCGATTTTTTGCATTCCACTGCCTCGTAGCTGAAACTACTATGAGCAGACAAGCAGATATCTGAATGTGCGCCTGGCTGAGAGCACTTTCACTGTACAGAGAAGAAGGCGAATTTTCACCTGACACTGCACGTTCAATGTCGTGAATGCAATCGGAGGACGACCTTTCTCTTTGCACGCCTGATTTCTGCGGCACATCAGTGGTTTAGGGAAGTGATAAATCTTTCCCGATATAGTTGAGGCTTACTACATCAGTAAGGCTAAAAACAAGTGCCTGGCTAAACCGTCGGTGAACCTTCACTGTAAGGAATTAGTTTTTTAGATGGTTTACTAGTACGTCAGTGCCTTTCGGTTATTTTTTGCCCTCTCACTGCTTTGGGGTCTTGCGTGCTTGAATCTCTTTGCAGGTCTTCTTTTGCCACTTTCCTTCAATAAAATTTCAGTTAGACCAGCCTCATCTTGTGCTCATCTCTTCTCCTGTTTTGTGTCTTCCGGCTGGTTTTAAGATGTAATACTGAATGCCAAAAGAAAGCCATTTTAGAGTCAAGTGCACTTATAATGGCCACAGATATAATGAATGTTCATTTATTACAAAAAATAGTGCTTACTTCATTAATTTATGCATGAAGTATATGACACTGCATCAAAATAAAAAAAGGACTAAGCCTCTAACCCTCATGGCCAAACTGCAGTTACAGCGAACAAAAGGACACCATAAACCTGCCCCACATGCAAAAGCTTGCACTACAGGCCAATGCAGAAATAACATCAGATTACTTCCCAAACTGCATGACACTGCCACGCAAAGTAAAGATTGTGACAGGAAATAAAGGAGCAACAAAAAAGCAAACTGTAGGTAGCAGCCAATCTCATGCAGACAAGCTACAAGGTCAGGCCAACATAGACGTGGAAGAAATTTGAAAAAAAAAAGCCACAACAAGCATATAATTTTTAAGGTTTTCACAGCCCTTTAAATGGCAAATACTTTCCTGAAAAAACATAACAGAAGCGGCAATTTTTTTTCGGAAATCAATTTTTTCATGTACTTCATTATTCTTGAAGCATGGGCGGGCATAGAGTAGTCAGATTAGTGCATGCGTTCCTAAGCAATGCCATGCCAAAAACTGTACTTACAGAAAAAGCTTGCCCTTTAAACCATGATTACTTATATTATCTTCACAACAAAGACACTGCATTTATTTTAAATTATTTTAGATTATTTAAGAATACTAAAGCGCTTTCAGTTACTTTTTCTGGCATGTCGTTTGTAGAAGCTGCGACCCTGTGATCCCCTGAAGTGACCCGGATGCCCTAGCAGACGACGGAGCAGACGACTGTGTTGACAGAATGCAATTTCGTTTGACGCCAGATAAAATCACTAAGTTGCGACAAAAACAGCGAAGAAAAGCGCCGTATCTCAAGCTGGCGAATATCGTGGATAAGTTGAACGCAATTGGCACTATGGAGAGTAGCTGCGATGCATTAATTTGCGCGACACTGGCACGCTCACCGGAAATCATGAAACTTAACAGCTTAATCGGTGACCAGTACAAGCGGAGTGCTTTGATATCAACTGCGTTACGAAACTACGTCGATACTTGGGTCTCACTTTAGCTAATATGCAACAGTGGCTAGCACTCGCCGCATCCTGATCGCGTGTAGTTTAACAAGCAAGAGCCCACTAGCGCATCGAAGCAGGCGTGTTTTCGAGCTCGCATCGTTACGAAAAATACGAGTTGTTTCCGCACGTACTGGAATTGAAGTTCTCAGCCTGTGCGTCACGGACGGTGACGATGGCGTCGCGGACGATCTTAACTAAGACTCGCCGCAAAGCAGCCGATAACCCAAGCATATGTGCGTTAAAGTTTGTTCACCAGTAGTGCAAGCGTGGGCATAAAGTATCGCTCAGTCGCAGCGCCAGTCGCTCGCTTCTCAATTTTCCAGCCTTCCGAGTGAAGGTCGCAAGCTGTTGAGCCAATCAGTGAGCCAGCGGGAGTGAGCGAGGCGAGCTTTCGGGAACGACGCCGCCCGCGGGCGCGCTGGGCAATGAACTACGCGCTACCCCCTGGCTGCCCTAGTCGTCGCTAAGCCTAGCCGGTTTCGCATTGATGCAGCAGCTGAGTGCACTTCGAAACTGGCTAGCGCTGAGGTGCTGCTCTCGTCATCGTTTTACTGTGAACCTCGTCTCACAGTAAAACAAAGATATGCTCGGTTTCCGCGACACCTTCAGGAGCGGAGCCAGCTGAGGCCAGGGGAGCCGCGATTGAGCAGCAGCAATTAAAGGCGCCGTGGGGAGACATTTGTTTGTATTCCTGTTATCGCTTGTACCAACGGCTCGATATTGGCCAACGATACTCCATCCGACGGCTTAGTATGGACTTGAACAAACATTACTGTCGCATTTTTCTGACGCTGGCGGCCGGTATTCAGGCTGGCATGCCGCACCCGTACGTTATCATGTCGCTCAACTGTATGGCCGTGGTGCATATCAAAACCCCCAGACATCCTCCTTTTCGCTCAGATTGTCATAGCACACAGCCACACTGGGACCAGAGTAGTTTAGAGGACCGAGAGCGGGTGCACAGGAGCTAGACTGTGTCAAAGCAGGTGAAACTCTTTAAAGCGCGCGGTTGATGTCAGTCCGAAGACTTTATTCTCATTTCGACCGAGAATCAAATCGGTTCAAACTCGCCGGCCGCTGCATTTCACCTTCGGCTGCATACGCTGCTGTCTATATTTAGCGACATTTTCGTGTCACCGTCATGAAATTTTCAGTGAAGGCAATGAACGACATCGTAAAGTATTTTTTTTGCTATTTTATGATAAGCACCACGTCACTGCCGCTAAAAAAAATTCTCCGCCAACACTGCATCAGCGTTGGACTTAAGAGCGTTAGCTACGAGAGCTTCAAGTGCTCTCGTGCTCAGGGTGCTCGGGGTGCTCAGCAAACGTGGAGAAGACAAACACAAACATCTGAGGGCATTTCGTTTCGGAAACATTCGTCCTAAGATACAAGCAGCGTCATCGAAATCAAAGATTTTGCACTACTATTGCGATTTACAGCCACCTTCGCTATATCCGGTATGTTTCCTCCTTATATATCAGTTAACGAATTTTATAAACGTGTGCATTAGAACAAGATGAATTGTTTGACTGCATCCGGAACTCTCTGCGACAAACGATTAGGCCTTATGGCTGTCTGGAAGTCCCCGGAATGCACGGTTTGGGGGCGAAAAGGTCGTCGGTGCGAATCCCACACATATTTTGGGCTTCATCTAAATATTTATTTTATCCTCAGGAACATGACAAGTCAAATGACACCACTTCGATCGTTATGCGTCAAACGGACCCCCCCGTATTTGATGCAAATGGGGGTCCCCGGGGTTCCACTTCGATAGCCGCTATACTGGCGTATGTAAAACGGATCGAAGGTATCTGTGACAACTGAGGCTCTACGCGCCCGCTGTTGCTATGTGACATAGTGTGGTAACTGTCTTGGCTAATTTGACCTTCCCTGCAGACAGACGTGTCCTTGACAAACGTAAGTAGTAAGAGCTGACGCTCTTAAAACTGAAACGCCCGGAAAAATGACATCGGGGTTGCTTTGAACCTTTATACAGAGAACTGCGTGCATGTACACACATGCTGCCTTTGTGTAGCCGGATGGTTATGGCCAGTAATTTTCTCTGATTGACGATTAACGACATCCTTTTCCGCGACGCATAGAAGTGTCCTTGGTTTTTTCTGCGCATATAGTAGTAGCGGTACATTATGTTACATGGCTTGAACATGTCACAGAAGCCAAGAGGACACATACTTTCAGTAGCGCCATTCGACTTGCGCACACCGATTGGTGTGCAGGCGATGTCGTGGCTGCAGCTACATGCCGCCACCGCAAGAGCGTGCGGATACGCAGGCACCGCTGGCTTCGCCGCTTGTGCATACATATTTTGGGCTTTCAAAGCCGCATTACACTCTTGAGCATGCACTACTTTCGTCACATTGTCATGTGGGAACAAAAGGAAATTAGGTGAGTGCTCGAGCAGTGCCTCTCCTCTAAGCCAATTCTCGTTCGGTGAGAGAGCCAGGTCGCGGGAAACGAGTTGAAAACTCGATTCGCCAATGTGAATGAGCACTTCATTTCGCTCGGTGCCCGTCACCAACAGACCAGAGCACCTCGCATCCTCTTCGCGACTCGCCACAGTGAACGCGCTTTGAAGCATCTTTGGTCAATTTGATCCTATCGCTGTCACACGACCGCACAACAGTATTTCTAGAATTCTGCAGTAAAATATTTACCCTCACCAGGAATCTGTCGTATGACACATCCCACGACAGGTATCTGTCGCGCAGCATATCCCACGACAAGCTGTTGTGTCGCGCGACAGGCCGCACTACAGGTACTTTTGTCGCGTGAAAAGAGGCGCGCTAGAAGTCTGTCGCGCGACTGAACCCACGACAGGCAACTTTGCTGAGGCACGCAATCTCTGTCGCGCGGCACGACTCCCACTGTCGCGCAACAGTACCTGCGACAGAAACCTGTCGCGCGACAAATGCTGCGACAGGGACCTTCTTCGCACGACAAAATGCAGGAAAGATGTCTGTCGTGCGGCAGAACCTACTACAAACAACTTTGTCGCGCGAAAGAACCCACGACACGAAGCTTGTCGCACGACACAAGGCACGACAAGACAGCTTGTCTTGCGACACAAAATTGTGTCGCGCGACAGATGCGCGACAAAAAATTCTGTCGTGCGTTTTGATCGGGAAGTCTCTTCTATTTTAACCTTACGTCCGCGCTACAAGGCCGGCTACCTTAAATATGCCCTCATAATAGAAAAACTGGTGCACTGTAGGAGAACTGGCTTGAGAGAGCATTCTGGAACAATATAATATAAAAATTTACAGGATGGCTGGCTAAGATTGTGAAAGGCGAATGTTTTAGAGTTTAGTATTTTGAAACACCAAAGAGTATTTCGCCGACATGCTCTGTTTTTGTATTCTTTTCTTTTATTCGCACAGTAAGACAGTCGTTAGGCAAATCCGTACTTGATCAGAACAGCAGTGATATTCAAAAGTAATTTTATTTGGAAATATTCTTTACAACAGGGAAAATTCACCTGCCCTTATGTTTAGACGCGCTGGTTTGACAATTAAGGTCCTTAAATTCAATCTATGTGAAAACACTGCAGGAGGAAACACTACTGTAGGCGATGGTTTTCGAAACTTGGTTTGGCCCTCAAAGGGCGCATCGCGCCTTGCGGAGCCTCTTCCAAGCGCCCACCCCCAAGAAAGCCGGCCGAACTGAGAGTGAACGCTTGTACCACTCTTGTGCGGCGCTGGGTTTCGAATGAAGTACTTTCAGCAGCCAAGGTGGACGCACAAGACGACAGTACATGAGAAAAGGTGTTACGAATGATATCCTTTAAAAGAAGAAACGCACAGGCTAAGCTTTCTGCGATGTGTCCAAAAGGCCTTTAAATAGCGAGTTCAATTCTCACTGCCGATGCAAAATCAGGCTCCAGCCTGCATGAACGTTTACTTTAAGCGTCTGAAGTCCGTATTCCCTGGAACAGCGATGACCTCGGCGGCGATCTTTGTGAAGGAGCTTTTCCACAGCAAATAAGAAAAAGCTTGATTGTGCAGCGCGTGACATCCATGGTTGATATACAAAAACTAAATATGATAATGGTGATTGTTCCGAAATGAATACTTTCAATAAAGCCTACTGTTTCGTCCTGGTTTTCTTTCTTTAACAGCATGTGTTAAAAGGCAGATGTTCACAGGGAAATGAGGGGCCTTATCTGACATACATATGAAGGTAGCCAACTGTCACCGAAAATCTAGGAAAGCATAGGAGGAAGTTTGTATTTTTTTCTTAATTTGTGGTGCTCATCAATGGCATATTATAAGTATAGTTATTTTATATCTTAAAGGTTGATTACAAAGTGGATATAAAACAACGAAACGTCGCCTGCGGGATCCGAACCCGCGATCCCCCAAATTTCGCTGCGGTGAACTAACTCTGCTACGGCTCCGACTGTCGTATTTTCTGCTTTCTGAAGTATTTATCCTGCGTGTAACCAAACCTCGAGTGTTTCATCAGCGCCATTCTCGTCCATAGTGGCGGATGTAGTACATCCGCTATTAACACGAGTAATTTAGTATATTACTATTTACTATTTTATTATATATTTCACTATTTCATTATTGTCACGTGGTGGCGACGTTGAAGAAGACAGTAGCAATACTGTGAAAGACAAAACAAACTTTTATTGGGCGAACCTGTGCTCACAAAAGATGCTACGCTTACAGCACAACGGTAGCGGCGAGCATGGTCGGCGTTCGTCGAAAATCTGATCCGCGGGTCAAGCGCGTCGGCTGTTATATAGCAGTCGTCGAATGTTCCAGACTAATCGTTGGGACCCGCGTGCCTTCCACAAAGATCTACACCATTCGCGTCGGGCGATGAAATCAGATAACATAAGGTTCGGCTACAACAGACAGCGAATAGAAGCATCGATGACTTGCCAGAAACTTCGGATAGATGCAGGCGCGTCCCGCGCTGTGCGATAACACTTGTTAGGCGGCGAAACGTGGTCGCCCGATAAAGATAAGTACACGTGTCATTATTTTACATTAATTTGCCATTTAGTAATACCGAAAATTAAAAAAATATTGTTAAACGTCCGTTTATACTTAACTTTATTTCAGTGACTGTTGGCTGCTTTCATATATATTTCATAACAAGGCCCTGATTTCCTTAACCTTGTCGGCTTAACAACGCATGCGCTAAACATACAGGGCACTGAAACATTGAGGAGACAACTAATTGCGCTAAGTGTTGAGAATGACACAGCATTAAAATCTGAACAAAACTCGGCCGGGTTCTCCGCGTCGGTCATTGTTGCTCGCCGCACACACGGAGCCTGTGCTGCTGTCGATGCTCCATCTTTAGTCACATCCATATTTTTACCGACAAACGGTTCACGTGCATAGAGTTACTTACACGTAGTGGGACCCGCCAGGTAGCAAGGAGCTCGAGAAAGGAAGACAAAACCGATAGCCACGTAACGTGCCCAAGGCTTGCAAAGTGGCCAATATTGCAGTTCGGCCGCCTGACTGTGCCACTAGAGGTGTTTGTGGTGTGATACTACTCCCCTCCTATGAAGGGCATCGAATCGGCGCCCTGGTGCCGCAGTTGGATGCTCAACATATCAAGGAGAACGAGAAGGTACGTTGCAAATGTCTGGCGCCTGGTGTAGACACGCGTGAGGTGCTAGCAGGCGTGGTAAGGCTTCATCCAGGCGACGTGGACAACTTCGGAGGTCGGCCGTCCTGATGAGCGAACTGTGCCTTCGGTGGAAGTCGCAAAGTGGGCAGAGCACCTTGTATGGGCGAAGGTATCGGGGAAAATTTTTTTAGAGCACCCTCGCCGACAAAATTTGGCTCCACATCCTACGCTTGTTCACCGGAGTGGTAACTCACATCTCATTGGCGGAGGTTATAGCGGCGAGCATGATTATCTAGCTGGTGCGCCGGATTCACTGTCGAGAGAGTAGGCGGGTGGCCTCAGGATGACAAATGAATTTTTCAGCACCCGCAGCAGAGGAGTTAGCACAATCTGGAAGCAGCATTGCGTCCAGAATTACCGTGGTTTAGCTACCAAGCACTGAACAAAACGGACTGAAGCGCGTAGTTTCTTGGAGCGCTGTGCTATATGTTAAGGTGACGTGAAGGAATAAGGTCCAAGTTCCAAAGGTCTGCATCAACATACATTGAAATCACCTCGGCGATCGTTTTGCTGAGGCAATCGGCAAGATATTTTTTTTCGAAGGTGGTAAGCGGGACTTTTAAGGTTACTTGTGCCGTTCAGTAGCATAACTTCCTGCGTAAGGGCCGTGGCGAACAGTTTTGTCCTGTACCTTAACACGATCGGGGGTGCACCGTGACAAAGGAAAGTGTTTTGGATGAAGGTCGCAATTTCCGGAGCGATACCACGGAGAAGAACCTTGGTCTCACAGTATCGGCTGAGATTGTCGGTGGCAACCACAATGTAACTTGTTCCCAGCGAAGACTCCCGAAATGGGCCGAGTAAGTCCATGCTGACTTGGCGGATCGGAACCTGAGGCCAATCAATAGCTACAATAGTCTGGATAGCTTAGTCGGCGGTGTCATGCAACGTTGGCTCTCGCCGCAAGTTCGGACGCAACGCTTCACAACTGCATCAAGCCGGAGCCAAAAGTAGTTTGGGTGGATCCGTGCCACTCCGTGCAGGGGCCCCAGTTTACTGTCATCTATTTGCTGTAGAGTGTGAATGGACGTCGAAATAGCGCCACATTCCAGCGGTTCGGGACAAAGGCCTTTTTTAACGGAAAAGAGTTTACAAACGCAGTTTTTTCGCTTATTGTAAAATTTCAGGGTAACAGTCAATAGATCCGCTGAAGTCCCGTCTCAAGGTTAACATTTATTCGTTATTAGCGTTTTTGCTGTCGTCAAAAGCGTGCCCCATAGAATTTGTATGGCAGTCTTAACTGCTCGATGCGAGTGATGAGAAAACATTGTAAGAAATATTTTGATACGCATCGTAACAATGGCCACAAAAGTACATTTTCGCAATGTTAAAAATTTTTGTCCAAATATACTGGACCTTAGAAAAACAGAATTGTCTTCAAGGTAAGCCCTGGGTCCTGGATAAAAGCAGGAGACACACACAATGTGTTTTCTGCCAGATTTATAGACGATGTTCATATCGAATTCTTGCAGTCGAAGTCTTCAGCGCGCAAGCCGTCCGGAGAGATCTTTGAGGTTCGCCAGCCAAGGCAGGGAATGGTGGTCACTGACGACTCGGAAAAGGCGGCCATACAAATACGGGCGAAATTTCGTCACTGCATACACAACTATGCATTTATTTTGGGCGTTGGAATAGTTCGCCTCAGATCGTGACAAGGTGCGGCTTGCATAAGTCATGACGTGGTCGATACCACCCTGCCCCAGCACAAGGACCGCACCGAGGCAAACGTTGCTTACGTCTGCGTGAGGTTCGGTGGCGGTTGACTTGTCGAAGTGTCCAAGTATGGGAGCACTTTGGAGACGAGCTTGGAGGTTCTGCATCTTTCGTGGGGTTGTTTAGGGGATCAGCTATCTGATAGAATATGTGCACCAAACGCCGATATTAGGCACATAGACACAGAAAGCAGCGCACGGTTCACTTATCGGTGGGGACCGGAAAAACAGAGACGGCAGTTGTCTTGTCCAGATGCGGGCTAACTGCCTTAGCGCTCAAGGTGTGTCCCAGAAACATCAACTCTTCGAAACCGAGGTCCCACCTTTCCGGATTCAGGAAGAAAGCGGTTGAACTGATTGCTTAGACAACAACGCGTAGGCGCGTCAGGTACTCTTCGCCCGTTTCGGAGAAAATAACAACGTTAACCAAGTACATGAGGCATCACAGCCATTTCAGATCCACAAGCACGCTTTCCAAGATCAGAAAGAAGGTTGCAGGACCTGAGTAAAGGCCGAACGAGATCACCGGGATTTCGTACAAAATATCGAGGGTAATAAAGGTGGTCTTCTTCCGGTCGCGTTCACCCACCTCGATTTTCCAATAACCACTGCGTAAATCTAGTTGTGAGAAGTATACGGCGTGGCGCAGCCGGTCTAAGGAGTCAAAAATACGCGGAACAGGATAAGCGTTTTTCTATAACTGTTTAAAAGTCTGTTCCCAAAAGTGAACCGCATGGTACTGTCTTCATTGGGCACTATAGCTACAGGCGACGCTGATGGGCTCGTTGACGGCTGTATCAAGACCTACCGGATCATTTCTTGAACTTGACGGTGAATGGCATCGCGATCCTTCTAAGAGACCCCATAAGGCTGCTGACATAACGGTCTCTGGCTTTCAACTATTCTTGGGTACAATATTTAATTATCACAATACCCACAGCGCCCGTGGTCATTACAGCGGGGGAATTGTGAGCGGTGTCTGTCTAACCATGGAAGTCGAGGCAGAACAGTCGTGGAAAGAGTCGGTAATGCCCTCCAGGCAGCGTTTTTGATAAGTCGGGAGGTTCGGGTTCACGTCGGCTTTTATGGGAGTTTTCGGTGCTTCCACTGCTGTCACTTTCGGACAACGCGTGCTGACCCAAGAATTCGCTGAGATTTGCCAAATAAGAAATGGCTGATTTGCTAGTCAAACATTGAGTTTCACGACGAAAATTCGTCACCAGAAGTTTGGATCGCCCAACGTCTACTTCAATAGGTGCGGGAGCAACACAAACTTCTCGGCCCAGGAGCAGCGATGTGTTGGCTTAAGCGATACCACGAGTGCTGAAGCTATTATCGCACTGCACGGTAACAAACATGCTCGCTGTTGACGGGATCAAAATATAGTCGTCAAACACGCGCATCTTGTCCTGTGTGGTTCAGTATTGTCGTCAGCAGTGCATCGGGTGTATGACGACACGATTAGCTCGTGAAGGTTTACGGCGGCACCGTACTCACGAAGAAAATCCAAACCGAGTATCAGGTATTTCGAGCACTCGGTCAGTGCATCGAAGAAAAAATTAGCAGTCGCTCTAGCTCGTCTATGCCAGGATATTCGTAATGGGAGCTAGGCTGAGCCGCTGAGCATCAATTGCCGCTGAGCAGCAATTTCGCTCTCCTCCATGGCTATACCACACTGGCAAACGCCCCGCTGTATGTATACCTCCACTGATACCTCTGCGCATGCGCACAAAATGAGAGGCGCGTTCAAGCGGCTCCGGCGCAGCGTCAGACTTAGCTACTGCGCAATGGAGGCGCATAGCTGGGCACGCGCCGGCGCCGGTGTGTATGCAGCGGCTATGAAGTCACCCCACTGGAATGCGCATACCGGCGAGGCGCGCGCGGCGGCGGCTCCGGCGCGCCAGTTGTGCGGCGTGTGACGTCACTGCTTTTCGCGCATGCGCAGCACGGCTCTCCAGGAGCCACACAAAACTGCTCAACCTCGGCCAGTGTAGCTCACGCTACAAAAAAAAAGTAACACCATGAATCGATATTCGCGATGTGCAGTCGCCAACCAGTGTCACCACATAAATACCGGCCGTGCTGATCCGCGGTCCAGACCATGGAGTCAGAACTGTCTGAGGGTTGTGGCAAACCGACTGCTTATTACAGAAAAATCAGTGCCTGTATCCACGAGCGCGGTCACGTCGTGGCTGTCGGCGGTTACCAGAATTTCGAGGAAACCAGTAGGTCACAGCGCGACATTGAGGTCGTCGGGTCTGGTCGTTCGGTCGAAATGTCCAGCCGAATCGTCGGGTAGAGGCTCTTGACTCGGTCTAGTAGCGGCGGCCCTAGCCCCGGAGGCCGCCGTCTTCTCCGCCGTCTTTCCGCGATGTGGAGACGTGCCTCGAAACTTCTCAGAAAACAATGGGCGGCGTGGCGAAGAGAACAGCCTTGGGGATGGCGACCGCGACTCGCGACGGTGCGAGGTCGATGGCGGCACGTTAGCGGCCAGGTACTGTTCGATATCCCGGGGCCGTTCACCGTGGCGCTGTCGAAGTGCGTCGGGTGAGAACTTCTTTAAACCCCTTCTTCGGTAGGCGTAGTTGCGTAGGATGTGGCTAGACTCCCCTTAATGGTAGCAGTGCAGCCAATTGTTGGCGTACTCCACACGCGTTCTTTACTCATGGTGGTCCAGGACCCCTGCAGCACGTTGCTTACAGCTGCGATCGGGTACGTATAATAGGCAAAGAAGCGACGGCGGAAAAGGGTCGTGTCATTGGTGCAGGGCTCCTTAGTGCATGACTTGCATCGAAATGAGCCCAGTACGCCATTACCAACAAGGCCAACCTACTGTGTTAACAAAACTTTGAACATGATTGGCTGAGCAAAGTGCCGACTAGACCTGGAAAGTGAAGGCGGGTTTATAAGTCATTGGATGTTTCCTTTTTTTCCAACGCGGGTTTAAGTGCAGTTGTAGCGCGTTTAGACTCTGCGATACATATTTTTTTATTTTGAATTTATCTCTTATTTAGGTACACCAACTAAAGACACAGTGTTCCCAGGGAGGTGTGTATTTTCTCCGCATTTGATGGCCGCATCTCGACCAAGAGTTTATGGTGGCGAACGTGGCCTCGTGTTCAGAGAGTGGTACGATACGGACGAGAGGGAATGGACATTTAGTACATCGCATAAGAGGAGTTCGATTGACGCATGGTTAGTTGCGATGGCAACGAGGGCAGTTGGTCAATGTTTTTCATCTTGATGTCGGCACTTTATAATCCTCCACTGCAAGCATAAGCGTTGCTGGTGAAGCGAAGGGGAAGGCGCAGAAATTTGACGTCTTATTTTGTGCCCTCATCTGGGCGCCATCTTGGTGGTCTCGTGCCAGCGGGGAAGGTTGTAGTCGGTCTTGTAGTTATTTTACAAGGTGCTGTCGCTCAAGACTTGTAGCGAAGCAAGGATATTGCGCTAGCTTACCAAGAATGACAAGAGCATGATTTTCGCTTAGATCTTTCACTTTATGTGGATACTATTGACTTGTCGTGATCGATGTTTCCTGGCAGCGATAAGAGAATTATTGTCGATATTACAACAGTTTAGTATAGGTCCCTTAATGGCGCAGTTGCCTTGGTCGAGCATCAGGTGATGCACTTGTATGAAAACATGCGCTGGTATATCAGCCAGGGATGGTCGGTGTAGAGTTACTAGTCTAAAGATGAAGAATCTTGTCCCTAAGCGTAGATTTGATTTTCAGAGCGGAGAGTTACCGCTGCGCAACGTGCGCTCCAGTCTCCCGTGACATCTGAGTGCCAATTGGTGCAAGTTGTTCTCATCCGGTCGCGCAATAAACAAATACTCGTAAAGAGATTGCTGGGGAATTCCAACGGAAAATTCTTGGTGCCATCGTCGCTCTTCGCCAGTAGTGCCTTCAGTTTTGTATTTGCATCGGCGCCGTGGAGAGGCCTCGCCTCAAGAGACACTTTTAGCGATTGCGTACGACGCTGCACTCGGAACTGCTGCCGGCAATTTTTACTTTTTTTTACCAGCCCAATCCATTCTCTGTCTTGCTCGCGTAACAAGGAAGTTCACGAATTACTAGAGCGCTAGATATATAACCTTAGTTTCAGTTGTTTTGTGTCGTCGCTTGCTAGCCCTCTGGCAGACCCATATGTTCCCGGAGAAGTAATCTAGAGAAGAAATGAAGAAATCTAGATATCTAGAAATGGGTCTTTGTCGCCACCTTGAGAAGTTGAAAATATCTTGTTTCATATGGCGCTTTTTGGCCATAGATGCCCTTGCGTTATTAAAAATATACTCAATCATCAAGAAATCTAGTTGAGCACTTAGGTCATGCGACATTGCGGCGTCATCACAACTTGTCCACCGGGTTGTCCACCGGGTGCACGAGTGCAGCAAGAGTGCACTCCGGTTAAAGTGCGTTCACGAAACACACTCTAAGGGCGGAGTGCATAACCACGACAGCGGCGACTTCGAAGGCACAATATGTATGGTACAAAAAAAGTACAAGTTTATTTTGCTTGCTATAACACGGCTTTTAAAAATCTCTCTTCTCTATAGCCACAATCGAAGCAACACAACAAAGAAACGCAATTAGGTGATCAGACGCAACTCCGCTGCACGCCGGCATCCTTTTTGTTCTCAAAATTCTGGATTGTGTTGGCTTGTGTTGGATTTTCTTCTATTTCTATTTTTGAATTGTTAAGCTCCTTTTATTTCTGCTGTCTCTTCAAACAGCCAATTTTTAGTATTTTTTCTTCTCCTCGACTTCTTAAAAATTCGGCTGATTTCGCATCACCATTTTCTTTTTACTACTAGTGCACTTTGCCTTCCCGTTTAGCACCGCGTAGAATCACGAGTCACTCGGGATGCCGAAGCGCGCTCTTCGTAGGTGCACTTGTGCGCTTGACAGAGGTATTCAATGTTGGCTGCATTCAATACCTGATAACAATTCAGCCGACAATGCGGCATCCCGAGATAAAAGCGTTAATCTTTCAAGCCTGCGACCCTAAATCAGTTTTCTTCCATTGGATCCTATCGCCACCACGTGCGTTTTATGTTATTTTGTTGAATTGATCATTATTTTGGCAATAAACGCAATTCATCCGGGTCAATTGGGCGCAGTGCACTGCCAAAGCCTCTCTCAGTGACCGGAAGTTACCTTCTATTGCGGCAGCGGCCGACTTCTTTACGCTACAAACTTTATATTCTTAGCGCTACACATTACTCTCTCTGGCCTCTTCCAATATTCTATTCCTTTTATGTGCCCTGGTTGCGAGGGGTGTGAATGCGCTGGAGCCTGGTTAGTCTCGACACTGCTGACCCCAATACAAGACAGCTGGAGCCATTCACACTAGACTTTAAACGTGCGCGGTGCGTACAGACAGCGGCAAAATGAAAATAAATATTTAGCGAGCTTTCAGGTAATGGTTGCTCTTGAGTGTTAGTGAGAAACACGCTTTTTGCGTTTTACAGATTTATTAACCGCTTCATGAATAATACCAGCATGATCTCTTTAATTTAAATGCAAGAATAGCATAAAACTTGCTTGTGTGCAAGCTGAGTCTCACGTTTCTTGCTAATTCTACCTACGCCCCCACATCTCTCAAGATACAATATGATAAAGAAACTACCTTGCCGTTCCTTCATAACCTGCTTCTATCCCTTTCGTGTTATTCACTAGTGGCGGCTTCACTAGAGCTCATTGTATTTCTCCAAGTGAGGCTTCAACACGCGAGTCTCTCTTTACACCTCAGCTCAGTTTTTCCAGAGAGGAGCGTTTGCAACTTGAGGCATGGCCGCAGCGGCATGACGCTCATGCAGCTGGAGCGACTGTGTCGGTTGGCAGGGAATTTTGATTTAATAGGTCCTAAGAGAAAAAAACAAGCAGCGCCAATGGGTACATAAAAACACGTCATTCCCTATCATTTTCAAGTCGGCTCTGCATCTTTTAGATGTTCAGGATTCGTGGATGTCAAGTTCAGTTGTAAGGCAACTGTGAAAAATTGTAAGGTACTGTTCTGTAAATAGTTAAGGTAATGCTCGATTCTTCCGATACGTGGCAGAATGTTCATTTCAAAGTTTCTCAGTTGCTCACATCGAGTAGTTAAAATGGTCCTAGAAAACCGACGCGAAACATTTTGTACGAGAGAAACACATTAATAACAAACAAATGAAAGCCTGTCTAGGTGAGTCCTGTTGGTGTACCGATTGTTATATTGGAATATTACGTTATAGGAAAATGTGCTTTTGTTCACGACGAAAAATGCTCTTGTCCTGATTTTATGAGAATGGAACTTCAACCAACGAAACGCTTTTCATTCCTAACCTCTTATCCGCCATTCCAGCACGTGGCAAACTTGTCACACACTCCACCAAGCTCAGTGCCCAAAAAACATTCACAGTCGACGTTGCGTTACAACTAGACTTTCGAAAAACACGCAATGCAATCGTGCATATCTTTCACTTCCCTTTGGTGAGCTTCACTTCTTGATATGCCTCGAGCAAAGTACACATTTTATTTAAATTGATCTAAATTAAATTAAATTTGATTAAATTTGATTTATATTCAATATTTAATTTAAAAGAGACCGTAGTAAAGAGCAATGTAGAAACAAGGTGGACTTCAGAATGGAACAATGCAAGACACCAGGTGCCCTTTTCACTATTAGACTAAAAAATAAAAGCTGTGAAGGCCTTCATAGAGCAAAGTCTAATAGAGAGAATGATAAAGCGATAGACTACGACTGTGTCGAGCTTTCTCATTTATGCATGCGGCCTGAATACATAGAATACCTTTCATTCATCAAGCTGCTCGATGTGGGCCTAGAAAACAGAGACTTCCCTTTTAGCACTAGCGGCGTGCGAACTCCATCCTTCTCTTTTTTTCATTAGTTACATTTTTTTTTCGAAGTTGATCGTCTCGCGTTCTGTATTCCTTTGTGCTGCGTCAATTCCTGCGAACCATCGTTGCTTCCAGACGCGATGCGGTGGTGGCGCCGGGCTTTTATCTCAATGAATGCCCTCGACTCGACAGCAGTCGGATTCCTTAAAGGAGACAGTCAGCTATATGGCTTAGCGAAGCGTAATTTTCTCGCTACCCTGCAAAAAACTTTCTGTGCCGGAATGAACGCGTGAGTCTGAAAGCGCCCTGTTATTCTCGAAACAGCTTTCCTCTCTCTCTGCCGCTTCTTCTCCGGCGTCTGGCGCGCCACGAAACTTCGGTTGAGCTGTTATTGTGCCATTTAGTTTTAATTTTGCTCGTTTTGGGCGTAAATTATTCTCCTTCCTTTACCCTACTTCGTTTCGTCAACTGTGAGTGCTGCTTAGAGATCAAAAGGATACATTCATAACACTTGGGTAGCCTAGACGGTGATGGGATCAAAAGGAAACACATCGGCCCCATTTTAGGACTCCTTTATACAACGATATTAAATTGAATGTTAAGACAAAGGCATGGCGTCCACGGCGCCGTCTTAGTAACGAAACACTGCGTAAAATACCACTCCCATTCCAATGAACCTCAACTTTTTTTGCACTGTTTGGTGGCTTTCACACTGTGTATAACTTCTGTTGTCATATGCCTCGTTTAGGTTCGGAAAATTTTAGGCTTTGTTGTGCTTAAATGGCTATGGCTGCTTGGTAAAGCTATCTGCTCAAAAATTCTTCTTTGATTCTGTTTACTCAGTTTACTTTTTTTCAACATCACAACGACAGAACACTGGCCCCATTTTAAAACTTCTACAGAATCTAGATCTCTTTTGAAAATTAAAAAAAGAAACAAATACCCGTTCGGCATGCGATACTGCTCCCTTGCTATCAGCTTAGATTCGGTACTGCTGCGGTGGCTCAGTCGTCTGAGGATCCCTTTCGCACACTGGAGGACCGTGATTCGAACGCCAGCGCAGACGGGTGCCCGCCAGTGATACAACGAGTCGAAGCGGGTAAGTTCGGAGGAGCGCCGTGTCAGCTGTAGCCAATAGGAAGGAGCTGAGGTAGCATATCGGGTAAGTTCGGAGGAGCGCCACGCAAGATGCAGCCAATAGGAGGGAGCTCGGGTAAGTTGGGTCAGCTGCAGCCAATAGGAAGGAGCTCAGGTAGCATTTCGGGTAAGTTCGGAGGAGCACCAAGCAAGCTGCAGACAATAGGAGGGAGCTCGGTTAATTTCGGAGGAGCGTTTCGCCAGCTGCTCAAAAAGTTGCTAGGGAAGAGCAACATCGGTCGCGCAATCGGTAAGAATGGCTGTGAGAGGAACAGCCACCTGCCAGTGCAGTGGCGCACCGCATGACCGCGGCGCCACTGCGCTGGTAGTTGTATCAGGACTGGCCGCGATCTATGAATGTTAAGCAGAGAATGACCAGTTGTGAATATACAAGCATTAACCCACGGAGCTCCGAATGGTGGCTGGTTCAGTGGCCAACGCGGACTGAGTTACCCATGCGCACAAGTAACAAACGCACCAACGAGAACAGCAGTAGTTGCACAATACTTTTGGATTGATAGCACTTGAGCTGACTTCAGTTCTCCGGGTAGTTTTCCATTCTTTTGTCTGTTACCTTTGCTTTTCTGCGCAATTTGTTTTAAAGTGTTACATTTGTTAAACATGACTCCCACCCCCTCTGTAATGCCCTCGTCCCCACAAAAATGACTGTTGAGCTTCAGTTGACGCATTGTTGAGCTCTTCATGAATAAGCTGGAAACCAACATGAACGCAATGTATGTTGAGCCCACTCAGCTTCGCTAAACAAAATTTTGGTTGGTTGCACTCAACAAAGCTTACGTCAGAGAATTTTACTTTATTTTCAGCTTCAAAAGCTTTTGCAGAGCATACACATCTTAAATTTAGGCCTATAGGTGCATTACTGGAAAGTACTGTGCGATGTCAGTGCACGTTAAAGAAACCCAGGTGGTCGAAATTTCCGGAGCCCTTCACTACGGCGTCCCTCAAAGCCTGAGTCGCTTTGGGACACTAAACCGCCCTAAGCCACGCTAAACCAAGCATTACGTGAAACGTGGAAATGGACTCCTCTCAGAAAGTATTCGATAGGGCAAGTACTCCACAGCATTGCATATTCGATAATTTAGGGGTACGACCTCACGTAAATGACAAGTAAAGCGAAAACTGCATATATTGAAATAGTTATAAGCTCTCTGGAACATGACAGTGTTCGGTGCTAACACGCGATCTCGTCTAACTGTTCACAATGAGCGGGTTTCTGCAATAGACAGAATATTTTGTTTCTTGCATATGTAGTTCTCGGTATTCAAAATCCTGCGGAAACCCACACATTAATATATTGCTAGCTAACTATTATTCAGATGTTGTAGTGGCAAGCCTTAAATGCTTCAATTTTAGTAAAGTTACGGCTGCGCGAAAAGGACAAGGACAAGAAGCAAAGAAAAGACTACATCATCACGCGTCTGCAACTGTAGTGTTAGTTTGCTTGCCTCTTCATGTTCTACTCGCCCAGACACCTTAAAATGAATCAACTAGCTCACAAGAACGTTCTGCTGCAGGTTTAATTCTCTTTTCGGCATTTTTTTAAGCCTTTGTGAGCAGGAATTTACCAGGCGTTGGCTGATGATGGAGATGATGATGTGAAAAAGAGTGTCTTCTATAGTCGCCAGGGAAATCAAGCAGACCACGGATTTCAACAAAAGTATTGTTGAACGCAGTCACCACATTAATTGTTGAGTAATTTCTGTTAAACATGTTGAAACGTGTCTGATTGCAGTCGTGTATAAGCCTAACTAAACGAAATCAGGGCTAAGCTCGACTTGTGTCAATTAAAGAGAACTTTATCACATTATGCATATTAAGAACGCATGTAGCACCTCTTAAGAGCGAAGTAAACCGCTAAAAATCTTTTCTTGCGCAGAAACAGAGTGCCAGTGGCGCAAAATGCTCTTTTGGGCATACCTTCTTCAGAGGATTCGTATGTGCGCTCATAAAAAAATGGCTCTTAATTAGTGCTTTGTTTCTGTAGCTCATGACTGAATAAAAGTTTTCAACTAACAGAACGTCGCATGTGAAGTTCATTAGGTCTACTACACATGACATAAAGCATAGAACAATAACTGATATCATTTTGCTGGTCGGCTGGCCACTACCTGCGGAGATCCAGACAGCCCTGTCTAGGAGGATGTTTTTCTAAGATCACCATTTAATTAAAAAAAACATTACATCTTTACATCTTCAGGCTCAACATTAGGAAATTTTCTGAGTAATGCTAGGCTTTTCCAAGGGAGACAAACGTTTGTCATAAAGTGGGCATCGTAGTTGACGTGATGCCTCCGGTTGCAAGTCTCGTATTTCGTTTGAGGCAACCGACGTCCTTGCGTCCTTCCTTGGTGCAGGCAACCATTTCCACTGCGACAGCCGGCTGCTGGACCTGTGGGAGTGGCTGCAGGGCCCTCCTCGGCAGAATACTCGGCGACCCAGCTGCGCGCAGACCGACAAGCCGACCAACCAGTCAGTGGCCTCACTGCACCTGTTGGACTTCTGCCACGATCCCGTCGGCCGAGGTGCGGCGTCTTGAGCACGATCGTCTCTTCCTCTAGTGGGGTGTGCACAACAGCAGTCTTATCGGCGGCTTCCTGGTCAGTTACCACGCCACGTCGGTGTCCGCGCCGAATGATGGCGCCTCGCTCGAGCCAGGCGTGCGGCGCCACGGAGAAGGCGGGCTGCGCACCCAGCTCTAGTACAGGGTGTGCCTCACGGTCGCCAGAATGTACCAGCTGACCAACAACCGAATGTAGCCGTAGGTAAGCATTAGGCCTCCCATTGCGCGAGCCAAAGGAAATTTCAATTCCAATTACTTTTAGGATAAGGGTAATGCTTCGAAAAATGCTCACGTTGTGAAAACGGCGGTAAAAAGAGCCATGTGAAATAAAACAGAAATCTTTTTCCAAGAACGTGGCGTAGGAAGATCCACTTCACTGGAAAACGACGCAGCAAACGAAATTATTTAAAATAGAAGCACAGTTCAAAGGAAAAGCAAGAATTACACATAACGACCCACCACCAATCGAGTTAATAACAAAAGGCTCTCAAGGCCTCTTACAATTTGCCGTGAAGAGTCATGGATTTATATATCAGCAACCTGGGAAGTGCTTGTTTACTTGATAAGTTTTTCGATTGGCCTAAGCCGCGAGTGTTAGTATCACTGGCGGTGGAAAAATAGATCGGCGATCGTTATATATTTTCAATACACGATACAAACGCTTCATTTGGTTGGCTAGTATTGCAAAAGTTTCGTTGTACCATTGTGACTCTCTGGTGGCTTTGATGACTCCTAGAGGAATTTATTTGTTAATAAAAGGGGTGCCATAATATTATTATATGCATTTTATTTTCCTGTAGTGATGATCTGGGACTTGCAGATATTCGTTACAAAACTAGAATAAGGCTAAATTAACTGCTTCTTAATTGCCTTAGTGTAATTTCTGACATCTTGATCGTTTTGTTGAGGCGTGAAATAGAAAATCTAATTGACACTTTAAGAAGTTAATAGCCAGTGAAGCGAGGAAAACACTGAGATTCGAAATTACTTCTGAACACGCTAATAAAATAAGGTTGTGTTCGTTGCATGAGAACGGCGATGTCAATTTCAAGAGACATAGATTTATCACGCGCTTATCTTGCCGTGCAAATTGTGAATCTTTCTTAAATGAAACAAAATAATTCTATAAAGGGAAAAATTGAGCAAACGTTCTTCGCGTAACAAAATCTGGGCTTCGCTTAAGGAGTCATGTCCGATACAAATCAAGAAACTGGATGGCTTTGCTTTACAGTAACATTTAGGACAGTACCGATGCCAAATAAAGCGTATTCGCATCGCATAATATTTTTTTACCTACCTCCTGATAGCCCATTTGGGCGGTGTCCTTGATCGCTAGGATAACGTTTTTCTCTAATGCCAGTGGTGTTCATCAAGAGGAAATATGCCATCAGAACCGCTAACTACAGAAGGTGGTAAATTCTATTGGGTTCAAAACAAGGATTGACTGTGAATATAAAAATCAGTACGATAGAAATACATCACCTGTAGGATAACTGAAACATTTCCGATGTAGAGTCATCAAAGAACTGCTGTACACGTGCAACTCCCCAAGAAGGATCGCCCCCTAGACAACACGAATAATTACTGCAAAATTCAGAGTGCACACTCAAAATCAATATGATTGACGGATTCTTGCCTGTTCAGACCACATATTTCCGCACGTCACGAAGGACACCCACACCTGTGGCTCACATATTTACGCCCTCATATGTTATCATCATCACACTAGGTCTCCTCTAGGAGCTTGAACTCCCTCTGGGTCTTCAGTTATCCTCCCCGCGTGAGCTCGGAGGATTCAATCTAATTCTTTCCATTTATTTCTAAAGGATTTGTTAGCCTCCAAATTTCTGCCAGAAAGATTACTGCTTTCAAAATACAAGAAGGTCACGTGCGGCAGCCTTTCATATGGCAGCTGAAATGTCATTCTATTTTTATTTTCGCCGACGCCATTTTATTTTTCATCCTGAGCTTAGACCGTTTTTGACACGGTGGGCTCCCATTGGTGCTCAAGTAGTATGACAGCCACAGCTGTGTGCGAGACAATGGCTCATTTTTCGACGCTTGGCGCTTGCAGAAGTCAAACTGTGCACGGGATAACCCTAAGTGCAGTGTGAAGAGTCAGCTTGACGTTTTTATGCTGCTATGCATTGGAGAAGTACAGAGACAACGGAAGGGTGTAGCTTGCTTTATTCATAAGAAGCTGCAAACAGTATAGACACAAGCGGAATGCGTGTGTAGATTGAACATTTGACAGATGTATTTGTGCAAATGATAAAAACAGGTGCAGATGAGGGATACATTGACCATTGCACAAGTCTCTGCGTGGACAGGTGAACGGACAGAACAAAAACGAGCGGAGACGGCGGTCTAGAAACCATATGAACACCGGGAGGCGGGCCAACGTAAGGCCAAAATGTAACCGCGTAATTCTTTTCGTGCCCAAAAAAATGACAGGTTGACGTAAGACTCATGTATTCAACATCAGTTCGTTAATACAAAATAGAGTATCATCTCAGTGTTATTAAGTATTTAATAATAACTACAAACGTTGCACACAAAAATTGGCAAGTGTACTATTTTGCACATTAGTCATAAATCTGCCGAGGCATAGAAGACGCATGCTGTGCACGTTTCTATAGCAGCTTTCACTGACAAGTAGTCTTGTGTAAAAATATTTCCAACTGAAAAGTAACATCTTATATAGGACTAGTGGTTCACTACTCGCCGCTCTCAGCATGGAAAGGAAAAGCTTCAATGAACTTGCATGGCAATGATTAAAGATGCGCGGTAGTACAAAACACAATTAAATGACTTACCCGTACAATTTTAAGTCCATTGTCCTTCGAAAGAGAAAGACAAGGCTAGGAAAATAAAGCGATAAACAGTCACTCAAAATCGCAGCTCGAATAGCACATCAGCGGCTAAGCCTGTAAGATGATGCCACAGAAAAGCGCGTGGCCAATTGAACGCAAGCACACAGTACAGAAAAACAAGTTTCACTTCGGCGCAGAACACTTCGTGAAAAGTTGGGAAAAGTTCTACCAGTAAGTTTCCTCTTCCGCAGACGGGCGGCAACCACTCTGCCACAGAAAGCCACAAGGTACAAGTATCGCAGGCAGTGGTAACGGCGTGAAGGCAAATAGAACGAAGAAGCTTGCGAACGATGAGACAGCCTACAGGAGCGTGCGATCCTTCTCTCAGCGGCGCATCTCGGTCCGCCGCTACCGACGCGCGTCCTGTAGCGAATAGAGCGAGCGCGGGACTGGGTGCTGATCGGGCCGCAGGGCGGCTCGGCCTGGTGCCAGCAGCGACATCCTCCGTCGCGCTTCCCTTGCCCTTTCATCCAGGCCACCCCGTGCGCAACCGGATGCGGGTGCCTGTAATCTGCGGCTTGCGATTTTCATTCCTCAACCTCCTGAGTTTGTGGAGCCTCCATTTTATCAGGAGAGTAATGCAACCGCACAAAATCCCCAGCTGCCAACAGCCACCAAGAGAGAAAACTGAATGCTGCTCACAGCCTATTTATGGTACGGATATAATAAGAAAGAATTAAAAGCAAGCAAACAGGTGAAGACTTTAATAAAAACAACGAGCAATTTTATAAACGCATCGCACGCAGTTATGAGATGCATGCGTGAAGGCGTCACGATAAGCTACACAACACACGGCACGAATGTTCAACGCTCGGGAAACGGAAGATTACAGCGCGCGCCATCGAACCCTTTCGCAGGACTGAGACGTAGCCTGGGCTGTTGCCGTAGTACACATGCGCGACAGAAGGTATAGGCACGCGGCGAATACAGAGCATCGCCCCCTCTCAGAGTGGGCACGAAGGCGCGCATGCAGAGGACGCGAATAACCGGCTTTGTTTTCCTCTGACCTAAGACGGCGCTACGCTTCGATTCGCGGCAGGCAGGTTGCAGCACCCATCGAAGTCGTAATGTGTCGAAATGGCCTTTATAGCGCATGAAAAAAAAAAGCATAGGACGTTTACAACTGTGTAACGCCAGGGTTAGCGATAGCTACTTGGGCTTTTAGTTTTGGGGTAGAAAAGGTACACTTACCTCATTTCGCCATGTGTCTTTCGTCCCCCTGAAGTATGAATGAATGAACACGTGCTTCAACATGCTCCATGCTGGAAACAGCGCATCGGCCGTTGGCCGAGGTCTACCGACGTCTCAGGACACTACGGACTCGTACAAAGTTGTCCTTCCCCGATTGCCAACCGGTAATGTTGTCCTTAATACCGTTTTCCTGCATGCTGACCTTAAGGGTCGCCCGTACCGAGCACCTGACTTCCGTGACGCACTCGCACAGATATTGGATCTCCGGGAAATTTTGTGCATTGGTAAATACCAAATGAGCCACGTGTGGATGGTTACCTGCGAGAGTAGTTCTTCCAAACAGAAGCTTGTTAACAAAGCGGAGTTTCCTGTCAAAGGACTGCGATGCATGGTGTTTGACCCGGATACTAAGAACGTCAAGGTTAAGCTCCTTTGGCTTCCCCGCTATATGGAACACCGGAGGATTGTGGAAGCATTAGAGCCTTATGGCACGGTCCAGTCTGTGGAGCGTGAAAAGTGGCGGTGCCCAGGGATGGAGCATATGGAAACGACGAACCGTGAACTCTCCCTCACACTCAAGGATGGAGTGTCAGCTAGCACCATTCCACACACACTTAATGTTTATGGAGTGCAGGCATTAGTCCTTATCCCAGGGAGACCTCCACTGTGCCTCCGATGTAGCCGGGTTGGACATGTCCGGCGCCAGTGTCGCACGCCTCGATGCACTCAGTGCCGACGCTTAGGCCATATTGCGGAGAACTGTGTCTTGAGTTACGCTGACAGGCTGCGTCAAGGCCAGTGGTCGCGGGAAGATGACGTGGCATCAGAACACATTATGGATGTGTCTGAGGTTGTGGACGCGACCGGAGAACTAAGTCATGAGCATCGAATAGATGGGGAACAGATGACTTCAACACCTCAAAACAACACGGACTATGAGGCGACTGGCCATCTAGCATCCACGCCTCCAGGAGGAAAACCGCCGGACCCGGGCCCCCCCGTGAGTGTTACAGAGACTGCTGTGCTTGCTGCACAGGAAGACCTCGTTGCCACAGGTCAACGTCCGGATATGCCTCCTGTGGAGTTAGTCGAGGCGATACAGCCAGTGAATGCTCGCCGATCCTCCTCTGATGCTGATTCTGCTTTGTCGTTGGAGGGTAACGGTGAGACGTGTGTGGCGTCGATCTCTGGCGTGTCAGGTTCTCTGTCGGCTGTCAGTGTGGCAGCGAGTGATGTGCTCCCCTCGGGTTCGTGGGCCGAGGCCTTGGCTGTCTCAGAGGAAGACATGGACAGCACCGCACCTTTGAAACGTCCTGCAGATGCTGACGAGGTGTGTATCGATGGCGCTGACCAGAAGGCACAATGTGTAGAGGCCACGGGAAGGGTGGTGTTAAAGAGGAGGGCGATGTCTGCTCGAGAGGCCGCCAATTTGGCGGCGGGCCACCGCATTCCAGGGGATGGCGTTTGTTAAGACTGGCACCAAAATGGCGAGCGTCGCAGCATATCAAGTCGCTACCCTTAACGTTAGGGGTATGCGTAATCGTAGGAGGCAACAGCAGGTACGGCATCTCTTAAAGAAATGGAGTGTGTGTGTAGCCGCTATCCAGGAAACAAAGTTGTCCTCTGATGAAGAGACAGCAGCTGCTCTTGAGCCTTTTTTGTCGGAATACAGCATTATTGTTAGCCACGCGAGAGGCTTATCCGGAGGTTGTATGCTATTCCTGGCGAACACGCTAGAGATGACAGCCATGTCTTATTGCATAGATGACGAGGGGCGACTTATATGCTGTGATCTCACAATTTCAGGTGTACAGTGGCGGATTATTTGTGTTTATGCCCCCACAAAGCAGCGCGATAGAAGGCTTTTTTTTCTGTCATTAGTTGAACATTTGTGCACGGACCGCAAAATTATATTGTTGGGAGATTTTAATTGCGTTTGTAGGGATGAGGACCGTTCAGTGGTATGTAAGAGATACGACCATAGTGCTGCATTACTTACCGATTTGGTTTCTGAATATAGTCTTGTGGATGTGGGGCAGAAAAAAGGCGACAGTATACATTTCACTCATTTTCAGTTTTCCTGTAATGCTCGCCTTGACAAAATTTACGTTTCTGTTGACGCAATAGCAAGTGTGTTTGGCTACTGGGTGCGGCCCATTTTCTTCAGTGACCACTGTATGGTCTCTCTTCAGATAGGAAAGTACACTCGGCATGTACTTCACCCTCGATGGGAGTTGTGGAAGATGAATAACTGTCTGCTCTCAGACGAAATCTTTCAGCGTGCTGTACCTACTTGTTTGAAGGACGTATGGTCAAGCCGTGATCTTTCCATTTTTCAAAAGTGGGACTTGTTTAAACAGGAGATCAAAAACTTGGCAATTGAGGCCTCAGCAAGAATCGCTTTCCTGAAGAGACACCACCTTCGTTAGCTTGGGCGCACCCTAACGGAGCTATATGAGCTAGAGAGGGTAAGCCCGGGTGCCTATCTCGAAGAGATTAATAACGTAAAAGCACAGCTTCAACAATTTGCGACAGACAGATATAAGGGGGCCTTGATACGATCTAGGTCCCGAAGGTTTCTTGATGAGCAACCTTCTCGTCGGGCCCTGAGTGATGGAAGAGAGAATGCTCTTGCGAAGGAAATATTGGAAATTCAGTATGGTGATTGCACATACAGTGATGCGCCTGGTATTCTTGCTGCTTTCTTCGACTATTATCGGAAGCTGTTTGGCAGTTGCGAAGATCCAAGTCAGGGTTTCGATTACAGTTCCTTGCTCGGAAACTTCCCTCGACTTGATGATGAGAAGTGACCTAACACTTTGGATGAAATTCAATCAGCCATTTCTGCCCTGCAGAGCCAGAAATCTCCTGGGCCAGATGGTATTACTAGCGAATTCTATAAAACATTTTCGCCTTGCCTAGTGCCTGTTTTGATGGAAGTTTTCAAAGCATCTTATGATGTGGGTGTCCTGCCTCCCACTTTTTATTCTGAGCACACAATATTAATTCCCAAAAGCAAAGATACTAATCGGTTGAAAACTGTTGAGGGATATCGTCCAATTTCCCTTTGCAATGTTGATTACAAAATTTTTGCCAAGGTTCTTAGCAGTCGTCTGCAGCTCGTCATTATGGACTTGATAGGTCCGCATCAGGTCTGTGGTATTAGAGGCCGCAGTATTCAAACACATATCCATATTGCACGTTCAGTATTAGAGACAGTATCAGATGAGATAGGCCAAGTAGCTCTGATTCAAATTGACTTGGCTAAGGCGTTTGATAAACTTCTGCACGATTTCTTGTTCGCGGTCTTGGAGTATGCAAATATTGGTGACGTCTTGCTCAAAGGCATAAGGCTGTGCTATAAGAACTCCTATACAAGGGTTATTGTTAATCAGGAGCTAACGAAACCAATATCACTAGAAGCATCTGTTCGTCAAGGATGTCCACTGTCTCCATTGTTGTTTGCCCTATATCTGGAACCCCTCTGTCTCAGTATAATTAACAGCGCAGCTATCCGCGGTTTCTCTCTGGCTCAATGTGAAGTTAAAGTTTTAGCTTACGCTGATGATGTCGCCCTCTTTTGTTCTGACAAAAAGAGTGTACTCGAGGCTCTAAACTTGACTAAACAGTTCTGCGATGTATCAGGCGCGGCTCTTAATTTAGAGAAATCCAAAGGCTTTTGGTTGGGTCATTGGGGAACTAGGCCAAGCCAGTTCGGTGGTATATGCTGGAACTGTAGCCCTCTTGAGTACCTAGGCGTTCCGCTGCACCAAGTTCGCAACAGTACAGCCTACTGGGATTCACAAACTGTAACTCTAAGGCGGCAAACACAGGCTTGGATGGGTAGGGAACTCTCAGTGTTTGCGAGGGCACAGGTCTGTAACATTTTTTTGTTTGCAAAGCTCGCGTATGTCCTTCAAGTCCTGCATTGTGCGAGGAGGAAGGCGCAAGCAGTACATAGAATATTTGCAGCATTCGTTTGGCGCTCTCAATGGGAGCCGATGAGGCGTGACAACTTGCTCCTTCCCTTAGAG
Source organism: Amblyomma americanum (assembly GCF_052857255.1). NCBI lineage: Eukaryota > Metazoa > Arthropoda > Arachnida > Ixodida > Ixodidae > Amblyomma > Amblyomma americanum. The sequence continues at coordinate 142,243,609 of NC_135502.1, read as the reverse complement.
GGTGGTGGAGTGGGCCTTGTTCACCTGTTCGTGCATCAACTCGTTTCCCGTTTTTTCTTTTTCAAATCGGCAAACGACCCGTTTCTGGTAACTGTGCTCATTAGGCGGCTTAGTTTTCATTTGCCTAATTATTCGCACCGACTGTGCAGGCTCGTGAGGGGACTTTATGGGGATTTCTTAAGGAGGTTGCTGACACTTTCAATTTTCTCACTGTGCGCTTCTCTTTAGATTACCTGTATAGCCTCTCGAGAAAGCAGATGACCCAGGCTCTCACTGAGTCTTTGTTCCCTACACCATTGTATCGGCAGCCTTATTTGGGGTCTTTGGACATCAGTGTTCTAAAGCGTGTTAGGCGGATGTGCATTCAGGGAGCCGCTAAAACGTTCTTTTTCAAACTACACACAGCGACGCTGCCTGTCAAGACATTTCTTAATGACAAGGGGATGTTTGTACCCTGGAATGTGAATTGTCGTCTGTGTAACGTGCTTGAGACAATTGATCATTGCTTCATCCTGTGCCGTGATGCCATGTTCTTTTGGGAAATACTACAACGAACTCTTAAGAAGGACATTGAAATTACACCATACACTATTAGATTTCTGCCTGTTGACAAAAACTCTGTTGTGCCTTATGACGTGTTTGTGTTGATGGGACTATTCAGTCTTTGGAAAAGCCGTATGATGGACAGACATGCCGAGCCACCAAGATCGTCCAAATCTGTGTTTCGGGAACAGTGTGCGTTGGTGAGGAGTGTATATGCTGCTCGCGACGAACCTCCGAGCTGGCTGCCGTGCCTAGATGCTTGTGTGTGCCTCCCTGAATTTTGATGTTTTGATGGGGATGCAGTGATGAGTTAGGGCTATGGGGGGCTCATATTAAGCAGCCCGGTAACTTGAGACGCGAACTAGTCTGATTGAAGTTTCCTCCTTTCTACAGAAGTTCTTCCATGCAATAAAGAAAAAAAAACACTTACCTCATTTCGCACTGGTGTGGTGGCCACGTGATGCACCCCTGCACTGGCAAACGACTGTTCCAAACTGAGCCGCTGGTAGGCTTATGCGACCCAGGTTGACGTGCGCAACGGGTGGGTGCGCCAGCAACCACTGGTTACGCTGACGGCGACGATAAAGCCAGGGACGGGGCGCCTAACAGCTATCGCTGTAAAAGTCATGAGGACTCGAGAGCCTAGGCGTACTGGTTACGACTACGCTGACGCTAAGTTTTATTACTGCTGTAGTGTAAGCAAGGTGTTGTGCGTGTGGGAAGTATTCCAACTCATAACTGCTAAGGTATAAAGAAATTCGAGTCCCTTACTTTGCTGCCACGTATGTAGAGTAGACTGGAAGAGAAGTTGCGATGGTGTCGCTCAGCGCTACCTTCTTGAAGAGAGAGAAGCAGTTTTTGCTACAAAGGCGCTTCATCACTTTGTCGTTGTTGGGATACCACGAGCCGAGCGCTCCAATAAAGACTGCCTCGATGCCCACACGCTGGAATTTTCGCAGCAGTTACTGGCGGATGGGTTCTTGCTTTGAACCTTATTCTCACGTGCCGCCTCTAGGGTTACTTTGCGATTATCAAAGGGGCAAGTTACATCAATCAAAATCGCCGTCTCCCCTCGCGCCAGTGCGAGGTCTGGGCGGAGATCAGTGTCACGATTCTCGCGGGTGACGGTTAATCAATTCGCGTCCATTTGCAGCCGGTTGAAGATTCGGTTGTGGCGGCTGGCGTAGGCGGCGCTCTGACGCATTAAGTGACAGAGCAAGTGAGGGAGGGCCTACTAATATTACTACTATTGGTCTACTATTACAGCCCACTATTACTTGGTTTGTAGCGGAAACTATTGGGTCTTCACAAGATATGCGGTTAACGCACTGGGGCGCATTTTTGGTTTCTTCCATTGATCAAAAAGGCTCTCAGTGACGATGTGATGGCTGTCTTCCCCTGTTTGAAATGAGGCTGAATGCAAAAGGCCTTCTTCGCCTAAATTTCTAAATGGGTGGGACCGGCAGATAGAGGGCATGCTCATTCACTGATCACTGCAAGCACAGGTGCATGACCCTCGGCGAAAAAAATACAAAAAAGAAACGTCACTTTACAAGCACAAAACATTGCAGTTACCTTCGGCTTTCTTCTCCGTTTACTTCAGCGCGGCTCACAGTCGGCGTACTGAGCTCATTTCCGACATGAGAAGTACTCGGTGAACAATCGGCAATAAAATTGCAATATATTATTTTTTCTTGTACACGGAAGTAAAAGCAGAAACGCTTAAGGCGGGAGGGGAGGTAATGCCATACCGCACTCCTCGCTTCACCTTTCATCAATACGATGACGTTTCATGAGAAGTAATAAAGCTCCCCAGCAATCAGTAAAACAAAAAAAAAAGAATGAAAAAAGTTCTTTACACATCATAAGGCCTTCACTTGCTCATCGAATCCTTACGCCTTAATTAGAGCGCCCCTAATCTTTTTGGCAAGCGCCGAAGCCATCAATGTGAGCCACAGAGCTTTGTGCCCAGAGGTAGGGTGTTTATCCCCCGTATATGGCCTAGGTTTTTGGATATGAATAGAATGGCTGCTGTTCATTAGCTCTAATCAGATTTAAGTTTTATTTCTTAAGGGTGGTTTTGCTAAGATAGAATTTGTGTTTTGAAACGCGATATGTATTTGCTTTGAGAATCCCGTTCATCTTTGAAAGAAGTTGCTTGACTCTGCATTATTGACAGGAAGATCTTCTCAAAGACGGAAGCGCGATTGATCCCAAATGCTATTCACCTATCAAGACCATTCCTTTTTCATTAGTCTAAGCATTAAGGGTCGAAAGGTGCCCGCTTGGGAGATGAAAGCGGCATACCTGCTCGCGCTTTCTGAGAGGGGAACTTGCCAATATCCCCGTACGAGATCGACGGTGGAAATGAATTTCGCGCCGCTCACCCTTTCTATCCATTCCTCTATGTTGGGAATCGGGTACAGCTGATCCCTGGTAATTGCATTAAGCTTTCTATAATCCACGCAGGGACGAGGATCTTTCCCTGGGCCTCAACAAGAATTAGCGGTGAGGTATAGTCACTTTCCGCTGGCTCTACAACCCCCCACTCCAACATGCGCTGAATTTCCGCGTCCATTATTTCTTTTTGCTGCGGTGATACCCTGTAGGGTTTCGACCGTACCGGCTCATCAGAGGTGAGCTCGATTTCGTGTGTCAGGAGGTGCGTCTTTCCCGGGCGACTGCTAAATAGGTCATCGAATTCGCTCAACAACTGCTTTAGCGTGTCGACCTGTGTCCCGCTTAGGAAATCTGCATTCACGGAGTGAGCCAGAATGTTTTCCACGTTGTCACTAGCGTCCGCACCTCCCTTCTAACCCTGACTCTCGCTGTCCAGCTCTTCTGATTCATTTAGAGTCAGATTGACGATCCCGCTGCGTTCCACGAATGGCTTCATCAGATTGCAATGATAGATTCTCACCTGCTTTCCCCTGCCTGGAACCCTTAGCGCGTAATTCGTCTCCAAAAGTTTTTGCAACACTTCTACTGGACCATCCCAGTGAACTTCCAGCTTGTTTTTTCTCGATGGCCGGAGGATCATCACGCGATCGCCCGCGGTGAAACCTCGAAGGCGAGCGTTTCTGTCATAATAGACCTTGGCGGCCTCCTGGGCAGCTTTCATATTTCGATTTACTAATTCCCTCGTGTTGTTAAGGCGGTCCAGTAGCTTAAGCACGTACTCAACCACTGTCTGGTTCTCTCCTGTCCCTTCTCACATTTCTCTCAGCATTCGGAGGGGAGAGCGGAGGGCTCTTCCGTACACGAGTTCTGCTGGCGTAAACCCCGTAGCTTCGTGGGGGACTGTTCGTAAAGCGAAAAGTGTGGCCGGCAGACAATACTCCCAGTCTGCTTTATGCTCATAACAAAGAGCGCGTAGCACCCGCTTCAGCACCGAATGCCATTTCTCTACACTGTTGGACTGCGGATGATACACCGAGCTGTGCAACAGTTTTATTCCGCATCTTTCTAGGAATGTGGTCGTCAAGGCGCTTGTAAAGACCGTCGCCTGATCGGCTTGAATTTCGGCCGGAAATCCTATTCTCGCGAACACTAACAAAAGGGCATCAACTATTTCTGTGGAGCTCAAGTCCTTCAACGGAATTGCTTCGGGAAATTTTGTGGTGGGACATAGCATAGTAAGCAAGTACTTATAGCCTGATTTCGTGTTAGGCAAAGGGCCTACTGTGTCTATTACAAGCCGGCGGAAAGGTTCTGAGATCAATGGAACAATTTTCAGTGGAGCCTTCCATGTCTCTCCCGGCTTGCCCACGCGCTGGCACGCATCGCATTATTTTACGTAGCGTTCTGCATCTTTGAAACAGCCCGGCCAATAATATTCCATTAATAGGCGCTCCTTTGTTTTATTGATTCCCAAATGTCCTGCCCAGCCATTTCCGTGGCAGAGACTCAGAATGTCCGCTCTGTATTTTTCGGGCACGACCAGCTGATCAATTTTTTTGCCTTTTCTGTCCTGGTAGTGTCGGTATCGTAAGCCTCCCTTCTCATGCATTGTTATGTTGCGTCTCGCGATGCCCTCTTTAGCTGTAAGGTGCAGTCTTTCCAAAGTGGGATCCTGCTTCTGTTCTTTTGTTAGGGACTCCCTGTTCACCTGCAGAAGGCGATCAAAACTACGCGATGTAGGAGATAAAACGGATCCTTCAGCGATTTCTGATTCCTCTACCGACTTAGTGGTTGAAGTCCCTCGTCGCTCATTTGCTCGGTCAGCTGTCTGGCTTTCATTCCTCGTTGGTTCACTTCCCTCCTCATTTGATTGCAACGATATGCTGGCTGGTGCGTCTCTGGCTACCTGAGGTTCGGGAATCTGACTTAGTTGAGATGCGAGCTGACGAGTTTTCGATCTTGTCAAAGCTTGTATCACCCCGCTTCCGAGTTTCTGGCCTCTCTCGCGTAGCAATTGGTCTGATCGATTCGAGAAGAGGTAAGGATATGGAAGTGGCACGGCCTTCGAAACTGCGGCCTCAGTGATTAGCTCTCCAAACGGTCCACAAATTCTCACTCTAGCTATGGGAAGGCATACACTGTGCTCTTCTACTGCCTGTTTTATCCACGAGACTTCTCCCATAAAATCGTCCACTGATACGTAAGACGGGTGGACAACGTCCATCGTCGCGGCGCTATCACGAAGCACCCTGCACGGTTTCCCGTTAACGTGCAGCTCGTGCAGGTATGGCTTAAGGAGCTCTAGATTATCGTCGTTATCCTCGACGCACGAGAACACCAAACGTTGCTTTGTACACTTGGCTGCAAAGTGCCCGACACCATTGCAGTTGTAGCAACGAAATGGCCTACTAGCCTCAAACTCTTTTTTCGCGGCTTTGTCTGCTCCCTGTCTCTTCGCCTGTTCTTCACGCTTTTCTGGCGCTACCTTCGTTGCCTCTGATTGCTCCGACCTTCTAGCACTTCGCGTCTTTCTGCTAGGCCCTTTATCTCGCATCGCGTTTCGAGCGTGTGACGCACCCTCTTCAGTGCTCAACCTTCTGCGCGAAACGTACTCCTCTGCTAGCTCAGCGGCCCTTTCAACTGTGTCGACTTTTTCCCTGTCTTGAACCCACAGTTTCACCACTTGGGGAATGCTTCGGTAAAATTGCTCAAGGCAAAAACACTCAATGATTTTGTCTCGGCTTTCATAAACCTCGGCTCCTTTTAGCCACTCTAGCAGTTTCGTCTTTAGTCCATACACGAAATCCGGATAGCCCTCGCTATCGTTTTTCATTGCGTTCCTGAAGCGCTTTCGGAAAGCTTCGGCTGACAGCCGGTACCTTTTTAGCAGGCTGGCTTTGACTTTTTCGTAGTCAGCTGCGTCTTGTGTGCTAAGTCTCGCTATGACTTCAGCTACTTCACATTGCAAGAGTGTCAGAAGCCGTTGCGGCCATGTACTGCGAGCAAAGTTCTCCCTTTCGCAAGTTCTCTCAAAGTTTCCCAGGTACAATCCTATGTCCCTTCCACTTTCATAGGGCTGCATGAATCTGTTCATTCTATATGATTGTACATCACTTGCTCTTTCAGGAGACCTGGCTCTCGTACTGTCGCCTTTTTTTCGATTTTCGCTTTCAAGCTGCAATCGCTTTAGATTTCTTTCTTCTTTTTCAGCTTCCCACTTTTGCCGTTCTTTCTCTTTTTCCCATTCCGCTTCCCTTTTTCTTTTTTCTTCCTGTACCAAATTCCACGTATCTACCAGCTGATCGTCATCTACGTGTTTTTCAATTGTCTTGCATATTTCAAGTTTTGTAATTTTTCCCTGTACTTCTATTGACAGTTCCTCGCATAACAACACCAAGTCCGACTTTGACAATTTCATAAGGTCCATGACGATGCCTTCTCCGCTTTGGCAATGCTATCTTCAAAATGTCGTGAGATTACCCTTTGTCAATTGACATACACTTCCCAGTGATTCTAGATTATTCTCTCAAAATCTGAAGCCTGGCGAATCCTATAGCAAAATGCCGAAACGCTTACCGGTTGAGAAAGCACGATGTCGCACGGTCCATCCCAGCTGCTGCCAACCAGTTGTTGGGGACGAGGGGTCCTTGAGTGAGCTGACTCTTTCAGCACCGCAGGTCCCTTCTCAGAATGACGTTGTCGGACTTGATTATGAAGGAAACTGTACCGGGGGTTTATTTTACATTATTTACAAGATTTTGGAACCCATTGGAGGGTGATGGGGGAAGGTCGGAGGATCTGAGAAGATCTGAGGATGATCGAGGATTCTTTCTCACGGCACTCGTCGTTCGGTTTAAAAAGGGTCCGGTCCCCAGGATTCCCCAGGTCCGAGAATGTCTTCGCCAGGTTGGGCGTGGCCTAACTTGCGCTGTCGTACACCCACACACACACACACACACAGCACTTCACATAGGGACGCGCCCCGTCACATGCCTCGCCGGAGAAAGAGGGTGCCGCTGGACAATCGCCCCCACCAGAGAGAGCGGTGTCTTCGCGTCCGAACGACAGTTCTCACGCTCCAGCCGAACACGTCTTCCGGGAAGTCCGAATGGGCTAGGCACCGGCGAGCAGGCATAGTTGAAGGGGTGAGTCACCCCTGCTCGCTTCGGCGGTCGCTAACTGCCTCCGGGCCGCACGGTCTTCCGCGAACAAGGTTTACAAACGGCAGTGGAATCCTCCATCTCGAATCCAATAAACCTCGCGAGGACCGGCCGTGGGAACCAAAATGCCTATCGCCGTGCAGTGACCCCGGTTGCAGGTGTCCTGGCCGAATACGCAGCTGAATCAGACCACCGGCTGTCGCCAGAAACCTTACAACGTGCTCTCGTCCTTCCGTGTGCGGTAACCCTCCGCCACGGTCTTACCCGTGCAGAGGAGGTTGCGCTTAGGAGGATCCGGGTCGGGGTTGCCCTCATACCTGCCGTCACTCGGAAGTGGCCTCAGTAGCGAGATTTGTTTCCTCGGCCAGGGTGTCCGATATGCAAACACGAGGACATTGAAGCCCACATTCATCACTTGCTGTGGGACTGCTCAGCTCTCAAGCCTACAAGGATCCGGCACCTGAAGGTAGCGGGTCTTTCAACAAGGAAAACTTCATCATACATTGCCTGTACGCAGGGACCGTAGCATCGTTCTCTACTGGAGTTCATCAGCTCAGATACCCTTTTCCATTCATTTAATCACTGATACATATTTCATCACACCTTCACCCATTATTGATGCCTGCGGCAATTAATTTCGCTTAAAAATAAAGTAGGCACAGCTGTTTGGGATTAATAAAGCACATGGTACGCTGCACAAAGTAAAAATAAATAAGAATAGAAGCAAACAGTGCATTGTACAGAATCTGCCTAAAACGCTGCAGAAATGAACACCGCATTCGACATACGATGCCGACAACCTTCTACAATCTGTCCCCGACCATTGCGTCATTCTCATTTATTAACATGTTTTTTTTTAAGCACTATTACAGCTTTAACCGCATCAACTATTTGAATTAGCGATGAACCAATATTTAGAGAAAGTGGTGGATAAGAAATCAGCTCAATGCGAGGCCTAAAAAGCACAACCTTTGTTTTTTCAGCGTTTATATTTAGCGGATTGCATTCAAACCATTCAAAAAGTAGTTGTAGACAATCTATGCATTGCTGTTTAAGATCTGGTACGTGCATGATTTTGAAGAATAGAATTGTCACATCTGCGTAAATTACAAATCTTGGAATCTTACTTATGTTGATGATGTCCTTGATATGAAGGAGGAAAAGCAACGGCCCAAAAACACTGCCCTGCAGAACGCCAGAGGAGAGGCATTTCAAATTTGATAATTTTTTTACTGTACAGACTGAACAGCGCAACGGAACTAGGACGAGTAGAAGAAACACGAAACACAGGACAGGCGCTACTCAGACTTCATAATCTTACCGACGCGTCCTGCGTGGCCCCAGGAAGGCTCCAGTCCGCCAAACAAGGCCTGAACCTCTAGCGGGATTATTCTTCTCTTCAGACAGCGCGACAGCACTCTCGACTTGCAGGTGGTGACAGCAACCAGGTTGACCAGGGTTATGGCAGAATTGTGCATAGGTCGTTTACTCTCTCGACCACGGCGGACCCGTTGCGATGGAGGCGAAACGTGAAGGCGCTTATGTACTGTGCGACGCCAGTGCACGTTAATAATCTAAAGTGGTCGAAATTACGCCGGAACCCTCCACTATGGCGCCTCTTTCTTCCTGTTTTCTCTTAGTCCATCGTTTATCCCTTCTCTTACGGCGGGGTTCAGGTGTCCGTCACGATGTGAGAAAGATACTGCGCCATTTCCTTTCCGCAAAAACCAATTTTGATTTTTTCTTTAGTTGCACACGGAAACTGAGGTAGGACCTAACGATTTCAAGAAATTTCTCGTGAAAACGATAGTGCTCGAGTTTGGCCAACATTGTTTTGTGATTGATTCGATCGAATGCTTTTGAAAAGGCAACGAAAATTCCTAATGTCAGAAGTTCCCTTTCAAACGACTCTAAACTCTGTTCTTTTTTGGTTAGAAGTGCTGTCTCTAATAAAAAGTTCTTCCTAAAACCATGTTGACAACGTGTTATTATGTTATATTTATGACAAAAACTGGACATTCGCTAATAACGAATTTTTTCAAAACACTTTGAAAAGATGAGAATAGATATAGGACGATAAAGTGACAGTTTATTTTGGTCTTCATCTTTGTAGAGAATGGTTTCCTTGGCAATCTTCATACCTTTGGGAAAGACTGCATGCTCGAGGCAAAAATTAAAGATTTATTCTAGGGCAGGGCTAACTACATCGACTACGTGTTTTACCGAAAAAATTTTATGGCGCTTACGACACCCGTGATCTGCTTTTGCGCAGAGCCAAAAAGCAAATTTTGATATCAGTTTCATTTTTTTGCGTAAAGTATGGACTCGAAGAAACCCGGATGTCAAGGCATTTCACATTCTGCAGGTCATGATTATCACCTAGCAGAGACACCAAGTATTCATTAATTTTATCTGCTAGTTTTTTCGCGCTAAGCAATTCCTTGACCACTGAGATATCCAGTATGCCGCCAGCATGTCGACTTTGATTTAAAACCTCATTAACAGTTTTCAGCACGGTCACTCCTTTTTAGTACAACTGAATCAAATGTTTTCATATATTCTTGTTTTGCTTCGCGATGAAAACACATGACACGTTTTCGATATATCTTAAAACCCGCTAGATCTACAGAGATATGCTTTAAATGAAACCGTTGTAAAGATCGGTTTTTCGTTTTATCATCTCAAAGCATTCTTGTGTTGGCCAGGGTTTACGAGCCTTGGAAGGCTATTTTAAAGTGACATGTGGAAAGTTGTGTCCATAAACAGACCTAAATACAGTAATAAACGCATTATAAGCATTTTCTGGTTCATCTTTGTTGAGAACAACATTCCAGACCACTGCCGCGAGGGCTTCCCGAAGCAGTTTACGTAATGTTGGTTTCTGGTTTCTGGGGGTTTAACGTCCCAAAGCGACTCGGCTATGAGAGACGCCGTAGTGAAGGGCTCCGGAAATTTCGACCACCTGGGGTTCTTTAACGTGCACTGACATCGCACAGTACACGGGCCTCTAGAATTTCGCCTCCATCGAAATTCGACGGCCGTGGCCGGGATCGAACCCGCGTATTTCGGGCCGGCAGCCGAGCGCCGTAACCACTCAGCCACCGCGGCGGCTTAGTTTACGTAATGTGTCCTCATTTATACTCCGGTATTCTACCGTATTTCGAGGCCTGAATTGGGAACAGTTGGGAATAAGAATAAATGGAGAATACCTAAATAATCTGAGATTTGCTGATGACATTGCCTTGCTGAGTCACTCAGGAGGTGAACTGCAAATCATGATCAACGAGTTAGACAGGCAGAGCAGATCGATGGGTCTAAAAATTAACATGCAGAAAACCAAGGTAATGTACAACAGTCTAGCAAGGGAACAACAGTTCACAATTGGCAGCGAGAGCCTAGAAATTGTGCCGGAATACGTCTACTTAGGGCAGGTAGTGACAGCTGATCCGGATCATGAGAGGGAGATAACTAGAAGGATAAGAATGGGGTGGAGCGCATATGGCAAATTCTCGCAGATCATGAGTGGCAGTTTACCAATTTCCCTCAAGAGGAAAGTGTACAACAGCATAATCTTACCGGTACTCACCTACGGGGCAGAAACGTGGAGGCTAACGAAAAGAGTTCAGCTTAAGTTAAGGACAACGCAGCGAGCCATGGAAAGAAAAATGATAGGTGTAACGTTAAGAGATCGGAAACGGGCAGAGTGGGTGAGGGAACAAACACGGGTTAATGACATCCTAGTCGAAATCAAGAGAAAGAAATGGGCTTGGGCAGGGCATGTGATCTGAAGGCAAGATAACCGCTGGTCTTTAAGGGTAACGGAGTGGGTTCCAAGAGAAAGTAAGCGTAGCAGGGGGCGGCAGAAGGTTAGATGGGCGGATGAGATTAAGAAGTTTGCAGGCAAAGGGTGGATGCAGCTGGCAAAGGATAGGGTTAATTGGAGAGAAATGGGAGAGGCCTTTGCCCTGCAGTGGGTGTAGTAAGGCTGATGATGATGATGATGATGATGATTCTACCGCAGGAGACGTGCCCAGTTTTTGAAGGGCCAAGCTTTCTACAAACAAGAATAGGGGCAAGTAATCACTCATCTGGGCATTAGTACTCTTGAGTGAAGACAGTCGACTGGAGAGCTACCAATGAAGACATCAATTGCCTTCGCTGCCTGCAGCCGAGTGGTGTATTTAAAACATTAGTAAATACATTGCTCTGAAGTATGTAGTCAACCTCACGCTTACTCGCAGAAGGTGATAAAAATCTATATTAGCGTCGGCACCTAGAACTAGGTTAAGCTTCTTTTCTGTTATTTCAGGTTGTCATCAAGGAATATAATGAAATTCGAAATGTTCCCTTTAGGAGGCTGGTAAATAACAGAGAAGACGTTCCAACCGCTTTGTAGCTGAAGTATTTGGTAATCCCCGTGTGTTCAAGTCAGCCAGAATGCTGTATTTGAAAGATTTTGCCATCGCTTTTGTCATACTTTTTATTATTATTATTAATTGGTTTTTGGGGAAAGGAAATGGCGCAGTATCTGTCTCATTTATCGTTGGACACCTGAACCGCGCAGTAAGGGAAGGGATAAAGGAGGGAGTGAAAGAAGAAAGGAAGAGAGAGGTGCCGTAGTGGAGGGCTCCGGAATAATTTCGACCACCTGGGGATCTTTAACGTGCACTCCGCCTCCTCGTTTATCAGTTCGATTATGCACGTGTGTGTTGTAAACAGACAGGTACATAACTTCACTACTATTTTGATACCAGGTTTCTATTATCATTATAGCAATGAAACGGAGATTCAGTTTGCAGAAAAAACGCTTATAAATCAACAACCCTTGCTTTGCAAGGATTGTGCGTTACGATGAAATAAGCACACCGTTTTCTTTTTCCGAGAAGACTTTTTCGAAGGCAACAAGAATTTGCACATCTTCCGACAGCGGTTTGCGGTTAAGTATTAGAAGCGCGGCAGTTAGGCTATCTTATCTAGATCTTGCATACACGTGATTGCGTACACGTGACCTACCATACACTGGTATGGTAGGTTTTCTGTTTCTGTGGCTGGAAGGTCCTTAATCTCGATTTGCTATTCCGGGTGTTCTGTTCCAGACACGTTAGCCGTCGCTCAAGGTCAGAACATCGCTTCCTCAGTTCGTCACATTCGGTTGACAATGCAGTGTTTTCAGATTTCAGTTTCTTATTTTCTTCTTGCAAGGCAGAAAACTTCGTTAGTAGATCATCATGCTCTTCACTACAATGCTCAAAACTTTTAGTTACCTCTCTATAGTCAGTGCGCAGGTCGCATTTTAATGAGCTGCGCATTGCTGCAATCTATTTCAGAAATTCTTTTCTTAGCTCATCTCAGTGTTTATCAATTTCAGAACGCATAGCAATATGCACTAGTTAACTGGAACGAGCAGGAGGCAAGACAGCACGGTGTCAATGTGGCAACAGTGACAGCAACAAGGAGCAGCCAGTCCCGCGTAACAAAGACGATGTAAACTTACCTGCAAGTAGTCAAGGTACGACGTAAGTCTGTGCTCACAGTGCCGTCACCGCTACCAAGAAGGGCCATGCAGAGAAGTTCCTTTTATGCAGCCCAGGAGCCGGTCGTGGCACTGAACGCAGGAGGCCAGTGCGCAAGCGAGAAGATCGGACTTGATGCAAATTGCTTGTCAGCTCTCAGGAGCTCAGGATCGTCAAAGTAGCTGTACAGATTTCAGTAGATACGGTTTGCAAGTATATAGAAAATGTACGATGCGAGCTAGGGCTTACAGTGCCGTCACTGCAGTTACCACCCCTTTTTGTTAGTTTTCGGCTGAAGTTTGGAGTGAATTTTCCTTGCATGGGGATAGGGACAAGGAAAAACAGCTCCCTGTTGGCTACCAGTGTACCATACGCACGTCAAGGTAAGGTGTTTTGACTTCTTCCGCAACTGAAGAAAGCGGTGTGTACCGGAATCAAGAGGAAAATTTCATTATGCGCTGGTGTCGACAGAAGTGCACATACAGATGGAGAAAACTAATGCTCAGCGAGACTCGAGTCTGCTGACGAAACACTTCGAGCAAGAAATTATGCTCTCTTCTCGAGGCGTTGGTCAGCGAGTAAGCTTCCCTGCATCCCCTTGTGCAAGCATGCACTGGAAGAAAACCGTCTTTCCTTTCTACTACCACTAAGAATCAGGAGGCGCTCTTCGGCACTGTGCAAAATTGGTTACGCACCAGTATGCTTTACTACCTTTGCTACACCACCGCCGCGGTGGCTGAGTGGTTATGGCGCTCGGCTGCTGGCCCGAAAGGCGCGGGTTCGATCCCGGCCGCGGCGGTCGAATTTCGATGGAGGCGAAATTCTAGAGGCCCGTGTGCTGTGCGATGTCAGTGCACGTAAAAGAACCCCAGGTAAAAGACCACCACCCAGGTGGTCGAAATTTCCGGAGCCCTTCACTACGGCGTCCCTCATAGCCTGAGTCGCTTTGGGACGTTAAATCCCCCATAAAACCTTAGAAAACCTTTGCAACACCAATTTTTCAAACACCATGGATAAGGGAAATGGTTAGAAACTGGTCTGATTTGTTTATTGTCCAGAAAATGCCATTAGTATTATGGTAATGGCGCTTACTATCAAGCAGCTAGTTATGTTCCACGAATCGTGATGCAGCGTCGCTCATCGAAAAGTTAAGCGCTCGGCCTTAAATTTGACTCGCATTATACAGACTCACAAAATCTCAAAGTAACCAATTCCAGTTACTCGTTGCAGTTTCAAAGCAACAAGCCAATTCGTACCCTAAAAATCGGCTTATTACGCGTGTAAATATTTAAAGTTCGCGTATTCCTGCAGAAATCAAGACAGCCACGAAATAACATGAAATTCCCAATTCGGTCACGCAAATTTGTTCTAATTAGTTGGCCCTTTGAAGTAGGCAGAGTTGACTATTATTCGCAATTTGTCAAATTAGTCTTCTTTTATTTAATGTAGCCTTAACAGACACAGAAAAAGTGATAATACGTGGGTAATAAAAGAAACTGGATAACAAAATTCCCGTTTGCAAAAAAACGACCTCCTTGACAGACGGACGTCGTGTTGCTGTAATTATGAAGAACAGGTATATAACTAGCAGTAACAGCACAAAATGCTTTATAATTCTATTTGAATAGTATTGATAGCTGCAGGACATTCGGCGTTTTCTGACCCCCCCCCCCCCCAAAAAAAAAAGATAAACTAATTTATTATGTCCTTCCTATACGGAAAACAACCCTGGCGATGCATCGGACACCTGTCACAGAAATCCGCCATCAAAGAACGGAGCGGAATATCCAGACTATTACATGCTCGTGCGCTTCTCGACCGGTCGTCAAGACCCTTATGAAAATGGTGCACTTGTGCTGCTCTGCAAAAAAAAAAAGAAAAGAAATTGGCTTGCATACGTTGCTACCGTCGAGTTCCGATGCATGGCGCTCCCACTTTTATACTAGTAGGAGAAAGTAAAAGACACACTCTTTAAGTTCAGACGAGTGCTTACCCTTCAGCTAACAGCGATTATGTATCTTGTATCTTTGTTTTGTTTGGTTTTCTGGAACTTTTAAAGTTAATTTCGTGAGATCATTACTGGTATGCCGATGAAACTTCATTAGAGGAGCTGCCTAGGCCATCTAATTTGCTTACTGGAGGGCACGACGGTGGAAAGTTACTTGTCCGCTTGCGAGTAAACCCACGGGTATTGATATCCTAGTTGCAATCAAGAGTAAGAAATTGGCTTGGGCAGGGCATGTAATGCAAAGGCAAGATAACCCGGGTCCTCAAGGGCAATGGAGTGAATTCCAAGAGAAGCCAAGCGCAGCAGGGGGCGGCAGAAACTTAGGTGGGCGGATGAGTTTAAGAAGTTTGCGGGCATAGGGTGGGCGCAGATGGCATAGCACAGGTTTTTTTAAAAGAGATATAAAAAAGACCGCCACCGCCTGGAAGACGTTGAAGTAACGAGTATTAGCAGTTTGGTTTAATAGATTAAAGGGAGGTACATATGGCGCGAATTGGTAGCGCGTCACCGACTTTCCGAAGGGGAACGATAACGCGTGCAGGTTCGAACAAGAGAACAAGAAAACAAGGAAATCAAGCAAAAGAAAACGAAGCCGTATTTATAATTTAAACGAAAAGGGCCAATAAGAAACAGAAACGAAAACAAGAAAAACACACACTCAACACGCGTACAACACTACAGAATAAAGGAGAGCGCTCACCCGGTATCGAGCGTCCCAGGTGAAGCGGGGATGCTTTGTAGACAGGAGGGAACACTGGTTGATGAACTGTGACGTGTCGCTGGCGCTGCGTCTAAGGAAACTGCGGAAGAGAGCCAGGTGGTATTTGGAGAGTGGAAAACTGCAGGAAGACGCCGGTGGTGTCGTCAACAGCCCGAAGAACTTGGCAGCGGCAGGAAAACAGCAACCCGGTCTCGTCGACTGCGTCACGAAACGCCGGAGGCTTCACGCAGGCTATTCAAGAGTTCCTTTCGGCAGCACGGACCCTCAGTCCTTTGGCTGCCACCTCCACGCTTGCAAGAAACGCAGTGGGCTTGCGTCGGTGATACAACGGATGTCGCAGCAGCACGGACCCCACGTCCGACGGCTGCCACATCCACGCTTGAATGATCCGATCTGCGCTGCACTGTCTTCCTAAACACCTCGGTTTTTGACACGTAAGCTCTCAGCACCTCGTGCTTGCCACGCTCTTTGTCGCCGTCGCCTCGCACACACCCTTCGCACGGGCACACGCACAGCGCTCGGCCGGCACTCGCAGCGCTCCGCTGTCCGAAGCATCGCTGTCGACGCGCTGCGTTCACAAATTCTCCAAGGATCTTTTGTGCAACTCACTTTTATGCCCCCCCCCCTCGAAAAAGTTTTTTCCGGATAGAAAAAACTGCTGTTGGTGCACACAACACAAATGTTCACGTGGTAAATGGACAAGTTAGACGCCGTTGAAGTCAGCGAAGGCACTTTACACCGTGACACATGGAGGCGCATTGCCCATACAAAAAAGTCATAGGGGCGTCTATGGAAAAAGCTATGTCCGTCTATGGCCTCTTATGAACGTCTATAAGCACCCACAGAGGTGCTTATTTCCAGCTATTGAAAAATCTATGCCACTTAAGCTATAGCTCTGGAACCATACAGTTGTCTTAAGCTCTTTATAGAAAAATATATCAGCCTGTATAGACAGCTACAGACAGAAATAGGAAAGGTCTATAGCTATTTGGGCCATAATTCTATAGCCTGCCATAGGACATTTTTGTATGGGTGAAACGCGCACAGAGGGAACATGGGGTCAAACATTATACATCTGGCAGAAGGGAAAACAAATACCATACAAAACAAAAGACGCAAACTTTAAACACGTCTGTACCGAAAAAGGTGAATATGTACACACTGAACAACCCATAACCGGAGAACGAAATAAGAAAAACAACCCACAAACACTACCACACTGAATTTGCGAAGGTTACGATTGTAAACACCGGACAGTAGCACTGTACATCGGTTATACCCTCCGGCAATTTATAAACCACTCATGCAATCAGCGCCTACGTTTTCCGAGCATGTCAACTTCTTAGATTGCAATGAAAGATGAAGCTTGCACGGTCTCTTGGGGCGCACGCTCTTCGTATGGCTTAAGCATATTGGTGTGGAAGAACTTCTTAGTGTGGCCCAAGCCAATCCAATAATCCACGTCGTTCTTTTTGCCAGAAACCACGAATGGACCGTTCCACTGCATCATGAGTTTATTGTGGCTGCTTAGCAGAAGAATGAGGGCACGATCTCCAACTCTTAACCGCCGGTTCTTGCTGTTAATTTCATAGTACCTTTTCTGAGACTGTTGGGCACGTAAAAGATTTTGATGTGCCGCTCTCACAGTTTGCTCGAGACGTTCTCTTAGATCGAGAACTCAACCATATGTCGTTTTCGTGTTTTCTTCCAGATCTTCCGTAGTACAGAGCTCTCTGAGGACTGCGAGCGGTCCTCGCACATGTCGTCCAAATATCAACTCAAACGGCGAAAACACCAGACTCGCCTGCGGTAACTCTCAGCATGCGAACAGAAGGGGAGCGATATAACAATCATATGTTTTGGGCTGCTCCTGACTGAGCTTCCGCAGCATCTGTTTGAGTGTGCCGTTAAATTTCTCCACCATCACATTGCACATTGGATGGTAAGGGGTCGTGCTGAGACGTTTCACCACCAACAGATCATTGAGCTCTCTCATCATTTCGGAAATGAAATAGGAGCCCTGGTCACAAAGGACCTCTCGGAACACGTATTCGTGAGAACATCTCCATCAAACCTTCAGCCACGGTTGCTTAATCAATCTTTGGCAGAGCCACGGCGTCGGGATATCGCGTGGAAAAATCAACGAGAATGAGAATATATCCCCTTTCACGGATGTGGGCGACAGCGGACCGTCAATATCTACAGTGTCCCGATCAAATGGATAGTCGATAACAGGCATGCGTCCCAACGGAGCTCTCCCTCCTTTGCCTTTCGGGCGCGTCCTTTGGCAGGTGTCGCACGACCTCACATACCTCTTAATCTCCTCCTGCACTCCCGGCCAGTAGAATTCTTCCATAACGCAATCTGTAGTCTTCTTAATGCCCTGATGCCCCGCCAGCGGGCTATCGTGGGCAAGGCTTAACATCTGTGATCTACAACACATTGGAAGAACTACCTGTCGAACCTCTCCGCCGGAGGCGAGATGACACAGCCGGTTTTTCAACTTAATACGAATGAAATGTGGTGTTATAGAACAGGCTTCCTAATTTCACCGAACACGCCTTCAATGACTCATCGTCTCGTTGCTCTGTTTCTAGCATTTCCTTCGTGAACCTCATGAGACCAACGCTTAAAGCAGTATTGTCCCTCCTGCGTCCGGAAATTTCCTTTCCAGCCAGCACCACTTTCGGCCCTCGCCCTCTCCATTTTCACTCGCAACATCGTCATCGAATATTCGAGGACATAATTTAGCAGAGGTTCCGATTTCTTCCAATTAATATTTGGACTTGACGGCTCACGTGCCTCTGGTACATTTCCAATTATGGCATCTTACAGCGGTGTCTCCATGCACTTTACCAGGGCCGTGCCAGTGAAATAATGGCAAGCGATATAGACTTCTGCCTCGGAAACTGCCAGACTACTGCAATCAACAAGGAACACCGCCGACCTCGAGCCGGTGAAAGCTGAGTCAGGAACTAGGGCTCTCCGCACAACCACCGTATTGCTCCCCGTGTCCCGTAAAACACGTACGGGTAGGCCTTGGAGCTCTCTCTCTAGTGCAGGCATGTGTTGGGCGTCTGCAGGCTTTTTCCGGACAAGTTGAGTTGAGTTGAGGTGTTGAATGCTACAGGTGGCGTTAGCCTTGCTTTATCTGCCGGCAATTGCTCCACCGCAGCGTCCCTTCTATATTAACAATGCCGCATCTACCCCGCTATGCGCACAGTATCTTATAATAGCACACATTCTCTCCCGCAGTCACCATCTATGCACACAATCAAACCACACAATCCACATCACAGTCCACTCCAGAAGTCATCTATGCACATATTCAGTCACAGTAGAACATAGGCCATTGTAGTGCCACAATCCATACACACATTCACTCACAGTATAAAGTAGTCCACTCCGGAAGACACCATCTACGCACTCATTCAAGCACAGTAGGCCATAGTCCGTTCCTGCTGTCACCATTTAAAAACAAGGTCCGTGTCGTGCAGAAATGTTAAAAGAAGGCGTGCAGCCTCCCTTCTGCATGTCTGGTTTCCACTCGGGTAGACAATGTCCTGCACTGTGCTGTGACGGGTTTTTGTCTTCTTGAAGGAAGCGAACATCACCTGCCTTTCCGCGTTGTACTCTGGGAAGTACATAATAGAATGTTCGATATCACCGCACACACCACATAAAGAGCAGAGCGGAGACGATGCTATGCCGGTTTTATGCATCCATGAAGGAGTGCGAGCAGAGGCCGTGCGAATTCGATGTAGAAGGGTCGCAGTCTGACAACTACCTTATCCTCAGTTTGTTCAAGCCTATCTGCTATTGTGGACACCGTTTCGGGCGCAACACACTCTGGCTGAACACAACAGGACGATTGCTTCTGGTTTTCATGCTCTCTTGAGAGGAACTTACATCATGCCCTGTTTTCCGACAATAAACGCAATAAAGCTGTTTTGGCTTTAGAGCGACAGTCGGCTCGGTTACAAATGAGGCACCTTCCTGACTGTCTACTCGATGGTACATCCCCCTCGGAATGCCAACCTCGAACGATTCTTTGAAAGAAGACAAGTTTCTTGGTCGCTGGGCCTCTAGAAAGTTGTCTGCTGCCTCAGCCATTTTGTGCAGCGTCTTGCACTCTCTCGAAGAAAAATCGCCAGGTGACTATGACAGTTCCTCATGAACTGTTCAGGCCACCACCAAGTCGCGTAGATTATTGTACTCTGTAGCCGCCTCCCGACATCTCGACCCATCGATCGAAAAGACTGAGCAAAAATGCTGTGTATTGCTTGCCTGTTACTTTACAAGCGGCTTACTTTCACGAAACCTTTCGCGATAACCTTCTGCTCCAAACCGAAAATGTTGGAGCAGGGCTAGTTTTGCCTTATCATAATCCATTGAATCTGATGGGGACAGTCGACCTAATACACAGATGACTTCCCTAGTCAAAGACATACTGAGTACTGTAGCCCATTCTTCCTTGGGCCAGCTGTGCCCTTCTACGATAAGCTCAAAACGTTTGAGGTATGCATCTAAGTCATCCCTGCGATCGTCGAAAGGTGAGATCAATTTCTGTGGGCTAACCGCTACTGAGGGCCCCGCTGCGGGTTCTCGATTTTCCCCATCAGCTTCTGCGAGCCTTAATTATAGCTGCAATGTACGCTCTTCCGCCTCTGCTAGCGATTTTGAATGCTCGCGTTCGGCTTGTGCTTTACGCTCCTCAGCCTCTGCTTGCGCCGTGCCTTGCTGGCATTTGGCTGCACGTGCGGCGCGTTCCTTCTCTTGCTCGGCAGCCACCCACGTGCGCAGCTCGGCGTCTTTCAACCCCAACTCTTTCCCTAACTCAATTAACTCCGTTAGCGCGTTCATCGTTTTCTTTTTATTAAAAACCCCCTCAATATAGATTAGACGGCTTCGTCGTATAGTTGACGCCTATTCTCGCGAATTGGTAGCGGCGTCCCCAACTTTCCGAAGGGTGACGCTATCCCGTGCGGTTCGAACAAGAGAACAAGGAGATACAAAAAAACAAAAGGAAGCCGTATTTATAAATTAAAGGAAAAACGTCAATAACAAACGGAAAAGAAAAAAACACAGTCAACACGCGTACAGTAAACTCTATAGAATAAAGGAAAGCGTTCACCCGTTGCCCTAGCGTCCCAAGAAAAGTTGGGCTGCCTTGTAGACAGGACAGAACGCTGGTTGATGAACCGCTTCGTGTCGCTGGCGTTGCGTTTACGGAAGCTGCGAAAGAGAGCAAGGTGGTATTAGGAGAGGCTAAAACTGCAGGAAGACGCCGGCGATCTCCAGTCAACAGCCTGAAGAACTTGGCAACGGCAGGAAAACAGTAGCCATGTTTCGTCGACTGCGTCACGAAACACCGGAGGCTTCAAGCATGCTATCCAAGAGTGCCTTTCGGCAGCACGGATCCTCAGTCTATCGGCTGCCACCTCCACGCTTGCAAGGAGCGTAGTAGGCTGGCCTCGGTGATTCAAGGGAGGTCACGGCAGCATGGACACAACGTCCGACGGCTGCCACCTCCACGCTTGAATGACCCGATCTCCACTGCATTGTTTTCCTTTACACCTCGGCTTTTTGACACGTCAGCTCTCCGATCCTCGTGCTCGCCACGCTGTTTGTCGCCGTCGCCTCGCACACACAGTTCGCACGCTCACACGCGCAACGCTGGGCTGGCACACGCAGCGCTCGCTGTCCGGCGCACCACTGTAGACGCACCGCGTTCAGAAATCCTCCGAGCATCTTCTGTGCACCACACAACATCGATGTCCTTCATCAAACACGCTGTGGTAGTGAACGTATCGGCGACACGAGCGCATCTGAGAGGAGCTCCCGAGGGAGACTCCTCATTACGGATGGATGGAACATAAGAGAGTCCCCTTTGAAACGGGGGGTGGATTGCCGCCATGCTCGGCGACGTAAGAACGCACGCGCCTAGCAAAGTGATAGACGCCTAGCGCCATCTAACCGAGAAATGACGATGCACTCTACCAGTTGTCGAGTTATACGTCCTCAAGATAAGTCCAATTTTAATGGTCGCCATCTATGATTGCGAACCGAAACTGTGCCGCCATTGTGTCTCTTGACGTCATACTGGAGGGAGGAGGGTAACGGAAGAGAAGGAATGGGAGATCACAACAAATTTTATATGACCGCAATTTTGGATTGCAGAAACCGAAACTATGCCGCCATTTCGTTCCCTGACATTATATGCACACAGTTCCACCTCTTTCCACCATATTGGGCTTTGACGTTATCACTGGCACGCGGCAGGTGGTTGTTTCTACATTGCTATTGTAGGTTTCGCTACAAGTCTCAATGCGAGATGTGCTGTTTTCTAGTTGCTGCCACAGGTGCCGCTGTGATCTCAGGCTGGTAGCAGACCCCAAGAAATCTCGAAATGTGGTGAGTAGTTGCTGCCACAGGTGACGCTGTGATCTCAAGTTGGTAGGAGACCCCACAGTCTTGAAACGTGATGAGTAAAAGCTCACGCTCTTCAAGACAAGATTTATTGCCTCAGGGCATCAATGGGCGAAGGTGCGATGAGAGATGCTATAGTGATTAAAGTTATGGGAAAGTTTAACTGATTTTATGAAATGCAGTAGTGAGTAATGGAATGGTCATTGCATCCAGGCACTATATGAAGCAAATTTGCTCGGTGAATGACCCGCTACCTTAAGGTGCCGGATCCTTGTAGGCTTCAGAGCTGGGAAGTCCCACAGTAAGTGGTGAATGTCGGCTTCAATGTCCTCGCGTTTACATATCGAACACCCAGGCGGAGGAAAGAAATATCGATACTGAGGCCACTTCCGAGTGACGGCAGGTGTGAGGGCAACCCCGACCCGGATCGCCCGAAGCGCAGCCTCCTCTGCACGAGTAAGATTGCGGGGGAGGGTTACCCCACACGGAGGGATGAAAGCACGTGCGGGGCACCGGAGGTGCTCCTTTCTTCATAAAAAGAGGTTAAATTTGCCTAAATGAAGGAGCCGAGGCAGTGATGAGCTGGAATCACGAGGCGGGTCGCTAAACCTGCCTGGATTGGAGAGGTCAGCAGATTCCGTGGGACCCACTCAATACATACTGGCTGTGGGATGCGTGCCGCGAGCGGGTGGATGTCCTTGCATATTCCCTGGTAGCACCTAAGAAATCGTAGCCACGGCAGTAATTGAAGAGCGTTAGTGCGGATGACAACGCAGGCCGCAGGGAACATAGTTGTGGCAGCTACAGAGCAGAGTGTCTCTTGAACTGCAACGAGCTGAGCACAACAGACATGAAAGAGGCCTTTGTCCTGAAGTTGGCATAGTCAGGCTAATGATGATTATGATGATGAATAAAAATGTCAGCCTTGCACCCCGTCGAGGTATTTCGCAGCTTGTGATTTAGACTTTTGTGTTCCTGCTGACGACACGGCGCTGACGACACGGCGCTTTCTTGTCTTTTGTGCTCGTCTTTGTTCGCGCTGTTTGTTCAAGATGCTTAACCAACTAGCCCGCCAAAACGTGTTTCCTGCTGACGCACCAACGGTCAATGCAGTGAAGAATTCTGTCTTTATTTTTTGCTGCAATAAGACGCCGCATCGACGCTGTGTTGAACTGACAGCAGGCACGGAGCCTAGCAAAAGCTGTAGCGGTGTGGTTTGTGCCTCTTCGAAGCAGCAGGCGGTGTACCTATATTTCGATACAACTCAAGAATGATGCGACAAATGCCCCTTATAGTAGCAACACTTGCCGTTGCCCTATGTGCATGTTCCATGGTTTGGTCACCCTCCTTATGTGTAGTCCATTGCGTTCTTCACGCTTAGTGATGAAAATCCTTAAAGTAGAGCCGCCAGCGGATAGCGTCGACCCATTGTCATGAGAGACGAGGTTACTGTGGTTAATCCGTATTTAATACCGTAGCATCTCCCTGTTCCTTGCAACGTCCCGGAAGCAGACACAGAGGGATTAAGCAAGACGTTCTGACAATGGGTCAATGCCACTGGTTGGGGAGTTTCCTTTGAAAAGCATTTTCAGCTTCGTTCTTAACTTGTATCCAACTATGGAAAACTCTGCTATGCTGGACACTTAAAATGCTGCGACAGTTCTTGCGTCATTTGTTTGCCTTACAGTGCGGTTTATCCCGGCATCAATTGGGTTACTCATCGGGTGGAGCCCTCTTTAAAGAAAATTTCAGAAAATTACGAGCACCTTGCTGTAGGGAAGGGCACACAACAGTACTAAAGTGAGGGAGCCGAACAAAGAGCGGAAAAGATCCCCTTATACAGTGATGCACGTTGTTACCCTTCCTTGAAGACTGTATTGTTCTGTACGCAATAAGATCATTGGAATCAATAGCCATAACACAAATCTCATATCAACACGACCAAGGAAGTCTTTTTTTTTTCCTTTGCAGCTTTCTTGTGGCTCCATATTCGCGTTCCGAACATTTGCCTGATCCATCACATCCGCACGCTCTACGCCATTAGCGGCAGCTTTGCGGCGGAAAAAACCGCAACAACTGCTCTGGGTCTTTCGTCGGCGCCCACACATGGTTATTTCCGAACGCGAACGCGAAGCCGCTACCCGGATAGGAAGTAGTTCACCACTGCCCTCTTCTTCGTGCCACTGCTTCTGCAGAGCCTTTTCTCCCCTGCCATGGCCTTCCCGCAAGACAACGGGAGTGCCACTCCGTTATGAAACGGTAAACGGGATAAGAGAAAGACGAAAGTCTTCTTTGCGCGCCCCCCCCCCCCCCTTTCAGTCCCATTGCTGCGCACGCACGAGGTAAATGACTCGCGCACTATCGGCCGAGCACTCCTTCGCTAAACAAGAGAAACCACGGAGATAAAACATTATGGCCGCTGAAGCTACTTTGCAGAGCGTGTGGGGCTTCCGGACGGTAGCAGAAAGCATTAATACAACCATATGTCTCACCTTTACCGCGCCCCTATTTTCATATCCATTAAAGCTCGCCCGCCAGCGGCTTTTCTCAGTCATGCGCCGGCGACGAGAAAAAGGTTGAAGATTCAGCTGTCCCGTGCTCGTGCGAACTTCCACTCAGCGGCCGCCTTTCTGCCCCGATATATTTTTTCGCAGTTCCTTTCCTTCCTTTATATTCTTCCCTTAATACACACTCACTCAAGCAATGAGAAAACGGAGTGACGCTGCGGAAACACAAGGGGTAAGTGAACCACTCCCTTGGTTTTCTTGGCTTCGGCACTCCGAGTTTCTTTGTATTCGAGAAAAAAGGGGTAGTGCGACGCTAAGGGCACACACGGCTTGAAAAAACGAGTAGATTAACGGGGGCCAATTGCAAGAAAGAACAAAGTTTAAAATTTCCATGGGCTTGGGGAGAGGGAAGCAGCCAGCTCGAGGAAAAATTCATATCATTTGTTTGGTCGCGTATGCAGCTAAGGCTTTGGGCTCCGAGTAACGAAGCAGAAAGAAAAGGAGAGAAATGTTTTCGGCCTTGCTTGCTTGCTCGGCGGAAAAGATAAAACAAATCCGCTCAGGGAAACGGGCAGAAATCCGACTTTCCTTTAGGAGTACGATTCGGAAAGAAACCGTGATATAGCTGTTCATTATAAAAAATAGCAATTAACGACCACTACAAAGGTAATATCTGCTAGCATAATAAAGTGTAGCTGAAGGTCAATGAAAACAGGGTGTGTAATGGGCACCTCCTGTCCGGCATTAATTAATTTTGATCCACGCATTTCATGAACAATAGCCTTGATTGTTCAGGCGTCAGGCATTTCAGTGCATCGAACTGGGAAAAATATGACATTTCAGTCCCCATAGAGAAACTGACCTTTAAGCGACGAAGCCGGCATAATAAATTTCTTAATGTGACCTTTCTGCCTTCAAAGATTATTCTATTTATTCATTTATTTACAATACCCTCAGGACCTGTTTAAAAAAGTTAAAGAAGAGGGGAGTGGGTTAAAAAAAAAACCCTATCTGAAGTCTTTACATTGGTATGAATAACAACAGTAACACGATGACAAATACAAAAATAAATACAATGAGCAACAACACAGTATATGTAATCCTGTCAATATACAATATTAGCTAAAAAAGTACGAAAGTTTGAGTTGTCGGTGATGGAAACAATGTTTCTCGGAAGGTGGTTCCATTCTGTTGATGTTCGAGGCACGAATGACTCCAGGAAACCCTGTGTGTTAGAACTATCGAGGCAAACATTATGATGATGATCTAAACGACGTGGTATACAATGAGGTTGAAGAAAGAATTCGTTACTCAGGACAGGATGATGATAGACCTTATGAAACAGGACAAAACGAGCTATTTTACGTCGTGATGTTAAAGATAGAAGTGGAAGGGCGCCCTTCATGGACGTAGTACTTTCACTTCGCACGTAATTCGAGTAAACAAAACGAACGGAGCCATTCTGAATAAGTTCTATGGCGGTGACTAGTGTTTCGTAACTTGGATCCCCTACAGATAATGCATATTGTAGTTCTGGGCGTGTTACAGTCTTGTAAAGCAATAACTTTAATGAGAATGGAGCTGTAGAAAAGTTAGGTTATAAGCAATCAAGCATGCGGTGAGAGTTGTTAATTACATATTCGATATGGGTTGCCACGTGAGGTTAGATGAAATAAACATGCCTCAGTACTTATCCGAATTTGTTGATTCTAAAGGAACGTTATTCATATAGTTTACGTGCGGGGCATTAGAAATCCTGGTTACGCGCATCTATTTCCATTTACTAATGTTAAGTGGCATTAGCCATAATTCACCTCAGTCGCTAATCGCAGTGAGATCAAACTGAAGGGAATTAATATCATCAGAGCTGTTTAGTTCACCGAATATAACACAATCATCGGCAAAGAGATGAATGTAAGAAGATATTTGAGACGGCAGGTCATTAATATAAATTAAAAAGTAAAGTCCCTAGCACAGATCCATGATATACATCGGAGTGCACATCAGAATGCGGAGTTATGACCATTAACTGAGACGAATTGCGAACGAATAGGAAGAAAGCATTCAATCTATTTTAAAACGTTAGGTTCAATGTTAAGATGGCTAAGCTTTTGAAGTAGCAATTTTTGACACATTTTGTCAAAAGCATTAGAAAAATCTAAAATATGCAATCAGCGATTGAAGAACGGACCACAATGCGTTGCAGATTATGGGTAAAAGAAACGAGCTGATTTTCACACGAGTATTACTTCCGGAATTGATGTTGTGCCAGTGTAAAGAATAACTTGGATTCAGGAAATTCTATCAGCGCTTTACGCTCAAGTAATTTGCAGCACGTACTTGTTATGGAGGTATGGCGATAATTATTGGAAACATTTAGTTTTATCTCATAGAGCACAAGTGTTAGTTTGAGCACTTAGTGTACAGCGCAAGCCCATGGTTACTTTAATCAGTGAGCTGCTTACGGCATCATTTCCGTTTATTTCATGTGACAAAAAGTATAGGGAGGCGACGGTTCGAATCAGCTTGACCGTTATCTTTATTGGTCCATTGCTGCCTGCGCAAGGGGAAGGGCGACATAAAAGCAGCTCCGGACAGAGGTGCCTACACGAAGCAGTAGATCGCTTAGAGGGCGCTGGGAATTCTGCATTCATTCCATCGCAGAACGAAACGAATGCCCTTCTCCTGCGTGCTCGCTTTCTTCCATCGATCCCTCTCTTTTTAGGGAAAAAACAATCCCCAAGTTTGCAATCATCTTTCTCACTCGCCACCGCTGCTATTTCCCGCCCCAGAAGTTGCCTTTTTTATCTTTCGGGCGCGTCGCTCCTTTGCACAGGCGGTTCATGTGCGCGGCGCTTATCTTGCGACGCCCCGCGATGTATCGAGCGGCAAACTGTCATCCTTTGTTCTTGGTTTCAGTCTGCCGTCGCTTGCAGCGCCACAACTTTTTTTCGTTGCTCTATTCTTTTCTTTCAGCCCCTGTTTCATTTGGCCCTCGGACGCCTTGTTGTACTACGTCCCTAGCTGCTCATTTTGGGCCCTTGCTCGTTTACGAAAACATTCCTTCGTCACAAGCGCCCCGACCGCTGTTTTCATTCATTCTTTACGAAAGAAAAAACACATGAAAGAATCAACTCTATTCTGCCCAGCTGATGATTTTATTAGTCATTAATAGCCTGTCCATATTACTCGCGCTGACGGGTGTTGAGTGATCGGCGAGTCATTCTAGGAAAACTTGTGAAACCTAGGAAAAGAGGAAAATAGCGCAAGCAGGGGAAATGGTTTAGAATGGGACTAAGCCTGAGGAAATGAGACTGAGGATATGGCTAGGGCTCGGGGCAGGTGCTGCCCTTACGTTCGAACGCATTACCGTGATATGGTGTCGCGATCTTTCCACCGCCACGCTCGTCACCGTGAAATCCGGCCATTATTTCGCATTCATTTCTTTCCTTTTTTTTATACGCTGCTTCACAAGCCCAGGTGAGGTGGCGTTTCATCGGTGTCCCGATCGCTGTGCAGACAGCAAGTGTCCGGCGCTTCTTCAAACGGCCAAATGGTAGTTCGTACGCAAATGACATCATTGCCTGACATTTCCTCCCTTTCTTTACATTCAGGATGGCTCGTGTCCATGCGAGTTTTCTTCCGGTTCAATCGCGGTTAAATGGGACGATACAATTTAAGAAAACAAAAAAGACATTACAACAAAATTAAAACCATAAAAAATAATAGCGCTTAGCTACACTTAAAACCTAGCTTAGCACAACTAAGCTGGCTCTCACTGAATACTGAGCTAAGCCACTATGCTAAGTTTAAAGGCGTAGTTCATTTTTTCGCAAAAGCTGTTGTTGTTGTTGTTGATGCTGCCAGTGGTGCTGCTTCTTCTTCTCCTTCTTCTTGTTATATTTGTCGTCCTAAATGAGGCAACGCCTGGAGGGCTCTCCTCAACTGAAGCCTGTCACTGGCTTCAGCTAGGCGCATAAAGACTGGATCATATAGACAGCTTTCGCTGTAGAAAACTTTCAGTAGGAATAGGCATGAAATACTAGATTGGCGTGTTAAATTTTACGTCGTTGACGGCAACCGGATAGACATCTGGTAAAACGTTTGTTCTCGTCGCGGCAGCGTGTTTCCACACCGCCCTCTCAGTTATTTCTGCTCCTGTTAACCAAATCATTGTGGACAGCATTGTTGTATCCGTGTCTCCTTCTTTTAGGTAAACCCTCACTGTTTGGCGTGCGAACGCAGTTCGTCGCTCAGAGGCCACAAAGAACAAAAGAAGTGTAAATGCCAATTAGGGACAGCAAATCGCTTCGTTAGGGCTGAAAAGGAAACTCGTGTGCGCTAAAAGGCTAAGTAAGAGACGCAGTGGCGCCACCGGGGCGCAGTGGTGTGGACGGGTGCGCAGCTGACGAGAGAAACGGGCTTATCAGCGTAGCCCCTCTCTCTCTCGGCGCCTTTTGTCGTTTGTTTTTGCTTTTTCGCTCGACGTTCAGGCTTGGTGCGGCGGAACCGCAGACATGCATACAGAATGGTGAGCCCGCTATACCCACGGGACGAGAAGTGCCTTGGAACGTCACTATCTCGGCACGTCTTCGATGTACAGCCTCAATTCATCATCGCGTTCTGTGGCGGCCCAAGACATACGAACAAACGTCATCGGCACTGACGCCAGTAACGCCCTTGGGTCACTAGAGCTTTACACTCATTTACCAACCGTAATCAATTTCAGGTAGAAATGAACAAAAAAGTGCATCGAAAAAGACACTGAGACCCTGCTCCTCCTATAATCACTGGATAAGTATTCGGTACAATGCATCAACCTTTTGCCACTCTCTAGAGATTGATGTCATTAAGGCGATGTGCTCGAAGTTGGTGAAAACATCGAGAACAAATATACACTTTTGATCCTTTGTTTAAGTAGTGGAACAATGGACCGAATGGTCGGCCTTAGATTTCTTACAACAATGAGAGTGCAGGCAAGAACCCGGTAAAACAAATACATAACGTTGAATAGAAATGATGGGAATATCAGGTGATAAACAGGCATTTGATTATAGACCAGAGTGATTTTAAATTTCCTGCTTTCATAATAAGGTTGCCTGTTGTAAAATAGATTATTACAAACTGGCTTTAAAGGAGACAGGAATCCTGCCCGCTACCATGTAACTCCGGTGTAGAACAATTGTCATTCTGAGGAATCCATGCAAGGAAGGCAGATATAGGCGAGTCCAGGAGACAGACGAAATCCTGGACTCTGAGTGCGGACAGAAAATCATGTGTGCCGACGTTACTAGCGGCGCGTCGTCCGCGAACGATGCAGGCAGCAAGAGGCATCGAAGAAGCGGAATGGACTGGAAAATACTCGAAACCGGCGTTCACTTCGTAATCCTCGCTCCGAGCAGCACTGCAGGTACTGTGGTCCATCAGTTCGCCAGCAGAAAGGAAATATGCAGGCCACGCCACCGTGTCCCCCACCCAACTATTTGTTCTTACAAAACCGCCCCCACCATGGTAAAAAAAAATTACCGAAAATGCCAAACATTGAGAATATCATACTGATGGGAGTGCTTCAGGAAAGGGGGCGCACACTCAAAGAATTGCACTTTAGAAACGCAGCAGGTCGCCGACAGAAACTTTGAAGGAAAAGCCGCATCCCTGTTTTTGACTTGCAATGCCTGCGCTGTCCGCAGAAGAAGCGGAGGCAGTGATGTTGGGTCACGTGGCGTCCTGTCTGCGCCCGCAGTCCGCGATTCGTCCGTCGTCTGGATGAGCCTTAAGCACGGCAGAATGGAGATCCAGGAAGCACAAGATAGGAAAACGATCTGTATGATAACAGAAACCTCCAGGATAGTATGCACGGCACACCCACCCCGTTGTCCACATTGAGGAGCCACTACTAAACGGTTCTCCTTGCCATCCATCCATTGGGTAATTACGCCACGGAGCAACGCGAGTTCCTCTTTCGCCATGCAGCTCAAATCTCTGTGGACGCTTTGCCATACTACTGAGCTTCTGTGCATAGGGTCACGAACAAGCTTCTCCTCCTCATCCATTGGCCCCAGCCGCATTCCACATTGGCGATTGCCAGCAGTAGGCAGTCCGGCATCTTAGCTAGTACTGTCGCAGTGTGTTGGCATGTATCGCGGAAGACAGCTAAATCTGGATGAGCGTTCATTCTATTACGCAAGGATATGAAAATAACATAAAATTACGGTAGCAACTGAAGCCGTAAATATAATTCATTATCTTGGCCAAAACCAGTATACCACATTGGTTTCTTATTGCTTATATTTACTTTCACGTGGTTACGATTAGAAGGAATTCAGATCTGCATTAAAAGAAACGTAAGCACGAACGAAGGTTACGCAAAAACGACCCAGGCAGGTATCTATTACAAGGAAACAAAGGCTTCAGCTTTCTCCTTAAAGCGATCCGCCAACGTCTTCTTGTTAGTGCATGCTGCACCGAGTCACCCAAAGCGTACTCCAATGTCAGCCATGTGTAAAAGCAGCAAAACCAAATCGCGCCTCGGGACACGTACGCCCAGAATGAAAGTTGTCGGTCGAGGCGGACGCCCTCCAAACGAATCTACACTGGCGGTGGCAGCGCAGAGGGGGAAACGAGCACTCATTGCAGCCACGGGGCGAGCCCTTCCTCGGATGCTCGTTATTCAGCGGGGCTGGTTGCTCTTCCGGCTGCACTCACCGCCACTCGCTTTCAGCGATGATGAACAGCTGCCGCCGATACACGCACGCACACGACAAGCCATCCTCGGCCATCTTTCGGATGCTTCGCCGTGGCAACGTCCTGATCGCAGCAGCCACACCATCCGTCCCTTCCACGTTTCTTCTCCGCTCTCCTTGGCTCCGTTCCCCGAGACAGCGGGTGGAACCGTCTTGAGTGGCGGGTTCATTGCTTGGGGAAGGGGTGGCACTGTGTCTCGGCAATGTCCGAACCAGTGTTTATGGACCGGCGCCTGTCCGCCGCGAAGCGGTCGGTTACTTCATGCTGTTTGTGCCCCGCCATGGCGACAACTGCCACCGTTTACGAAGAACAATTGAGATGGCACTCTTTCAGCTCGCAAACCGCAGAATTGTCAAAAAAAGTGTCCACCATATGCGTACCCCTGTGCTTATGGCGGATGTTTTTGTGCTTGGTCGTAAGGCTGATATTCCTGGATTTCGAAGAAATTGTTTCGCCACCTTTCTGTAAGAGCTGAACTGGCGAACGCTGGCTGCTTTCTTTCAAGTCGACCTCATCTCGTTCTGGTGACAGAAATCGCCGTGACTTTGCAGCTCATGAATATTCTTCTATTCGGCGACTTAGCCTTTTGCACGGGCCCCTGCACGGCTAGAAATTCTAGATAAGCGCATTTTTTCAAGGGTAATAACTTTATAAAGCAATTTTCCCAAGTCGTTAGATAAGATAATAAGATAGGATATATTCATAGATCCCTCCTCGGGAAGCTTGTATGTTTCTGGTATTTACTGTTAAAAACGCCCGCAATCGGTTTTCTCTGGAAGTCTTAACAACTCGGTGCAGTTAGGAAAAACTTTAAAAACAAGGTTTTTCTAAGCTTTGGAAGGATAGGCAGTTCATATGAAGATGCTCTTAACAGTATTTCAAAATATTTCGCAACTTCTTCACAAAAAATTAGTTAATATCCAGAAAGCTGGACCTATTCAGATTAGGGTGCATGCCTGACATCGAAGCCTATGCAATTATATGGGCGGCAAAGACCCACCTTTTGAAACAAAAAGTAATAAGGTTATGCGGCAGCTGCACAAGTATGTTGAATGTGGTGGTTTCTTAGCCTCAAAGCTTTGTAGAAATCTAACGCCTTGAACGCGCATGAAAAGGTGCTTGGAAAGCGTCTTTTGGCTACATTTCTCGCATTATACCGATAACGGTGCCGTAAAAAGTACAAGGAACCACTTTTGTGCATCGTACGAGCAGAGGCGATGCTTTTATGATATGGCTCTTCGGAAAATAGGATAAGTCCTGCACAGAGGCGGGGGTCGTAGTAGCCTATGCACTGCAAAATTTTGTCTGGTATTAAACATTGGCCTGGCCACTGGTCCTAGAAAAGGCTGTAATTTTGAAAGGGGCCAACTCTATTACATAAAAAGGTAGTGCGGTCATATTAAAAGCACCCTTTTTTATTAAACGAATGCCTTTCCGTGACGAACATATTGAATTTCTCTAGCGGAAGGATGCGTTACAGGCGGATTGCACCATGCATACGTCAATGGTGAGAGTCGAGGCCTGGCGATTTTGCGGAAATGTCAAAGCGTCATTCGAAAATTAATATATGGTCCCTGTTAGCTGAAAAATTTCGGCCATCATTTGGGAAGTAAAAGCGGTCCCTCGGTCGGTAATGATGTAGGTTGGGGCGCCGTGTCGAAGTATAATCTGATTCATGAAGAAATCCACAACCTCGGACGCTGTGCCACAAGGTAAGGCTTTGGCCTCGGTGTGTCGAGTGAGGTTGTTTGTGGCAATAATGATGTATTGGTTGCCACCCGAGGACAAAGGGAAAAGGCCGAGGAGGTCCATGCCACCTGATCGAACGGGGCATGAGGTGGAGCAATAGGTTGGAGGAGCCCCGGAGGCTTGGTGGCCGGGGCCTTACGGCGCTGATATTGCCGACAGCTCTGCACATAGCGTTTAACTACAGTGGCAAGTTTGGGCCAGTAGGACAGCTGGAGTATTCTGGAAAGCGTGCGAGAGTGTGCCAAATGGCCAGAGGTTGGTTCGTCGTGGCATGCAGAAAATATTTTATCTTGAAGAGTTGTCGGCACGACGAGGAGGCACACTCGCGACTTGCAACCAAGGTTCTTCTTATAGAGAACGCGTCGTTGCGGAGAAAACGACGACAGCTGTCGAGAAAAACATCTCGGAACTGTTGCTGGTTGAACTTCCAAATAATCAGTGAGGGGTCGCGACACTTGATCGGCGCGCTGCTGGGTTAACAAATCAGAAGAATGGATAGCCCCAAGGAAACTCATGTTGTCGTCAGTGTCGGGGGTTGCGAGTTCGAGAGACGCACGAGAGAGGGTGTCGGCGTCTTCATGCTTATGTCCGGACTTATATGCGATGGTGAGGTCAAACTGCTGCAGACGAAGGCTCCATCGCGCCAGGCTTCCAGACGGGTCACGCAGGTTGGCCAACCAACACAAGGAGTGGTGGTCAGTGACCACATTGAAAGGGCGACCATAAAGATAGGGATGAAATTTCGCAGCAGTCCGAATAATAGCGGGGCATTCTTTTTCTGTCGTGGAATAGTTAATCTCTGCGCGCGACAGAGCACGGCTTTTATAAGCGCTGACTCGTTCAACGCCACCCTGGCGTTGCACGAAGTAATCTTTCACTACTGGCGTTATCTTACCTTTGCGCCAACTTGTGTCGTTTAACTAAACATAACTAGCTCGTAAAAAGATGCCGTACGGCATTCGGTTTATCATAATAAAATATTGATGTAATGGGCAGTCAAGTCACGCTTGAGGTATAATGTATGCAAGCGTCATTCTTGATCGAGCATGCTGCTTCGACTTATGATGGTACGAACTCTATTCCTCGTTGTTTGCGGTGCTATGTGACGAGTAACGTCGCTGACCAGTGTTTGATTTGCAAGATTAACTGGTGGGCGAGTTGGTCAGGCATAGTATCAAGTTAAGCACCGCAACTGCACGAGGCACGGCACGAGGCTGTGTTTGTCCCTTTGTCTCCTCTTGGCCCCATGCCTTTACGGTGCTTCACTTCATGCACTGTCAGTTTGTTACTTCGTTAGTGCAAGATCACTAACCCGAATATTACCAACCATGAGCCAAATCATACGTTGTCTGTTCGCCTAGCGCGAGCGCAAGGTCCGAGGCACTGCCATCTCATCGTAGTCTTTAAAGTGGCAAAAATCCATGCGTCCGCATTGAGTCGAATGTAGTAAACATTGTCTGTAGATGTTTGCTTGTTCAGGCTATGGATACATAAAAAAACGTACACAACATGGTTCCTTTGTGCGAGTGACAATTGATTCCGTTTTGATTTTGCTCTTTCAGATCTAGAATTGTAAAAACTGGCGGATGATTGCGCGACAACAATAGGATACAAAAGCCTGAGAAAGGAATAGAAGCTGCTTGAAAGAACAAGAGTGAGGTAACGAGCAAAAAAATGTGCGCCTCCCACTTCGATACTGACCACCTTCTAATCCGTACACAAGGTGGGATGCCCCAACACTCATCCGCGTGTCATCGTAGTGACGCGAGCTGCGAATCCCGGAGATTCTGTGGACGGTCACGAAGAAAGAGGGCGGGATGCTGTATGTGGCGCGCAGAGCGCACCGCCACTACAGTGTAACGCGTCATAAACGGCACCCACGCGGAGCATCAGACCGCACCCTGTTTCGAGCAGCTCGCACACAGACACGCAGTGGCAGCAGCGGCGGAGGCGGATGTATATCTGGTGGCGGTGAGAGAGACGCTCTGATTGGAGGATATCCGCCGGGAGTTTTCGGTGGCGTTCGTACAGTCTCTACGCGCCAGAATCCAGGGCCGCGCATCTTTTTTGTTGTATGCAGGGCGTGCGAGATACTTTCCGCCACTTTCGTGCACACATTATGCCAAGGACACCACATACGCGTAGCATAAAACGGAGAGCTTCCTGGATCGGATAAGTTCTCCTTCCATCTGCAAATGACATCAACTACTTAAATTGTAATTGGGAAATAGAAATGCGTGGGACCAACCGAGTTCAAAGAAGCACCGTTTATTTCGATTTTTCGTTCTATTTCAGTCGACTCGAAATCTTTTTTAGACGTGCTGCGTCAGTATTGCAAAAATATGTGAATAGTTTCTTTATCACACTGATTTGCGTAAAAGACAAATGAATCCACAGAAGGGTATATTTTTTTTACCTTTCAGAAAAGAATCTGGTTGCGTGCATTATTCAAAAGATTTTAATGCGGACCTTGCCAAGCCTGTGCATAGCAGCTATCAATCAAACTCGCTGCTATGGAAATTCTTATCGCTATCGGTTTTCTATACTTGCTTACAAAGAGCTGGTCTAGCTACATTTGCGCCGATAAATAGCCGCGAGTAATTTCTTGGATCACTCTCAGGTCATCTGATATGGTCTCACTAAAAGCCGACAAAGTTCGGTTCTGCAGTCCCTCTACGCTAATCCACGAGTACTGATGTGTCCTTCGTCTGTAAGCGGATGCGTGCGAATGATATACAATTTATCTATTAAATATATTCTGGTTTGAGTCTCAGCCATGTAGTGCGGCCTCCTGGCGTGCCTGGAAGTCTAAAGCGTTGGGGGTCAAGGACAAGATTTCCTCTCTCCAGCGAGAGATATGAACGCAGGGCCACACATTAAAACCCGCGTGGAAAAGGGGGGGGCTGTATATTTTTGACAAAGCTTTAATGGAGCTGACGAGGTTTTCTTCGAAAATTTTTTGTTTCGTTTATGGTTTAGTTTATGGGGGCTTTACGTCCCAAAACGACTCAGGCTATGAGAGACGTCGTAGTGAAGGGCTCCGGAAATTTCGACCACCTGAGGTTCTTTAACGTGCACTGACATCGCACAGTACACGGGCTTCTAGAATTTCGCCTCCATCGAAATTCGACCGCCGCGGCCGGGATCGAACCCGCGTCTTTCGGGCCGGCAGCCAAGCGTCGTAACCACTCAGCCACCGCGGCGGCTGCTTCAAAAATTGCTGTATAATAGTTAACTCGCCTGACGCAATGACACATACTCTCTCTGCGGTTTGAATGATTGATTAGCTTTTATTTTCAAACAATGATTACACAGGCTTGATTTCACTAACACCCTGGTTCCCTAGATAAAAGGAAGTTGGAATGCATGCAAATAAGTACCTTTATTAGTAAATCGTAGTCATAACAAAAATACTTGCATGTTGATGCATACTGTTCATGCAATATTATACAAAATTCAAATATAGTTTTGCAATCAATCTTCTATGTAGGCAGTAAAAATATGCACTTAAAAACAATGAGAACACAACAAAAAATAATTCGGTCTTGGTTCGCAG
This sequence comes from Amblyomma americanum, assembly GCF_052857255.1. Taxonomy (NCBI): domain Eukaryota; kingdom Metazoa; phylum Arthropoda; class Arachnida; order Ixodida; family Ixodidae; genus Amblyomma; species Amblyomma americanum. Next base: position 142,207,279 of record NC_135502.1, on the reverse strand, counting down.
ATTTCTGTCGTTTCTGCGCACGTATTTAAAATTTGTTTTATATAATTGCTTTTCTGAGCGAAGTGCGCGCCATGTGCATTCAGGAGTGCCTCACACCTGAGTATTTTACACTTGGCTGACTAGTAGGCTTCGCCAGACACGTGAGGACATGGAGAAACGAGGAGACGAGGGTGAACATGTTTCCGTGTTTCTCGAATTTAGAATTTTTTTTTTGGTTAAAGCACAGTGATGAAAATTGTTATTTATTTATGGTGGGCAATGTTTTTTGCCAGTACCTTGCGTTTCTTATTTGCTATTACAAGGTCTTTCATGCAACATTTTTTTACAGTGATTGTAACTTGTGTACTCGTATGCAAGAGAATGCCCGTGCAGCGCGTTAATGAAAACCGGATACACTGAAGCTATAAGAAATGTAACTCCTTTTCGGGTCACATTTGAAGCAAAAGTTATATTACAAAAACGCAGAACAAAACTGCAAACTAGCAACCGCTGCATAACCTGGGAAGATTTGCCGAGAACGAGTGCTTCAAATAAGAATGCTGCAGAATGAGAAACGAATGGATACTGCAGCACATGCTGGAGTCATTGTTGCTGCAAGCACGGCACGTGAAGAGAATTTTCATTTTCTCCATCCCCACTGCATCTCTGGCCGTTTCTGCGATCCCAGAATATCTGAGTATAGCAACTCCCCCCTGTTCGGACACTGTTCTTTTTTATCTTTTATTTGTCTCTGCACCCCGGGCGGCTTATCCTGCATCAGAAACGACGCCCTATGCTCCTTCAATTTTTTTCTCGACATTGAACTCTTCAAGCCAAGGAACAATGCTATCGAGCACCCCACCGCAACGTTACCCGCCCTCCAACCGTCCCCTATCGCTTTCCTCTGGCCGCCTGCGCGGACGTTTTGACAATACTGCGGAGATATCCTCTACTTTCTGCTTACGTCGAAGAGCGTGGGTGTGTTGGTGCAGAAGGTAATTTTATTGTTTCTTGTTTTAGTTTTTGAAACGTCGTGCCTTCCACACCATCGCCGCCTCGGTTCGGTAGCTGCAGTGCGTCGTTGGGGAGACAGCGAAGGCGTGACTGTTACGGTTAAGATTGCGCGTGTTTGCCGTTGCACGTAAGCGGAGGAAATCAGCGCTGATCCTCGGAGTGAGGCGGATACAACGTGTCCCAGTCTCAGGGTGCCTTGTCGCGTGAAGTTCTGTACACATTCTGGTCCTGGAAAAGGAATGCCCAAACGAAGTGCAGCAGAAATGCACACAATAGATCAAAAGTGTTCTGCGAATCATGTTATCGGCGAGTGGTTACGTAATACGGCAATATTCGGCAAAGACGGAGCCGCCGACACGACAGCAGTGAGGCACAACCAACTGCGCTGTAAATTACTTCCACCGCACAGTCCATGTAAGAATGAGTTTTCAATCCCGTCGGAACACGAGGTTGATAACACATTGTCCAGTGAAAAATCCCCTGTGAATAATTGGAATAAATTTTTGCAGTTTGAAGCATGATATTAAGCAGAGCCTAGATTGATGCTTCATAGTTCAGAGCCAAAGCATCTAACGCGCATACAAGAGCGCTGCGTCCTTGTTACTCTTCTGACTGTGCACAAAATTGTGCGCTCTTGTGCATTCTTCGGTTTCCTCATCATATCCGGACTTCGTTCTGCCTTCCTGCACACCTGGCCTTCGAGGTGCAGCTGCGTATGGTTCGAGATGCAACAGGCTGCACTAAAGGGAATGAATTAGGATTTGCTTCAAAGTTCATGCATCTGAAATAGAACGACAGAAAACATTCAAGTGCTGATCGTTATGCACAGCAGTCAATCGTTCTAAATATCTGCGCTATTTAATTTCTCACTGAGAGAGAGAGAGAGATGAAGAGGATGAGGGAAGGTAGGGATGCTAACCAGAAGCTTGATATGGTTGGCTACCCTGCACTGGAGAAGAGGGATGAGGGGACTGAAAAGGAAAGGAGAGAATGGGTGACGGGCGTAGTCACAACTGGTCCTTCAAGCCAGTCGCTTTCAGGAAGCAAAACAATGCCTTGGGGCCTTGTGGGACAGTCGGCAGCGGTGGCCATGGTCCAGAGATCTTATCTGTTTAAGAGCGAAAATCAAAGCTGTCCAGGGCGCAACGCAGCTTACGTCCTTAGGTCACCAAAGCAGGGCACTAAAGAGAGATGCGCAATTGTCCTTTCGCAGCCACAAGAAAGCTTGTCGGCCATCTTAATCTCAAACATGCATTGATTTGCAAATGCCACACCGAGCCATAGACGGCAAAGCAATGTTGCTACGAGGCGCGGTATACTGTGGGGCAGAAGAAGGCGCAGTCAAGGATCCACTTAGTAGTTATTCTGAATATGAGGTACTCTTTTTACCTAACTTCCAAAAATCTAAACCATTTTGCAATTACAGGCCTCATTAGTGCCTCTGACTTCATCACGAGCAGCGATATTAAAAATTCAGCTTCGTTGCGAGCGTTTTTTTTTTGCCTTTCCTGCTCAGAATACTTTGGATTACCCCTCACAGTGGAACATTTCGTTTGCCTTCTCAGTTTTTGTCAGAAGGCAAACTAGAGAAAAAAGAGGCCCTCCTAGAGAAAAAAAACCCTACCAAGAATGAACGTGGTGTCCATTGTGGTGTCCATTCTTCGTTGTGTTCTGTTGTTTTATTACGATGTTCAAATATGAATCAGTAACAACTCGCCCAATCTGCAGCTTTAATCAAGAATGAACGTCCCGGAAAGATCTTTTCTAATAATATTACCATCTAACTTTAACTTTAGGAACAGGTGCAGTTCACTTTCTCCAATTTCCTCTTCTCTGTCCCGCAGACTTTCGTACTTTTCCCCAGAGTTTATCAAAGTGCAGTTCGGTAGGTTTACCTCCGTTTTTTTTCCCGCGACCTTCTGTAACACTCAGCGAACTCTTGAAGCGCGTAACAAAGACCGTCTAAGCCTCCTCCAATCAACTTCGAGTGACAAACTGCGCCGAAACCTTGGGATCGTATTATACTGTTGTAAACCGGAAGAAAGGTGTGCCCGAAGCGAGGTTCTACATCCTTCCGTCGTCCGGTGTGCTGTGCGGTCAGTGGTCTCGCACGATAAGTTCCAGGAATTTTAAGGGCTGTCGCCACCGACACTTCCGAACTGTCCCCATCACGAGAAGCGTGGCACAAGTTGTCAGCTCCTCAAAGGATTGAGATCCACTGTCCGGCGTACTTTGCTTATTTGTTTCATAGAACTTTATTTTGTGGAGGCTTTGTGTTCGCGAGGTGCCAGAAAATTGTATTCTTGTGCCCAGCGATGGCAGCTGCTCTTGGGTCAAACCTCTTGCTGAATGCCATCTGCAGACGAAGCGCAAAACGCGGAAATATAGATTCTGCCCTTTCTTAATAACTGATTGAGTAAATAAAAAAAAGGAAATACTGAGGGTTCTCGGTATAGTGTTCCGTCGATATATTATAATTAGATATGGTAGTGCTGTTCAGTGATGACGGAAGAGTGGTCATGGTTATTGTATTCAATGCACATGGAACCCGTTTACTGACCTGGATGCGACGCTGCTACATACGCGAAAGGCAGTTCAGGCACTGATAGCATTTCAGATGATCTGATTGAACTCTCTTAACCCGAGCAAAAAAATTAAACCTACCGCTGTACATGAAGCACAACTGCTGCATATAGTTGCAATATCCCGAGCGAAATTTATTTCTTTATAACAATGTTGAGGTGTCTGAAGAAATCGGGGACGGGAAATAGGCTCGTCGGATAGCTAACGAAGACTATACATTTCATGTAATGTATTGCTGCCGGATGAAAAATCTCTGACGGCGCAAGACCTATAAAGCAATTCGGAATACATTCGCACACCACGGGGCTACCTACATAGGGGTGCTTGGCGAGTCCGCAGTTTTACGCTCGGCATTTGTCAGTTACAGGATGCTTGGGAATTGTGCTCTGCAATGGCACTTTGCATACATCCGGTAATCTGAAATAATGGTAGTCGAACATTTTTATTGGGGTTTGATGATGCACAAGAAACGATGCGAGTATATTAGTGCATCGATAACTAACGTGTTCACGGGAAAAGAATAATGGTGCTGTCCACATTCGCGCTGAAAATGCGCCAACTCGTTCGCGAAAACATGGAACATTCACTCGTCAAATTTTCTCGTACCAAAACTATTTTTCTGATTTAATGACGCAACACGTGGAGTGCTATCGTGCGGAGAGCCTCGTCTCTGGCTGCGCGAAATTCCGAAAAACGAGAGACGTTTGCCGTGGGTTGATACTACATAGTAAACCATCGAAACGGTTCTGCATCGCAACTCGGTACGAAGGGAGTGAGATATTGACAGCAACGAAGCTTAGCCTCATTCACAGCTAGAAGCTAGAGCACGAACGGGTTGTGCAAATGGAAGATACTCGAAGAGAAAAATGGGAGTTTTCAAATGAAAAATTGCGCAAAGCCCAAGCTAAGTGGCGAATCGATATGCGGACTATACATTTCCTATTTATATTCGAGTGGAGCTCTTAAACTGTCCGTGGAACGGCCATCTGGATCATGGGAAGGCGAAAGGAAATAGGAGACGGACATCGGTCGGAGTAAAGAGCATGGGGCGAAAACCCCGGCTCCTTTCGTATACCATGAATTGCACCTAAAACTCCTCGTGACACGTCGTAGACGCGAAAATGGCCGCGGGGAGATGAATGTGATAGTTTTAGGGCTGGCTGGGTCCGCGACCAAGAGCAGATTTGCAGGGCTGGACAGGGCACGCTGGAGGATGCTCAAAGGGCGGACGATGCGCGGTCACTTCGAACATGAAATAAAAAAACACGAGCGCAGAGGCACACAGATATGACATGCGGACGCGTATAGACTGGCAGGGAAAGAAAGTGCTATGCGTCTGATGGAAGTCTTGCCTGGGCCACCAAACGGCGCCCGTGAGTGCGGAAAAAGAACCAAACTTGAATCGAATGACGGAATGAGGGAAAAGAGGCTGGGGATGAGAGGCGGATGGGGCAAGGAGATGAAACCAAACGCGTCGCAGGCTCCACCTCGCAGCTTTGCCTAACTTTGTGCCCACTTTCGTCTGAGCCTCGGCGCGCCACATTGCATAAAGCATCCAGGAGAATCGAATTTTGCTAGAAAGTTGTGCCGACCCGAAAAACGAGCCCCGGCGACAGCGGCGCATGCACCAGAACGAGTGGAGCCGATCCTTTTACACCAGTGTGTCTGTTTCGCTGTCTTTCTACTCCTCTAATCATTGGATGCCAGAAGCTCTGTTATGTTGCTTATTTTTGTTGGTAACAAATAAGGCGTGTGTGTGTTCCTGTTTGTTGCGACTCCGACGCCGTCCACGCTGCTGCGCAAATCTTTAGGAGCATAAATTTCCGGACATGGACAAAGAGAGTAGACACCACGGTATCTACTCTCTTTGTCCATGTGTTTCTGTGCGCTGGAATGATGTCTCATAAGTATACCCTGAAACATGTTTGTTGATACCTTCCCTCAAGAATACAGGAGTCCCTCACAGTTCCCCTCAGGACACTATCTACCCGCGCGGAAAACCGTTCTTTACAAAGGAGGCTTCACGCCTACTTTTAAAGCTACTACACGACATGGATACGGACTCAAGATGGTGACAGCAGGAGTTGTCTCTTGACTGTTATAGATGATTGCGTTTAGAGTCGTGCACATCATTCAGATGTCAAGTGTGTTCCTGCTTTGTGGACCATATCGCCGAGATCCTTTGCAGTGTTTGTTCATTCTTTAAATCTTCCGCCACGGCGCTTTATCGCTTTGTTTGGGATGCAAGACGCGACCAGATTTATCTCTATTGATCCCATCCAGGCAGAGTTGATGCTACGTTGTCCCAGAATGTTCTAGTAAATTTTTATGTTTTATCTCGAAAGTTAGCTATCAGCTTTAAACTGGGCACGGCAGACAACGGCGGGCATTCTGTTCGACGGCCGCCCGGCACGCTTGTTGCTACGCCGCCGCCGAGTGATTCAATCCATTGTGGGCGCATGTCAACCCAAACAAAAAGTTTTGTTTAGACACCATTTTCACAGCCTTTCTGCTCTCCGGACTGCAGTCACCACTTCATGACAATATTCAACATTCAAGTGTCGCTACGGTAGCGGCTATTGCCGGTAGAATCCGCAAGGTTAACCCCACCAGTAGCTGCAACACCCTGAACCTCTCTTGTCCAATGCGACGAAAAATGGCACGTGGAGAATTATTATGACTTTTTTCTTGGCTGCCTGAGCATTTATCTGCTATGGCTTGGTAAGCGAAACGAACTGTCTGAGAGAAGTTGTGACTTGAAGATAAACATGCAGATAGTATACAAGGAGGAATATCACGATGATGAGGATATCAAGAGCTGAGTCGCCTCAGCTCGAAGGTATAACAATTTTATGCTCAGAACGTGATGCTTTAGTTTTTATGTGTTCGCATCACATGCTGACAATATCTCCGCACGCTGAAGAACCCTTCTGGTCTCTCTGCGAAATCGTTGGCTACTTGTTTTGAACATTGCTGACGAAGGCATGAATGCTGCGTCTATACATCGTCACGTGAGGAGTATCAAGTATGTGACCGTGCTTGCAAACAAATAGCACTGCCCAAAGGAAGAGGTTAATGAGCAACTTCATCCAATGCTGTACTTTCTTCGTTTAAAAGCTGTCCCTTTCATCTGTGTGTCTCTCACATGCTCGAAGAAAAAGGGGCACTCCCTGTGGCGCACGTGAAAGGCTGCGAATTCTCAACTATTCGCTCGTTGCATCTAGCAGATTTATCTATCCCTTTTCGAAAAAGTGAAGCGTTTGTAATAGAAATCTAAGAAGCTTTTGGTCGCATTTTAATTTTTAAATTGCCGTGCATGGCATCCTCACGCTATGCTAAAGGGCCAATGTTGCGACCGGGACGATTAAACACATGACGTAATTAACAAGAAAGGTCGCCACTTCGGTTTGATACTATGGTATAGCATGGCATGGTACGGTACGATACGATATGGTATGGAATGGTATGATACGATGAGGCATGGTATGGTATGGTGTAGTATGTTATGACACAATAAGTTATGATATGGTATAGTGGGGCGATATTGGTACAGTGAGTCCTTCCTCAGAAGACGTTCACTAGCTATGTGGTTCTGGTCTTCCAGTGGTTCCTAATCTCTCTGACAGACTTAAGGGTCTTGCAGTAGCGCATTAAGTATTCCTGGAAGGCTAACAATCCCAACAAAACCGCAACCGAAATCGCAAGCGAACAGTGTCAGTGAGAAATGATCTATGTGAACTAAAAATAAACAGTTGAAGATTTAGGGGACACTACTTTTTTTCGGTTTCTAAAACAAAGCTGCTGATATTGTTGCTTGTTTAGGCCAATGTGCGGACATTACTGCTAAGCACTTCTTCCAATTTTATTCGTCGTGCTCAGCTACTTTTCACCACTAATGCAATACTTTTTGCAATAGCTTTATTTAGCCACATCAATTGCAATCGATTCCAAGCAAAACCATGCAAAGCCAAGCAAAGCCGCCAAGTACTTAAATGTTTTACGTTGGATGAAACCTGTCCTTCGAAATACAGCTTAGAATCTGCTCTGAAACGCTTACCAAATTGACTCTTGAGCAATCATACGCAAAACAAATTCCTCAGCCATGGCGCTCGTTTGTAAAGCTCTCATTACGCCAAGGAAATCAGATCATAACCATCATCGTATCCTGCACGCCAGTTAAAAGATATCTTCTTTGCTCTTTCAGTGTCGGAATGTCCCGCATGCAGCTTCATGATATACATCGTGCCCATGTGAATCACTTTGCGCAGTCTTATCTTGCCCTGGCGATAGAAACTTTTAGTAAGAGATTACAGGCCAATGAAAAATAGACTGTGAATGTGTACGTCAACACCGATACATTATGGAGAAGCCGTTCTTGAGTTAAACGAAATATTGAGAACAAAACGCTTCGTTGAGAGAATTCAGTCAAAGGAAGATTCCTCTTCATGCATAAATGACCTCTTTTAAATCTCTAACGCAGAACTGAATGCCTCGAGACTAAATTTTTTTTAGAGGAAAAGGAATATAGTTGCGTATTCGCATGACCCAGAGAGTAACTGTCCATAAGCAGTATTCTATACGTACAGGCAAGGACAGAAGTAAACGGAGCGCGTCGCACAGGTAAGAAATAGGGTTCTTAGATGCCAGCGTTGGCATCGAGGCACCCTAGAAAGAACTAAAGTCACTGGAAGGGGAAAAGCACCGCATTCGTTTTCTCTCGTCGCCGCGCCGGCCGGCCAGCGCGCGCGGACCATTTATGGCGGGGAATGACCACGTCACCGCCGAGAACGAACCGGGAGCGCGCGCGCACTCCCGGTTCGTTCTCGGCGGTGACGTGGTCATTCCTCGCCATAACTGGTCCGCTCGCTTCTTTCTCGCGGCCGCCGCCACACAGATCGTCCGGAGAATTACGTAGCACTTGCTCTCATGGGCCGAGATAAGCGTGCACAGCATTTCCAGTCACGTAGTGACGCTTGTGCAGTTCATGCCTGCGGAGAGACTGCGCGCGGCCGTCGCTTCAGCGGCGCTGGACCAAATATGGCGGCTCCGGTGATGGATACGGTACTTTTCTCGTTCGAGTGACTTTAGAAAAGAACTGCTCGTCAGCGCCGCCTAGCCAAACCAGACATAAGCTCAACATCGAAACGCGCATATGCAGGCCCCCTACCGACGCAACCCTTTCATTGTTCCGCTTGCCTCGCATTCGGCCGGCGTCAGGGCCGCGCTGATGATGATAATTGTCGGATGGTTGCGCCCTTTGTAGCGAGCGGGCTTTTCGGGAACGCACATACCGTTGCCTGGAAGACGCAAAACCCACGGGGGCGACGCTACCATTATGCCGTTTCATCTGAGACAGCTGTAGGCGCGTTGCCATCGCAAATAGCGCACGTCCTTCAAACTTTAGTTGCCTCCGGGATTCATTTCCGTCTATCGACCAAATACACTCAAAACACTTGATCCACCTCCGCAGTTTCGGGTTGTTTTAGTACAGTTACCAGTCATTTTCGCCTTGCTCCTACGTGGAACCGATGGAGCGGTAAAGCATGCGTCCTGTGTGTCTGTTTCTTGCAGCACACTGCTCGTGCATTGAAACCTGGCCTAGGAGGTCAGCTTAAAATAAGACGAATCCGTTGCTCTTGGCGGTTTTTTGCAGCGCGATCCAGCGTCGCAAGCATAGTGAATACTTCCAAAGGTGCTGGATGCAGCTGCTGAGTTTCCACGCCTATATTGCCAAACAGACCAACGACTATATATAACCAGAAGCAGTGAAGTAGCACAGCTCGCACAGAAGAGTTAGGATCGCTTGTCGGTGTCTGTCGTGACCATTCTCTGATGAATGGGCCCATGCGGGTTCTTATAGTCCGAATTTCGCACGCGGGCACGCATGTCATGCACCGCTGCCGCGGCATTCAGGTGGGTGAGACAGCGGCAGCTTGTAGACTTCCTAATATATGAAGGTGCATGCGAGGTGCTTACCATGAGCTCTGCTTCCAGCTCCGCACATGACAGCGCGATACACAGCGCGCTGCTCGGTCGCGATAAGAGCAGGTTCTAGTATAGGGACAGGCGGGAGACAGGCAGGGTGAACGCACTAGTGCCGCGTCGGCGCCTGGCAGGGACAAGGCGAATCATCAGTGATAACTCTAAAAGAACTAACACAAAACTGCGGCAGTACGCCGAGTGTTTCGAGCGCATTTGGTTGCGAGCGAGCGCAGAAGAGCCTCAGCGGCAGCAAAAGTTCGCAACGCGGGTTATTTGCGGCGCAAACGCGCCTCCAGCTGTCTCACGCGAAGCGGCTTAATGGTAGAGCCGTCCACGCACGCACAATTTGCCTTATCAAGAAAAAGGTCTGTGTATTCCCAAATGCTCGCTAGCTACACCGAAAGCGACCATCCGATCATCATAATCAGCAGCACGACATATTGTCACATATATTAAGGAGCCTAAATTAAATTTTAAAGGAAAAAGGTGTGAAGAAGACGCGAATTAACCGAAGAATAAAGAAGTGGAAGAAGAAGCATTCGTTGAGGTGGAGAGAGATGACTGGCGGAGAAGCATTCGGTGAGGGGGAGAGAGATGATTGGTGGAGAAGAGAAGAAGACGACGACAAGGCTTACGTAGACTAACACCAAGGCTATAAAAGGGCGTGTGAGATCGAAGCACAGCGAGGACCCCGTAGAGTATCTGTTACGGGTTCAATTGGGCTTATTTATTGGAAATGTGGCGGAGAGTTTGAAGGATGCTTCACTCCCGCCACCAATTGGCCCGGTATTGCACTACCTCCGGGATCGGCTTTGTCTTTAGCGCGTCTTTACTATCCTGTCTTTCTATCCCATCTTTCAACTCTCCTACTATCTGAACGTGGTAGCGATTGTGGCTCGGCTAGAGCCAGTGAGCAGGCCTGTGCACTTTCCTTTTCTTTCTTCCTGGCAACAACAGACAGACAGGCACAGGGGGAAACAGCAGAGAAGCGGAGGCTCCGGTGAGTCGGGGGCACATTGGTTGGAAGTGAGCGACGCCGGCTAATGCTCCGGTGTGCTCGCGTCCTACGGCAACGCATCGCGGACTCCTGCCGTGCCTGAGCCCGTTCCGGGGAGTCAACAGAGCACGCTACCACCTGCTACGGCCAGGGGTGTCTCCAGCGCAGTTGCCACCCATCCGGGTGGTGCCCCCAACGCCAACAACACCGGCATCACCTCCACGGGCGCTTTGACCGGGAGCTTTTACGACATAGCCAGCGACGCCAGCCCAAGCGCGTCGAACGCCCCCTCGACGCCGTCTAGTGAGTTCATACAACGCCCCAGCCACACCGAACCAAACGTGAGCATGAACGCCGAACGCTAGTAGTAGACGCTGATAGCAGTGTGCCCGGGTCGTGTGTATTTATAGTATTTGTGTTTTGGATTATTTGTGGGTAGGATTCGGAAACCGCTAAGCAGTTTTGCTGCAGGCTGACCAACTATTTTGCTAGGTGGCTTGATATTTCAAACACAGAAAAGAGTTTTGAAGGTGTGCTTGACAAGCTGGTCAAAGAGCAATCTTTAGCGTGTTGCAGCTCAAAGCTGGCGCTATTCCTGAAAGAAAGAAAGTTGTGTTCGTTGGAAGAGTTCGCCGAAACTGCAGACCAATTCCTCGAGGCTCAAGGGCTAAGAAATTTGAGTAAGGCAAAGGAGGAAACCCAAAAGGTCCTACAGATAGATGCGGCAAAACCAAGAGCTTATGGCGGTGCGTCTAAGGCGCCAGTAAGGTGTTTCCTCGGAGGAAAGGTGAGACACCGTGGAGCTGACTGTCGGTCTAGTAGCGCTGCACAAAAAACACAGGTTGTTTGTCAAGGTTGTAAGAGGAGGGGTCATACTCTGGATGAGTGCCGATACAGAACGCAGGACCGAGGTGCATGCGTTGTCGACTCTAGGGTAGAACTTGTCACGCCACCCGAAGTGCCTCAGCTGAAAGGAGAGCAAACGCCGCTTGAAAATGAGGCAGTGAGTGGAACACCCAAGTCGAAAGCAGCAATGCCAGTGGAGGCTGGGCAAATGGGGGACCGTCCTATATTGGTGCTTATAGACAGCAGAGATAACACAGTCTTGGTTCGTAGAAGCCTGGTGAAGGACGAGGATCTTACAGAAGAAGCGTCGGCCGTCACTCTTGTAGATAGCACAGTAAGGTACCTTCCTGAAGCCAGGATTCTAGAGTCCACGCCAGATTATACGGTGGAGGTAGTGGCAAAATGCGTAGACCAAGCCATCTACGATCTCATCCTGGGAAACATTACGGGTGCAAGAAGAGTTGAAGACCCCGATCCCCAGTGTAGGATGCTCGACGTTGAAGAACATCCAAAGGAGGAAAGGCCCGCGACAGGTCAGACGGGTGCAGTCAATTTCTCGTCAGCAGTTGAGCCAAGAGCTCAAGCGACAGCCCGAGCAACGCAGCGTCCGCTCTCTACTCCTGTTGCGATGTGCCTGAGCGTAACACCAGGCGAAATTGCAATTAGGCAAAAAGAAGACCCGAGCTTGAAGGCTTTCTTCGAAAGAGTCGGGGAAAGAGTGAAAACAAAGAGGAGTCGGACTTCATTCGAGTATCAATTGGTAAATGATCTTCTGCACAGGGAATGCATATTTAGTTTAGGAAGGCGAGTCCAACAACTGGTGTTACCGAGAGATATGCGATAGACAGTGCTACGGTTAGGACATGACGCCATTATGGCCGGACACCAGGGTGTGCAAAAAGCGGTGTCTAGGATCACCGAGGAGCTCTTTTAGCCGAGTGTTCCGAGTGACGTTAAGCGCTTTGTTCGCTCATGTGACGTGTGCCAGCGTACAGTTCCGAAGGGAAGAGTTGGTCCCGTACCTCTGGGAAAGATGCCAGCCATCGACCTACTGTTTCAACGAGTGGCTATTGACCTTGTGGAGCCAATCTCTCCAGTATCCGCCAAAGGCAATAGATATGTGCTTACTCTGGTTGACGCGGCCACTCGTTATCCTGACGCTATTCCACAGAGAATTATTGGTAGCATCCATGAGGCGGAGAGTCTTGTGGAAATGTTTTCGCGTTATGGGTTCCCGAGCGAAATTTTGAGTGACCGGGGCTCGAACTTCACATCGGAGCTAATGAAGGATTTTAACCGCCTTTTGTCAGTAAGACAGTTACTGACTACGCCTTACCATCCCATGTTTATTGGGCTTGTAGAGCGGTTCAAGTGTACCCTCAAAAATATGATCAAGAAAATGTGCCAGAAGAGACCTACTGATTGGGATAGATATCTCCCAGCTCTTGTTCGCTTACCGCAAATTACCGCAAACGAGTATTGGTTTCTCGTCCTTCGAGATGTTGTATGGGAGAACCAACCGTTAGAGGTCCACTTACAATACTGAAGGAGCTGTGGGCTAATAAGGAGATTCCGTCAGATCTCAAGACAACATAACAAACGTTCTTGAGTTGCGGGACAAGTTGGAAGAAACATGCACGCTTGCACATCAAGGCTGGAAAGGGTGCGCGAACGCTATAAGGGCTACTATGACAAGAAAGCCACTCACAGGAATTTGAATCCGGGCGACAAGGTTCTCATCTTGCTACCCGCGGATCATAATGAGTTACTGATGCAGTGGAAGGGCCCTTACCTTGTGACGCAGAAGAAAAATGACATGGATTATGAGTTATTGATAAATAACACAAAGAAGGTGTTCCATGCAAATATGTTGAAAAAGTATGAAGAAAGAGTTCCCGTACAGTGCGCCCCCAAGGTAGTGTGCTCGGTTGTGCCGAGGAGATAGATGATGTTGTCGAGATGCCCACATGCAGTGGGAATTAAACGGTAGGTTGGGATAAGGTGCTAATAAACCCCAATTAATGAAGGCCCTACTCCAAAGCAAAGAGGATGTGTTTTACGGATGTCATATGTTGCAGACTAGATCTCTCTATAGATAGACCAATCAGCGTGAAGCAATACCCACTACCTTTAGCAGTTCAAGAATCAATAGAAAAGGAGGTGCGGGATATGTTGGAGCTTGGTGTGATTGAGAGGTCGTGGTCAGCATACAATGCGCCTCTCGAGGTTGTCAAAAAACCCGATGGTACTAACCGACTGTGTGTAGATTTTCGTCGGATAAATGACATCATAGTACCCGATGCAGAACCCATACCAAGAGCGGACGTGGTATTCGCTAAGGTGGCTCACAAAAGGTTTTGTTCTAAATTTGACTTAGCTAAAGGGTATTGGCAAATAGCAATGGACAATTCTTCTAAAGAGAAGACTGCCTTTTGGTGCTCGGCGGGTTTATTCCAGTTTAATTTCATGCCTTTTGGTTTGAAGACAGCGTCTGCAATATTCACGAAGCAGATGAGGAAGGTTTTGAATGGGCTGCAAAATGTAGAACTCTATATTGATGACATCCTTGTGGCAACAGATACGTGGGAAGAGCATGAAGTTGCGCTGGAAAAACTATTTGATAGAATTCAGCAAGGCAGGTTGACCATAAAACCGGCAAAGTGTGGGGTGGGCTTTGAAGCCATTTCTTTTCTTGGACACAAGCTGGGGATGGGCCGTATCGCGACGAAAGACGACATCTTGGACAAAACACAGCAGGCCCAGACACCGATGATCAAGAAAGAGGTGCAGTTGTTCCTGGGTTTCACGGGGTACAACAGGGACTTTATTCCCGATTACGCCCACATAGCCGACCCGCTTGTCGAACTCACTAAGAAGGGGGCAAGCAATAAGCTGTATTGTACGGCTGAACATGAAAATGCATTCGTGATGTTAAAAGGGCATATGGCAAGACCGCCCGTTCTGCAAGCTCCGAATATGAATAAAGAGTTTGTGTTTCGCACTGATGCATCAGACCGAGCTTTAGGAGCCGTACTCTTGCAAGAAGAGAATCGCGTGCTACTTCCGTTGTTTTTTGCAAGCAAGAAGTTATCGGCTAGTGAACGCAGCTACTCCATCGTTGAAAAGGCATGTATGGCGGTGGTGTGGTAGGTAATGAAATTCCACATTTATCTGTATGGGAGACGTTTCAGGATTCAGACAGATCATCAGCCGCTTGAATACTTAACCAAGACCAAAAGGAACAATAGTAAAGTTATGAGATGGAGTTTGGCCTTGCAATAATATTCATTTCAGGTGGAATATATTAAAGGCAGAGATAACGTTGAGCGGACTTCATGAGTAGAGCCAACTGAACAGCTCTAGGTATCTCTGGGATGTATCTTGTTATTGTTGTTGTGTTAATGTATCTCTGGGATTTATCTTGTTGTTGCTGCTGTTGTTGGTGCTATGTGATTATACAAGGGATTGTGTTGTGGACACGAACATATTTATTAAGGACTCTGTGCGGACAGCGGCAGTTGTGTGTTAGTGTTCTGGAAACGCAATTTGGAGTGCTGTGTTAGTGGTGTGCGCTTGGTGTGTGCTGGACCTCTGCGGTGTGGTGTGTGCTGGATTCAGAATCGCCACAGAAGATAGTCGGTTGGTTGGATGGCTTGGAGATGAAGGTGACGTGAGCAGTTTTTCATCGAAAAACTCTTGAGAGAGGGGGCCCTTGTCACATATATTAAGGACTCTAAATTAAATTTTAGAGGAAAAAGGTGTGAAGACGACGCGTATTAACCGAAGAATAAAGAAGAGGGAGAAGAAGCATTCGTTGAGGTGGAGAGAGATGATTGGTGGAGAAGCATTCGGTGAGGCGGAGAGAGATGATTGGTGGAGAAGCAGGCGACGAAAAGGCTTACGTGGACTAACACCGAGGCTATAAAAGGGCGTGTGAGAGCGAGGCACAGGGCGAAACAGCAGAGAAGCGGAGGCTCCGGTGGGTCAGGGGCACATCGGTTGGAAGAGAGCGACGCCGGCTACTGCTCCGGTGAGCTCGCGTTCTACGGCAACGCATCGTGGACCTTCTGCCGTGCCTGAGCCCGTTCCGGGGAGTCAACAGAGCCCGCTCCCACCTGCTACGGCCAGGGTGTCTCCAGCGCTGTTGCCACCCATCCGGGTGATGCCCCCAACGCCAACAACACCGGCGTCCCCTCCACGGGCGCTTGGACCGGGAGCTTGTACGACATAGCCAGCGACGCAGCCAGCGACGCCAGCCCAAGCACGTCGAACGCCGCCTCGACGCCGCCTACTGGGTCCATACAACGCCGCATACACACCGAACCAAACGTGAGCACGAACGCCGAACTCTAGTAGTAGACGCTGATAGCAGTGTGCGCGGGTCGTGTGTATTTATAGTATTTGTGTTAGTTTTGTTAGTTTTGTGTTCTAGTGTGTGTGTCTCGTAGGCTGTATTAAATGTGCGTTTGTGTGGGTACATCCGTCGCCTAGTCCGTTCTTTCGGTCCGAGTGCTCTCCAGAGAGATCCGTGACACATATACGCCGGACGAATGAGAGGCAAGCGGACCATTGAGAGGGTCGCGCCGGAAGGGAGCCTGCACATGCACGCGGCGATTTCGAGCTTTCGTCTGGTTCAGCTAGGCGGCGCCGACACGCGGTTCTGACACGCAGGCAAGCAAACACTCCTTGGCTTTGTATACCTATGGACAGGGGTTAATGCCAAAGAGGAAAACAGGAAAATGTTAGAATATATTGCAAGCGACATTGATGAGCTAGGAGGACAGGGCGAGATAATTATATTAGGCGACATGAATGCACACATAGAAGACCTGGATGGGTACACGGATTCGACAGGAAGCATGCTGCAGGACATGTGTGATAGGCATGATTTAGTTGCATGCAACAGCACCGAGAAGTGTGAAGGGCTCATAACATGGGAGGCGGGGAGTCTGCACTCGACGATAGATTATGCACTAATGTCACAGAGGATGTATAACAGATTAGGGGTAACGAGCATAGATGAAGATGGTTCCAGAAGTCTAGGTAGTGACCACAAGTGTATCAAGTTGAGCTTCAGAAGAAAAAGCAATGTAGGACTGAAGCAAGATAAACAATCAGGGGGAAATTTTTACTCAGAAAAGCAATTGGAAGTAGCAGCCAAACAAATCGAGAAAGTAATTTTTGAGGATAGTGAAACAGAATGGACTTATACCAAATTAACTCGATTACTGGAGCTAGAGCTAGCTAAGGTGCGAGTAAAGCTAAAAGGGAAAAGATGCAAACCCAAGAGTTGGTGGGATGAGGAGGTCAAGAGGGCAATAGAAAAGCGCAAGGAAGCATCCAGGGAACACAGATATTCCAAGAAGAGGGGGGAACCAAAACCCGAAGTAGACAGAAAATGTGATACCTTCATAAAGTGTAGAAGGGACGCATCCTATTTGATTAATGAGAAAATTAGAAGAAAGGGTGCCCAATGGATGTCAAAACTAAATAAAAAGGATAGAAAAGCAGCCGAAAAATTCTGGAAACATCTAAATGCAATGAGTAATAAAACTAGGCTAGAACAAAGGTTTATTGTTACAGATGAGGGTATTCGACTAGAAGGGGATGAAGCAATAAACCACATAGGAACAAGGATGACGGAAAATTTTTCAGCAAAGCACGTGGTACATAATTTATCGAAGGAGGATAGACCGGTTACAGCAATAGCTTCACTTGAGCAAGGAGAGTGGGAAAGGGCAGAGAAGAAGGTTCCTAGTGGCACATCAACAGGACCAGATGGTATCCCGATTATGTTGATAAAGAAGTTAGGACCAAAATCCAAGCAAACATTAATACAGGTAGTGAACAATATGATAGTGGATGAGAAAGTACCCGATGATTGGCGATTAAGTAGAATGAATATGATATATAAGGGAAAGGGGGACAAAGCAGACGTAAGTAACTATCGCCCCATAACAGTGACATCTGTGGTTTACAGGGTGGTGATGCAAATTATAAAGGATAGACTGCAGGCTTGGGTGGAGAACGAGGGGGTGTTAGGGGAACTACAGAATGGGTTCCGGAAACAAAGGAGGTTGGAGGACAATCTATTTTCATTGACACAGTGTATAGAAATTGCGGAAAAGGAACATAGGCCCTTATTGCTAGCATTTCTGGATATTAGTGGAGCCTATGACAACGTTAATCAGGAGCATTTGTGGGACATATTGGGCACATTGGATATGGAAAATGGAGTAATTAATCTTTTAAAAGATATATATAGAGGTAACAGAGTGCTCACAAAATGGGAAAAAATGTATCAGGGCCTGTAGAGATACAGCGGGGGCTTAGACAAGGATGTCCTCTGTCCCCTTTGTTGTTCATGTTGTACCTGCAAGGTTTGGAGGCCTAGCTAGAGGGGAGCGGACTAGGCTTCAACCTATCTTTTTTCAAGCAAGGGGAATTGATTAAACAGACATTACCGGGACTAATATATGCGGACGATATAGTGATAATGGCTGACAACAAGGAAGACCTGCAGAAGTTGTTAGACATATGCAGTACAGAGGGAGATAGATTAGGCTTCAAGTATAGTAAGGAAAAATCTGCAGTCATGATATTTAATGAAGAGGGCGGCGAGCATAGAATACAGGAGTTCGTGCTAAAAGTAGTGAATGAGTACAAGTATCTTGGGGTGTGGATAAATAACTGTGTTGAGTATCTGACAGAGCATGAAAAATATGTAGTGAATAAAGCTAGTAGGAATGCAGCTGTCATAAAAAATAGGGCACTGTGGAATTACAATAGGTATGAGGTGGTAAGAGGGATCTGGAAAGGGGTGATGGTCCCTAGCCTGACCTTCGGGAATACGGTCCTGTGTATGAGGCCAGATGTTCAAGCAAGGCTGGAAATTAGGCAACGGGGAGTAGGGAGGTTAGCTTTGGGAGCACATGGCAATGCACCAAATCAGGGGGTACAGGGTGATATGGGATGCGCGTCTTTCGAAAGCAGAGAGGCTAACAGTAAGATAGCATTTGAGGAACGATTGAGAAGGATGGAGGAAAAGCGGTGGGCTAGGAAAGTTTTCAGATACCTGTATATAAAGAATGTTGACACGAAATGGAGAAAGCGAACTAGAAAATTGACAAGCAAATATCTGGACAGCAGTAAGGGGGCAAATCAGCAATTATCAGTTAAGAAAAAGGTTAAAGGAACAGAGAGAGCTTTGTGGAAAACGGGGATGCTGACGAAATCGGCCCTGGAAACATACCGGACCTTTGAACAGGAAATTGTCAAAGAAAATATCTATGATAATTGTAGGGGAAGTTCTTTGTTGTTTGAGGCCAGGACTGGAGTTTTGCGGACTAAGACTTATAGAGTCAGGTACCAGGAGATAGACAGTTTGTGCATTGCGTGCGGAGAGGAGGAGGAAACAGCTGAACACTTTATACTTTTCTATAAAGGGCTTCACCCTACAGTGGAAGGCAGCGGGGCTGACTTATCCAAGGCATTGGGGTTTAGGGATAGTGAAGGGAAAGTGTGTTTTAAGAGGTTAGAAGTAACCAAGCGAAGGTTATCTGATTGGTGGCTAAAAGCAAGACAGGAGTAAAATTTCACAAGACATGGCTAGATGGCTTGAGCCACCGCCCGATGTAAAGGGTTCAGCCGTATCCATCCATCGATCCATCCATCCATCCATCCATCCATCCATCCATCCATCCATCCATCCATCCATCCATCCATCCATCCATCCATCCATCCATCCATCCATCCATCCATCCATCCATCCATCCATCCATCCATCCATCCATCCATCCATCCATCCATCCATCCATCCATCCATCCATTCATGTGCGGCGCGCTCCGTTTAGTTCTGTCCGCGCCTGCACAATGTAAAAACATGCAGCTGGTGGCGGAGCTCGAAAAAACTGCATTTCAGCTCTATCTAGCAACAGCTATTTGTAATGTAGACAATTGTGGCGGTGCCCCCTTTTATCTACAAGTATGTCAGTTAGCTGGGCTCGACGCGTCGCGCTCCTTCTTGCCTAAACGCTGCGACGTGATAAAAGTCGCATGGGAGAGTTTTTTCTTTCATATTTTTGTTTTCGCTGCATGGTCGTGATACGGGAAGGCAGCCAGCGCAGGACCGCCTGCAAAATAAATAAAACTTTCGATAGCGCATAGGAGTATCACGCCTGGGCCAGCGCCGGCCACCCGTGATAACTTAATCGCGGAAAAGTAAACAATAATAAATAAAAGGAAGCCACAGTTACGCTACTGCTGCGGCACCGCGCGGCTTTTCACCGAACAGTAGCGTCACACACCGAAAGGAGCCAAATGAGATGCCTGCAGATAAGATGGGTTCCCCTTGAGCTGTCTCGACCCTAGTCGCTGTCCCTAAATAGCGTTTCGGTGCATTTTCACTGGAACGCGACTGTAGTTTGGCGCGGATCGGGACGCGCTGGCAGGGGTATTTTGATATTGCTCTCGATTATGCATGCTCTAAGGAATAAAGGACCTTTAATCCACCTGCGCAGAAAGTTACAAATTCAAGGCGCAGCGAAAGAGACGCGTTCACATTTTCCTGTCTTTTTTACATAGAACTCCAGTGCGTCGCAGATGAAGGCACTCAACATAGCGTCTGTGCCACCGCAAAGACATAAACTGAAACAGCTATTCACGTTCACGTTCACAAGTGCTAAGTCGTCTATATAGCTTCCCGCAGGCCTGTTGTCGTTTTGCTCCTCAAACTTTTACTTCCCGTTCACACCGGCGCAGCCAGCGCCGCAGCATTTCGTTGGGTCACGTACTTCATTCGGGGAGCCATCCAGACAAGGTTTTAATAGTTCGGGCTCAGACATGGAATGGCCCACATGCGCGTAACCTGAACAACGCTGGAGTTCGCCTCTATTGCATCAAGCAATGTTCCTGGCTTTACCGGGCTCCACGCAGAAGGGTTGTTAAAGTTCGAGCAAGAAAAAAAGAAACCAGGAGCGCAGTGGAAAATGCATGGGCTTGGGGAGGAGGAGAGGGGATATATTTCTTGGAATAACTCGACAGGAAGCAAAACAAAACAAAAAGAAGGGATGGTGGTGAGTGACGGCTTGAGGGTTTGAGAAACTTGAGGATGACTGTAAAATGGGCATCGAAGACAAAACACAGAGAAACAAAAGGGATTAAAGCATAGAACGCGGGTTTTTTGAAGTATTGGGACGATTCTAAGAAGCAGCAGGGCCTCGCACATAAGGGAGAAAACGCATCTCTGCTCTGGAGAGACTGCGCCAGGCGCTGTGCGCCAAACGGGGACGGTGATAGAAGGAGTGAAGCAAAGAAATGGGGGCTGTCTTGTGCGGCTCGTTTGCGAAGGGAAATGGGGGAGGATCGTGCGTGAGATCTCCTCCTCTCTTGAAATGGTATAACGGCTGCCACGGATGCAGCTGGCCACGCCGCAGTCGGGGTACCGGAGACGGAAAGAGGCCTAATGGGTTTTTGATTTCGCTTTCCTCGGGACGTCGAGGTCATTAGTAAGATTTCAGACTTCACTTCAGCACTGCCTGTTCCGCTCCCCATTTTCCCTCCCTACCGCATACGAGTAGACGAATGGCGGCCATTCTAAAGGTGTCGCTTCGAGCCTGCATGCGCAGTTATAGTTCTTACAAACGGGCAGTGTCTACTGCTACTGCACGCGTCAGAATATACTTCTAGCACTTCACTGTCCAAGGGCGCTGCCTTTGTTACAAGTGTTAAGGAACCAGTAAAAACTAGATGAATTGAAGTTAAAAGCGCAGAAGGTAAAAACTAGATGAATTCAATGGAAAAGAAGCAGATTGTAGAATTATATAGAAATTGGAAGAGGCAGATAAGGGCAGTTGTTATTGTATGATAATAGAAAATGGAATAGGCAGATGAGGAACTTATCGTTTTATGATAACTCAAGGTATAGCCCCTTACTTTTTAAAGCTAGACCAGGGTATATTAGAACGCGAAGGTGCAAAAGAAATTTAAGAGAAAAGATAACACATGTGAAATGTGTGGTAAACCTGTACAAGCAATTGAATACCGTAAATTAGAACGTGGCGGTATTCATCCGGCTGTACACGCAGGCCTGAATTCCCAGGATTTAGAGATTGCAATGGTGGTGTGAATATGTGGTGTGAATATGCGGTAAAAGTTAGCAAAAAGTGATTGGAAGACGTGCGGCTCCAGAGTGGAGCCGTCACATAAGGTTAAGAGTGCAGGATTAAAAATCGCATTAAAATAAAACTCGAATCCTTCCGTCCATCCGTCCGTCCGTCCATTCAATGTGCTCCTCTTCCTCTTGGTGCTTGTCTCCGTGTTTTTTACTCACTACACAAAGCAAATAGGATATTATACCTAAACCTGGCACACCGACCTCATACTTAAATGGGATATGTCTGCTAAGCATTCTCCTCAGCTAAAAGCCATCACTCTCACGATTCGTTTTGGTTGGGACCCCGTAACCTTCAGAAAGAGTGCACCAATGCGCCGTCGAATAAGGGGTGTCAGATGCTGTTAATTGCCTCGCATTTGGAGAGATAAGTGGTAATGACGTGCTGAAATAGCTCTGCGACTTTATTTCTAAATTCCGGCCACAGTGGGCTTCCTGAGGTGAAATCTTCGATTGTAGTTGACTGCGCTCTGTGCTGCGCAG
The DNA here is from genome assembly GCF_052857255.1 of Amblyomma americanum. Taxonomy (NCBI): domain Eukaryota; kingdom Metazoa; phylum Arthropoda; class Arachnida; order Ixodida; family Ixodidae; genus Amblyomma; species Amblyomma americanum. Next base: position 142,185,224 of record NC_135502.1, on the reverse strand, counting down.
GCTTTCAGCAGCCATTGACTTTACCCTTCCTTTCCTTCTCAGTTCGGTTTTTCTTCAGCAACGGAATGAAAGATTTGATTGAAAGTTCTGCCTAGCCGCCAGCAGGTTCACGTGAGCGTGGTCCGTGTTAAGAAGCTATGAATATCTGTCTTGTTTTTTTTTTCTAACTGCTCCAGCTGCTTAAGGATATCAATCATGAGTTGCGTAACTGCGATCAGTGCTGAAAAGAATGAAAGGGATGAAGAATTCTCATTACGCGATGACAATGCGTTAGCTTTAGGTCTTCTCCTTGCTTGAAGAGCCAATGTCGCCTGCTTAGAGCGTTAATCAGAGAAAGCTGACTGGCATTGGCTTACTGGCCCTTCACCTTTAACAATAGCCACCTGCCTGGATATTGCTGTGGCAATCCCGATAAGTACGCGTACTCCTCCGCACGCGTCAGAACGACCTCCGTTCACGGTTGCCAACCTGTAGGCTCTTCCCGTGGCAGGCGCCATCTGGCATCACTTTCCTCTGCGCTACAAGTGTATTGGACAGATATCCCTCTCCCCACTTCAGCTCTTGCCAACATTATACGCCACCGGACGCTGTAGAAGTGTCAAAGCACATCTAGCCACAATCCTCGAGTTTCAGCAGTGTGCGTCACGGTGTGTGAATCCTCCGAGTAGCAAGAGTAAATGGCTCACTTACTCAGCGGACACCTCGATCGTTCTGCGAGCAGGCAATGGCATCCACCTACAAATTGAGGCGGTTTTACTCCGCCCCTTTTGTGAAAACCAATGGAAAGTTGAGAAAATGAAAATTGGTGTTGAGGAAAGGAAATGACGCAGTACCCGTCTCACATATATCGGTGGGAACCTTAATCGCACCGTAAGAGAAGGATTAAAGGAGGGAGTGAAAGAAGATGGAAAGCAAGCGATGCCGTACTAGAGGTCTCTTGTATAACTTCAACCACCTGGGGATGTTTAACGTGCGCTGACATCGCACAGCGCACGGGCGCCTTTCCGTTTTGCCTGCATCAAAATGCGGCCATCGCCGTTGATTTAAGGAAAGGAAAGTTCATAGCTGCGCCCCTTGGCCAGGGGACACCTCATTCGCACTTTCGCGTACATGGCAGCTGCTTCCACCTAGACAACAAAGAAAAACATGATTTCGCACAATATAAACTGCTTAGCAGTACTAAACCACTATGCTTTCTTTTCCAGGTGGGCCTTCGAATGCTAACCCAGTATACCTAACAAGCGTACAACATTAAAACTTCTTAACTGTGATATCCCAAAAAATTGTTGGGTTGAGGTGCTTGACCATTGTGTTTCTTCGAATTTGTCCCGCAAACAAATTTCCAGAAAAAGAATAAAAGCACCCAGAGCATTTTTACTGATCTCGCTCGTGGGAAATAAAAAAATGCCAAATTGTTGCCTGCCCGCCGCAGTGGCTTGGCTACTGATCCGGAATACCCGGGTTTGCACCCGACTGCCGCGGCAGCGTTTCGATGGAACCGAAACGCAAAGACGCCCGTGTGCTGTGCGGTGTCAGTCAACACCCTCTAGAACAGGCAAGGCCTCTCTGCTCCTCCGTGACGTCATAACACCATGACGGGCGCCGGAGTTCGGGTTCTTCATGAAGGGATGGTGCTGCGCGCTCGTTCGTTCTTCTGTATCTGCAGCTCTACATGAAATCGTCCTTTGAAGATTTTGGCCTCGTTATTTAATGCTGGCATATATTTATGATGTCATTTCCGATACACAGTCCGCGGTGAATAGGTTTAAAGACTGAAAGTTAGCGGTTTCCGGATTATGAATACATGTTGGCTATTCAGTATCTTTTACTATCGCCTAATATTCCCTGAAAGTCCGCACATTTTTTTTTTCTGCGGGGAATTGATATTCCGCTGTGCGTTCACATATATCTTTATTATTGTTAATAGCTCGTTGCATGACGCGGATGGAAAATATTTTCGGGCAAAAATTGAACCGTGTGGTATATCACCTAGCGCGGACTGTTTTCCAGGAATGTGTCTTCTATTTGTAACCTTTTTCTTCCAAACAAACGCTCACCCTCCCTTCACAAACACACGCAAAAAAACATTGGCATAAGGTATGACTCTCAGAACAGCTTACAGCTCCACGCATAGCATCTGAACTGAGCGACTGAGCAGATGCCTTTCGATTTGATAAAATTGAAGCAAGCTGTGTTACATAAAAATGATATGTTTATTGAGAAGTACTTGCAGCTGGGCTTGTTCGTGCGTATTCGTGAAAGACATCAGAACGCAAAATGGCAACACGGACGGATGCTCTTAATCGCGGTTGACAAAAATTTTCAACTGCGATTACGAGCATGTATAAGAGCAGAAGCTATATAAACGCTCTTCCTTGAATAAATCCTGTGAAAGTGCAGCGCTCGTTCTGTTCCCTTGCTCGTCCGTGTTGCCATTTTGCGCTCTCATGTCTTTCACGGATATGTTTATTACAGAGTACAAGCCTTCAGAAAACTTACAGAGGTGTGCAGCACAAGAAGTCAGAAAAGCCAAGATTTAAAATTGTTAATCTTCCGTTTTTTTGCAACTTCTGCTTGCACAAGACTGTCGTTCCTATTTTTACAATAGTTTTTCAACAGAATGTTTTTGTTGAAGCGCTAAGAATGTGATGCTTGGCCAAGTGAGGACTATGACCGCTTTCACATTCGTCGAAACTGTCACCGTCTTCTATCAGGTTGGTAGCCAGTGTGAAAAGGGCTTGCCTTTGGTTCGCTAGAGAATGGAAATGCACAGCATATTTTTCACTTCGCAGCTTGTACAGGACGATTTCAGCAGTCATTACAGCATTAACAACTGGAGGTTAAGGGAACTTGATCCCTGCGTGATTCATTTTTGCTATAATTTCAGCATTCTCAATTATGATGTCTTTATCTTAAACCAAATTTGCTCGGCAAGCAGTGCATGCAAGTTTTTTTAGTGCTGCATGGGCGCAGTATCCGGCCACGTACGTTATAGCTGGCAGATTTTGTGCCTTCATTTCGAAGTCCTTGTCATTTACTCCAATGTTGAACCTCTGTAGAATCGCCTCATCAATGCTGACGGCAGGTGCCCCTTAATTCTTGTCTGGAAGTGCCAGGGCTCTTTGTAGGCGAAGCTTGCGTTCGGATTCAAACACTTGTCTGATGGACATGTTGTACTGCGACCCGGAAAGCTGCCTATACTTGCCAAATCTATCCTCCAAGCAGTCTGTCTGGAACTTCCCCAGAAGTATTCAGTCAAATCCAAGGTCTTCAAGGCAATAGTTAATTATCTTGACCAAGGCTTCCGTAGTGAGACGCAAGGCACTGTGGGTCTCCGGAGTGAGAATTTCATTGTCAAACTTCAAACTCCCCCAGAGGTCAAGCTACTGCACGATGGTTTGAGGGAATTCGACCGGAGCCCTCCACTAAGGCAACTTTTTCTTCCTTCTTTTTTCAATCCATCATTTTATCCCTTCCCTTACCATGCGGCTAAGGTGTCCGCCGAGATCTGAGACAGATACCGTGCCATTTCCTTTCCCCAACAACCAATTTTTATTTTCAATTTCAGAGGTTAAGGCGCTCTTCTACTGAGCTGGAATACCCGGGTTCCAACCCGACCACAGCAGCCGCGTTTCGATAATGGCGAAATGTAAAAAGCGCCCGTATGCTGTGCGATATCAGTGCACGTTAACGATCCCCAGTTGGTGGAAATTACACCGGAGACCTCGACAACGGTACCTCTTTCTTCTTTCCCTGCCTCCTATATTCCTTCCCTTAAGGCGCGGTTCGGGTGTCCACGAAGATAAGTGAAAGACTAACAGCATAATTTCATTCCCCCGAAGCCAAAGACCCCCAGGGGGTCAAAATTATTCCGGAGCCCTCCACTACAGGGACCTCTTTCTTCCTTTGTTCTTTCACTCCCTCCTTTATCCTTTCCCTTACGGCGAGATTCACGTGTCCAACGAAATATGCGACAGATACTACGCCACATCCTTTCCCCAAAACCCTTTTAATATTATTATTATTTCATTTGTCTGCTCAACAAATTTATCTGCATTTACAAACGGCTAGCAGTGCTAACGTTGGTACTTAGTCGCCGCCACAAAACAAAACTGGAGCCAGTCTGCGGGTCTTATGTGGAATTCGATATATTGCCTTTGTCACTTCGTCCCCAAGCTAATGTTGACAAGGATTTAGTTTTTACAATCAGGCTCAATAAATGGCATTCAAAGTGAACGTGACAGAAGTGGTCTTCGATCCACTGAATGTAAGGTTTAGATACTGCACGGCACATATCACGTGAACTATGGAGAGATTTCCTAAGAACGGGTGGCTGCAACTGGCGTCATAGATCGCTAATTGGAGTCCAGAAGCAGAGACCTTGGTCTTGCACTAGACGTAAAGTCCCTGATGATGGTCATGTTTGCCTCGCGTACAAAGGAACAGTGTAAACATCAAGTATCGTGTGCGATGAGCCGTAGCAGAACAATGTCTTGCTTGATTTCAGGTAGGCTGCCTATAGCCATAAGATATGAAGTGATACCTCCTGCTAAATGCATGCAAGTGCGAAATACGTAATAAGTAGAGCGCAACGACGCAATCACCTCTGAAGGAAGCTGTCAGAGAGCGTTGTATTCAGATCTATGTATACAATGAAAGAATGCAACCTGCAAAAAAATTGAAGTTGCTTTGACCAGGGAGTCAGTAAGCAGCCCTGAGTAGCACGTGAATACCTTAGGAACAAAAATTGAATGGAAATGACGGGGACACGTTTTCCCCCGTTTTCATCCGAGCATGAACACGAGCTATTGGATGTTTTTTCCTCGGCTTTAATTGTGCGGAAAATTGTCAGGGTATCTTGCTTCTTTTCAGTGTACGCCGCCTCATTTTAGTATCCTGATAGCAAAACCTAAATTTCTCTTCCTCTCTTTCATTCCGACCAAGGAACCGCTTCCTTTTGGGACTCTTTGCCTGCAGCTTTTTTATAGCCGGGGTCGGCGAAAACAAACGCAAAAGGGACGAAAACAAATCGCAGGGTGCGAATGGATGTCGTAGCTGCCTCCGTCCAAGTCAGAATCTTTTGTGTGTGCGTGTACAGGCAGGAGCAACGGAGGAGACGGTGGGGGACAAAGGGTGTGCAAAAAGAAAAACGATCATGGGGAAGGCCAATGAGGATTTCGATTGTGCAGCGCGAAGCAAAACACAAGGGGAATTGAAAGCGTACAGCTTGGATGGAAAGAGAAACCGTAGCCCTGCCAATGCAGCCTTCTGGCTTCTGTGTTTTTGTATGGGAGGGTGGTAAAAGAAAGCAAAGGAGAGAGGAACGGTGTGGCATAAAAGCAGGCAACTGGGAACAAGGGCGTAGCCTTGCACATTCTCCAACGCTTTCTATTTCCTGGTTTTCTTCTCAAGATGGCTCGTGTGCCATTGGGGAACCATTCTTCGCAACGCAGCGGAATCGCCAAAGTGGTTCCCTATAATCCTCCTTTCTCTGTTCTTTTTTCGTCGGCAGTGATTGCGCAGGTTCGAGCAACCCGCTGGCGGCCAGTTCCACCCTAGCGCTGCCTTCCAGGTGCACCATCAAACCCCGACCCAAGCTAAGCCATGCTATTTTAATATAGTACAGTCCGGGCGGAAAATTTGACTTTTTTAGCCCGGTAAGTCCAGTTTGCGAAAAGGAATGAAAGGGAGGGAGCGAAGGTAAGAGAAACTATAAACAGAACAAAACGCTATATCGGCTCGAATTTGATGAGTCATGAAAGAAGATTCCCTTCTGTTCTGTTTTTCTGCTACACCTACCACAGCATTGTGGCTATAATATTCGTGTATAATGCAATAATAACTACCATCCGCTCATAATTCATCCCAATTAAAATAATTTTCTTGCTGAAACGCGAAATTATTATCCAACCTGGTCATCTGTTCATAGAGCATATGGCCTGGTTCATAGACTCATAGATTTGCTCACGGGCTTATCTTTTTTTTTATTTTGACATAAGCGAAATTTCCACCTGTACCTTAGTAGACATGTTCTTGTGAGTACCTGCCTTATTCTGCTGCCGTCTTAGTGCGTTGCGGAGATACGATCACACTATCTCAAGATACCAATCTGTTGATTATAATGAAAGTTCTGACATGAAATTTACTGTCTTCTTTATATGAAGCAATTGAACTTAGTACTCATAGGTTGGCAACTTTTCTTTGACATCGTATGTTTTTGAGCAGCATACGTATGTTCGAACCTGCCTGCGTTTCGAAAAGCAGTGTTTTGGAGGCATTTTCTGTTGCGTTGCTGCGAAAAAGATATACTGACCATTGCATCGAGCACGGTGTTATAGGCGTCAGCGATAAATGTTCTACCTCATCGTTTTGCTATGGTTACATATCCCACGCCTGAGTGTGTGGCGATAGCTGTCATGTTTTGGAGACTCCGCCTCATGCTGCGAGATATGCGTGATGTGTATGCGACAGGGTCACTTGATCGGGTGGCACGGGTGGCACTCCGGAAGTACTGCCACTCTGCAAGTGGTGCCGTCACCTCGATGGTCGCAATTACTACTACCTTTAGGGCGGGAACCTTCGCTTTGGCACAAAAAAAGGTGAGGTCTTGTATTTGTACAAGCTAGCCCGGTTGCTTGTGCCAACTAGTCGTGAGAAAAACACGTGCTTTTCCTGCACTCTGTTATTTCACCTGTGTGTGCCTGCACGCGAGAGAGAATCCATGCGATCAAGAATTGGCGGTATTGAGTTTTGCACTGTAACCTGTCGGTACAATTGTTCATTTATTCATTTTGAATTCGGTTGAATTGAAGTGGGTGTACCATTAATTTTTCAAACTGCGACTAAAATTCTTCGCGCCTCATGCCACCACTGGTAGCTTTTCAGCGGTGTCGACATTTTGTCTCAGTCGCAGTTGTTTCCAGATGAAATACATCTATTGCTCTAAAAGCACTCGCTTCTGCTTGCTGCTGGACGGATACTTATTGCTGTTTCATATCGACATTATCACCTTGGTCGAGCCTGGTGCTGTGGGACTTGAACATGACGTACTAGAGGATAATGACTGGTGGACAAACCAGGGAAACATAACCAATGCGTTTAAGAAGCAAATTTACCTTTGTAGTGAACTGCAGCTTTAGAACTTCAAAAAATCGCTAACCTATATTTTCTTCTGCGCTTTGCGTTGGTGGAACACACATTATTTCAGTCTTAGACCACACAGCACATATAATTTTCTCAGAAACTGCTTGATTCTTCTTGAATTTTCCAGTGCACTCAGTCTTGCACGATCTGCTATCTTCCCTTTTAGGAATGAAATGGAAAACCTTATTGGTTCTTAAGATATTAGCGAGTTGAGGACGAAGTCTTCATTCTTGATAACTTTGGGTCCTCTTCAGCCTTGGGTGGGCCCCTGGTCCAGGGCACCACTGAGTCGGGCCACCTCGCTTGCGTGTGCTATGAGGGCCCTTTGGACCGCTAGCTCACAGCTGCTGAGCCGGCTCTCCCATTGCTCCGCACTTACTACTTTCATACACAACAGCAGCAATATATAAGAAAAAAATTTCAGGGGGCACTTTGTTGACCTAAAGTGTGGTGAGACCTTTAGCGCGGTGTTGATGCTTGTGTGTTTTCTATTTTTGTTTTTGTTTTGTTTTTATGATTTTTAGTTTTTCCTTTTCTTTTTCTTTTCATTATTTTTAATCGTTTTCGCTTTTAATTCTGTTATATTTTGATGACGTGATCAGTTTGACTGCTGTAGTGTGACAGTTTTCTGCAAACATTCTTGCTGGCGAGTCATGAGCCTAGAAAGGTTTTCGCCTCAAGAGAGAGAGGGTTTATTGGCTTTAAAGGCAGAGAGGTTGGCCTGGAAGATATCTGGCCTGCTACTCTGCACTGGGGAACGGGAAGAGGAGGAAAAAGAGGGTCACGATGGGGGGTGATAACGATGGGAGGAGGCAGATGAGAAAATACATTAAAAATGCACACTTTCTCACATCACAAACGCGAGGCAAGGTCCGTTTCGCTTAAAAAGCGTGAGAGCACTCGCGTTGCTTGTACAGTTTTCAAACTATCTGACCAAGCGCCGAAGATCAAATCCTCCGAGAATAGGCTAGTCTACAGACCTCAAAACAGATGCAAGCATAAGTCTTTCACGTGTATATGCTGGACACACCACTAAAACATGTTCTATAGTGTCCTGCACGCCACGTGTGGTACAGTTCGGCGAGTACGCTTGTCCTATTAGGTGCAAGTATTTGCGCGTGAAGGGCACGTTTAAATGTAATCCATGGATTACGCATGCAATAGGGCGTGGAATTCAGCGAGGAACAGAAAAGGTAATTGCCGGATCTAGCCGTTTAAGGCGTATGTGTCGAGTGTCTGGTAGGGCCCAGTACCTAGCCGTGGCACTCCTCATTCACTCCGAAAGGAGAGAACTGGTGTCCGGTCTAGAGAACGGCACAGCTGTATGCAGGCCACTGCTGAAGGCGCTCCTTGCTTCAGCGTCGGCGGTCTCATTTCCATCGATTCCGCAGTGTCCAGGGATCCATGAAACTCTATACTGTGGCCTTTTTCCTGAGCAAATGACAGGAGACTAATGATATGAAGAGCCAGAGCTTGGCAGGCGGTGTGGCGTAGGAAGCATCCCAAAATTTGTGGCGCAGGTTTACAGCCAGTGAAAATGCAGCACTCCTGAGGCAGTTCTCCGCACATGTGGCGGATCGCTTCCCGAAGGCGCGCAAGCTCTGCAGCCGTTGAAGTAGACTTGTGTTCTAAAATGAATCTGCGGGTCGTCTGCGGAGCGGGTATTGCGAAAGCTGCTGTTGATGCCTTTGGTGATGCAGATTCATCTCTGTGTACGTGCACACAGTTTTGGTATTCTGAACAGATGTAGACAAGAGCAAGTTTCTTGAGTCCGCTAACCGGCATCACTGATTTCTGGATTATGCCAGGGACATGCAGGCATACTAAAGGCTGGACCATAATAACCCATGGTGGCTGCAAGGGATGATGCGGCAGGGTATAGTCTGATGGCAATTCGGATCGATGGAAGCGCAAAGCACGTGCAAAACTGCTGTCCGGTCACTCATCAAAAATCTCCGTCAGCGGGTGACAGCGGTGCCGTGTAATCGCGTGTAAATATACACGAAGTGGTTCATGTGATAAGTAGATCGATATTGGGCACTCATATAAAGAAATGATAAAGCTACAAAATTGCAATGTAATCTGCCAATAGAAAAGAAAACATATATTAGCACCTTGTTTTATGAAAGAGGTAAGTCATTTTATTAAAACCTGGCAAATTTTGTATTTTTGCAACACTCTTGACCTGCCCCCTATTCATGAGTGTGCGGTGCATTACAGCGCGTCTTTGCAGGCCTTGTTTCGATACCCGGCTAACCCGGCCACAGTGGCGGGAGCTTACGAAGCGATTTCTTATCGCCAGCTGTCTGCGATGGCGCGCCCGGTAAAGCGTATAAATTTAGCTCGCCGGTCTCAAAATGCTCCTTTTGCGAAGTTTTCGTCGTCCTTGCACGTCGCTTCTTTGTCACCGTTCGGTAAAATTGGCACGCCGCTGCACCGCTGCGGCAGTTTTCTCGGTTTTGTCGTTTCCTTCGGCGTGCGGCCAGTGCGAAGTCTTTTTCCGTCTTTGCAGGCTTCGCGCTCTTCCTTTGAAGTGCTTAGCGCTTCATTTCAAGATGAGCTTGCGGCATGTGAAGAAACGATGCTCCGTGGTACACTGCGACAGCGTGGATAGTACCATTGGTGTCACGCTACACCGATTCCCGCTGGACTTTCACGGGTGAGCTCTTGACAGTGTCGTCTGCTCTAGGTATGCGCGATAGCTTCGATATGGTTTCGCCGGGCTGTTCGCTCGTGTTTCATAGCTGTAACCCGTTCGTGCGTACTTGGCTTCATGTTTTCGGGGATATTTATGTACTACACTGCAGGGCACACACTTTCAGTGCTGAGGTGTGCGAAAGAGGCCCACATTTTTCTAATTTATAGTGAGTTTCACGCAGCTGACTATCACCAACGTGAACTTCACACCGGGCTCTCAGGAGCAACCACGTGCACGCTACTGACCGGGAGGCCCAGTTAGAACAAAGTTTGCTACCTGACAGCTCTGAGTACGGCATCGTTTAGTTTTGCAAAACCATGAAGCCAATTTGAGGATCCCCTCGCAGCTGGAAGTATCGAAACTCAGCCTCGTGTATGTGCGCGGATTTGAGGAGGCTTTAACTGGATTCGCTCAGCAGGAGTTATTGCCTGCCTTGGTATTGCTGTCCTACATATACATGACTGTCAGGGTAATTTTAAACGCACTTCACTCTCGTCACTCGTTGAGCTTAGAAAAGCAGCTAGCCGCGTGGCATGAGGATGAGCGTTACCGCACTCTGGGGCGCAGAGAGCTTGGCGCGAGCATTTATTACCATAGTTCAGATGTAATGCAAGTATAATTTACTGCAGTTAGCAGTGACAGGAATAATGACGCATTGGCGTTTCGAGTATGCGTATTCCTTTTTGCGCAGTTGTATCTAACGTGCATGTTGCATCACGTCCAGGTGCCGAGCGTGGGCGCAGTTCTGCCGCAACGTCAGCCTGGAGAAGAAGGCGCCGTCGCAGCTACGAGAACTCAGGATTTGCTCGAGGCACTTCGAACCATCTGTGTATCTGCCGTCAGGAAGGCTGCGACACGATGCTTTGCCTACTCGAGCAAGAATTGCCGGTAATTTTTGTTATCAAAATTTTAAGGCATTCGCCGCTCTTGAAATGTCAGGTTTTGTGAAAAAATGAAATTTTTCCTTTTTGTCGTAACCGTAAACAGTCTAGCGTCTTTTGCAAAACGAATTATGTATCTGTCTTGTGGCTTTAAAAATTACAGTAAATTTTTACCTGCACCCTGCTAAGCGAAAACGAAAATGGAAGTATCGCTTTCACGTGAGCACATATAATTATATACATATCGTATATATATATATATATATATATATATATATATATATATATATATATATATATATATATATATATATATATATATATATATATATATATATATATATATATATATATATAATCGTTTTACGGCTCTTGTATGCACTGTACACTGTATGTGAGGTTCGTGACAAATGTCCAACATAGCATAGAATTAGGTTTGTGCTTGTGGTAACCTAATGGCACAAGCTTAGTAGGCGAAGGGTGCTCAAGCGAATTTCTAGGCACGGGTGCGGAAAACGTACACTGACGGTGTGAATACTCTTGCCTGATATTTCCGGTAAAAAAAAAGGATAATGGAAGTGGGATATTCGGTAGTCTGGTATGGCAAAGGGGTCCAAAGGATCTTAACGTGAGTCTGTCAGTCTTCCGGTTCAGGCTGTTTGATGCCGCTAGCCACTTCAGCAATGGAAACCAGGCGACTCTACATGTTTTGCAGCAAGTGGGAGTTGAATCTTTCATATTCACCGTGAAACCTTGTCTCATGAACGGTCCCTGTCGTGTCCAGAGGGCATTCTCGTCCTTCCTTTGATAGCTCAAAAGAAGTGAGGGGGAAAAAAGGGTGAGCCTTCCTAAATGTTTGATGAATTTTAGTACTCCAGAACTTTGCTTTCTTGTATGCAGAGCTTCTTTTTTCATCTTCAGTCTTATCAGGATGCAATCTTATGCCGACTTAGGCAAGGTACGCTTGGTGAAAAGCTTCTTGAGATATTGTGTGCTCATGTGTTATGTAACAAAGCATGCACTGAACGATTATAGAAATGCACTAATAATTGTTTGTGTTGTTGCCTTTTACCTCAATATTCATGCTAGCGAAAGCCAATGTTTGTACAGGTTTTTATTTTTTGCAATAATTGCTTACGAATTCATTCTTGTTGCATCTCATTGCGTAGGCCATAGGCTGACCTGCATAAATCTGTAAACAATATGGGGCACATTACTTGATTTGCGAGCTATCGTTGTTTGTGTGATAGACGAATTTCGCACTCTTCAAAGTAAAACATAGCATATGAAAATTGCAAATGATTTACTGGTGCTCCACAGCTGCTGATGACATCAAACTAATGTGCCTAACGCTTAAGGGTGGTAAACAGAATTTTATTTCATTGGATAAGCATTTTTCTTTGTAGAGTGATGACAATGTGAACCGCATGCTGTGGAAGCTATAGTTCTTTGGAAATTATTTACTATAAAGGTACTGAATTCTCTTTTCTCTCCGCTATAATGTTGCCATTTCAGACACCTCAAGCGAATGCAGCAGCGACCTGGACTGTTCACAATCTCTGAGCGAAACTTCGGCATCAGTGCGCTGGGCTGGAGAACCAGGTGAGCAGGGTTGTATGCATAACTGACATAAATCTTTTGAAAATGGTGACGACTGAAAGCTCATTGGACTGCTTCCTATGATAGCTGCTGTCTCCGGTGAACCTGTTTCCAAGGGGTACGTCCAGAGTCGGTCGTCCCAGTCGCTGCTACTCTTCCAAGAAGGTGATTGTTATTTCGTATCTGCTCGAAAAGTCTGAGGAGGTATGGCTCAGAAATATGCTACAATTCCTTGTCTGTGCGCTGTGCAGATGCAGATGGTGCCAGCCCTACTGGTTCTACGCTGAACCAAGCTTGTTCCCACGCCAGTGGCTTCATAATGGTTCAGTGTAAGTATTAATTCCGCCTGTGGCGCTTAGTTATTATTTGTGCATTGTTGGGTTGCTGGCTTTCCTGTCAGAACTGTGCTGTCACTATATTTTGTTCTTTATATTCTGTGGGCGCAGCTGACCACACATATGCAGAACCAAGCACTGAAGCAAGCGCTTCATCTCTGGAACCTGGCACGGCAGGGGTGGCCGCAACACTGTCAGCGAGTGCTGATCTGTCACCAGGAGCTCCGTTCAGCAGTTCGCCTCTTTCTTACGAAGGTTAGCAATTTTACAACGCTTTCGCAATATTGCGCACTTTTTGGTGCTACAGGACTACATGCAGCTATGACTAAACCCGACGTAGCAACTTATTGCTCTTCCGTCGACTCTGTACGTTGCAGGATCTTTCACCAGCCCCATCAATGAAAGGCGGCCACTGCAGAAACTTCGAGCCAAGCTCAGGCAGCTGCGTAACCGCAACAAGAGGCTGCAAGGACTGCTGCTTCAGCGCCGTCGCATGAAGACCACTGCCGAATTGGTAGATAGTCTGCGTGAGCATTTAACACCAGCTGTTGCTGCTTTTGTTGAAGCTCAGTTAAAGATGCACAATGTCAGCAGGTTTGGCCGTTGATGGTGCAGCCAAAACAAAACCTTTGCTTTAGGTTTATACTTCCACAGCCCAAAAGGTTACAGATATTGCAGGAAACTCCTGAAACTTCCATCTGTTAGGTCACTGCAGCTGTAGCTTGCACGCGTACCATTGAGGGTTGGATTTTATCCTGAAGTTTTTGATTTGATCGAGAAACGGGCAGCGTCTTTTCCACGGCAAGACAGGGCTTGCACCATAATTTTTGATGAAATGCATGTTTCAAAGGAGCTGTCGTACAATCCAGTGCCGGACAGATTTGAAGGCCTTGGAGAGTACAGTGCAGCACAAGGTCCAAATCTTGCAAACAAGGCGCTTGTGTTCATGGCCAAAGGAATATGTACGCCGTGGAAGCAGCCTCTTGGCTACTTCTTTGCAGATAAGGCAGCGCCTGCAACTGTTCTGTATGACCTCCTCTTCAAATGCCACAAAATGTTGGTTGGAGCTGGATTGCAGCCTGTGGCTGTGGTTTGTGATCAGGAGAACCAAAATGTTTCTCTGTTTTCGAAACTTGTGACCCCTGAAAAGCCGTACTTAAGTGTGAATGGTGAACCGCTTTTCTTTATTTTTGATCCACCGCATTTGCTCAAGGGCTTGCGCAATATGCTCTTCAAGTATGACTTCAGGGTAGGCAGTGACACAATTAAAAGCTCGTACATACGACAGGCTTATGAGAAGGATCGAGAAATGCAAATTTGGTCCATCCCAAAGTTGAGTGCCCGGCACTTTAACTTTTGCTTCGAAGATGTCTGTGAAACTCGCAGCACAGGTATTCAGCAATCATTGCGCTGCTGCATTGTTCACATTGGTAACATTCCAACAGTTGCCATCAGAAGCTATCCACACAGCCAGATTTGTTGAGAGGATCGATAGACTCTTTTACAGTCTAAATACTTCACAGAAGCGGGGAAAGTCTCCGTATGCATCTGCAATTTGTGCAGGATCTGTGCATGAAGAGTTTTTGGAAGAATGTATTGCAGTTTTCGAAAACATCGAAGTTCTAGGCTGTGCGCGGCAGCCTCTTTGCATCCGTGGCTTCTGCCAAACTATGAGGGCTGTGCTGCTGTTATGGAACCACCTGGCCTCTCGCTATGGTTTGACATACCTCCTTACCAGGCACCTGAACCAGGATGCACTTGAAAACACCTTTGCTATTGTTAGGTCGAAATCTGGATCGAACAGCAACTCGTCTTGCCGGCAGTTTCAAGCAGCAATTAGGCATCTTTTAGTTAGCAACCTTTTCAAACTGTCGGAAAGCAGCAACTGTGCTAAAGACATGTCTAGCCTTCTAGCCACTCTCCCAGTTTGTTTATCTAAGTCTGCTCCTTCTCTCTGTACAGCTGCCACATCTTTGCCAGTTGCAGTAGAAGTTTTGCCATATGATTATCAGTCTCCAATACTAGAGAACAACATTGTCTATTTTGCTGGCTGGCTTGCCTACAAGTTTATGAATGATCACAGGTGTGTTACAGGGCCACATACGTGCGAGGTGAGGCTAGAAAATGCCGCCTTTGCCGATCAGAGCCAAGTTCTCTTGTACTTAAGTGTCAAAAATCCTGGAGAAGGTGACTTTGGGAGCCTGTCAGTTCCTACACCCTCGTTTGTAGCTTTCATCAATGCTTGCGAGCAGGTTTTTGTCGCATCTAGTTCCAATATTGTGGAAAAAGAACAAGTAGGGCATGATCTGTGCATGTTGCTTCATGCCAAGGTAGAAAAATCGCTGAGTGTGTGTGGTGATGACGTTTATGATGGTTTGTTTGCCCTGTTCGTCAGGGTGAGGCTGCATTGGCTTGCACGCAGAAAAAATCTTGAACTGCACAGTCAAACTACTAAACGGAAAGCCACGAAGCAAGCACTGAGGCTAAGCAAATGAAAAGGATGCAATTCCCGAGCTGTTGGCTGAATATTTTGTGAAGTTGCAGGCTATTATGCAGCCTGTGCAACAAATCAGCTTAGTTTGGTTTAACGGTTGCAAAGGTTTTTTTTCTGGTTCACAGCCTGGTTTTATTCTTTTATTTTTTACTTGTGTATTTTGATTTGCTAGGATGTGACGTGGTTGCTCACAGGGGCAATGGTTTAACAATGTAGCATCTTTCATCGTTCATTCCACTATGTCACTCTTTTAGGGTACTTTTATGCCATGTACAGCCTGTTCAAGTGTCACCTATGTACTTGTGCAATATTGTCAGATAAAACGCCATACCGATAAAGCGAATGCCTCTGAAAGGAGTCTTTCTAGGCAATGGATTAACCTAGTTTCCGTGGCGCTGGGATTAATTTTTCCACCTGCTCGCCCCCCCCCCCCCCCCTGCAGTTCCGTGCTGGCAGGTATAATGAAATCAACCATTGTCATCATAACTACCACTCGGCACCACTGGCTACCAGGCCACCTTTTAGCAGGCTAGTTGCATCTCAGAGTTTTTAGTAGGATCTTTGTCAGCGCAACGAACAGAACAGCGCTGGACTTTTATCTGGCTATATTGTAGCGTACAGTACACTGATTACATGTTTTACTGCCCCGCGAATGTCCTTGCACTTCACTGTATGCTGTACTTCATGTGTACTTTTGTTGACGTAAAATTATTTCAAATTGATCCGGCTAACGACTAGAAGTACTCTGGAGATGGTACGCCGGCTCAATGTATGGTATTTGCTCCTACGTTGAGCACGTTTGAGGGTGCTAAAGCTGGCTTTAACATTGCCTTGCAGATGTAAACGCACCTGCTATATTCTTTCAGCTGAAGAAATTAAATGTGAAGAATAATCCCAGTGTGCTCTATGATCTGTGTTGATGTGCCTACTTGTGTCATGTTATGTTTGCTTTTCAATTTCCTAACTGACAACGTTCGTGGCACTTCAGGGCTTTTTCCTATCTGCACTGTGACTATTGAGATGATTAGCCAACTTAAACAATACTGCTTGTGCTGCCTGTGACATGTATTTTTTGTTTGTGTGCCAAGGGTGTGCTTTGTGACTGTATTTGTTTGGTTGCTGCAATAAACAATGAATATGAAACTATGAAAACCATACTTGCCGTACACTCTATTGCGAACTGTGCACTTGAGCCAGTGCTTTGTGCATCATACCTTGCATCATACCTTGCTGAACTCAAAAGCTCTCAAAAGTACTAGCACCAGTATTTGCACTACGAATCATGCATGCTTCGCCAGTGTCTGAAAGTGTTGCTGCCTTTCTATGCTGCCCCTCCTTTACCAGTCACTTTCATTGCGTTCCCAATTGCACATTAACAAGGCCATAACTAGCAGGAACTCGAGCACATTTGACTGGCAAAGGTTGGGGCGCGCTGAAAGGCAGCAACCTTCGAGAGGTACGGGCTCGAAAACGCGGATTCTACAGAAAGACCGCTTTATAATTCGCGCCAAAAGCATACGTATGCGTAACGTCATTCTACGTCACGTTTGCGTAGTTTGCCCCCCAAAATCCAGGGGCGCTGGAGTGCCCACGAGCCGCCATTTTTTGGACCAATGGGCGTCTATGGAGCCTTCGCTACCAGTGTACATCTACCTTGCTTGGACACTCTCTAATGTCCGCAAGCAGGAAATGCTCATGGTAGAGAGTACAGAATGGCTGTAACGAATGTAGCCTATAAAGAGAGTATCGTAAAGTCTTAGCAAGGAGCGCTCCGTGGGCCCCATTGAATGCCTGCTACGAAGCGAAGGACATTGCAAAAAAGAGTGAGTCTTTTCTTTAGCATATTAATATGCCTCGACAACGACAGATCGCGGTCAATAATAATGCCCAAAAATCTGTGATGGAAGACATATGGTATTGCAACCCCTTGAAGTGTTACCGGGTAGCGGCAGAAAGACTTGCGCGTGAATGCGACCACAGCACATTTTTCAGCTGCTAAGTGCAAACCCTGGCGTCGTAGGTACTTTG
Organism: Amblyomma americanum; assembly: GCF_052857255.1. Lineage (NCBI taxonomy): Eukaryota > Metazoa > Arthropoda > Arachnida > Ixodida > Ixodidae > Amblyomma > Amblyomma americanum. Next base: position 142,168,046 of record NC_135502.1, on the reverse strand, counting down.
AAGTAGATGACACGGCACTTTATAATCTCGCGCGCATTTGCGGACGTGTCGAACCCGAAGCGTAGATGCAGATATCATCAGCATAGGCACTGATGTGAATGTGAGTGGGAAGTTCACTCAACAGTCCGATCAATGCCACGTTAAATAGGGTTGGGCTGAGAACTCTCCCTGAGGAACTCCACGGCAAACCTGATGACGGGTAGTCTCTTCATCAGACGTAAACATGTAAACGGACCGGCCGTTGAGGTAGCTCACAATCCACGAATACATCCGGCCACCAACGCCTATGTCGTCAAGGGAATCAAGGATGGCTTCATGAAGTACAATATCGTAGGCCCCCTTAATTTCCAAGAAGACAGCTGCGACGAGTCGGCGACTAAGTTTTTTATGTTCCACTGTCGATATAAGGTCGATTACACTGTCAATCGAAGAACGTCCTCGCCGGAACCCGGTCATCATGTCCGGATAGACAGCATTCTGCTCCAAAAACCATTCGAGCCGCGCCAGCACCATTCGCTCCATAACCTTACCGACGCAGCTTGCGAGTGAGACTGGCCGGTGTGAGGTAAGCTCATAAGGAGGCTTTCCAGGCTTCAAAAGAGCAACCAGGCGGCTGATATTCCAGTGTTCTAGAACGATTCCGGAAGCCCATGTATCATTCTAGAAATTGAGCAGCGCAATTCTGCCTCCCATGATAAAGTGAGAGAGAGACGCGTACGAAGTCCCGTCAGGACCAGGTGTAGATGTACGCCTACACGAGGAAAGAGCAGCTTCTAGTTAAGGCATCGTGAATAGCATGTCGTAGTGGTCGTCTGGTGAAGGTGGCACAAAAGCCTTAAAACAGTTTGATGCTACCGGAGTTGTGCCCACAACCATTTTCAGAATTCTTCTGCTACCTCTACGGTATTACGGCTTGGTAAATGGACATGACACAGAAAGGATACCGTTCTTGTGGCGGTTAACGCAAGCTCCTGGCTACATGCCAAATACGCGACAGCGGCTTGCGAGTGTCCAGCGATGAACAGAACTGCCTCCAACGTTGTCTTCCTAATCCCGCGAGGTGGCGCTTTATTTGTCGGAGGCTAGCTTTGGGAGCACATGGCAATACACCAAATCAGGGGGTACAGGGTGATATGGGATGGGCGTCGTTCGAGAGCAGAGAAGCTAGCAGTAAGATAGCATTTGAGGAGCGATTGAGAAAAATGGGGGAAAATCAGTGGGCTAAGAAAGTTTTCAGATACCTGTATATAAGGAATGTTGATACGAAATAGAGAAAGCGAACTAGAAAATTGACAATCAAATATCTGGACAGCAGTAGGGGGGAAAATCAGCAATTATCGGTTAAGAAAAAGGTTAAAGAAACAGAGGGAGCGCTGTGGAAAGCAGGGATGCTTACGAAATCAGCACTGGGAACACACAGGATTTTTAAGCAGGAAGTTGCCAAAGAAAATATCTATGATAATTCTAGGGGAAGCTCTTTGTTTTTTGAGGCCAGGACAGGAGTTTTGCGTACTAAGACATATAGAGTCAGGTACCAGGAGATAGACACTTTGTGCATTGCGTGCGGAGAGGAGGAGGAAACAGCTGAACACTTGATACTTTTCTGTAAAGGGCTTCACCCTACAGTGGAAAGCAGTGGGGCTGATTTATCTAAGGCATTGGGGTTTAAGGACAGTGAAGGGAAAGTAGATTTTAAGCGGGTAGAAATAACAAAGCGAAGGTTATCTGATTGGTGGCTAAAATCAAGAGAAGAGCAAAATTTCATAAGTCATGGCTAGGTGCCTTGAGCCACCGCCCAATTTAAAGGGTTGAGCCCTGTCTTGCGCAATGTCTTGCCGTATGCAAACTAACACTGCTTGTTTCGTCTTCTTGGCGAGACCACAGCAACACGTACCCAGAAAGGCGGAAAGGAGACGGCATGTTGGGTTCACATATAACACGCACAGGGAAACGGTACTTGTGGACACGTTGCCGGAAGTCACTCAGACGACCGCGCAGGCCTCGGGCATTCCATTGCAGCACTACACTGCGGCGCACATGTAATGTCACAGAGGAGGTAGGGTTTGGTTCTGCCATAGTGAATGGCTGCAATGCCGCCAAGAGCGGCTTAACTGCATCGGAAAACTGCACAACAATCTTTGCTGTTGGTGTGTTAATGCCCGAAAGCAGCAAGCGCGTTGAACACACAAACCTTTTTAGCATAATGATGACATCCTGGCCTTCAGGCTTGCCAGCAGTGTAAGCTGGAGTGGCAACAATCTTGGTCTTGTGGTGGCGATATCTTTGGATGCCAGAGTAGGCCATTCAGCATCAGAGGAAGTTAACACAAACGCATCAGACTGAGCCACTGCGGTAGCATGGGACACAACAAAAGGCAATTATAGTGTGTACAGGAAATCAGCCGCTGTCTATCAGTTCCTCTGGTGTTAGGGTTCCGAGCGCAGGGTCGTGCAGGCCGCATATTGTTGAAGCAAACTTCGGACTTCGTGGGCACGGCGGAGGCGGACTGGCAATGACGCTAACCAGGATTCTGTTCTGCGTTCTGCAGGGCATTTTCCAGATCGGCGCATCTTCAGCAACGAGCGGCTACACGTGCTGGGATAGGAGCGATATCGTCGGCGTTTATCGCCTTCGTCCGGATTACACTGTTTACCAGATGACAGCATGGTTATTTCCTGGCGACCTGGCTCTACTAGCGACACCCCTGGTAGTCGTGGTGTAACGTCACCTGAGAACACCACTATAAAAGCACCTCACCGGATCGTCTTCTGTGGACACGGCGGACGCGGACTGGCAATGACGCTAACTATGACTCTGTTCTGCGTTCTCCAGGGCATTTTCCAGATCGGCACATCTACAGCAACGAGCGGCTTCACGTGCTGGTATAGACGCGATATCGTCGTCGTTTATCAACCTCGTCCGGATTACACTGTTGACCAGATGACAGCATGGTTTTTTTCCTGGCGACGTGGCTCTACTAGCGACTCCACCTGGTAGTCGCGGTGTGACGTCACCTGAGAACACCAATATAAAAGAAGCACTTCACCGGTTCGTCTTCTGTGGGCACGGCGGATGCGGACTGGCAATGACGCTAACGCAGGAGGCTGTTCTGCATTCTGCAGGTTAGTCCTTACAGTAGTTCTTTACGGACTGATTGTCGTGGCATTATTGTCCTTGCTTGCCCACGGAAGTGTCTAGACCTTACCTATGAATGTCTTCTTGTATTCAAGTTGCTTCTCTGCGGGGACATTGAAACGAACCCAGGTCTCACGCAGAAGGAAATGTTTGGAGAGTTGCTTGATGGTCAACCTGTTATCCGTAACGATATTTCAGAAATGAAAGTCCAACCATCTAATTTCGAAACATTGATACATAACCTTCAACAGACGTACACTCTACTCGACAAACGGTTATCTGAATCTTCTCCGACGGAAGGGGATCAGATTAAAACTACCCTAAAGTCAATAGAAAACGTTATTGGCTTCCAATCAAAGAAACTAACTGATCTCGAAGACAGAAATAGGCGGTCAAACGTAATTATTCATGGAGTTTCTGAATGCGACGACGAAACGGAAGCGGCTCGTAAGGAAAAATTTCTCACCAAGGTAATGAGGGATAAGCTGCAAGTTCATTGCAAATAAATCGGCCGCATTCACAGGCTCAGCCGACAAGCCAGTAAACGACCGGTTATCATTTATCTGCAAGATTTTAACGAAAGGAAACATATTTTTAAACTGCAGCAAGCTTAAAGGTTCAGGCATGTCTGTTCAAAACGATTACTCGCAACCAACGCTAAAGAAACGAAAGCTTCTGCGGGAAAGCTCGAAAGATGAGAAACTGCAGGGTAAAAAAGTACATCTACTTCATGATAAACTTAAGGTTGATAAAGATTTGTTCTTTTGGGATGAGACAAAAAATATGCGCGTCAAGATAAACAATCAACGCTCTCAGCAGCCCGAGACTTGACGCCTTCCCCAAGAATGTAAAAAGCACTTGCGTATAATCAACCTAAATGCTCGTAGTAGAGTAAACAAAACGAAACCCCTATAGGCTTCTTTACTAAAACATTACCCACACATTGCCGTCATAACCGAGGCGTGACTGCGGACTGAAATAGCCGACGAGGATGTCTTCCCTAATTGTTACCAAGTTTTTCGTAGGGATCGGCCTTTCAGGTGAGGTGGCGTTGCAGTTATGATTAAAGACCATATACAGGCTGTTCTCTTGGAAGAAATTCCCGGCCTTGATTGTTTGTGCATAAAAATCTCATGCTGGGGCCATAGCTTCATTCTGTTTGGCATTTAAAGACCTCCTGATGCCTCAGCTGATTATCTCTTCAAACTGGAAGAGCACTTGTGTCGGTTCCAAAGACGCAAACTGCTACGTATTGGTGACCTAAACGAGGCGGGCGTTGATTGGGAGCGTTTTGAATCCCTTTCTCAAAACAGCAATAATTTAAACAGTGTATTTAACACGATGTTAACACATGACCTAATTCAAGTAGTTCAGGAACCGACACGTGTGCAAGGAACTAGCAAATCTGTACTGGATTTGGTATCTTTGCCAAGAAGATTACCTGAATACACGGTTGAAGTTTTGGAAGGCATATCTGACCACCTGCTTGTCAGTGTTCGCTTACTCCTTGTCGCTTGTACTCAATCTAATACCACTGTGAATCGTTCTTTCAAAGACTACTCACGTGCAGATGATGCATCCATTATAGAACATTTGGAAACATGCCTTATCGATTTTAATGATACTGATTTGAACGCAATTTGGCGTCGTTTTAAAGATATGTGCCACTACTGCATAGATAAGTTTGTTCCGAGCAAACGTAAACTTGTTAGTAGACGAACGCAGTGGATGACGCGTGAAATAATCCACTTAAAACGAAAGATTAAAAGGTTAAAGAAACGGCGCTTGCATTTAGGTTATTTAAAGGATTTAAAAGAAGGCCTTGCACGAACAGTACACTCTTCGAAAGAACATTATTTTTATACAGTGCTGCCAAATTTCATTGCAGAGGAACCAAAAAAGTTTTGGAATTATATAGGTGAAAAAAAGAAACCGGCGTCGCAAACTTTGGTTGATGGTTCAGTAGTTACCGATCACAGGGATATTGCGCACCACTTCAATGACTACTTTCCCAGTGTGTTCTCAAATTCCGGTGCTTGTCCATCCAGTGACGCAGTGTTTCACCCCTGTGATGTAAATTTTATTCCATACCATGGCGTTGTTTCTATGTTAGTGTCTCAAATTTCGGCGCATTTTCGAAAAAAAACCTGCGCTGCGCCTAAGAAATCGCGCGCACGCGGTAAAATAAAACAAAAACAGCGGGGAAGGACCCTCGGAGAGTGCGTAGCTTTGCGCGTACTGCTGCAACTCAGCTCGCCGGCGCGGCGCCGAGGGAGGCATGGCCGCGCGCGGCATTGATATCTCTAGAATGTTTGAGTGGTTTCTACTCATCGTCGACGGAGAGGGCATGACCTTCACTGCGCTAAAGTGATGCCCTCTCCCCTTCGCTCTCGCGCCGGCGTCTTTGCATGCGAGAAGGAACCAGAAATTTCTCGAAGTTGGTCTCCGCGCTCGACCTATGGGGTCGCGCGCCCGGCGCGAGAAGGAGAAGTTTGTGCATTTGTGCAGTTGAAGCTGCGTGTATGTGCGTGCCTGCCTTGGCGCGGAGAACAGACTTGGGCTACGCCTATAAATGAGGGGCTGCAACCGCTGTCTGTTAGCCCGAGCCGCCGTTTAAGCTTCCGAGAAGTGCGCCCGCTCGACTCCCGGGAGAACACCACTCGCCCAGCTTGGACCAGCGAGACAACGTGCGCCAATCTGAGGGTCGGCCCCGTCGATATCCTCAGGTCGTCGGACTGTCGCAGTGCCCGATGAACAAATTGTATTTTGTTTATTTGTCTCTCTCTGTGTTAGAGCACTTAAGGTTCAAAGATTTTGTTGTATGGTAATCTCTCTCGGTGGTTACTTTGCAGGAGTTACATTGTATTTGCAAATCTCTTTTTATGTGCTCGTACGAGTGATTGTGAAATCCTCTGTATTGTCTCTTAGATTGATAATCTGTTTTGTTTTGTGAACCTTTGGCTCCGACCCATTCTCTGGCTTGCGACCGGCGAAAGCTGGGCACTAAACGACCAACCCCCTTGTCACTTGGTAGCTGGTCTCCGGCTGAGCTTGCCACGCTGAGTCGAGGGCATCTCCTTTGTAACCGAGGCTGCTACCCCTACACGGGAGCGCACGAAAAAGTGCGCGAAGTGGTGACAGTTACTAAATTTAAAAACTAATTCATCATGTGGTCCCGACAACCTTCTTAACGTGGTTATGAAGCGATAGGCTGAATCTGTTGCAAAGTTTCTAGTTATTATATTTCGTATTTCATTACTTCATGGGCAATTACCGAGCGATTGGAAGATAACGAGGGTTGTGCCAATACACAAGAAATTCAGGTGACCGCGCATTATTATAAAATTACCGTCCAATATCGCTTACATCATAATGTTGTAAGCTAATCGAAGATATTATTGCCAACCAGATTAATGAATTTTTTGATGCGCATGCATTCCTCTCTAATTTCCAGCATGGGTTTAGGAAAGGATACTCAACAATTACGCAACTAGTGACCGTAATACATTTACTCGCTTCATGTCTTGATCAGAACAGTCAGATTTATGCAATATTTCTTAACTTCAGCAAAGCTTTCGATAGAGTTCCTCATGACAAACTAATATTAAAACTCAGACTCATTGGCCTCCCGGAAATTTTATCATATGAATATCAAACTAATTAACTAATCGCTACAAATTTGTAGCAGGTAATGAGCAACAATCAGGTTACCTTCCGGTCGGCTCTGGCGTGCCCCAAGGAAGTATGCTGGGGTCATTATTGTTTTTATTATATAATATTGGCATCACTACTGAAATTGATCCGAATGTCCAAATCAGGTTGTTTGCGGATGATTGTGCGCTTTTTCAAGAAATAACTTCAATTAACGACCAAATCCATCTCAACTCTTCTATTGCTAAGGTTTTTGAATGGTGTGAAACGTGGGACATGAAACAACACTGATAAGACTGTCTTCGTTTCTCTCGCAAAAAAGCTCCGCTTTCTTTTAACTGCAGGCTAGATTCGTCACCTATGCTGGAAGAGACTAAATATAAGTATCTGGGTGTCACGCTTACTAATCCTTTATCATGGAGTTTACATATACATAACATCTGCTCTTCCGCATTCCGTAAACTATACTTTTAAAGACATAAGCTTAGAAATTCTCCCCCTAGCATGAAATTTCTTGCTTACAATTCACTAATAAGACCAAAACTTGAATATGCATGCGTTGTCTGGGACCCGTTTACTAAACACAGTTTCATCCGCCTAGAAAAGGAACAAAGAAAAGCTGTAAGGTTTATTTACTCGAAATTTTCCCCCGTATGACTCACAGTCTGAAATAATGCAGGTTAACGGTATTCAATGTCTTGAACAACGAAGAAAAAATTTACGTTTGGAATTGCTGTTCTTGCTTTGGAATCGAGATCTAGCTAGTAACCCTTCTCTATATCTGTCGCTTTCAACGTCGAGTCATACGCGCCATCATCATCCTAATTCTCTGACGCCCTATTTTGCGCGAACCAATTTATTCAAGTTTTCATTTTTTCTTCGCACTGTAACCGGCTGGAATGATACTTTATTGCCTTTCGCCACACTTTGGTGTTTATTAGATTTGTTATTATGGTTTTGTTGCCATTTAACCCACCCTGCTTGGACCTGTACAAGGTTTGCAGTATTGAATAAAGAAGAAAAAAAGAAAGCGCCAGTATGTTATGCGCATGCAGCGCGAGTTGATCTCGGGTGTCACAATTTTCTGGAGCCCTCCACTACAGCGTTCCTCTTAGCTCATGTGTTGCTTCGGGTTGTTATTCACATGTCACATACCACATAATTTATTAATGATGTAATAGGAAATGAGAAGTGCCGCATTCGCTGCGGTACTTTCATTACCCGCTTAGCTAAGCACTCGCTATAAGTGCTGTTTTATGTTTTCTGAAAGTGCATGTTTTCCTGAAATCCAGGAGCACTGCATCGAGACCACTGTGTCTCGAAGCATGAGTAGACCTCGGGTAGGCACGACATCATGATTGCCGCTCCAAGGCAAGCCACGGCGATTCCGTTCTGGCACGCTTGAATGGTTGAAGTGAAAATCAAGAAGTGGTTTTTAAATTAATGGCGCGTAGCGCCAACACAAACGGCTTCGTTTAAACTTCAAGTTCAGATCCAGAAAATGAACACTGCCTTTATCATACATATCATAGGTGAACCTCAGTTCAGGCGCTTTACTCCAAAATTCTGTCATTTTAATATTGGCAGCCCCCGGGCGGGCTTAAGTAGATAGTCATCCGCGTAACCGAAGATGCTTGAAGTACAGTCCTTCAGTCCCGAAAATATCGTTCTGAAGACCACCTTATGCGCAGCCAACTTATGCGCAATGAAGATAAGTGCCTTTTCAGGTGTGAACGTAGAACTTGCCAGTACCTGGTTTCAAGGTGCAGATTTTCCCTGTAAGATAATCACCTCGGTGATGAAGCCCTTGCAAAGGAAGCTAGGGGTACATCGGAGCCCCGCCTCTGTGAATAACCGCACCGCATGAGACCCATCGCCGCTGCGTACTGCCCATGTAGCACAAAGTGGGCTATGAAGTAAGATCCCCTGTAGGTCAATATGGGTAGCCCATGTGAGAACCGGTGGTGCCAATGTGGTGTTTGCAACACGGGCCCCAGTCGGCCTCCAGTGGGCTCCCCACATATGCCCCGATAGGTCCCACTTTGCACCGATGCAGGTAGCCCTTGTGGGACTGCCCGCATTCGGTCTGCATTTGCTGATGTCAGTAGCCCACCGAGCTCCCCCATCGGTCCTATTTTGTTGAGATGGTACCCCTGAGGGCGAACGTTATGTTGTATTAAGTTAGCCCCTCTGAAATCGGTACGGGACTGGCGCAGATTCTAAAAGGGCAAATGCGATTGGGACCAGACCACATGGTCCCCTTAGGGGGCAGATGTAGATTATTTAGGGCAGACACAACCCAAACGCCCCCATTGTACCCTCAAGTCATACTATCACGAACCAATTTTTTCCCCATTTTACCTTAAGACTTAATATCATGCACTGATTTTCTCAATGTCATCATTACCTAAGCAACCCACTCAAATATTCTTTCTAAACACGGGGGCAATTGGGTTATGTGGACTGCCCCCAATCAGCCCGTGCAGCACTTTGAGCAGGTTTTCGGGCGTTACGCGTACGGTCCATGCCTGTGTTCCGAACTATACGATGTTTGGAAAGTCTCGCATAGTCCAGTGCATGCTGGTAAGTGGGTGCAGTCATTCGGTACTTGATCTGATTGTTTTGTGCAATTTATTTCAATGCGAGAGCCAAAACCATGTAATCTGAAGTAATCGATGTAAGGTTCTAAGAATTATGCTACGAATTACCAGTCAGAGTAAGATATAAGTGCGCATAATACAAATTTGTGAGTTGAAAAAATGCACGTAACATGATAGAGCCACGTCAGTGGGTTAAACCCCGCTGTAGTTGATGTATGACTACCTGCGGCAATGAATCGGCTGCCCCATTTGAGCTTGCCGCATTTTTTATCCCTTAGCAACCTCATTTGTTTTGCATCTGCTCCAAAGGCCCCGGCAGGGGACCGATGTAGGCAGCTTGCGGGCACGCCTACTTTCGAGCCCCGGCACGACTTATATGAGATCCTAGCGGTTTTGTGTGTGGTGCCTCAACTAGGCTTAACGAGGTTCTGCCCGCACAGACCCCACGTATATGCCGCACCTGCCCTCAAGTACCCTACAAGGGAGCAACGTGGCGAGCATGAGGGCGCGCCCTTCTTCCAGCCCCGCCAGGCGCTAAGTGGGACCTACCGCAAGTTCGCGCGGTCTGCTTGATTTTGGCTAGCAGAGGATTTTTTCAGCACAGAGCGAAAACTGACGCTGCATCTGCCCTCACGTACACTACTAAGGACCGATGTGGGCAGCAAGTGGGCACACCTGTTTCCCAGCCCCGTCAAAGCCTTTGTGGGACCTACAGCGCTCTCCGTTGGGCAGCCCCGTTTGGGCTGGCAGAGGATTTTTCGACATTGACCCCCCATTGAAGTTGCATGTGCCCCCATGTGCGCCAGAAGGGACCAGTGTGGACAGCAGCTGGGCACTCCCGTTTCCCAGCCTCGCCACGGCCTATGGGCACTTACAGCGGCTTCTTGTGGGCAGTCCCATTTAGGCTACCAGAGGTTTTTTTAGCGTACAGCCCACAATGATGTTCCATCTGCCCTCAAGTACCCGACAAAGACCGATGTTGGCTATATGTATAAATGCGGCAGAACGTGGACCCACCAACACCGACGTGAGACCCATGTAGACTCAACAGGGGAAAGCCCAATTTGGCTGGACAATTTATTTCCTACAGGGGGCGATGTAGGTGTTCTAGCGTTTGCCCCACTTGCCCAAGTGGGGCCCACTGGGGCCCCCTATTGTGTGCTACTTGGGTACCACCAAATTTCCCACCGTCTCAAAAATTTGGCTCAGAAATGTGACGTCCCGGCGGTGTTTACGGCACACAAAAACCTTGCTGACATGTGCAGTATGGTGTAGGGGATACAAAAGACGGAATGCAGGAACAAGCACGTAGAGAGGTACGCCCCATGAAAAAGTGAGGTAGTTCACCGAATACCTCTGTTCTGTGGCAAATACTACATGGGACAAGCCGAACGTTGCACAAAGGTTAGACTACAGGAGCGCCACGCAGGAGTAGAAACGTTGGGCGAGGGTGTTCAACTGGCTGACCATTGTCGCCACTGCCGCAATTGCACGCGTCGGTTCCTCGAAACAACAAATTGAAAAAGTTCGCGTCTCAACTTATAAGAGAAATTTACGAAATTTACTGTTTAAAGAAAGAATTTGGCTTGTTCGTCAGCAAAACTTGAGTTTCGCCAAAAAAAAGGAGTTCTCATGGCTTGATGGAAACCTTTCTCGCACGCGCTATCATGCCAGTTTTTTGTAATGGTTCTAATCACTTTTCAGTTGCAATAAGGACGAATGATAAATGCGACCTGTCTCTGAAATAAAATTTATTTGTTATTCCGCGCTCCGTCGTTTCTGTTTTCTTCTTTATCCCTATTCGCTTGCGCGGTTAGAATATGCATTCAAGTCATTTCTTCATTTGAGAACGAACACTTTTTGTTGCTTCAGAAGTCCGAAGCGTTTACATTTAGCTCACAGTTTTTCAGTACGCAACTCCATACGGGAAATTTTTAAGCACCCAGTATTTAAGAAAAGGGCTCTTTTCATTGCTTCAAATCAAGTATAAAGAGATGTAGGTTATAAGCAGAATCGCTGCCGACTACCCAGTGTTTGATGCTGCTGAAGAGGGGTTGCTCACAGCTCATGATTTCAAGGCGCACTCCTCTTCTTGAGGAAATGATGTCATTATACGGGCCCCATGACAAAGGTACGCTCTTTGCGTTTTGTGTGAGCAACAGAAATCCTCTAAGAATTACTGGCTTTGTGACCTCTGGGCGACTGTTAAAGTTGCCTTCCCCTGCGCGCTAGCGTGAAACAACGAACAAAGCCTAAAGAAGCTTGGTTCATTCAACAGCCGTATCTGCGGCCTGGACGTCGTATTTCAACAAACAGAACAGGCTGTTTGTCATCTAGCTGAAGCGTGTATGAAATTTTGAAAATAGCAAAAAAGAATAGACACCTCAAGCCGCAAAAGAGTACAACTGATTGAGAAAGAAAATGAATAAATCATCTCGAGACCGTATCATGGCAGGACGGGCTTTATTTATTTTTTTCTCCCTAACTAGGCATGTATTTTTTCCTGCTGCGTTCTTCAAATCAATGAAAAGCTACGCCCCCGTATTCAACCCTCGGCAGTTGCAGCAGCAGCGCCAAGTGACAGCTGTAGAAGTGTGTGCTCGCTGCCCGGGGAACGGGTAGGCCAGCGTCCATGATAATAGTTGCCAAATTGAGTGCGAGCTGCCAAAAGACATGCTAGCGGAGACCGCCGGGGCCACTCGATGACGTGGCGTCAGTTTCTCGCTTCATTCGCCGCGCAGCAACGGCACCAATCATGTGCGCTCAAAGCGCTCCTCTCTTATGCAATAATTCTTCCAATTTCTATATCCTCCTCCTGTTCCCAAAGATCCCATTTTATAGCTTTTTTTTTTCTGCCGATCGTTTTGCGGAAACCACTATATGTGTGCGGCTCTCGGAAGGAATATTCCGATGGGCGCTTGCTTGTGGCTGTTTTCACTTCGCCGGCTAGTCATTCCCTGGAATCCACACACCCTTACGATATCGCGTCATACCCTTAAGGCGGAGTGTGTCTCCTCCAATTGTTTTAGTCATTTTCTCCCACTAGCTGTTGCGATGCGGCTCAAAGTGCAAAATGTACGTACAGGTGCGGTACGTACCTGCCAACATTCTTCCAACATTTTTCACGCATTGAGTAATTGAAATGGCCAGGAATGGCGTGCGCATACTAGCAGGGGACGCCAGTGCGCTTTTTCATAGACGGACAATGTTTATCCAGTGCCTACAGAGATGACATGTTCGCGCTTAAAACGAAATCACGTGCTCCGTTTACTTATGTCCGCGCCTGTACAATCTTGATCACGGCGTGAACCCGGGAGGGCGTGGCCGCCTCAATACAACGAAGAATGGAAGTAAACAGCGGCGTGAAAAAAGACATGTATTAGTGCAGGCAGAGAAAAAAAAAAGAAACAAGAATAATGTTGCACAGCCCGCAGTGCAAAAAGACAGCTGGGAGAGCACGCTTTCTGCTTTCGGCAATGTTGCCGAGTTCGGGATTCAGTGTTGCCATACAGCGGCCGCAGCTCCTGCCACAGCCGCAGTTTTGACGCGTTTATCTTGTTTCAGCTGTGGTATACTTCGACTTCGGTTTCACGCTCTATCCTACGTGTGGGATGAACTAGAGCCACTGCGCCGATTTCTCTCTCACTCTCCTTCCACGGTCCCTCATGCCAGGAACTAGACGGCAAGTTTGAGGCGTAAAAATGAAGACAACCGATACACTGCTCCGTAGCTGATTGATTTAACCCCGCTGTATACGAGGGATCGGCGGTTGAAAAGAACCCGTCAGCCGAAGAAGAAGAGAACGGATAGCAAGCAGAGAAAGGCTGTAAACTCGCGAAACTGCTTCGAGGCCTCGCCTGCGTGAAGAATACATAAATATAAGGGGAGGAAACTTCTGCGCGGTCGGGCGGTTTGGGGATTTTTTTAGAAAATGTGCCTTTTTAACTTGTTTGTATGTCACGGTGGGCTTTGGAGGAACACGCCTAGCGATCGCGCCGTTGCAAAAGGACCCGAGAACTGCTTGCTGAGCAAAAGGAACAGCGCTGCTGTATAACGGCGCGTATAGGTTAGGTACAAATAAAGAAGAGAGAAGAAAACGAGGCCGGAGGGTGAAAAGAAAAGAAGAGAGCAACCAGCTGAGGCCGCGAAAGTTTTATCTTTTTTTTTAATATTTCTTCACTCGCTGACCAAGGCTACAACATTCCGTAAATTTCCACTCGACGAACTTCTCTCAGAAGATCAGAAAGGCGAATCGCTTTGTACGACGAATGGTGGTGGCGAACACACGGCCCAGGAATCCATATCGTCGTCGGCAGCAACTGGGCGCCGGCTTGGCGGAGGACTGCCGTGTGAGCTCAAGAAAACTCGGATGTTGGCAGTCTTGTTGATTGCTTTCGTTGTGCTGCCTGCGGTTGTTTCTTATAGAGTGGTGTTCTACGGCATTGCACCCGAGCTTTAGTGTTTTTAGTCCCTTTCGTTGCCTGTTTGTTTTCTATTTTCACTTCGTTCCTACCGTATGCATTCTTGTCCACCCTTGGGTCAACGACTAAATGCATCGGGTGACCACGCTGAGAGAAGCCGTACCTCCTTTGCTTCAGTTTTCACTTGGACCTCACTAGAGGCTCTGTGAACGAATCAGTAAAGAAAAGTTCCATGCGCCGAGAGGCTAGCAGGTAAAGAAAGAAACACCATTTAGAGAACGGAGCTGAAAGTTGAAGCTGGAAACCAAGCAAGCAAAGAGCGATGCTTGTAATGGCTTTGTTTTATGAAATTATGGCTCGAAAGATGTATCGAGTTGTGTTTGTGGCCCTGTTTCTTACATGCGTATAGAAAAAAAGTATGCGCAATTCTCTTTTTTTATTTTTACTTGCGGCTGAGAGAGTATATGTTACGTTTGATTGGGTAAGCCTCTGTTTAAGACACCCTTCAAGGAGACTAACGACAATATTTAAACATAGCAGTATTTATACAGAATGTCTACGCCGCGATTGACCTTTCCTATCAAGTATTTAGAGTGGATTAAGACGAAAGGGTTACGAACAAGAAGCGAAAGTAAAAGAACGTCGTAAACTGGGAAATATTTTGTGTGTGTATAGTTAATACCCATTGCGGACATGAGAAGTTTACGCTCATTGGTGTTCTCTCCACTGGCAGTGGCCGGTTTATTTCAATTTTTGTTCAATCTTGGACAGAAAAGCGCACGTTTTTTCCGCGTCCCTGTTTTCAAGGGCGGTTGGTCTCTTTACCTTATTATGCATGATATCCTTAATCTCATCAAATTTAGCTCTGTTATCTGTAGCCTGAACCTTTAACCAGGCAACTTTGGTGTTTTAAGCCGCATGAGCTTGGGGATGAACACATCGTCTGCACCTAACGTCGGCCATGTTCCACGTGGCTCATGCGGTCCGTAATCATGGCCTACGACCCCACAAGCAGATTCCAGTTGGCACATAGTAGGCTATGGGGCTCTTTGGCATATATAAATCCTGGTGTGAGGTTGCAGTGTTCACGGTAGAGCAGGCGACTTTCCTGGCCGCTGATGCGGCTTCCACTCAAGAGGGGGGCAGCCGCAGAAAGTCGACGACGAAGCGAACGAACATATATTGATTACAGTAATTAAATGGCATTACGAAGGTGCGGCTGTAGGACAGACAGTATGACTGCTAATGGAGATGGGCTAACCATGACCCTGACACCGCGGCTCGCTCTCTGCTCTCTCGGGCCTCCGGGTTTGCCTTTTATACATTTGGCGGTTGACATCGGTCGCATCACTCGCACCGCGAGGAAGCATACTGATTGCGGTGGTCCGCACTGATCCGGCCAAGCGAGGGCACCTAGGGACAAGCCGCCACCGTGCGCTGGGAAGGAAGGCGAGCTCGAGCTTCACTGGGCCGATGAGGTCGACGACTGGCTTCAACATAATTTAATTGGAACAATTCTGCACCGAAAAACTGTAGCACAACAATGCTCACATTACGCGAATGAAGACAGTTACCATTTCAGGTGCACAGGTCATGGGCGAGCTACTTGAGAAAAAGCCAAGATTTTTATTTTTCTGCAGCACTCAAACTGCTCCTTTCCTTCTCAGCCTTCCACAGCATCAGCGTTTGTGCTTGTTGGGTGCCCATATATAAATCGCGAAATCGCTCAAAAAGACAGCGAAGCGGTAAGATACGGACACATATTGCACTTACTTCCAACTGATTTTGTTTCTTGCGAGAAGCGGGAATATATACTCTTGGCTGTTCACCTGCGCATACTTAGAGGGCTTCAACCACAGAGTGATGAACGGCGAATTCTTATTGAGTAGCACCGGAGCCCGACGAAAGATAAATCATCTTTTTATCAGACAGCAGAATCAGAAGATTTGGAAATAGCGTGCGGTGAGGATGATTACGTAAGTGCTCCTTACATCCTGCTGTAAGAAGTATATTATTGCTATCACTGCAAAAAAAGTTTTGGAAAAAACACATTTTATGGCAGCTGTTCTGCCAGAAAATGTCTGCACTCTTCTGTTTTCTTTTTATAGTTCTTAGGTTATTATACAATGTTACTTTTTAATATTTACCGAAAATCCCTGCGAAACTTCTGTGAAGTTATTTTGTCTGTTTCGAAATAAGTCTGCGATTTTCTAATTTTTCCTTCTCATTATTTACTTAAAGCTCGTGAAATGTCTATGAAGTTCACTTTTCTGTTCTCAGTTATTCTGTTCTTTTGCAGTGATTTTGTTGCATCATGTACAGAAAATCTGTGAATATAAAGTGAGTTCAGTAGTCTGTTTTTTTTGCTGCATTGTTAATTTACACACATTTTTCTTTTTGGCTCACAGAAAATATATTTGAAATTGATGCAAACTTTTGTTTCCTGGTGGTTGGTCTTTTCTTTCAGTTTTTTTCCGCACAAAATACGGTTTCTGTGCAAGCATATAAAGAAAGTGCACATTAAATTACAAATACCACTTTTTCGTCGCTTACACCAATGAAAGCGTGAGGTTCCATATTTCGCTGCTCGCGGGAAGTTGCCTGTAGCTAATTTAACAATATCTAATGATGAAACGTTTCCACAACACACTGATTTTCATCGATATAGCATGGTCTGAGAGTCAACAGCCGAACAGCTTGATAAGAAAGATCAATTTATTAAAATAAAAGTTAAAACACGCGACCATGAGATTTAAACAGTCTCCTAACTCTAAACTATTTGCGAGCACACCATTTATCAATGCAATAATAAAACACTTATTACTTTAGAAAAGAAATGTGCTATCCTAGAAAGAGCAACAGAAGCCAAAAATCTTAAAGTCATGTCTTTGAGTGCTGCTATGAGTGCAGCAGCTTTCGGTTCCAGGCAGTGTTGCTTCCCGCCTGTCTTCTCAACCTTACTTCCTCTTTCAGAGTTAATAGCGGCAATAGCCTTGAAACAAAGAGTCGCGAGCTATGACTAACTACCAGAAACAATAACTAAAGCTTTATTTTTATAGCTGAAAGACAAAAATATATATGTTGTACACTTGCACAACCACACCGACTAGGGCGAAACAAACTAAGATATGTTAAAAAAAATCAGGTCTCATGAAAGATCCGCTACGTTCTGAGGGTAAAAGCTAAGCAAACAAAAAAACACTAATCTTAACTGTTAGCACTGGGAAATAAAACTCTAGCTTTGTGAGGTGTAACGTTCCTGCAGAAACCTTATTGGCAAGCTCCTCATAACGATAGAGCAGCAAGATTCGTTTTATCGAAAACAGTACATGAACATGAGTCGCAGGCATTGCTAAGCGGAAAGAGCATATGATGCTTCTACATTCTCATTGTTTACGAGGCGCGTGTGTTGGTGGAGTTTCCGGTCATACAGGTACCATCGGAGGCAGAACTCTCTGGGATGTTAGTAAAGCCATTTAGGCGACATGTTTTTCAGTGGTCAAATCATTTTACTACCACATACTAAAGAACTTGAGATCGACTTTCATCTCCAGAAGTGACACTTAGACCCAGTGCGTAATAATAAAGCGGTCGGCTTCGTTCGAAGCTCATGCGTCCTAGGAACTCATAGCCCCGACAGTACATGTGGCCATATGAATGAGGAGGATTGAATAGATAACACAAGGTGAAACGTGCTTAATCAAAACCTTAGGTCTCTTCTACCTTAACTCTTCATACAACAGTTTTCCAAGGTAGAACAAACCTCTCTCCAATCGAAAAATAAAAGCCTGAATGCAGTACCCCGATTCCATTACCTTAAGAGTGTGTGTGAAAAGCGGCGGACAAAGAGCGGGACCGATGCATTTTTTCCTTGCCATTGATATAACATATACAGGGAGATTTGTGTCACGTATTCCAGATTTTTATTTTGAATACTTGGTTACGTCGGTGCGGTCTTCTGAGCTGGATAGTACAGCAAGGCAGACATTATATACTTCAAATGTATCAGTTGTTAAATGATTAACATTAATACTTTTTGCTATTTTTGATCTTAGAGGCAAGGTTATATTGCAAAATTGGTGGCCGTCAACTTCGAATGTCAGCTGTTTTTACATATCCTTAGTCGGCAGTATTGTTCGAGATATCGACCGTCAGAAACACGCACCTGAAAACTCGCTGAATCGGCTTATCAACATTGCATATTTGAAAAAATTGCTTCTCGCATTTCTATTGCATGCATCAAATGCAGGCGCAGTTAGCGCATTTGATGATGTATAAGTTAACTAGATTTTTGCATCAATGCCATGCACAGCGACTGCATTGTATAGTTTTGCAATGTGGGCAAGCCAAGTGAACAAGCTTTCCTTCGATACGTCGAACTACATTTCCGAGTAATAAAAATTAAAAACAAAGTAACCTATGTTAACCGATAAATTTTGCAACGTAACCTTGCGCTCTGAAGCAGGAATAATAAAGGTCATTAGTGAATCTAAGCTGATTAATCGTCTAATTAATGATCCATATGATGTGCACCCTTCGTCTACAGTATACGACCCATCGGTTTTGTTTTTAAGACCTGGTGTAAGCCTCGTTTTGAATCCTTAGCGACCGTAACATTTCTAAACAGGAATGGCTCTTCGTCCTCAATCCTCCCAAGCTTTGGACAGCTAGGTGTGCGTTGGAGCCCCACTAAACAGCTTAGAATCAAACCGCTTTGACTGCATGTGTACTTTTGACGGGGACTGTACATAATGTACTTTGCTGTAGAATCCATCACAACACAAAGCACCGGCGTATTTCTCATAGTTTTTAAAATACAAGTCTGTAAAGGTAAAAAAAAAACACCTTGTGCATGCGTTCTGCACATGCACACTACCGTCCCTGCAATCTCCTTGCGTACGCAAAGCCTTCGTCGGCGCACAACTAAAACAGTTTCATACGTTCCCACCAAACAGGCCACGGCGCTATCAGACCTGGCTTTGCTTACTTTGCTCAGACGAATCAGGGTTTACTGCTTCGTCATCCCCGAAGGCAAAACAAGTAAGGAAGAACAGAAACTGCACAACAGGACGTGGACAGAAGGTAAAGAAACGTACACGACACCATGGGCAGATAAACAGTTGGCAGTCTGCGGCCGTGGTGTAGTGTTCGTTTCCTTGTCCTCGTGCTCTTGCGCAGTTTCCGACCTTCCTCGAAAATGAACCAACCAGCCCGAAAGAACGTCCTACTAAAAGTTAAAGAACCTATGCAGCGCAAAGCAGATTACTTTGAGGTTGACGAGACGCAGGCATTGCTCGCTCAGTCTCTTTCAACCCTCGTGCACCCTTAAGAATTTCTCGCTTCGTACAACCCGCTAGCGATTTTTTGCAGGAATTTAGAGATCCATCTATAAAGTAACGACAGTAGCCAGCTCGAGATTCAATTCTTTGACTACAATAGGCGCGCTAAATAGAAAATACATAAGGGATTTGCAACATTAATTTATGGATGGAGTAATTGACTTTACCGATTTGCTATTCGCCACCAGAGTTATTCTCAGCCTTAGAAATACCATTATGCAAGTTGTTTTATATTTAAGCCAGGGGAAAAGCACCAGGTCATTGCACTAAAATCTACTGGTATTCCAACAGGCTGTGATCCTAGTGATTTCTTGTAGAGGCCCGATGCAACACGAATTCCTCACAGCGACGTACATTATCAAATCGAACTGGCGAGGTCATCCGGGACACACATGTGTCATGCCCGCGATACGCTTCATAATTGAACTGACGAACACTAAATACTCATTTTGAGTGATAAATCGGGCTAGTTGGTCCATCTTTGAGTGAAATAAAAAAAACAAAAAGTTTAATGATGGCTACAATTTTCTCGGTGGATTCTCATTAGAAAGTTATGGCGGACATCGCTGGAAGCCCATGGCTAAAGTCATGCCCAGAGAATGCCCTCCATGCTGCTTGCTGCGCGCTCTGCACTGAATAGACTACCAAGCTAGGTTACACGCTCTACTTGCTGCTTTCGAGATGCTGCAAAGATTGCACAGATCGACGTCTGCACGCCTGGTTGCGCGCGGCAAGCACCACTAACTCACCCAATGTTGCATGCAAGCGTCGGTGACAGGCGACGTGACGGACTATGTCAGCAGAAATGCGCATTCGCTCGAAGCCTAAACTTAGCAGTTAATAAGCAGTCTAGTAACTTGAGCATAGTAATTTAAGCATGCTGTCCAGCATCTACGCCATTTGCAATACTGCGCCAGCCTCCAAAGAGAACGGAAACGTACGGGTGACCGACGGCCCGTGCCCAACATGCATCTCGCTGTCCAGAACAGTCCGTAATAAGTGATGTAACCAAGTATGGTAGTTCTCATTAGCCGGCATACAGAGAAAACAGGATATTGAACATTAAAATTCCTAGAATATATTTCACAGCCATAGCAAAAGCTGTGTCGAAACTATTTGACGCTTAAGCCGATAAAACGGCGGCGACCAGGCCGCCGAGCATACTGAGGCGAAGACATGCTCCACCGCAATACAGAGCGAGAAACTGGAATGATCCGCTTCCGGGTCGACGTTGCTTGTCGACAGCTAGGCTGCCTAGACCGCAGCTTTGTCTTCTCGCGAAAGTTCGCGTACATAGATTTTGAACAGTCATGAGTTAGAGGATAGCGTGAGCCGAACGACCTCCTCTCAGCCATAGCCCGACGTGAGGAAGATACTGCACCTCTGCATTCGGAACGACAAGCTGATCCAGGGCCGAATTCTCGCGATACTGGTTTCTGCTCACACGAATGGCCGGTGTGCCGGCCCCATGACGACAGCCAGCGCACCGGCCAATCGCGCAAGCCGAGGCCCAAGCGAGAACCCGGCCCCTGGCAGATCTCAACTTTAAGGCACACACCACGTTAAAACACATTGCAAAGATTTTAGATAGCCTTTAGAGACAATCGTGAACGGGAGGAAAATTTAGGGCTTAGTGGTTGCGGTAGCGAGGCCGCGGCGCGATTGGGAAGCTTGCACGATGGAACTAAACACACGACGCTTGCCGCTATGGTGGCGTCCGCGGCGGCAAGGCATTCGCGCGTCAGCGCTCTTCCTGTTCGTTTTAACTGCGTGTCAGAGCGGCACCTTCACCATGTACAGTTTAAGGAGCATAAGCAGCTTGCAAACACAAGGTGGAGGATGAAAGTTACACACGGCTCGGGCTTTCCTGCCATTTTGCGAGTGGCGAGCTCTGTGCCCATGCGTTAATATTTCGCTGCAGAAATCCGTCTCCATCGCATGCAACAACTATAATACAGTTTAGAGACGACCTCAGGTGACTCTAAGAAAAACATACTGTCTGTATCAAGCAGCAGCGATTGTTTGTTTTTCACTCACCTGTCCAAATAATGGCGAACCAATCCACGCATCAAGAAATCCACCGCTCTTCATTCGGCAGCCATCTTGCGAAGTGCAGCTCCGCATCAAAAGCAGCACAATAGAGTGTTTGTTGTGCGTAAAGTTTAGCGCTACCCTTTAGTTTACTACGCTCTAGTCTTTAAAATAGAAAGGGAAGTTTTTAAGGTTTTCAGGTTATTCTTTGCTTATTTCTTGCTAGAAACGGACGTGACTGGACCACGCCAGTCAGAAACAGAAAATGTCTGTTTTTGTTGCTTGATCTAATTTCGGTTCTTTCAAGTAACAATTATTTTCTGCGCGGTAAAAAAAAATTTCTGCATAAACGCCTGTAATATTGCAAATTTTTTTACAGAATAGTCCAGTGATCGAACTCTCATTAAACGCACAGGCGACATTTCTTATTGTTCGAAGCATGGCTGACAATATTACCGGATGCGCAGTTCGCTCACATTTGGAGTCAGTAAGTCTCCTTTTGTTTGCAAGCCTTTCTTTTTATATCAAAAGCATTTCAAGCAATCGTTGTCTCATCATAAATCGCAGAAGTGGACAGCCACGCGTTGTTCTATCGGTTAAGAAACTGGCTGATTATGGCGCATTACTCTTATTACTCCTCTTGTGCAGTAGAGCGCTGCATATATATTTTTTTGCCGTTTCCAAATAACTTTTCTTCAGTCTCTGTTGCAAAAAAATTGTGCCATATCAGGACGCTGTGAAGATCGGATGAACGGCACTCCTTGCTTAAATCGCGCGGTGTGTATTTAGTGGCAATGAGGCTTGTTGAGTTTGCAACTCGATATTTTTATCCATGCAAGGCCCGCTTCAGTCGCTGCGATTAGAAAGAAAATAGTGGGCCTAGTCGGTAACTTCGAGTTGCGATTTTCGGTCAGTGCTTTCACATGCAGCGCGTACCCAGCTAATTCGGTAGGAGGGACACGCAAAGTTCATTGATGTTCGCATAGGCAACCCATGATTAAACTCGGCAGAAACCCTGCACAGGTTCTTTTGACGATGTTATGACCAACTTACTTTGTCATGTAAGACAATATTTCGCATGTTTAGATTACAATCAACAGTTTTGCTTCCGCTGCGGCAGCAACTCACACTTGACCCCACGTTGCACGCCGTCTTGCACTCCCGATTGGTCAGCCGAAAAACAAACTCCGCAGGTGCGACTGTATACCAACTCCACGGAACTCGATCGCAAGCCGCCTGCGGCTATACCGACGGTCCTCACTTGTTCCAGACCAACAGAATTCGCAGGGTCGCAGGCGAAAATCGCGAACGTGTTAACGGACCTAAGCCATATATCTATTTTTTAAGCATTATTCACAGGGGCGCCACAAAACCACAAAGTATTTATATCAAGTTTTTTGGTTTTTTGGTTTTAAGGGGGTTTAACGTCCCAAAGCGACTCAGGCTATGAGGGACGCCGTAGTGAAGGGCTCCGGAAATTTCGACCACCTGGGGTTCTTTGACGTGTACTGATATCGCACAGCACACGGGCCTCTAGAATTTTGCCTGCATCGAAATTCGACCGCCGTGGCCGGGTTCGAACTCGCGTCTTTCGGGCCAGCAGCCGAGCGCCATAACCACTCAGCCCCCGCGGCGGTCATTAATATGAAGTGAATGCAGCTTTCGTAATGTGAGGTGCTGTGATGGACAGGAGGAATTAAGATAATAAACTACGACATGTGCGCAAGTGTTAGCGGGCGCAAAGACGAATGAGAGAAGAAGACGCAAAGCGGGAGGTTATCCGGAAATGAAACCGGTTAGCTATCCGGCACTGGTGAAGGGGATGAGGATGTATAAATGAAATCAAGAGCGGACGTATTTAGGCTCCGACGGCGGGGAGGCAGAAGTTGCAAGGATAAGAAAAAGAAAAGAGGAAATGCAAAGAAGGCTGGCAAGGGCGCAAAATGGTCGTTCGAGTAGCGGTAATTCGGCTTCTGGATTGGTACAGAGGCGTGAGAAAGCGGGGTGTGAGGTAATGGAACAACGAAGCCTCTGTCTTAGCAGCACAGCTGTTCGAAACCGGAGGCGAGCCCCTTTCTTCCTAACGCCCTTTGACCTTCCGTTTACGCTTTATCCCGCTGCTTCTCGAGCACAATGAAGTGGGATGGGTGAAGAAGCAAGGAAAGGCTGTGGCTTGCTCCCTAAGCATTCGATGCAAGCACCACGGGGGAGGAGCAGGCCGCACTGCGTTCCCACTTTGTTTTCCCTGCCAGCTCTTGGTTTTAGGACGGCGAAGGCTGTAAATCTCAGACCGCACTCAGTGAGGCTCTTAATTAGCTTAAGAAGCAAGAATCCAATTACTTTGCAGGAGAAAAAAGGAACAAGGGATCGTGTACAGTAATACCGAGAAAAGTTTCCAGGAAACAAACAAGACTGACGAGGAGAGGAGGACGACGAGGAGGGAAGGCGGTAGAGGAAGAACAGCAATCCGTGCGAACGACAGCGCCTGTGCGTATAATTACCGCTATGCGGAACACCCCTGGCTATCCCTCAGCACCCTGTCTGCACGTTAATTCCTCGAGACTCGTCACCGCCGTCGGGGCCGAGGGTCTCACAGGAGCATCCTCCCTGGAACAACAATGGCATAAAACGAGGAACGGGTTGTAAAAGACACAAAATTGATTTAAGAGCGGCCCTTCAAGGTAAATAGCTCCCTATTGAAGTCGCACCGTATTACGCTAAATGTGTTAAGCACCTTTCTTTATGTTCTTGTAGCACACGCGTTCTGGTTCGCGTGAATTGCGAGTTCCGCGCTGAGCTCGTCCTTATTCCCCTTTTCATCGACCAACACTGCTTTCATAGGCAGCAGCGTCAATCCTTTTCTTCGTTGAGATAAGTGTGTCTGGAAATTGTCGCTTTTTCGCGCATGATTAAAACATCGCCATCGTAAGATATCAGCGGAGACTTTTTACTCTTGTCACCCAGTGAACGTTTTCCCACCTGTTTTTCGCACTTCTCGACAGAAGTGCTTCGGAAACCGGTGACGGCGCGGTTTTTGGAGCAAAAACCCTGACTCCCAGTCTAAGAAGCTGAAGCGCCACCATCCGCTTTTCGGTGCCCTTTAAGCGAACGGCATCATTAGCATTGAAAATGATTCTCTTGTCACGTGAGAGGCTGTAAAGGAGCGCTAATTTTTTTTAATTCTTGCGTGCTGCCCGGCATGCCTGCGCATGGTTACTGGAGGTCATAAATCCTCACACCTGTGGAATAAATTTAACTTTTTCTTGAAACATTGCAATTTTGTTTCTTTTATGTCACACTGATGTAGAGTTTGTGCTCGAGGACATATACCGGTCGAGTTTACTGTCGAGAAAGTAGTGTAGCTTGGGGAAGACCCCATGAAAACGCTGAAATAATATTGTTAACAAAATTTACTCATTCATCGAAAGCCTCTAACTGTTCAAGATGTTCTGCGCTGAAATTTAGTTTGTGGCATAGTAATAAGAATGGGCACATTATTTTATCTGTCTTCAGCTTGTGAAAGCATGGTAGAGAGAGAAAGATAGAGAAAACTTCATTTCTTCAATCAAACTCGAGGAGGTGTGAACCTCTAAGGATGGGAGTCGGCCAGGATCCCATAGGGCCTGCCGACCACCTGGGCTTGGTTGATGACTTCTTTTTGCTTATCTGAGTTCGAGCTGAGCATCGGAGCCTTCACGTTTCTTCATTTCTAATGGTCCCTAAAACATTTTCTAAGCGTGCGAATCATGTTTGCCTGTCCCTTGCAATGTTTGCTTTTACCGTCATATTGCCCCGGGTACCATTTGCTCAATATATGTGAATTCTGGTATGTGACCGTCTGAAACCGCCTCCTAATTGCTTCCTCATGTAATTCCTTGATTTCGGACTCTATTTTTTCAGTTACAGAAGGCATGATGTCTGACTTGTACACCGCATCCCTTCACAGCATTTAGCGCTTCGCACGATAGGTTTTCTGTTGTTGCAAGTCATTCATGAGTGCATTTTTGTTGTGTAATTTTATAATCGGCGTTAAAAAAACGCGTAGTGTACTTTTGCCGTTCCGTAACACTCTTTTTCGGCTAAAAAATATTTAGCCTTTAGCACCCTACATTCTTATTTCATTCCCAACTGAAAGCTCTGTTTAAGCTTGTCAGTGCTTCTTTTTGTTATCACTCGCCTCGTTTTTCATCTGTGCCTGTTAAATCGCACGTAGTAGGTATATAAGCTCAGTACATTGCTTTGAAATTTAAGACACAATATTTAAACGCGTTGTCAAGCGGCCGTATTAATACTGGCCAAGCTAGAAAGGCATCAGAGGTAAAACGTTGCTAAAGGCAATGACAGCGTCGGTAACTAGACCATTACTGTTGGCGCAAACAGCTTCGCTTGGTTCAAAGCAGTGGATCGGCCATTCACGCACTACATCCATGCCTTACATGGTTCTCGATAGAGCGACACTTATTGAAGCGACGTAAGAATATTTTTGGACTGGGAATAAAGTCGATATTATTTCACTTTTCTCTTTGCGAGCGCTGCTGTGGAGTCCGCCGCGTATTTTTGTACAGGCTGATACTTTACTGCCTTTGGTGTGCCTCTGCGCATATTGGGTGCCTAAAGCATTGTCGACGCTATATCAAGTGTTTTTTTTTTAATTTGTTAGGAATATGCGCAGCGATGCAAAAGTGGCAAGAATGGGACGGTGTGTTTCCAGTTGCTTGAATTTCTATCCACCCGGTAAGAATAGTGGCTGGCAAATCAGCTATACAAAGCACGGAATCAGTTTGATTTCTTATCTCCAAGGAGCATTTAAGTATACGCCTGATTATACTATAGGCTTTTTGCGCTGCAAATTACACAGCATTTAGTGAATTCGATCTCGCTGTTTTTTTAATATACAGGCCGTTTAAGCGAGGCCAGTTAATAGTCCTAAAAAAAGTTGAAGTACAAAGCTGGCTTTTGGGGAAGAGTAATATTTCCTGGCAATCATGTTAACGAGAAAACCATTGAACGGAGTTTTAATAATATACTATTGCATTCAGGAACCGGCTTGCAATTAGTGATTTGTAGTTATACATCAGTAATAGCAATTCATGCTTTAGAACTTCAAAAGCACTTTACGCTCAACCCTATGACGCATCGAATTCTGGGCGATGCCGCACGTGATTCGAACACCGCATGGCCGAGGAGTGTGCGCTGTAATATCCACTCGCACACTTCACAGGGCGACTCATCTGTCATGTGGCGATTGAAGCAGCCATAAACAGCCCTGGCTCAGAGGACAACGTCTCACGGTACGAGAATGGCGAGAGCGACGTGTGTGGCAGGGCCTAACTGGTTGCCATTGCACGACCTCCACAGCATTGCTGTCTTAGAATGAGGAATGTTATGGCAGCGATTTGATGCGCTGTAACGCAGAGCTTAATTGTGATTTCGAAGTTCTTAAAATTGATGTGGCTACCACTGCGCCCTGCTGTAAATTTCCAATTGCAACCAAACGCCTAACTTTAAATGCTATCAATCAAAAAGTAAGTCAACAAGTGTCCTTGTTCACTGTTCTTAATTGTGTGCTTCTGAATGGTTTCTTCGATACTTTGTTTGCTTTCATGAAGTATGCGTCACTGTCAGTAGCAGTTATCCACGCCGACTTAATGTCCCAGCAATTTGACCGAATAACTAGATGCAGCATTCACAAGCACAAGAATTCTTCCGCGGGCTGAAAGACACCTGTTCCTCTGCCTGAACGGAATTGTTTCCTATTGTATTGAAACAGAAACTAGTAAAATGACTGCCGTATTTTTGGACGTCTGGCAAGCCTATCACGCGACCACAAAAGCTTGCTTGGGACATAAAAAACAAGTACCTTTAAATTACTGGCGCTCATTGCTGAAACAGCCTGGACCACTGCACTGTGCATTCAGCCACGACAGCATTTGCGGGGCTAGAGCCGCTTTGCCGGACGGAAAGTTTTTTCTGGTCACCCGACTACTACGGGCAATAACAGAAACTTCACAAGCAGTGCATGTGTTTATGCTGCTAATTTGCATAAAATAAAATAGGCTTATAAAATAAAAGAGCGATATTTAACAAGTAAGAACCAAACAAAATGTAGGCGGCAGAAAAAGGAGTGGGATGCTCTGTCGCCTCAGCATTAGCAGAAGCAGGGTAGAGGATAAATATAGATGGACCAGCGAAACAGAAAAAGCGAATAAAATTAATCGAAAATGCACAGAAAATATCTCGCCGTTGAACATATCCGAGTGATTTGAATTCCCTTGTCCCGCAGTCATGCGGGGAGGACAGGAGACTCCAAGCTCTGGAAGTGGAAACCGGCGCCACTCGTCCCATATCCTTCAATTAGGACCGGAGTCGCGAACAAAGGTGCCGGAACATGTGGTATAGTGCTCGGCTTTTTCTGCGGGCTACATTGAGATTCCTTTGGCCGCCACCGGTCTGTTTCCGCGCCTCGGTTCTTTCGGCTGGATACTCCCCACCGTCGATTGAACAATCGACAGAGGGGTTTTCTCTTCCACCCTCCAGTCGTTATTTTTTCTTTTCGGATTAAAGGAATTCTGCTCCTATTGAATCCGTACGTTTTTATGCCTTGGCGCACACAGTGGAAAAACTGCGCCCTCATGATCGGAAGCAAGCGGACAAGTGCATGTTCACCACCATGGCCTGTCCATTGAACGCCCTCCTGCTTAGTAAGGGATCTGTCAATCAATCTGCCAGTGGTTCCGTGGTTCGCTTGTTTTGGCGTATGGCGAATCACTCACTCACTCAATCAATCAATCAACCAATCAATCAATCAATCAATCAATCAATCAATAAATAAATAAATAAATAAATGAAATGTATAACTAATAACGGTACGCTAATATTCGGTAATAATTTATTGCTTAATTAGTTGATCAATAAAACAACTACTCACATATGCACTGAGCCCACAGAATTGATTACAGAGAGGAGTTTCTGAATTTCATAGTTTTTTTGGGTGATTAAAAATGTAAGGGGAATTATAAGTTTGCAAAATGATACCCCATTGTTGCATATTTGCTTATAATGACATGGAGAAAGATATATGGGTCTTGCCCTCACAGAATACACGATTCAGTACAGTTGCCCTGGCGTTCAAACAAACGGTTTTTGTGCTATGCGCTTTTTTATGACTCATTAATTGTCTGATTGAATACTGAGGCCATATCATAATCCCAATAAATTAGGAAGCAAAAACTTAAAGCGTTCAATATTTGCTGACGCAAAAGACGGCCTCCCAGAAAAAATTTACTTAGCTCCGGGTAAAGTGACCGTAAACAACGAATGCAGATTGGCTCGTGGTTTCCTCCGACGAAAGCGGCTCTCGTAGAAACCCACTGAACTAAGAACAATAAAAAATGGAAGGCATGTTTGCTGCCAACGTTCAAACCAAATCCCATGCAGCAAAATAAAATTATATCTTGCTACGTCGTGTAAAAGCGCGTCGCAGAGAGAGCCAGGCAAAGAATAAATCAGCATGTGCAGAATGTTTTTGTCGCGAAATTGCGGGCGTAATCCGGACTTTACACTCTTTGGAGGAAACGCAAATAGGACAGCTTCGGCAATGCTCGGCTAGGGAAGGCTGCTTACCCTGGAAGTATTTCCTTTCCTTAGATCTTCCCTCCACAAATGTTAACTACGGTTCTCGGAGTGAATAAAGCCACAGCTAACGTCGCATCTGGCCGCGTGAAGAAAAATGCCGCGTTAAAAGAAGGACCTGCGGCTCACACCACCTGTTCAACTCCTTAGTGACTCTATCAAGTGAAGTCGCGACGCAAACTCGCTATAAGTCGCACGATTTACATGCTGAATGGCCTGCATTAGCGCGTCACATTAGCTTTCTAACCGTATCATGCGCAGGTTGCGTATATGATGAAGCGGAGTAAGTGTACATGTGCTGTGATTATCTCGGGAGTCCCCAATATTGGCTGCTAAATGATCAGGCCAACGGCGGCTAAACTGGCGGTAATTTCATCTTGAATAACCTAAGGTTATTAGTTCTTACTATACGTCTATCTATGTAACAGTGTGAAGTGTAATAGGAAGCCATGCAGAAGATGAAAATGACTCGTATTAGAAGTGGTGTTCACCGTGTTGGGCTTGCTCAGCAGTAAGTTTGCTTCAAGCATATTACGCTTTAAGATGTGAGCTTTAGGTGTAGGTTTCAGTGTTCTGTCCCTCAACAAAATGCCGCTCTTGGATACAGCCTCCAGCATCAGCAGTGCACATGTGCCCACCCCTCAAGAATACTCTCGCAAAACAGCCGAGCTGTCTGTGTTACCTCTCCGAACTTGAAGGCCGGGAAGGGTGCGCATGGTGTTCGTCCTCTCTGAAGACGCAACAGCATCTCAAGGGTTCACACGTCACATCGGGGGAAGAGACAAGCGTGCAGGTGCCTCATTAATGAGGTCATCAGCCGCTGAC
Organism: Amblyomma americanum; assembly: GCF_052857255.1. Lineage (NCBI taxonomy): Eukaryota > Metazoa > Arthropoda > Arachnida > Ixodida > Ixodidae > Amblyomma > Amblyomma americanum. The sequence goes on along the minus strand of NC_135502.1, from coordinate 142,138,412 downwards.
TCTTAAGCGGTGACATGCATCAAAATTATTTCCTCTTTGGTGGAAGTCATTCACTACTGCATGCGAATTGTGCATTGGCAACGTTTGTTTTAATCTCACGTATTTCTATTATCTCGCCTCATAATATTGAAAAAACAAGCAGCCAAACATTGAAGCTCTATGGCGCGTAGTGTGAGGACCCATGGTACCTGTCGTATTGTGCTATGTAGTATTCCCTTGTATTTTCCATATGTTGCCATTAGAGCAGTGCCTACTTTAATTGCACCACAATAACTCACCTGCGTTCTTCCTGCTAAGCTTGAACTGCAAACTATCATTTACTTCTCAGTGCCTCTGCATTCGCCCTCATCCTCGCCGCTCGACTCAATGCCGTTTCCTATTAACTATTTCCTTACCTTTTCGCCTTCGTCTTGCCCTATACACTCCTCCTACACTTCCACCCCCTCCCTGTGCAGACGTCTATGGCAAATCGCAACTATCACATTCAAAAGAGATCTGCGGTGCATCCTACATATTTGAGTCACATGCTCGACCCCGGAATGTCCGGCGTTGCAAGTAATGTACAGAGTGTAAAAATGTTAATAATTTTAATTTATGCCCGCATATCTACTTGCATTGCTAGCATACTTTAATTACCGCTCTCGATCAGCATATTTATCAAAGAAAGTTCGAAGTATAAGCTGCCAGAGGTGCAAGTGGCCTGCAAGAAGCTAAATTCGTGCAAAACATAGCCCTCACGCAAAAAAACCTATAATTTATTTGGTAGGAGTAATGCATTCAGAGACGATAGAGCAGTTTTGAATTTTGCACTTGAATTCTTACAAGCGCCGGCGTGTTGGCGCATGGATTTCTGGTCCTTAGGCATTCAGATATTTCAAACATTGCTCAAATCAACTGCCAAGTAATAAATTTTTTCTTAATGAATCTCTGAGGTTTTTAAACAATTTTGCAATGAGGAAGCCATTGGCGATGTAGTCCTGGAATTTCATAACTTTTATCTGACGTTTTCAACACCTGAAAAATAAAGGGCTAACATGCACTTACTTGCAGAAACAAATTTAACGCTTAAATGATGCAAATTCCGGGCGCAAAATGAATCTGACTCATATAACAACCTTTTGTGCATAATTTTCCTTATTATTTTATTATTTTCAGATTAAGTGTTTCAAGTAGCGCTGAATTTTAACACGAATACATACCGTTTTCAATGGTGTTCAGGTGTGAGTATGGTGAACGTCTGTAGAACATGCCAGTCTCCGACATCAGCACCTCTTTCCAGTGACAACGGGAAAACATACGCCTTCGAAGCTCATTTCGTCTCTAAGATGTCTACGTCGCGATTTCGTAGGCTCTGGAATGCGGAACCCATATAATTCTTTCCATTCACTTCAGTCTTAAATTTCACGTTAGGCTCCCGTAAAATCAAATTGCGGAATTATATAAGTTCCAATACTTTATTTTTTTTTTACCAGTGGACATCCGATTTTCATACTATAATAAGAGCGACAAGAGAGCAAATTACAAATCTATGAACACCTTTTCAACGACATGTTTTCTGAATATGATTTGAACAAAATCACGTAGCTACCCGAGGTGCGAGGACAATATGGAGTTTGGTTATTTCTCTGCTAAAAAGCCGTCATGGGACAGCTTTGTCTTTTTACTAGAAAAGAAAAAAACCAAAGAGACTGGACAACAGCCTCTCGTCGAAAAATTTCCAGTCTAGAGAAGTGTGTTCAGCCAAAGCAACATGAAAAGGCTTCGATACAATAAGAAGTTCCTCTGCACGTCTAAGCCTCATATTGAGAGGATGATAAAGATTTCGACTCTTTGAAACAAATACAATGGTGCAGTTAAAGCCGAGGTAAAAAAAAAGCGCTCAATTCTTGCCGTCATTATTCATGGCGCACACGGTTGATGAATAGACTCTAAATTAGTTTTCTTACAGCGTTTTGCGCATTTGCGTTTTTTGCACATGGGTGGAAAAAAGATGTGCTTTTGTTTTCACTGCTGTGCACTTGAGTCTAAAAAAAAAACAGAGCTAAATAAAAGGAAACGCGTGCCTGAAGGCGATTAGAAGTATTTTTTTCAATGCCAAACGAAAGTATACAAAAGCAACTGTATGTTGTTTCTTGTCTCTACATCTCGTATTGTCGCCCAAGCTCTAGAAAAAAATTCTTGCTGCGACAGCTTGCCATTGCACCACACAAAAAGTTTTTTCTAAGCGCCTTCATTTTTAAGCAAATATGTCATTGTGGCTCAAGAAAAATGGCCGTATGGCAAAAGCGCAGCTCCTCTGATGGGAAAGGTGAATGCTTTTGGTCGGTGCGACGTGAAAGTTCTGTGCTACATGAAAGAAGGCCGGCGTAGCCTACGTGACATGCACGCCATATAATAAGTAACACTTTAGAAAGAGTGAGTACTCGGCTCCACCCGTTCCATATAGTCTGATTTCCTTCTTTACTTGTGTTTGCATCTTGTGAACGAATCATTAATGTTTCACCAAGGACTCGAAACCTTTGCGGATACTGGCGTAGTGTGTTAAGGAGAGTTTAACAGCTCATTTTAATCGAAGCTTCAAGTGGGAAGTTCACTTGCGGCCATCAAAGGTTGGGTTATGCTTTTGTGGTGCCTACGCGATAAAACGACTCAGGCTATCAGAGACGCGGTAGTAGAGAGGGCTTTGGATAATAACAGCCACCTAGGGTTTGTATATTCCACTGCGAAAATTTGCATTCATAAATAACATTCTGCTGAAAAAATACTCTTGGCAAGAACTTCTACATATGTGTCCGCTTCTCGTAGTTTATCCAACAGTTTTCTGATGAGCTATAAAAGGCAAAGTTACGAAACTGTTCATTTAATGCAGTTTTTGTTTTGAACCGCATTCTTTTCTGCTCAATCTTTCACTTCTCTCTGCTCAGTCTCCGAGCGAATTATGGTGTCAATTTTGTGTCTTTGACAGCAACAAGACAGTTCGGGGCTTCAGTGATTAATAGATGACTCCTCGCTCAGGAACCAGAAAAGAAAAAGGGAGGGCTTGAAAGGAAAGGGTAAGAGGCAATGCAGTGCGTAGAATTGGGTGTCAATCTCCAGGGCAAGTATTTTGGACATTGATCACCGCCGGCGCCTTCGATACATACAACTGATAGAAAAGGAAATACAGATAAAGCCAAATTTTTTTCGGGCCACGCTGAAAGGGTTGCTGTCATTGCTCTTGAGAGGCTAGGCGAAAATGGTTTGGTGATCTATAGAAAAGAAAGGTGGCTCTATGTTGAGCTACTTGCAGTCCATAGAGAAATCCCGTGGGACTTGGATATGTTTCGTGTTTCCTTTGTGCGTTGGAAGAGAGCTAAGCGTGAAATGTGAAATCTGCACTCCATTTTTCTCCGAAACTGACAAGAAGTGTAGCTGAATGCAGCCCTTGCCGATTGTTTCTTGATGGTGGTGTACAGTTAAGGCTTTTTTGAATGAAAATCTTAGTTATGAAATCCAACACTTTCTTGGCAAGTTCTTAATTTCTCTCTCCCTTTCAGGGCCATGTGTTCACATTTTTTGTTCTGCTTTTGTGTGGTGTGCACTGCTAAGCTACCTGGTACGAAAATCCATTGCTTACTTTTCCTTAAATACTTATCGAACTAGAGCGTCTCAATCAAATCTATGGCCACACCGCCTGGGTGCAGAGACGTAGGTTAGTCGCACGACCCATTAGGCCGACCACTCAACCATCACTAGTTCTATTGAATATTCCCCTCTTTTGAATTTTGGGCATGTACCATGACAGGAAACGAGGATATTGCATCCACTGATCTCGAATACATGACTTCTTCTTTAGTTAGACGAGAAAAAAACGCGATTTCACCACGTAGAAAGCAGTTCTCGAAGGTCGTGGAGAAAGCAAATAGTAGTTATGAAAAGACGGCTAATGTTTATCCGCCGCCATATATTTGCTCGTCACATGGATATGAACGAAAAACTTTAACGGTCGCAGCTGCGCGAATCTACAGTGGTTAGTATGCCTTCTCAAACAACGTATAATATTAGGCAGATGTCACATCATGTACTTAAAACGGCAGGACTGGTCATAGAGGGATATGGGCGTATAATTAACAAAGTATGCTGATGGGCCAGTTGGCCAGACGTACTGCTTCAACGAAGAACCTATAAATGATGCATTCTGGTGGGATGGAATTAAATATGATGTAAGATTTGCATTTCCTATTAGTGGGTTGTATAGAAGAGTATACATTGCCACTGACCCAAGTTTCAGGGTTTATATTAGAACCTCATCAATACTTAATTTTGAGGCAAAGTTTAACCGCTCTTTGTGAATGGTCAGTGGGGCAAACCGATAATAAGTCTTGCGTGGTCGTCGCTCAAGCTTGTTTAAAAGACGCAGTATAATATTTCTCGCTATCGAAGCGCGGTCGCCATATGTGCTGCTGGAAGCCAGTGGACATCTACTGTCGGTCTTTTATGCAAAAGAACTCGAATAAACGTGCAAAAGAATTCTTTGCGCGAAGGTTCCGCTGATAATTTCTAAGATACCTCCACATAAAAACGCAGTTTCTTACTACAGGTAACTTTCAGTGCGCGATATCTCGGACAGCAGTGCTAGTGTAGGAGCGACCACGAGTTGTAATTACAGTTGGTCTGATCTCTACGATTAACTTCGCAGTACTCAATTAAAGAACGAAGTTTCCATCTCTGAAAACACTGATGACTTATTGTGAATCGTCTTTGCATTGGGTCAGACGGCACTATAGAAACAAGTAGGCAGCAAAAGGATGCATAATACTTGAATTACAGGGACCAAAGGAGCCGGTAATGGAGGATATTGGGCTAGTTGGTTACCAGTCTCAAAATAGAGTTTCTCTAGCATTCACGAAAGATAACGGGCGAAAAAATGAGCGTTCGTTGTTACCGTTCACTGCGGTATCGTGGCCAACGGGCAAGCTGATGACCTCTCCACAGGCGCACATCAGCTTCCCCTTAACGACGTGAAGCTCACTCTGGAGGACATGGGTGAAGTGATCGACGACTGTATTCGACAAAAACAGCCGGATCCACGCATAATTCCTGGAGAGCGTATCTCCGCCATGACGCGCGCTCATTGTCACGCTTCCAGTGCGCGATGACCATCCGTGTGCGCGTCAGCTGAGTTGGCCCGAGGAAATATGGGGCGCGACACAGTTTCACTCCGCGACGCGTGCAGTGATTGTGGTTCAGGAGCGACAATAGAGCACAGGCTGCTACACTGTACCTCTTTCGCAAAACCGCGTCGCGAAATGTTTGCGTCCTGACAGCACCTGGAATCATTCTGGAAAATGTGACGGAGCTACTGTGCCCGCAGAGCAGTGCGGGCATTCCTTACAGAACAATGGTGAGTGTCTGTGCGTCCTTCGAGCGGACGGATTTCACGTTCCGCTTCCCCATAACCAGTCAGTGCGCCCAGTCACGTGCAAGCTGTGCGTGTGCTACTCGTGGTGCATGCCGCGCACTCTGTTAATCGGTGAGAAGACCGTACGTTCGCACGAATGTATATACAGCGTCAAAGCAAATGCATACATTTAGCCTCGGCCGATCAGTGAACGTACGCAAAAAATCTGACAACCGTAGGTCCAGCAGTTCTTCCCTTATGAGTTCTCTCCATGCTCCCTGCTACTGAACCTCTCAGCCTGCATAAATAGGCAACGACGTGTTGTGATGCATAGTTTAATATTTGCACGAGAGAATTATCAATTTCATGGAAATTACAAGAAATCTTATCGGAATGTACAAGCGACATGGGAGCTGTTGGGCCGCTGGGAGCATAAATCTCGTTTAGGCAAACCAGCCAACTTGGGAGACTACTCAGACCGTGCCTATTGTTTCACATTTGCTGAAAAGCTAGGAGCAGAGTGAGTAAATGGTAATTTCCAATGACACTTAGGCTGCAGGAGTGAGACGTTTTTTTTTAATTCTGTAAAAGGCAAAGTGCATAACAAAGTACGATTGGTGTGATAAGTGTATCTTTAGTTTTTGTACACTTGTGTTGTGATCGTTCGCGTGCAGGTATTTTTCGGACAATGCAAGGACACTAGCGCTTGAGCGGCACCTAATTGTTTAATTTTGGTGCGAAAGCATTACTTCAGGAAGTCGGACCGGCTTACCGAATTTGTGTCGAGCTTGACCTTTAGGGTTACCTTAAAAAAACCATAAATGAATAAATAAATAAATAAATAAATAAATAAATAAATAAATAAATAAATAAATAAATACATCCGCGACTGTAATCCGAGACTCTGCAGCGGTGCGAGCGGAGAGCTTCGCTGGCTCCTGTACGACAGCACTATTCTATCGCTGCAGCCGACGATCAAGCCTCTTGTTAAGCTGCACGACACTCGCGCGCTGTTCGTTACAAATTGTCGTCTTCGTCAACTAATCCTAATATATTACTAATATACACACTCTGGCGCTGTGCATTGCATATCGCCGTCTTCATCGACAAATTCTAGTGAAGTGAAGAAGATATGCGCCTACGCCAACGACTACAAAGTTCATGAGGTGGCCGGCTCAGACACAGGCTGGAGATCTGCTCTTTGTGACCCTGTTTCTCGCCACGTTGCTTCATCAATTACTTGTGCAACAGTCTTCATCGCCGGCGATTTGCACGTCCCAATAAACCAGCCTTCACCAAAATCGAACTAATATAACCGCCAGGCGTGCAGACGGCGGAGCAAAGCAAAACCATTACCCAACCAGGATGAACTCATGCTTTCGCACGTATACTCGGTTTCACTTTGTTTCAATTCGGCCACATTTATTTGTACTTGTTAATTGTGTGCATAGCTATCGCCGGTCCTTTATCTCTGTCGCTCCTATCTCTACTTCATGTCGTTGTCGTTGATCAGTCCCGTTTGTTTCCTCCAGCAGCTACTCGGATGTTTGATATGTTAGATGGCAATTGCCGCATCTGGCAAAACCTTTTCTTTCGCTTTTGACAGAGAGAGAAAGAAGATCGGAAAGGCAGGGAGGTTAACTAGGTGACGCCCAGTATGGTATTCTAGACGTGGAAATGAGAAGCGAAGGGAGAGAAAGAAAGAGGGGAGAGGAATGGAAGACCAATTTTTCACGTGTCATTAGGTCATTATTTATAGGGTACAGAGGGCACACACTTAAGATTTAAAATCTTGAAGTCAATTCGTATTTGTTTTCCAATAAAACCACCAATGCTACTAGCTTTCTGTCTGGTGCAAGTAATTCATAACTAAAAAGCCTGAACTCAGTGAAGTTAGCGAATTATGACAGCCTTTTGCACTCTGCGCAGCAGAATAAAAAGTGCTGGTGTGTCTGAATAGAGGGATGACGCACGCATCGACAGCGGAAAGATCAGCCGGCGCCGAATCATGATCGTGAAGGGCAGAAAATATTCGAGCCACTTGTCTACTAACATCCCACTGCGCGTGCATACAGAACACTCTGAGATACCTGCTAACAACGACAGCAGTGTTTAGCGCCTTTTGCTCACCGTGCAGCGGATCTTTCGAGCTCTATTACGGTGACCTCAAAACAAAACAGTGCATCTTCCAGCTGTCTACTGCAGAACTGATCAAAGCAATGAATTTTTTTTTCGTAGTGGGATCGGGGGTTCTTGTGTGCCCCAGGGTGAATGCATAACACAGATCTTGGCTACTCTTAGCTGTGTTCTTCACGTGGTGCGTGGAGGGACGAAGGATTATAGTTTATGTACCTTCCAGATTTAAACACGAGTAGTTGTGTCCTATTAGCTTCCCTCGGAAAGGTAGGAGCGACGCATGGTTCCCTTCAAGACATTGCTTGCCCACTCGGAAACCAGACAGATAGGATCGTTGCTTTCCGCCTTCTAAATTTTTTTCCAGACTCTGATGTGGACTCTAGATGGTGACTGCAGCGTGAGTGCCTCATGTACATTGTGTAGAATTGAGATATCGGGGATTTCCAAATATCTCAGTTAACATCTAACTATCCCTACGGTAGAGCAATTTACGTAACAATGTTTGCAGTGATAATCCCACCAATACCGTATAAAAACCTCAACTAAGCTCCGAACGGAACAGTGGAGAGCGGAGGCCGAATCGAGCAGTGTCTGGAGGCGGTGGCAAGAGGATGGATTAATATGATGAAGGCGTACAGGAGAATGTAGAGTTTCGCTGAAGCAGTAATTTAATTGGCTTATTAAAAGCGGTTGGCAGGGATCGCCAGTTTTCTGCACCGCTATTGAGAAGTGCATAACCAGTTGCTTGTCGGCCTACGCCTGACGTAGTTTACCGCCGTCTTATTCATACGTCTTATTCAGCGGTCGTCTTATTCAGCCGGAGTAGAGGAGGAAAAATGTCCTGGTACATGTCCCCATTCCCTTTTTTTCGCCGCGCCTCTTTGTTGCCGTCTTTCTCCCAAAGTATCCTTATCCTGTTTCTGTCTTTCAATCAGTTTTCTTTTTGCTGGAAGGCTGAAGATAAAGGCATGCAAGGTATTTTCATTATTGAATGTCACGCTCTTATTGACTGAGAGCTGGTGACCAGATGCAGGCGCTTGCTGGCCTTTCCATCGCGCTTGCTTCCACTGCGGCGCACATTTCCCACCATACGAATTTCGTTCTTCCTGTATGTAGAAGCCGTATAAAAAATCATTTTTCTAGAAGTTGCTTCGCATTAGAGCTTTTCGCTAAAATTTATTGCGCAGCCGCAAATTTTTTGCAATTTTTTCAGGTCTCTTTGCCGGAAAAGGCCACTTTTACGTTCGTTCGTTGACAAACCTTTTTGAGGTAATCAGAAACGCTTTAAATATACGGTATAGAATCGACCTGCTGTTCAGCAGGCGGTTCGGCAGTGGTGCTTTCCCTTGCGCTCGTATTCTTAAGCACGTGTGTTAAAGTGAAAGCTACCCTACTCAACCACCTCCTAAACAGCTGGCTCCGGCCATATTCAGATTATCTGCGTAATCACATGAATATCTTGCCTGCTGCCCATGCATGATGCTAGTCATGATCTTCCTGTGCTTGTTTTCTGGGGTTAAGAATAAAATATTGTAAGTCTGCGCTCGTGTGTCCCAAGTGTCTTCTTTTCTTGTGTCTTCGTCCCTTATGCGCTGTACGCTGTCGCCATTTTTCATGTTTCTCCCTCAGATTGGCCTCACGGGGCCTATTGGTGCCCTTCGAGCGCATGCAGCCTACCCGTTATCCTTCGAAGCATAGTCTAGTTGAATATATATTGTTCGTTTGATTTCACTGTTTTGCAATTTTTTTATTCTTTGTGGTGCCACATTTCAGTAGCCATAGATTTTAATGAAGCTGTGGAAAGCACCTGCATCTCAATCTGTTGATTTCATGCTGAGCGTGTGTTGCTTCTATGCAGAAAAATCAAGCAACCTGACACCTTTGTCCACCAACCCGGTGCTGAGTGGTTAGAACGTTTTTTTACTGAGCGCTGGATCCGGGTCCATTCAGTTCTGGCCGCAGCGGCCGCGTTTCAATGTATGTGAAACGCAAAGATCCCCGTGTTCTGTGCGATGCCAGCAAATGTTAAAGAACCGGGGGTTGTCTATATTAATGCGGAGCCCTGCATTACGGTGTCCCTCATAGCCCAAGTGCCTATTCGGAAAGTAAACTGCATTATTTACAATTTTTTACAAACTGTAATCAAAAGGTGCGGCGGGAAACACTGCCAGCGATACCTGCCAGTGGATAAATGTCAACACACGCCTTCTGGAGAGGGGCTAAAAATGTCTTGTAAAAACCCCCGCTGATAAAAAGAAAATTAATTTCGAGAGGCTCCACCTTAATGTTCGCGGTGGCTTTCATTTTTTGTTGCATTCACCGGTGATGGATGCCCAGTGAGGCACTTCAATCTTAAGCTTCTTCCTTCCGGAACCCAAAGACCATGAGCTCCACTGGAGCACTGAACTTCTTGAACATTCGTTTTTCTTTTCTTTACTTCGGGCAGGAACGAAAGAAAGATAGGAGAATGCTGTAGTCTCATACTGACACATTCATCTCTGCGTCTTCCATTTTCCTTATAAAGGCCCACCCACTGCAGGAAGGGCATTCGGGCCTCTTTCAGCAGGATACGAGAGCTTGGTCTCCCCGGCGCTTCTGATTCACTAGCGAAAACTAGTTGTCCACCAAGAAGCTAGGACGAAGCCAACTCCGGCAGGGGACTCTGCACTCTCGGCGCCGTGTTTCAGTTTCTCTCCACCACAGGATGTTTGGGTGGGAGAGGAGGAGGGGGAAGTTGCTTTTAAATTGGGGAAAAAGTACTGTGGAGGAGATGGAAAAGACGGGGCTTGCCGCGGCGGGTGTCTGTGAAACTTGGCTCCAGCTCTCCAGTGTTTGTTACGGCCCCCACTGTGCAGGAGTCGACGGCCGAGAAAATAGGAATACTGGCCGAATGGGAGTAATGGCCGAGGAATGGCACATCCAAAAAAAGAAATTAGAAAGCAAACGAACAGACGTATTGACAAGATACAAAGCGGCATGCAACCAAGGAATGACGGGAGGCGTGGTTCAAGAGGTACACAATGAAAGAAGAGCCTGAAAAATCAACTGATAAATGAAGTAGAGGGCAGGAAGAATGGGTGGAGTGTTCTCCGCCTGTGGGCAATCTGCTATTGCACTGCGTAGAAAGAGGAGTACTGAAGTCGATATCTTTTTAAGACAGCATTGTGTCTTCGCCGGCTGCCGCTGCTATCAGCGACAGCCCGGCGACAAGATACATCGCACCTTTCCTTTTGAGCGAACGCCGAAGGGGCGGTGATGCGACCGGCCGCATCGGCGGCAGTTGCCGTATTGCGTCCTTTATACTTCCATTTTTCCAGTACTGCTCTCTGGGACGGCACTCAGCTTTCTTTCTCTTGTTTATACCTCGCATCGGCTTAGTTCTTCGAGTGCAGTGCAGACAGTTTCATACTCGCTGTAAGATGGGAAAATATCTCTTTGTATTCGTCCTTTCTCCTCTGAGTAACTAATTCTCCCAGCATGGCTGCACTACACAAAATCGGGGTAGCTCAAGCAGAACGAATGAAGGGCTGCGAGATGTATTAGGTGCGCCTTAGTTGGTTACGTCAATTAAGAATGCATTGGCATTAGAGGGAAAATGTCGGGACAAAGTGGCCGCTGACTGAGTCTGCCAAGGGGATGAACGAAATGAAAAAAAAAAGAGAAACGAACATGCAGAGAACACAATTAGAACACAACCTTTGAGGTAGGAACCGAGCAGGCATATGATTAAGCCACCTCGGCGTTTTTTGTTTCTTTTATCGCTTTTATTTAACAAATGCAAAGTGCCCAAATTAGATACGTGAGTCGATTTAAGGTAACTGCCAGCAATATAAATGGCTGAAGTTTCTCACTTTCTGAGTACACGTAGCTGAATTTACAAACATCTCTGATTTGACGAACAGAGTCATTCGTCGTTTCTGAATAGTATAACCAAATATCAATTACCTATCGTATGGAATGCCATCATCATTCTCAATTACGATAACCGAAATAGGGATAATCAAGAAAAAATGCGTCTGCAGAGTTCGCTATAAAACATAAAAAAAACCGCATCCTCACAATCTCTAAATGACAGTTTCAAGCTGTGCGCATGAACGAGAATTCACAACCCATGAAAGAGATGCCGCCACCGTCTGGAAGAGGTTGAAGAAGAGTTAGTTGATTTTGACGTCATCATTGGCACCCGAGTTTGACCGCCATCTTGGATTATTACTTCATAGTCACGCGGCGTCCTAAGTAGCCGCCATTTTGAGTTAATTAAGGACCTCATCAATTAATTATCCTAATTTGTCGATATCTTGGATTTACAAGTGACGTTACCAATCAATCACCAATTGGATATACTAATGACGCCATCGATCAACCACAATTCGGTTTGCTATTTCGATTTACTAGGGGGGGCCGCCTAGTTGAATTCTCCGGACTAAGAAAATTTCACGCCGAAGGAAGGTCGTAGCAGACCCCAAGAAATCGAAAAACATGATAAGTAAGAGCTAACGCTCTTAAAATCTCTCGTACATCATATATGTATTGAGTGGCAGCCTTCAACCTGCACTTTAAAGAAAACATATTTAGAGACGTTTGTACAGGCATTCTTTCACACGTGTCAGTGCATCTTTCCCAAGTACAACATAGTGTAAAGTCCGGAACACAGTAATATGCAACGCTACATCATCAACATCTTTGTGAAGCCACTTTTTGGTTACACTTGTAAAATATTTAATAGAGAATCGGGTACAAAAAAGAACTGGCTGATTGGGCGATTTTAGGCAAATAACCATACGTTCCGTCGGTGACGTGACAAACTGTTGATACAACAAACATCGGTAAGATCCTAGCCGAGCATAACTCACAAATGGTACGTAGAAAAGGATTTTACTCATCTCGTAAAGTGATGAACCAGTTAAAACTTGACGGAAGGTTAAGTGCGACAAAGGCAGCCATGGCCATCGAGGTGGATAAGCCACCGTAGCACCTGTCGCGGAGACGACTCCGATGACCGTGGTAACGAGAACGCGCGGCGCTTGGGAGAACAGTGGAATGGGCGGAGCAGTGCTGCTGCTACTGCACGTGTCACCCGCCACGTGCTTGAACGAAAGAAATCGCAAAGAAATGAAACATTGTGAACGCATGTGAAATTATCATGATCATCATCATCAGCCTGACTACGGGCACTGCAGGGCGAAGGCCTCTCTCCAATTAACCCTGTTCTTTGTCAGCTGCGCACATCGTATGCCCGCCAGCTTCTTAATCTCCTCCGACCACCTAACTTTCTGCTGCCCCTGCTACGCTTGCCTTCTCTTGGGATCCACTCCGTTGCCCTTAAGGACCAGCGGTTATCTTCCCTTCGCATTACATGCCGTTGCCAAGCCCATTTATACCTATTTGTTTCGACTGGAATGCGTCTTATTATTATACGCAGCGCTTAACTTCGGAACTGACAAACCGGACTAAACAACACGAGACACGACAAACTAGCATTTTTTAAGACACTAAGGATGCCTGGTTAACCTGCGTTTGTTCCCTCACCAACGCTGCCCGCTTCCGGTCTCTTAACGTTAAGCCTATCACTTTTCTTTCCATGACTCGCTGCGTTCTCCTTAACTTGAGCTGAATCCGTTTCGTTAGCTTCCACGTTTGTGCCCCGAAGGTTAATACCGGTAAGATACAGCTGTTGTGCACTTTTCTTTTGAAGGATATTAGTAAACGGCCATTAATGATGTGCGCTCCACCCCATTCCTATTCTTCTAGTCATTTCCCCCTCATGATCCGGATCGACGGACACTACCTGCCCTAAGTAGACTATGTTCCTTTACCTCTTCGAGCACCTCGCTACCAATCGTGAACTGCTATTCCCCTGCTCAACTGTTTTATGTTACTTTGGTTTTCTGGATGTTAATTTTTATACCCACCGTCCTGACCTGCCTGTCTAACTCAGTGATCATGCTTTGCCATTCCTCACCTAAGTTCAGTGGCGTACACAGAAATTTTGTTCGGGGGGGGGGGGGGGGGGGGGTCTCGTGTTGCAGCGCGGCCTCCTCAAAAAATGTGGAGGGATCGTACGCAACAATAATAACTGCATTACCATTGCCTTTGACAATGGTATTGCGTATTAGATAACGCTATGCCCTGTCTAGACAAGTGAAATCTGTATTTTGTAAAACAAAAGAATGTATTCGTATGTCTTAAAAATTGTGACAGACGTGATTACAAAGCATAAAACTGACAGGGGGACAAGGCATAGGACAGAAGCAAACAGGACGAGCTCGTCCTGTTTGGTTCTCTTCTGCGTCTTGTCCCCTGCTCAGTTTTATGTCTTGTAATCATGTCATACCAGCTATCCCCTTATCGTTACTCGTGACACACATAACTGATAGCATTGCTTCCAGGTTTTTGCGTATTTAATAAGTAAAGAAAATATTACATGACATATAGAACTATATCGGTCCAGAACCAGCAAAGCAGTGCATTCCGCTGATATGGAAAACGTAAAGGCCATGAAATTAGCAAGTAGAGGACAGATATTTTAATGAATATTTGTCATTTAAGAACCTTTACATTTTGTACATATGCAACGGCCAGGGAAAAATCTCAATGACGCTGTCCTTCGTTCCAGTGCACTGCACAGCAGCAGCCGTCACCGGTCATGTATTGCGAGTAATTGCACCAAAATTTTAGTCGCAACAGCGAGCCATCGATAGGCCCTTGATAGTTTGAGCAAGGGGCGCCTTGCGTTACATGACTCCAAGTGCACGCGCGTTTCCACGAAATCCAACCACAGTTACCAATGTTCGCGCCAAAATGTCTTTTCTAATGTGAAAAAGACACTGCAGGTGACAACATCTAGAGTGACTTCCGGCGCCGGTGGTTGTTTTGGTCAGCGGTGCGTGACAGTTCGAAAAATTTCGGGTGGGGGTGCTGAAGCCCCATAAGCTCCCCCCCCCCTCTCTCTGGCTGCACCCCTGTCTAAGTTACTCATGCAGTGTCAACAAGCCATGCTCCAGATTACTAACGGTTCCACCCATCGATCACCCAATAATTTTATTTTATTTAGTCATCACGAATACTCACTGCCTTTGGTGCTCAGCTGCTGATCCCAAGGCAGGAGAACGAATACCGAAGACAGCTACCGCATTTCTATACAGCCAAAATGCAAAAAAATCGCAAGACGGGTACAAATTTTTAACGCGAGGGATCTAGCATTTGCTGGCTTGTGTTCTCGAAGGTATGACGGAGGCCTAGTTGCTGCAGCTTACCTGCCTCGCATTCTGGAGAAGTGCAGGGCTGGTATGTCCGACGTGCATTCTTACAGGTGTTTGCCCGAAGGTTCCGTTTTAACGTGGGTGCCAGGCTGATGGCTCGCGGACACCAACAGAAACGGTGAAAAACTGACGAAAGTGCAAAGACGTACCGCTGTAACCACGCAATAGGACAGCGCAGCAGAAGCCAAGAGGGTAGCACGTCTGCATCGTGTGCAGAAGTTGCTCGGAGATGATGAACGATCGGTGCTGGGCTCGTAGGTGACAGATGCAGTTTTGTCATTTGGGCCCGGAAGTGCACTGGTGTACCGCACACACTAAACACGAAAACACGAGATGGGAGGTTTATCGGTGTTCGTCCGCTTTAAAAGTAAACGGTGCACATGATACCATAAACACCAAAGCAACACCAGCTAGAACTGACGGCGTGCTAATGAGGTCCGCAATCGTTCATCAGCCGTCTCTAATGGAGTGGTTGTCACCATTCCGAACCTTCCGAACGGTGTGGAAAAAAACGACACCGTACGGCAACTGAGACGGGGGTAGGTCGAATTGCTACCGCTGTTCAAAATAACGCGCCAGTGGAGCTGTGTACTCATATCTGTTTCGCTTAGTTCCCGCAAGAAGCAGCAAGTTTTGGTTTCGGTGGAGGTGCAATCGACAGCAGGCGGCGCCAAGAATCAGAAGACGGCGTTTTTATGGAGGAAAAACGCTAAGGCGCCCGTGTGCTGTGCGATGTCAGTGCACGTTAAAGATCCCCAGGTGGTCGAAATTATTCCGGAGCCCTCCACTACGGCACTTCTTCCTTTCTTCTTTCACTCCCTCCTTTATCCCTTCCCTTACGGCGCGGTTCAGGTGTCCAACGATATATGAGACAGATACTGCGCCATTTTCCTTTCGCCCAAAACCAATTATTATTATTATTAACGAGTCGTGACTCGTGAGTGCGGACGCTGTGACCGAAGCGGCGTAGGCGCTAGGCCTAGCAGTGCCAGCGGGGCCATCTCGAGTTGCGTCGCAGAATGGAGCACGGCGGGTTGTCTCCAGCCTCTCTTGGAACGGTTATCGTGAGCGGCGACTGTGCCTTTGCCGCTGCTGCTTTTCGATGTGCGACAGAGAAGGGAAAGGCGCCTACTTAACCGAGTTCACTGGAGTCGATATCGCAAACGACGGCTGAACTTGTGCCGCTTGCGCTTCGCTTGGTCTGTCTGCTAATGGCTGTTTGGCGCCGTTGTGAGCGGATCCAGACAAGCGCTGGCTTTGCGGCGCCCGTGACCAGCGAGAGATAAGTTTCTACTTCGATACGGCTGCCCGGGAGGATGTCCTTGAAGCCCTGCTGTTTCACATCCGTCTCGGTGTCAAGTTAAGTGGCTTTTCGTCTTAAATAGCGTCGTACGATGAAGACGTGAGCAGGCTTGTCTAGAGCGCTGGAGCATTGTGCTACGGAATAGGTCAAAATATTATTAAGGTACTGTTGCTAGTATATGGGTCGTTTTATATGATTATGCGCCGGCGCTCAAGCGCTCGCGCATAATCCTATAAAATGTTTAATCATTTTTGTTCGGATTCGCATGTTGAGTGCCTGTTTTTCTCTGTGAGTAATTAAGTACTAAATTTTAAGCCTTATACTTCATGCAGATTATAGCCTTTCGTAGTTTCTTTTATTACAGCTGATGTGTAGATCACTTCTAGGCAGGTAACTAGAGTTGAGCTACCTGTTTGCATCGAAATTAAATGTTTATACTGCATAAAAATTGTCAGCTTGCTTGCAAATATTGCTGTGAATCTTGATATGAGCAACAAGTAATGTGTATTTGAGGGAAGGTTCAATTTTTATATTATATCTTTTTGGGCCTCTGATTTGCTTTCACCCTACCTTGTCAACCTGGCCTCACTATGTGTCATTTTTTTTTGTTACTTTAAATCATTTAATTTACACGATATAAGGGCACCTTTACCATTTTTGGGGACACTTGCGCTTAAAAACGTACTGTTGGACATGTTTCGTGCCAACAGCTAGTATGGCTTTCAAATCTTTGGTAGAGGCCATTTATTCTCTTTATCTTTTGGATAGTTGTGGCGGCCCACTAAATGTAATCGTGGCTGTGATGAGTAAATGATATGCGCAGTCGTGCCTGTTTAATGTGGGCACTTTGGTTCCGGACAATAATTGTCGCAAAATGATGCATCCATAAAAACGAATCATGAATGAAAAAAAAATTGATACAATGCTTGTGGCTAAAGTCTGCTTCTACACATAGTGGTGGGCAGTGAAGTGCAGGCTAGACAAAGTGTTGGTAGCTCCGAGTGCATTACCCTGGTCGCCGTTATCTTTAAAAATAAGTCCTTTGTTGACGTGTTTGAACCATGAATTTCTTTGACTTTATTCCTTAAAAAGTCGGGTTGAACATGGTTCTTCTATGTAAAATTTTTCGCTTAGGGAGGAAAGACCATCCCCAGATGAATTCACCCCAAGGATAGTGTAGTGACAATGTGCCTGAGACTGATATGTGAAAGTGTTTTTGCTCTTCCAGAAGTGTTAGTAATGTCGGTGACATTTCATTTTTAATTTCGCAGGACACCACGCCTCCTCACCTATCAAGGTGCAGTTTTTCTTCATTGGCCAGCACCTTGTAGTGAAAACCTCATCACTTCTGTTGGGCCTCTGCTGTTTGCAGACTGCTGGGTGTGCCTTGTGGAAAATATAAGGAAGGCACACTGTATGCTGCGCTTTCTTGAGCGTGAATTGTAATCTTGGCTCAAAATAAGTCATTCTTCTGTGCTCTTGAGCTTGTCAGTTCTTAAAAACCAGTTTATCTTTCCTTCGCAGCTGCCTCTTCTATCCGCCAGTAGGCGTTGTACATATCTAGTTGTTTAGTATTCTTTGGAACACTGCTAGTGGGGCACACTGCTATATTTTACCAATGTTGTCATGTTATATGATACAGTTAGCCTGAGTGCAGCGAAAGGAAAACAATAAAACAAGAGCCAAATAGTTCAGCTTTTATTCCATGTAATAGGGCCAGTGTAGCGTCCATGGATGTCCTAGCATTCGCGGTGGTCAAGGCAAGAGTTTCTGTATCTTCAAGGGATCGGATTGCTAGCGACGCAGAACAAGCCGCAGAAGTGAATTCCCTGGGCTATAAACTTTTGACAAATGCTGTACTTGCATTATGTGGCAGCGTGGAAAGAAAAATGACAAACAGGAACAGCAACATGGCATTGGCGCTAGGAGTCATCACCCCACCGTTTTTCTCCTCCTCACTTGGGCTAGTCATAGACATTTTCTTTTGCATCTTGCTTGGACAGATTCCTGGCAACATTGTCAGCACTGTCATTTTTTCTGTTTTATAGTAGATTTTCCATTCTGCCACATGATGCAGTTGTTAGCATTTATACATATCCTGCAATAAGAAAAAAATTTCATAGTGACTATAGATTTGATGAACATTTCAGTTTTCGAAAAAAAATGCGCTTAGGCACAGGTCTTCAGAAATTCAATTATTTATTGATTCACAAAATTACCAGTCCTTCAGTCTGATCAGTTGCCGTGGGAACTTTCCTGGAATTTTACTTCACTTCGTCATAAAGTGAAGGTGATGAATGGTTTTCTCCCGATCAAACAGAATGCCTTTACCGATACTGCTTTGTCCTTTGTCCATGTCTTTTTCGTTGCTTGTGGTGCCGCCATTCAAGATAATACCAGACTGACTCGTTCCTTGTGTCTGAGCATTATTCATTATTTGTTCGTTAGACTGAGATTCAAGTGTGCATATTTGCATGTGTTTTCAGTGTAATTTTTTATTCTTGCTTCTGTACTCTTTTTTGCATATAAGTTATGCATGCTGCACTTTATATTAGCGACATGCTCCTTGAAATGGGTGGCTATATGTGTTTCTGTGCTAAGAAACTTCCTCTAGAGCATAGGCCTCCAAATAATGAGTCGTTTTGTTTTATGATGTTTTTATGTGAATGTGTATTCAAGGGAATCTATTTTCCGCTTTTTCTATGGTTAAGTTCGTCCTATGTGTTTCTAAGAAGAAACACCAAAGTTGGAGGTTGGATACCTGTGATAATTTAATGTAGATTTATTGTGCTGCTTTAAAATGTCTGTTTCGTATTTTTTTCTTTTGTTTGTAGATCTACACCTTGAAGTTAGCTACAGGGAATGATTCGCTGAGTTTAAGAAAATTGTGTTGTCTGGTACCTAACATTTTTTAGCTCACCTTATCCGAGTACACCAGCTAGGCTGAAGTGTAGGGAACATGTGCTGAAGTCATCTCTGAGTGATTTTTTACGATGTGCTATTATAACGTTTAGATTAATTTTAGGTGCTCATTATAAGTTTGTCCCTATCTGCACAAAAATTGTGGTCGCAAATGTTGTTTATTGTCCTCTGTTTTAGAGAAATGTAAAATGCAATCTACAGGTCTTAGTCACATTTTGTTTATTACTTTATGCGGACGTTTCAATTTCTTTTCACTTGAATAAGCTTGACATGTTATACTTAAGCATCCTTTTAAAAGCTGTTTATGTTCATAATTCATTTGCGTATGTAGCTCAGTAACTGACATTTGTGATAATGCAGTGTTATTTGTAACAGCGGTCTGTGTAATTCAGTGTTATCAAACATCCAATGGAATGAGAATACTTCGCATGCACAAGTGAAGTTATGTTTTGAGGACGTGCTGGTAGAAATGGTTTTGTAAAGTGCTTAAAATGCTGTCTGGGAGGAAAAATGGCTAACATACACAACTACCTTGCACTATATAGGTAAGATCGAAGAACTCTGTTTTGTTCGAAAATAAAAGAACTGAGCACAAAATATATATCACGTTTTGGTGCGTTCCCTACTGTGAATATTTTTGCTCTTATAGTGCAACTTTGAGGACTCGTAGACTGGATGAAAATGGTACTCGAAAAATATTTTAAAGGTTTGAGTGGAGCATGCCATTCAAAGCTTTCTTTAAAAACCACCATTATGGACTGCAAAAATAAGCGGCAGTAATCACCGGATTTTAAGCATACTATATTTAAGGGTATTATTGTTGAAAACTCCTTAGGGCAGAGAGATAGCAAACACTATTTGTCCAATGTGGGATGCCCGCAAGTGGCTTCTTTGTGCACTGTTCAGGATCTTTAACTTCAGGAATTCAGTTTTCGAACCACAGTGGAGAGACAGTAAACTTTTACGAGAGGAATAAAAAATGATGTGTTGCAAGAATGTGGTAAGTAGATCCATTACGACGGTCTTGTTTTCGCATTCTTTGCCCGCCATCTCCCCAACTCCACTTCTTTTGCGCATTGCGGACCACCCCAACAAGATTTGTTCGGCTAGCGCCAGAGCCCCAGTTCGTGTATTTTTTACAGAAGTTCCGTATACACAGCGAAGTCAGATCAAAGATGTTTCCTTGCCGCCGCCGCCGACGTGGCTGCGAAGTCGTGTGTATGTATGGCGCAACGATGTTGCCACGTAGGCATCCAGGAAGAGGAGGTGAAGACAGTGGCCTGGTGAACTTTTTATTCAGCGTTCTTGCCCTGTTCCTTACAGTACTACTGCGTAACGGTGCGGACGGAACTGTGCTAGTTCGTATATCTCGCCTTTGAGGCTCGATTGGGCTTTGTTCTTGATTACAAAACGCATTCGAACCTAATTGCAGTGGTATAACGAAATAGCCGAGTTCCGCCTGTATTTATACCGGTTATAGTAGCGTTGTAAGAAAGGGCGAAAGTGCCGTATAGAAATACGGACCGCTGTCATAACCTCCTCCTCCTCCTGGATGCAGGCGTTGCGCCATCTTGGCGCCAGCATATACACGACGACGCCGCCACCGCTCAGCGTATCGCTGCGGTTGAAACCTGCCATTGCTAACCGCAAGTGCTCCGCATTTTTTACTGTGAAAATCTGTACCAAATCTGCTCCCATTGTCAACCGCAAGTGCTTCGCATTTTTTGGTGTTTAAATCTACGCCAAATCTGCTCCCTTTGCAAACCGCAAGCGTTTAGTATTTTTGGCGTGGTAATCTACTCGAAATCTAACGGTGTATTTCGAACCTCGATAAGGGAGGGCGCTAGAGGACAAGCCGAAAACACCCATCTGGGTTGATTTGTGTTTAGTGTGCAGGGTGCTCCCTGAGATGGGAGTTCCAAAGGAGTCGGAGTGGTCGGCGTTCGTGCTCACGGTTGGTTCGGTGTGGCTGCGGCGTTGTATGGGTCCGGTAGCCGGCGTCGAGCTGGCGATCGACGTGCTTGGGCTGGCGTCGCTGGCGGCGTCGTTGGCTGCGTCGTACAGGCTCCCGGTCCAAGCGCCCGTGGAGTTGATGCCGGTGTTGTTGGCGTTGGGGGCACCAGACGGATGGTTGTCACCCGCGCTGAAGACACCATAGGCCGTAGCAGGTGGTAGCGTCCTCAGTTAACTCCCCGGAACGGGTTCAGGAAGGCAGGAAGTCCACGATGCGAAGCCGTAGAACGCGAGCTCACCGGAGTAGTAGCCGGCGTCACTCTCTTCCAGTCGAAGCGTCCCGGACCCACCGGAGCCTCCGATTCACTGCTCTCCCCCCCAGTCCCTCGCTCTCCCTCGCCCTTTTAGAGTCTTGGCGTTAGTCCACGTAAGCCTTGTCGTCGTCTTCTCCTTCTTCTCTTCTCCACCAATCATCTCTCTGTACTTCAGCGAATGCTTCTTCTACATCTTCTTTAGTCTTCGGATAATCCACGTCGACTTCTTCACACCTCTTTCCTTCAAAATTTTATTTTAGGCTCCCTATAATATGTGACAAGGGCCCCCTCTCTCAAGAGTTTTTCCATGAAAAACTGCTCACGTCATCCTCATTTTCAAGCCATCCAGCCAACTGACTATCTTATATGGCGATTCTGGACCCAGCACACAACACACCGCAAATGTCTAGCACACACCAAAAGCACACCACTAGCACAGCTCAGCAAACAGCATTTTCGGAACAGCAACACATCACTGCCGTTATCCGTACAGAGTCATTAATAAAGATGTTGGTGTCCATAAAACACTCCCTTGTATAATCCCATAACACCAAAAACAGCAACAACATCAAGATAAATCGCAGAGATACGTTAGCACAGCAACAACAAGATAATCCCAGATATACCTAGAGCTGTTCAGTTGGCTCTACACATGAAGTCCGCTTCAATGTTATCTCTGCCTATAATATATTCCACCTGAAATTAGTATTCTTGCAGGGCCAAACACCATCTCATGACTTTACTATTGTTAATTTTGGCCTTGGTTAAGTATTCAAGCGGCTGATGATCCGTATGAATTCTGAAATGTCTCCCATCAAGATAAATGTGGAATTTCTTTACTGCCCACACCACCGCCAAACATTCCTTTTCAACAGTGGAGTAGTTGCGTTCACTAGCCGATAATCTCTTACTTGCAAGAAATACCAGATCTAGCACGCGATTCTCTTCTAGCAAGAGTACGGCTCCTAAAGCTCGGTCTGTTGCATCAGTGCGAAGCACAAACTCTTTATCCAGATTCGAGCAAGATGAACGGGCGGTTTTGCCGTATGCCATTTTAATATCGTGAATGCATTTTCATGTTCAGCAGTCCAATTCAGCTTATTGCTTGCCCTCTTCTTAGGGAGTTCCACAAGCGGAACGGCTATGTGATCATAATTGGGTGTAAAGTCCCTGTAGTATCCCAGGAACACAGGAACGACTGTACCTCTTTCTTGGTCGTCGGTGTCTGGGCCTGCTGTATTTTGTCCAAGGTTTCGTCTTTCGTCGCGATACGGCCCATCCCCAGCTTGTGTCCGAGAAAAGATATGACTTCAAAGCCCACCTCACATTTTGCCGGTTTTATGTTCAACATGGATTGCTGAATTCTATCAAATAATTTGTCCAGCGTAATTAAATGCTCTTCCCACGTATTTGTTGCCACAAGGATGTCATCTATATAGTGTTCTACATTTTGGAGCCCATCCAAAGCCTTCCTCACCAGCTTAGTGAATATTGCAGATGCTGTCTTCAAACCAAAAGGCATGATGTTAAACTGGAATAAACCCGGCGAGCACGAAAAGGCAGTGTTCTCTTTAGACGAATCTTCCATTGGTATATGACAATACCCTTTAGCTAATTCAAATTTAGAAAAACACTTTTGTGAGCCACCTTAGCGAACACCACGTCCGCTCTTGGTATGGATTCGGCATCGGGTTCTATGATGTCATTTAGCCGACGAAAATCTCCACACAGTCGGTTAGTACCATCAGGTTTTTTGACAACCACGAGGGGCGCATTGTATGCTGACCACGACCTCTCAATCACACCAAGATCCAACATGTCCCGAACCTTATTTTCAATTGATTCTTGAACTTTTAAAGGTGTTGGGTATTGCCTCACGCTGATTGTTCTGTCTGTAGAGAGATCTAGTCTGCAACAGCTGACATTCGTTTTGCCCGGCACACCCGAAAACACATCCCCTTTTCTTTGAAGTAGGTCCTTTATGTGTGATCTTCGGTCCTCATTCAACTTGGGTGTTATCAGCACCTTATCCCATCCTACAGTTTTCTTCCCACTGCACGTGGGCACCTCGGCATCAGCATCTGTCTCGTAGACCACTGCCGCACATGCTACCTTGGGGGCGCACTGTACGGGAACGCTTTCGTCGTACTTTTTCAACATATTTGCATGGTAAACCTTCTTCGTGT
The DNA here is from genome assembly GCF_052857255.1 of Amblyomma americanum. Classification (NCBI taxonomy): domain Eukaryota; kingdom Metazoa; phylum Arthropoda; class Arachnida; order Ixodida; family Ixodidae; genus Amblyomma; species Amblyomma americanum. Next base: position 142,114,956 of record NC_135502.1, on the reverse strand, counting down.
TATTTATCAATAACTCATAATCCATGTCAATTTTCTTCAGCGTCACAAGGTAACGGAGCTTCCACTGCATCAGTAACTTAATATGATCCGTGGGTAGCTGGATAAGAACCTTGTCACCCGGATTCAGATTTCTGTGAGTGGTTTTTTTGTCACTGTAGCCCTTATATCGTTCGCGCGCTCTTTCCAGGCATTGAGGTGCAAGCCTGCATGTTTTTTCCAACTGGTCCCGCGTCTCAAGAACGTATGCGTGTGTTGTCTTCAGATCTGACGCAATCTCTTTATTGGCCCACAGCTCCTTGAGTATTGTAAGTGGACCTGTAACAGTTCTCTCATACAACATCTCGAAAGGAGAGAAACCAAGACTCATTTGCGGCACTTCGCGGTAAGCGAAAAAAAAGAGGTGGGAGATATCTATCCCACTCAGTAGGTATCTCCTGACACATTTTCTTGATCATATTTTTGAGGGTGCCGTTGAACCGCTCTACAAGGCCATTACACATGGGATAGTATGGCGTTGTTTGCAACTGCCTTACTGATAAAAGTCGGTTAACCTCCTTCATTAGATCTGACGTGAAGTTCGAGCTCCAGTCATTCAAAATTTCTGTCGGGAACCCAGAACGCGAGAACATCTCCACATGACCCTCCGCCACTCGGATACTGTCAATAGTTCTCAATAGACTAGCGTCAGGATAACGAGTGGCCACGTCAACCAGAATAAGCGCATATCTATTGCCTTTGACGGATACTGGGGAGATTGGCCCCACAATGTCAATAGCCACTCGTTGAAACAGTCGGTCGATGGCTGGCATCTTGCCCAGAGGTACGGGACCAGCTCTTCCCTTCGAAACTGTGCGCTGGCACACGTCACATGAGCCAAAAAAGCGCTTAACGTCACTCTGGAAACCCGGCCAAAAGAACTCCTCGCTGATCCTAGACACCGTTTTTTGAATACCCCAGTGTCCGGCCTTAATGGCGTCAGGTCCTATGCGTAGCACTGTCTCTGGCGTACCTCTCGGCAACACCAACTATTGGACCCGCCTTCCTGAGCTAAATATGCATTCCTTGTGCAGAATACCATTTAGCGATTGATATTGGAATGATGTGCGTCTCTGCTTTCTTTTTACTTTTTTCCTGTCTCTTTGGAAGCAGGATTTCAAGCTCTGGTCTTCTCTTTGCCTAAGTGCAATTTCGCCCTGTGTTACGCTGAGGCACATTGAAACAGGAGTAGAGAGCGGATGCTTCGTTGCTCGGGCTGTCGCTTGAGCTCTTGTCTCCACTGCTGACGAGAAACTGACTGCACCCGTCTGAGCTGTCGCGGGCCTTTCCTCCTTTGGATGTCCTTCAGCGTCGATCATCCTACACTCAGGATCGGGGTCTTCGACAGTTCTTGCACCCGTAATGTTTCCCAAGATGAGATCATAGATGGGTTGCTCTACGCATTTTTCCAGTACCTGTCCAGTATAATATGGAGTGGACTCCAGTATCCTGGCTTCGGGAAGGTACCTTACTGTGCCATCTACAAGGGTGACGGCCGACGCTTTCCCTGTAAGATCCTCGTCCTTCACCAGGCTTATAACAAAAACTGTGTTGGCTGCGCTGTCTCTAAGCACCAATATAGGAGGTCCCCTATTTGCCCAACCACCACCGGCATTGCTGCATTTCACATGGGTGTTCCACTCACCGCCTCATTTCCCAGCGGCGTTTCCTCTCCTTTTAGCTGTGGAACTTCAGGTGGCGTGACAAGTTCTACCATAGAGTCGACAACGCATGCACTTCGGTCCTGCGTTCTGTATCGGCACTCATCCACAGTATGACCCTTCCTCTTACAACCTTGACACACAACCTGTGTCTTTTGGGCAACGCTACTAGTCCAACAGTCAGCTGCACGATGTCCCACATTGCCACAGAGAAAAGAGCTTAGTGGCGCCTTACATTCACCGCTATATGCTCTTGGTTTTGTCTCATCTGTCTCTGTGACCTTTTGTGTTTCCCCCTTTGCCATACTCATATATCTCAGCCCTTGAGCCTTGAGAAATTGGTCTGCACTGTCGGCAAACTCTTGCAGTGAACACAAATTTCTTTCAGGAATAGAGCTAGCTTTGAGCTACAACACGCTAAAAATTGTTCTACGACCAGCTTGTCACGCACCCCTTCAAAACACTTTTCTGCGTTTGACATATCAAGCCATCTATCAAAATAGTTGGTCAGCCTGCAGGAAAACTGCTTAGCGGTTTTAGAATCCTCAAGTTTCGCGGTGCGAAATCTCTTACGAAAATCCTCTGCTCTAAGCCTGAGTCTATAAAGGAGTGCCTTTTTGACTTTCTCGTTGTCCATGGAATCAGTAGTAGGCATCCTTCCAAACACATTCAGTGCCTCTCCAAATAAACATATGCTCAATACTGTGGCCCATTCAATGCGCTGCCAGCCTTGCCCCAGAGCTATCCGCTCGAATAGTTGCAGATATGCGTCCAAATCATCTCTCTTGTCATCAAAAGAGACATCAGCTTTCTTGGACAAATTCTAGCCGGTCTAGGCGATTCTGCACCAGCTAAAGAACGCTGATCCTTGTCCGTGATCTCCTCATATTCTCCCGCGACATGCACCTGTTTCCACAAAATAAACTCCTTGTCCCGTTCTATCCTTCTTTTCTCCTGTTCTTCTGCTCTTCTCTCTGCCTCGCGAGCTCTTTTATCTTCTTGCTCTTCTGCCTCGCGAGCTCTTTCCGCCTCCCGCTCTTCTGCTTCGCGAGCGTCTGCGCGTGCTTCCGCCCTTTCCCTCGCTGTCCTTTTACCTCTTCTTTCTCCTCGTCACAGAGACGCATCGCCTCTTCCTTCCTTAACCCTAACTTGAGCGCCAGCTCTAACGTTTTTGCCTAATCCCCACTTTCTGTCGTCGAGAGATCAGAAAAATCCGAGACAAAGCAAAAAGATAAACGGAAATGAATCCTGGCAGGCTCGCCACTTAACTTTTTCACGGATCTGCCCGGAGAACACTGGAACGAAAGAATGAACTAGGCGACAGGTGTTGCCACGCAGACGCAATTTTAATACACCCTACGTGACACTCACACTAGCAAACAAATCTAACACAAAACAGACTATAAATGCACGCGACACTGCTACCAGCGCCTTCTACTATCGTTCTACTGTCAGTGTTCGGCGTTCGTGCTCACGGTTGGTTCGCTGCGGCTGTGGCGTTTTATGGGTCCTGTAGCCGGCGTCAAGGTGGCGTTCGACGTGCTTGGGCTGGCGTCGCTGGCGGCGTCGTTGGCTGCTTCGTACGCTTTTTGGCTGTGGCGTGAACAAAGCATAAGAGAGCACTGCGAATGCACGGCGTAACCGAAGTCCTTTTGTGGTCGGTGCTCACTGGTCATATTCTCTTGTTTCTTGAGATTGCACTGACAGTGTCATGGATCTCCGCGGAGAACACTCGGACGGAAAGAATGGACTAGGCGACAGGTGTACCAATACAAACGCACATTTAATACACCCTACGTGACACACAGCCCCGCCGCGGTGGCTCAGTGGTTAGGGCGCTCGACTACTGATCCGGAGTTCCCGGGTTCGAACCCGACCGCGGCGGCTGCGTTTTTATGGAGGAAAAACGCTAAGGCGCCCGTGTGCTGTGCGATGTCAGTGCACGTTAAAGATCCCCAGGTGGTCGAAATTATTCCGGAGCCCTCCACTACGGACCTATTTGTTCCTCTCTTCTTTCACTCCCTCCTTTATCCCTTCCCTTACGGCGCGGTTCAGGTGTCCAACGATATATGAGACATACTGCGCCATTTCCTTTCCACCAAAAACCAATTATTACGTGACACACACACTGGAACACAGAACTAACACAAAGACTATCAGTACAGACGACCCGGTAACACTGCTACTAGCGCCCAATACTATCGTTCTACTGGTAATGGTTGGTGTTCGTGCTCACGGTTGGTTCGGTGCGGATGTGGCGTCATATGGGTCCAGTAGCCGGCGTCTAGATGGTGTACGACATGCTGAGGCTGTTGTCGCTGGCAGCGTCGCTGGCTGCGTCGTACAAGCTCCCGGTCCAAGCTTTCTCGGAGTTGATGCCGGTGTTGTTGGCGTTGGGGGCACCACACGGATGGGTGGCACCAGAGCTGAAGACACCCCAGGCCGTAGCTGGTGGTAGCGTCCTCAGTTAACTCCCCGAAACGGGTTCAGGAACGGCAGGAAGTCCACGATGCGAAGCCTTAGAATGCGAGCTCACCGGAGCAATAGCCGGCTTCGCTGTCTTCCAGCCGAAGCGTCCCTGACCCGCCGGAGCCTCCGCTTCTCTGTTCTTCCCCCCCCCCCCCCCCGTGCCTCGCTCTCCCTCGCCCTTTTATAGCCTTGGCGCTAGTCCACGTAAGCCTTGTCGTCGCCTTCTCCTTCTTCACTTCTCCACCAATCATCTCTCTCCATCTCAATGAATGATTCTCCGCCAACCATCTCTCTCCACCTTACCGAATGCTTCTTCTTCATCTTCTTTACTCTTTGGTTAATCCACGTCGTCTTCTTCACACCACTTTCCTTAGTAATTTTATTTTAGACTCTCTATTATATGTTACAGACAGCTTGAGTGGGCCCTCTGTGCAATTGGCTCTTTACAGCATATGTTAACCACTTATGGTCATACATCAAGTAAAATCACTACAAGGGCACCACAGTAGGTGCTTTGGTGTTTTGAGGCTTTTCTAGAGGGTGGCCTTGAGTGGGCGGTAGGTGGATGGCGCTCCTGGGTGGTCTAGGTGGCCGCAAGTGGGGCGGAGTGGTGGAACGAGGGGGTGTTGGGTGGCTAGGCATCCTGTAGTAATAAGGGTGCTGATGTGAGGCGGCTGGTGGGTGGGGCCTCTGGAGGTAGCTGGCATCAGTTACTAAGACATCACACGGACGGCAAAACAAAGTAACGCGACGTCGCTGTGGAGGTATACAGGTAGGCAACCGCGGACACATTTATTAGAGAAGTAGCTCTACCACCAGCATTCTGTCATGCGCCTAGGTGGGAGAGGAGGTGGAGCACAGCTGCGGCATGAAGGAGGCAATCAGAGAGCACTTGTCCTAAGGGTTACGTCACAGGCTGCTTCACCGTTGCTGCCTTGTTGTCAATAGAGGGGACTCTCTGGAATATCCTAAAACAACACAACTAGGAAAAGGAAATCTCGCCTCGCTTCACATTCGGAGCAAGGCGCGTTTTAACATAATCTGCAACGGCTCTGCTTCTCGGGTGAGCATGGAGGCTAAACGGGGCCATCCACGTTGTCCTTCGAAGAGCGCCGCCGTATGCGAGGACGGCAACAACAATAGGCACGAGAACAGCGGCAGCAGGAATCAACGGAGGCCGATGTCGTCGTTAAGAGGCAGAATGATTTTGAAGCACACAGGCACAGTGCGCAGAGAAAACGTCAGCAAGATACCGATGAAGAACGGAAGTTTCGCTGGGTTGCAATGGCGGCTTACCGGAAGCGAAAATCGGAAGAACGTCTGGCTGAAAATGCTGCAGCGAGAGAAATCTTTCTCTTGAATTTGTGAAAAACCCGTTCGGGTTTTGTGGTGTGTTTGTGAGAGACTTTGGCATAAACGCGACTTGGAATATTTGAGACCAATGTTTTTTCTTGAGACACAGGCATAACCATGTGAAAACAAAGTAGTACTACACGACATTCCCTGATTAACTGAGTCAAAAAGTCTACAATTTCCGAATCTATGGAACCAAGTGCACGAGAGCACTCCAATGAAGCGGCGACGGCGAATATAGCAGGCGAAGGTTCCAGAGCGATCGTTCCAGCGCGTGCTTGTCCCTTTTCGTCGCACCTTTTAATGAGCTTTGCGGTCAAGTCTGTGTAACATAATTAAGTTCAGAGCAGACAATATCCTCCTTAGCTGGCTTCTACTAATTTGGCATTTCTTGGATTTACACGAGTCATTTGGCAGTATCTAATGTTCAAAGGTTTATATCGTTGTTTCAAGTACTTTTATGGACTCTGTTCTCTACACAAACCACGCTAGATAAGCTACCACTTCTCAATATTTTTCACCTTGGACCTGCTCCACAAACCTAACGCGGCCATCCGAATCACTGCCTAGTTAAACCGTGCATATCTTTCTTGAATACCTCCCGCCCCCTTCCACATCTCCTTCTGCATGACTGGAACACTTTACAATTTAGCTTCCTCTATACACGTAATGAAGTGTCTAGCGAACACTCAGCGCTCAAGGGTTGAAGTTCGAGTGAGCTGATGTAGAAGAAAGGCCACGAGACTGCTTCTGAAACCGGGTTCTTCATTAGCAGCCCTTCAATGCTAGCGCGAAATTGGGAACATATAAGAAGCGATCATATGCTAATCTTTTTTTTTTTGGAAGTCATCGTTCTTGAACACGACAATAATTTCTTTTCAAAAGTGTTTTAACGGCCCTGAAAGAACCAGGCACGTAGCGGCGTTCTTCTGGCCGTCGGCGGTTGTTCTAGAGCCAGCCTGCAGCGCGCGCTCAGCGATAGCACTGCCGCTACCGCGTTCACACATTTTCGTCGTTACAAGTTCTACAAAATAACGCTTCAAGCATTTTTAGACTAGTATCAAAACCATTGGATTAGTTCTTTTATGCCAACTCTCTTCCGCAATCATTTAAGCTGCAACCGGATGATGCCTCTGCTGCCTGCAAAGGCTCCTTTGAAATTCTAGTTTCCTTAAATAACAGACCCTTAGACGCTCTCGAAAAACTTCGGCTGCGGTTCAACTCGACTGAACCCTGCTTATGTGGAACGATAGGTCGTTTATGCTAGGTTAGACACGATTTCTGTTGAATAAAGCTTATTGCATATAACGAGTTTCATAATGAATGCCTTAGTACATAACTAGGAGATCAATTTCTTAGAAATCTGTGCCTTCACTAGACGTGACTTCATTCACTTCCAAGAATCGAACAGTCGTGGCGAAGAGATAAAGCAATAAAAAGTTGTGGCGGAGAGCGGAATCGAGTTCTCTCGCACGCCGGAAGCGCGAATTCCATTCCCACCTACACCACAATTTTATTCTGTTTTTTTTTATAAGTCAGGCCGCGTCAAGGTCATATCTGCGGCGTAACAGGACATTCAAGGTTTGTACGTGAGAAGTGGAGCTGTCGCTTCAAAACTTCCACGTCTGTTTTTTTTTTTTTTCAGTAGAACTCCCAAAGACGCAATAAGCAGGTTAAGATAGGATGGCACCACTAGGGCGGAGACAACGAAACCTCTGCTTTTGAACCAGTTTGTGTCTGTGTGCTGCCACCCCTGTTTGTGTTACCCAGTTTACAAAACCCTCACACGATCATTCCGTTGCCCGCATTTAATGGTGCAAGAACTGCGCTTTTTCCTGAGGATAGTGTGGCGGCTATCCTACCGCGAGGAAAGCTAAGAGAATGAATGGGCTAGAGGGCAGAACTGCTCTTCTTTCCAAAGCGATAGAGGGTGCAGACTTGTGCTTCTTTTTCCCTTTTCTTCTATCCCAGTATAAGGCCTTAACGCAGTGACGCGTAGCAGTTCCATAATAAGCACATAGGCATGGTTGCGCGAGGCGGCGGAGGGCAGGCTGCTGAGTGGGCTGGGCTATGAATGCGCGCCTTTCAGAGAAGAGTTGCCTCTCCCTTGTTTGCTGAGCCAAACGAAGTGCCGAAGCGCCGCCACGCCTAGACAGTTACCACGCGCGCTGTCATCGCTGCCGCCGGTCAGCGCTGTTTGCCTGCGCGCCACCGCATACACACGCCAGGCTCGACGACAGCGACAACGGCGGCGACATCCTGCACTTCGCTTCGCCGTTCTCGCCACCAAGATCACAAGCAGCCTAAGTCACCGTTCAGGTGACCGGAGGAGCATTTTTGTTATTTCTTTGTGTCACTTTCTACCACTGCACGTTTGATTTTTTTTAAACCACCGTGTGAAGGCACTCTACTAAAAAAAAACTGAGACCACAATATTATATTTCTCACACAAGTCTGCTATTTCGAAAGGAATTGTAGTCTATGCAACACCATGACTGTGCCAACACGCTGACTGGTGAATTTTCATCTCATGAATAACATCTGATTCCCAGGGGCGTCATTTTGCACATATGTTTAAGACAGAGAAATCTGAAGCTTTTCATTCAACATGAATTTGTCGTTTTATTTACTTTTTTTCTTAAGCGAAGGAGACTGCGCTTGCTATATATGGCCATAGACTGCATGCAACACACGTCATTTCTTATTCCACCTCTGATGAACGTCTATAGGCATAATTAATACAAGGCCGGTACTTTCGAACTGTCATATTTTAATTTGAATTCTTTTTCCGACATGATGAATGAATTCCCATCCGTGGCCATTTTCTTCAGGTGTTTCAGGTCGAAGATGAGTGTGCCGAAAGAGTTTCCACTTGAACACCGTAGTTCACAAAAAATATCCAGTGAATGAAGAAGGTCTTCCGAGAATACTTCAGAATATACTCAAGAGAGCACGTGGTATTGATCGTCAGGAGAGTATATAAATCTAGTAGCCCAAAATCGGTGGCAGGACAGCGATAAATGCTTAGCCTGCGGGCTTCAGAGCAATCTTGCCTGGTTTTTTTATTCACTAGAGATGATGAAAGGCGCCATTTTTTCCTATAGCATTCAGTTCCGCCACAGGATTTTACAGCATTAGAGATTTGGGCTACTGAGAAGAACAGAAATAATAACATAGTGGAAAAATGTCCATGATGCATGCAACAACAAAAGTGAGACTTAGCTGGTGCTTCATAAACTACATAGCAAGACTTAAATATATATATATATATATATATACACACGTGATATGAGAAGCAGCGATATATTTAGAACTACTTTTTTAAAGTGCGGTATAACCGATTTTAAGGGTATAGAAACGAAAAAATGCCGAGTAGACATTGTAATTAGTCGGACACGATTTATTCATTTCTGCTGGTCTCCATGCTTAGCGATTCGTCGACGCCCACTGATAATAGGGGATATTGCTAAAAAGAGTGAAGTAACTCCAAAGCTAGAAGCATCCACAAATTTTTTATTAAGGTATATGGCTATGAAGTAGAAGATCATTGCGGTCCGTCTTAGCGCTTTTTCATTGTGAAGAGCCGTATACCCGTTGCTGAACACAATGCTTTTAAAAGGATCGTAGCCTCAGAGCTCCCCGCTGGCTCGCAAGATAATTATTGGCCGCCTGCTCGTTACTAAGAACTGACAGCTGTCACCAGGTTAATACGTCGACTAGTAAGCACATCTCGGTGAAATCCGTCGTACGCTTTTTCTTGCAGCTAGGCTACCCTTTCGCACTCCTAGGCAACCCTATCATTTGATTTATTTTGTTTGTTTTGATGATTTTCAGCTCACTTTCTAACCGGATCGAACAATTTTCTAAACAGGCGTCCCGGAAAGGAATGCGGAGGAACGAACAATAAGTGAGCGCCGAAATGGGCGTTTGAGCGCTATCAGTCTCCTAAAAATAGGCAAAATTGAACTGCCCCTGCTGCCATTCACTTTCCTCTATTACCTACCTTCTCCCTCAACGTAGCGGGCACGGCTAGCAACGGTTTGGTCTAAGACCCTTTATCCGAGCATCTCACGCCAACAGAGCCGAGCACCAGGCCAGGGGCAATCTTGTAACAATTAGAAAACCGGTGGGTAGCCGGTGGCCTTGGCGATCGAACCGATGACCTCCCGAATGCGAGGCGGAAACTCTACCACAAGACCATCGCTACGGTGCTAATTATACGGACCAGTCGTCCTTGATTACCCTGGCCCAAAACATCGTTGACGCTTAATATTGCATTAAAATAAAGTTTGTTTCTCTCTCACTCTCTAAAACCTTCAAGTTGCAGATTAGACTGCAGACGGGAAGTGCAGCTGATACGAAAGAAAAAACGATAGAGTATATTTGACTACAGAATATTGAACAGAAGTCTCCGAAGAAGACTACCGTTTACAAAAAAATTGGAGCGCTTTAGCATTGCTAAACACGAAATATTGAGCGAAAGCACTGTTGTCTGCAGGTGGCAACCACCGGCACTTACCTAAATGTATGACAGGTGTCCACTGACCCAGAGAGCCAGTTATGCGCCTTGCGTTTCCTCAAAATTCAATTGATGCTTGTTTGTGCCAGATTGTTGTTGTATTGTTTGGTGTCATTGTTTGCCGCGTAATTGCGCTAAAGAAGTGCGCTGCCGCCAGGATCAGGGAGCCAAGACATAGGCCTACCACCTTATTGCTTTGGCTTCCCCTTTCATTTTGAAAGAATTAAACACCAAACCAAACCAACATCAACGCTCTAAAGCTTCTGCTGGTTTTAAGAAAGGGAAAGGCGCATAGCTCCTTCCCATAGGTGGACGCCACCACCCATTTAGAGCGCGATTGAGAAGGGAACTGCTGGCGTCCTTCATCGGTTTCTGCAGCGCGTCTCGCTCACTCCCGCTCTCTGTTGTTGGCGATGCTGGCGTTCTTCCTCGGTTTCACTTGGCCGGGCTTCACACAGACCGACCCCTGAACCCGGGGAGTGCGGCCAGAAGTGCTTACGCACTAAACTCAGTAAGTGTGGTTTAGCGAAATTGTCCCGACGACGTAGACGGCTCCGGCCGACTCTCTCCGTGCATAGCGAAAACTGCAATGCGAATGCCGCGAGAGTTGCGCGGGTTATTTTTTCCAGCGAACGGCGAGTCATGTGGGTAGTCACGTGACCACATCTGTCAATGCGGCGGTTGGCACGGCGGCGGCGAGTGCAGTGGCATGTCACGTGGCTACCACACCCTCTTCACCGCTCCTCTACTTGCAGGTGAAATTGCAGTGCCGATGACCTTGGCTTGACGGTGGCTGTAAAGCTTTCGCTTTCAAATCTTTGAAGAAATTAAAACAGCATAATTATTCTTCATTTTATTAGAAATAAAAATCGAAAAATTTCTCTACCGATGGAAACCTCCAGAGATGAGTTTTTCTTGTGAAAGAGCCACCAGATTTTTTCTTATCTGATGCTGTAGCAATGTTTCCAAAAGCTTAGGGTCCTGTCAAGGAGGTTTCGCCGGTTTTAAATTCTGCTCATACTTTTTAGGAAAGAGAATAAAGTTCAATGGTATATTTGAACTACTCAACAACTGGTTACCGATTACTAATCCTTTTAAACCGCATATAAAATTGAATTTATCTGGCTGTCTCACGTACTGGAAACCGGAGTGCTTTACGCTACATAAAAATATGCCTTGACGTTCTGCTGTCTCATATAAAGCAGCAAGAAATGTTATTCCTTGCGTCAAAATGTTGCTGCTGATGTCTTCTCTTTACTGATCAAGCTCCAACCTCCACAAAGAAAACGTTTACGTGGGAATTGTCGAAAAAGTCCCTTTTGTACTTAATATGCAGATCGGTTTTGCCATCTCATTCGCAACCGTGCTTATTTTATCATAATTGCAACGATAAATTCTCCTTCCGTCTGTTTTGTTCTTGAATCTATTCCTCCTTTCATCCTCGTGTTCATATTTACCGTCTTGACATTCTTCGTCACTGCGTTTATATTAACGTTCTCCGACATGGCTATTATGTAATTATTTAGAACGTTTTCTTTCGCCACAAAACGCTTTTAATGCCACAGAATTAAGGCTCCCGTATTGTGCGTACGCGAAAACATACATTCCACAGAATAAATCGAGATTAGTTGGGTGGGTCCTCATCGCAGGTACCCATTGGCTTTTGCCGCCGCTCTTGCCCGGTTCGCCACCGAAGGCTGGTCTATCGGGTGTGAGCTAGACATCGCCACATCCGAGTCCTCAGTTGTTGGGTTATTTATTTTCGTAACATCTGCATTGTTCTCACATGTCCATACCATGTGTTATAAGCTACCCACTTCGCCGCAGTTAGCAGCTAGTCCACGTTAGCTAGCATGTTGTAGTTATCCTCTCTTCCTCAGCGAAAATATCCTTCTTCATGTCCACGAGTGCGGCTCGTGTATCTCTCAGGTTGTGATCTCGTAGTCCATTTGCTCATCCCCGTCTTCCTTGCAGTCTTCCATTTCCAGACCGACACCCTCTAATTGCATACATCTCATGTTAAGTTCAGAAGTGAGCTCCCTTTCGTTTCCCTTGAAGTCGACAATGACCCAGGTTGCTTTTCCCGACCAATCATTGCTTTAGCTGCCACCTGTCATAGTGAGCAGTTTGCTGTGAAACCGGTGGGCACGTTGCGATGACGTCACAAGGTACATTTACCTAGGTGGCAGGTGCGACCCCTGCTTTTCCCCTCGCATCTCCGCCAGCGATGACGACGACGACAACGCCCACGACGGCGCATTTTCTTCAGAAGGCTCCCGTTGTGGAGAAACCTGCCATTGTCATTGTCGTCGCCGGCGTTCTGAGCGGAACAGCAGGGGTTGCACCTGCCGCCTAATTTATTTGGAATTGTGGCGTAATCGCAACCTGTCCACTATAGTAGTTGGCAACCTGCCCACCGGATTGTAAGCAAGCTTCTCAAGTGGCCCGTGGCAGCTAAATTAATCACTGGTCGCAAGAGCTTGCTTGGGAAGAAAAACCTGGGTCTCGCAAGTGAAACCGGTCACTGTGTTTGAAACAGCTGTCTGCCGGAGCAGTGGCCCATCGCTTATATGCTGCACCACTGCGCCAGGAGTTGGATGAGGGCTCCACGCGATCTACAAACGAAAAGTAGAGAATGACAAATTTCGCATATATTATGGGCATCAAGGTAGAATGTGGGCGACCAGGAAGGAATAACTGCATGGGAGGTGTCTTTATTGCTATCTTGTGCTCTTAAGGATACGTTAAGCGTAATGTGATTGTGAAAGAAATAACACGAAGCATGTCTGCGAATTGTTGCACAAAGCGGAGCCCAGGCCGCTGAAGGCACAAAATAACCATCAACTGCATCGCGTGACATCCTTCAGGCGGAGGTTCGGTGTCCGCTCAAGTATTTTTTTCTACTGTTCTATGTTTTGTTTCGCTTGGACATCTGTACGTACCGGCATGCTCTGGAGTTGTCCACCTCAAGCCCCACTTTCCGGACCACAAGGGCCACGCTCACAATACATGGATCATGCATGGATCAAGACGCGGTAACAAGTCCATAAAAGATTCCTGAATCTTTTTATTGTTGAGGAACTTCCCTTGGGAATCGGAAAAAATGAAAGCTCGAAAAGGAAATCTAGCCACGGTTTTTTTTCTCAGGGATGCAGCAACAAGGTAGCAGTTGCACTACAAAATTTACCCATTTTGTTACATCACGCAAGGGATGTGCGGGCGAAAAAGCGAGTGTGCTCTTCACTTTCTCTGTCGAGCAACTTCTTCCTCGAGTGCACCCGAGTTTTTCGCACAAAACCATCCACCTTTCGCCCGCTCACTCAGTCATGTTCGCAGGAACCCCAAGGCAGGCAAACACAGTTCCCGATTCGTTCTATATTATTCGCCCACAGAAAAAAAAACTTAAAGAAAACAGAGCGAATGGGAAAAAGGAAAGTGTCACAGAGCGCCCTCGTGGCCCCAAGTCTTTGTCGCACTGGATAAACGAAAGCTGTACGTCAAGACAAAGAAAACAGCGGTATATGTGAGAGCATACTGAACGAATGCAAAAAATCTAAAAAGCAAACAACAGATGAGTAAGGGAACTACAACATTTAGCGTCCAGGGCCCTGTGCCGACTTGGAGAAAGAAATAACATAAAAAGAGAAAGATGGTTAAAGGAGGAACGGGGGAAAGGGTGCCGAGCCCCGCGCTGGGCGATCGCGTGAATGAGGTATGAGTTTGCATGTCTGTTTTGTATTCTTACGGGGTCGGAGCTTGTTTACCTGCTTCTTCAGCGCCTTCAAACCCCACTACTCCGCTGGCGCCCCTGTTGCTTTGTGTTAAATTTGTTTTGAGATCGAAAGCTATGCCAACGAGAAGCGCTTATTGTGCAAATCCTCCCACCCTCGTCACAAAGGCCGCGAACACAATGATACGAAACAACGCGCCGACACCACCTCCATAAAAACAAGTCACCTTTCTGCGGAAAGGAGCGTGCCTGGATGACTCTCTCGGCAGTGCCAACGGGAGCAAACGCACCGCACTGATATACAAACTTTGAGAATACGTGAAAAGACTCAATTTCAGCGGCCCCCTTTTCTCCTTCGCCCTCTCGATGCTCCTCCGCTCTTCCTTATTCGTCCTTTCCACTTGGTGTAAAAGAAAGAAGAAAAGAGAGGCAAATACATTGAGCGTCCGTGTCACCCGTCTTCGAGCCCTGACTGACAATGAAGAAGCGACGGACAAGACTCGAACCGAATCGAACTTTCTCACGCCACCGGAATGGCAACGTCGCTCCTCATTTACCTGTCGATTTTCCACGTGACTGCTTGTGTCGTGACCTGAGCACGTACAGAAACAGTGTAGCTTCAGCTCTCGAGAGTGCAGCCGCAGACACACTGGGGCAACCTTCACGGGGCTAGCTGCCTTCCACGTTTTGAAGTGAAAAGCATCACAGTGCAAGCCGTCAGCGGGCCCGCAAATAAAACTTGAATGTAGTTAGAGGTCCAACAAGGTAATGACGCCTGTCTCACATATCTCGCTGGAGAACCGAGCCACGCCCGTAAGGGAATGAAAATGAAATGAAAATTGGGAAAAGAAATTACGCCTGCCTCACATATCTCGGTGGGCACCATTACCGCAACGTAAGGGACGGAAAGGGAATTGAAAGTTGGTTTTAAAAGGGGCGTCCGTGTGCTGTGTGATGTCAGTGCACGGTAAAGATCCCCAGGTTTTCGAAATTATTCCGGAGCCCTCCACTACGGCAACTCTCTCTTCCTTTCTTCTTTCACTCCCTCCTTTATCTCAACCCTTACGGCGCGGTTCAGGTGTCCAACTATATATGAGACAGATACTGCGCCATTTCCTTTCTCCAAAAACCAATAATTCTAAAGGGGGGGGGGAAGGAAATTACGCTTGTCTCACATATCTCGGTGGACACCCGAACCACGCCGTAAGCGACATAATGAAAGCTGGTTTTAAGAAAAGGGAATGATGCCTGTCTCACATTGCGCCATTTCCTTTCCTTAAAAAATATTTCTTTTTCAATTTGATTTTTTAAATTTTCTGCATGGTTTGCGCGTCGCTTGGAACCGGATTTGGTTCCATATCTCCGCATACAACGAGAATAATGAAGTTGTAAATATCATCAAGTTTATATTAAGTATATACTGCCTTGTGTGAGGGCCTTTAATGTCGTTTCGAAGAAAGCAAGTTGTTTAACAAGTAAAAAAATGCCTAGTACTGTTTGTGTGTAAGTATGGCTATCTATAGAAACCACCAGTCGCTCGAGCACAAATGTAGCTAGGGAGATGCAGCTTATCGCTTTCGACCCAGGCTAACCTGAGCTAAACTAGCAGCAATTTTTGTAGCAATGTTGGCTGATTTCCTCCGCAAAAAACAGGACGTGAAGAACTTTGGCGTTCAATATTACATTTTGCAGTACTTTACTGTTTTTGGTGAAAAATTGTCAGGCCGCTTGCATTGTTGTTCACCAGTCGGCACTTAAGACCACCCGGAAGGTTGAGATCTCCTCAAGTACAATCCTTTCGAGTAAGACTTACAAGCTGGACTAGCGCTGGTTGGTCGACGTGCTTGGGTGGTTAACAGCGCAAAAAAACAATTAAGGATGCAGACAACACACACGATGAGCGCTAGTCATGTATTGTCTCCCTTCGTCCTTGTTTTTTTTCGAACTATTAAACGCTAAATCATGACAATTCTCTTCCTCGTCTTTCAAAGGCTACCGCCAGTGCTGCAGTATGGGGCTCAAGAGGAACATATGCGGCCGGCAGGCATTTAACTTTGTGCTAGTCGGTCTTGTCGCCGAGTGAAGAGTACACCGGATAATTAAAGCATACATTACTATCTCTGCTCGTATGTTTCTGTTCAGCAGTTCGCCTGGAGTCGTTTATAAATAACTGAGTGTTATGATGTTGCATGATGTGCAATCAGGTTTGTTCCTGATAATTAGCCATGTGAATCCTTGGCACGTATAAAATGCGGCCACGTTTTCAGTAAAATAGAAGTGAGCGCTTCTAATGCGGCCTATGCTTCTTAGATGAAGTCCCCGTTTCCTTTCCGTTTACATTTTACGTGACGATTATCAGGGTAATAATAATAATAATAATAATTGGTTTTGGGGGGGAAAGGAAATGGCGCAGTATCTGTCTCATATATCGTTGGACACCTGAACCGCACCGTAAGGGAAGGGTAAAGGAGGGAGTGAAAGAAGAAAGGAAGAAAGAGGTGCCGTAGTGGAGGGCTCCGGAATAATTTCGACCTCAGGGTAGCCGACATTATCTTTTGCAAACACAAAATCAAAATAAACATAATTTCGTATTCAATGCTCTTGAAGATTCATGAACTTTTTTTAGCGTTGAAATATGTTATTTGATGGCAGAGAGAGGCCAACAATTGCTGGGACAGGAAAAATACGAAAAGAATCGGCGAATATACTTTTTACTGCATTGTACACATAAATGAGCATAAAATTGGAAAGACAAGGTGCTTGCGCGGTTCATGAACATAGGAGTGAACTCATAACATTTTAGGGTATCTTATGCATCTTTATCAAGGTGTGGGGCAAGCCGGCTTCAGATGTGCCAATATAAGTAATCTGTTCAGCTGTCTAAAAAATTAGGTTCTATGTTCGTGCATCAAATAAGCCTGAAATATAATATGAAACCAGCTGCTTTTGTCTCACTCCTTTCTTCTCCAGATTTCATAGATTGAAGAACGAGAATAGCAAAAAACATTGGCGGTGGTTTAGCTCTGTTTAAACCTGGAGAGACCCGATAGCTACAACTGGCCGAGTGGGCCTTGGTCACGTGACCAACCACGTGACGAACCACGTGATCAGACACGGCGCCGCACTGCCTGCAGCTGCTCCGCACGACGTGACCAACCACGTGACAGCATGGCGGCGCAGCCACAGGATGGCAGCGCAGCCACAGGGTGGTGGCGCCGCCACGCTGAAGGCTCGAAATGCTACCGTAATGTTGCTATCACTGCAAAAAAAAATTTAGCTCTGGTTAACCCTAGTTGAATTGCGAAAGCTTCGTTTTCTTGGTACGTCGTCTACGCTGCGTCTCATTCCGACGCTCTCGAGAATTCAAAGCGGTCTCTTCCGCAGTTGAAGAGTCATTACGGGACGTGGCCCTTCTAGCCGCATCTTCGTTACGACGCTTCTCGAGTCTTGCGGCGCGTTCTTCTGGCGTCTCTTGAGCGCGTTGTCTCTTGCTCGCTTCGTTCTGTCGCTGTTGCGTCTCTTTCGCGCTCCCCATAACGACTACAAATGCACGCCGTTTAGCTAAACGTTTTTCCCGCTCTTCATCCGTTTCTTCCGCACGCCGCTACTTCTTAGCTGCAGCACTTCGTTGCAGCTTCACCTTGTACACATCATCCGACATACCTTGGACGATTCGCTGGGACAATCGCGACGAGTCGAGTTGGGGGGGCCGCTTTTCCACAGCTGGCATGACGTCACGTACAGCGAGCGCCCCTCGCGGCAGCGGCGCGCAGCTGCAGCATGGAGGATTCGCTGGTACGATCGCGACGAGCCGAGTTGGGGCCCCGCTTTTCCACAGCGGGCATGACGTCACACATAGGTCACGCTAAAGGTCAATGGTGGATTCTCCGGGACGACGGCCAAGAGCGGAAACCTCGAGCAGTATTGCTTTCGCAATAAAAATAGGCACGAAGCCATGAAAAGTGAAGAAGTAGTGGAATTAAGCTGGCACACAAGTCACGCAGAAAGTTAGTGGGGTATACGGAAGCAAAGTGAGGGAGTTAAGCCAGGCTTTCTTTTTTCCTCTAGTGAAAAATGCCAGGCGGGTCGCTCTTTGAATCGCTGCCGCCGAGAGCGTTCAGCCTGGCAAGCGGCCAATTTCTTGTTGCTGCTTCCCTGCTTTCTTCATCGTTGATGCCCCTATCAGGAGAAGAGGCGTCGCGTTTCTTTATTTCATTTTTATTCTTTTTGGAGCCTCATCATAATATTTTGTGCTTCACTGAAACTGCAGGCACTGGTTGAGCCGGCCAATACGAGGCTCACCGGACTCAATCGAACGACCCCGCGTGTCGCTCGCGTGTCCCCCGCTGCCGCACTTCCTACGAAGTCTACAGGGAGATTGAACGGGGAGGAGAGCAGTTTTGACCACGCGACTCCAATTCAGCCTCGATGACACTCCCTCTTCTCTCTCTCTTCTCCTACAAACTGACGCAGTTCTCGTTTTGCAACGGCATTCGTTTATGTCGACCAATAATGCACCTTTTGTGGCCTCATTTCGGAACCCTGTGACTGTCCTTCGGTTTTCTCGTTTTTGCACATAGGGATGGGGCTGATATCTTCATTTGTTTTCGTCCCTAGGTTGTGGTTCGTTTTTTTCTGTAGTGCGCTCAGAGCTTTCTAATCATCATTTTTGCTTCCGTTTTCACATTAGATTTTAACGCAGCTTAACTGCATTTTTTGTTCGCTTCTATTCTTTTCTTTCTTGACGCACAGCTCTGTAGTTTACACCCCCAACAAAGGCGACGTTGTGGCTTTTGCATACTGCTCCATCTTTCTCAGACCTTGGGAGGTACATGCCGAGAGTTGCAAGCCCGAAATGTTCCCCCGTGTCTCTCAACCGCTGAAACAGGACAGTTAAACTCTCACCACGCTCGATTTCGTTTCCAATTGACAGTTTCAGTTCCGAGCTTTCCCGTTCCGCTCTCCTCATGTTAAAAGGCTGAGCGCGAGCTGATCGCTTGTGGCAGATTCCCTTGAGCTGTGCGTTCGGCGAGTTTTCCTCGGCGCAGACGACTTACTGCGCCCTCTGTAAAATTATATGGGAAGTTTTTGCACATAATAAACCGTATAGTATCATTTTTATTGTGAAACGCATTATGCTGCTTAGAAATAACCGTACATATCACTTCCTTCCCCCGGTTGGCTCTGTCTTGATGTGAACACCACATCTCGTAGCACCGTCCTCCAGTTTTGCGGGCGCTTGAAAGAATTTTCGTCCTGACCTGCCGTAGAAGCAAAGCTTTGTCTATCTGGAACCGATTTCTAGACGTTTGGTGCGGTCAATTCGTCCAGGACGCTGTACTTTCTCTAGTGGTAATTTCACATTTCCCTCCCGACACAACCACCAACAATCAGTCATTTCCATTAGCGTTAATCCCTCTACATTCACAGTTGATCTGCTCGAAAGTAGCACCGAAGTCGGGCCGCGTTTGCTAAATACGCGCCATCCATCGATCACTGTGAACTCTGACATCGATTTGCCGTAAAAAGATTTATTGCCCGGAAAACTGTGCAAGGGGTCTCAGAAGGTATATCTTAACGGGTCCTTATTCGCAGCGATGTCGACGATTTAAGAATGGCGACTCAATGCCTCGTCTCGCAAGCTCAGCACTCCTGTGTTCAACAGAATAGGGACGTCCCGATGGGAACAGGGCCAAGCTACCCGCTCCGCAACTCTGTTTTCAAGGCTCGCCTAATACTTTGCAGGCACCCGCTTTGTGTAATTATTTTTGGCGCACAGCACAACTCCCCTGTGAAGCGTGGCTTAGTAATCGCCTCATAAATGTCTTCGTGCGGTGGTGCAAGGTCCCGAGTTATCTGCCCGCTCGGCTCACAACAGCGCGAAAGAAAAACAGGGCGAGATGGTGGCAGGGAAGGCCAATAGAGAGGGAGGGTCTCGGTCACTGCGCTCTCACAATAGACAACTCGGCAGCCTCCCTCCTTTGGTTTCATTCAGCGGAGTCAATGAAGGAGAAGGCGTTGATTAAATGACACTCTCCTCTTCCTCATCCAAGACAACGGCTTCGGTTGCATGCATTCCGGCCGCACGGCTTAGCCGCGGCCGGGCGGCCGTTGCGCCGTTTGGGCTCCGCCATCACGCCTCACGGACTAGCCGCTGCAAGCGACCATGCGGAGCGGGAGAAACTTTTTGGAGTACGAGTCGTTACCTCCTCTGCCAGTGTCGCCTTTTTTATTTTTTTACTTTTGTTATTTTCTAGCAGCCAGTGCAATCTCTCGCAAAAGTTTCCTAACTGTCGTTGCGGCCCGTGGATCGAATTTGGCCGCAAAATGATGCGGTTGGCGTAATCCACGTTCCTCCAATGCTTTTAGCGTTCGGGCCGGTTTTACGCATTTCGGACTTGTATCAGATCGCTAGTTTGGCTACTTTATTTATTTTCGCATATCAGGTCCTCATCGCTGTTCTAGCCTAAAGCGGACTTACACAGCGAGCTTTCTATAAATTGTGTCGTCTTTCAGTTTGCAGCTCATGCATCGCTATTTCTGTATCATGGTCCCACCGCTGCAGCATCGCCCCGATTGCATGAATGCCGTGCCAGCGGATGCTCTGGACCCTCCTCAGGTGGCTTTGCAGCGCGTTGCAGCGAACGTGTATGTTTAAAACAGCACGCAGTGTCACCTCATTAGGCGCAAGCTTATTTGTGAAAATGGAAAGACTGTATGTTTATTTCAATTCATGTAGCACGTGTACAGAGTAAATATGTCACTCTAAAAGCTTGTGTTCCGCCTTGAATGCTTAAGTAATGCACTCAGTTTGTAGCGCTTTCATAAATGACCCATACATTCCACAAGCTATAGCTTGTGCTATAGTGTGCTCTTCTATTTTACTGGCGATCTTGTACCCGTATTAGTCAAGGCTCCCACTGAATGTCGTTTATTACAGCCCGGCCTTTAAGGTCCGTATGCCCACTCCGCGACGCGACCGGCTGCCATGTGGGCAGTGAAAGCATATGGGCAAAGAGGTGTTTAAACGGACGGGCAGACAGAAATGGGCGAACATGGGGAATGCAGACACCGGGAAATGGGACACGTTTAAACTTTTCATTCAATAAAAATACATAGCTAACAATGCAAATGGGTCCTCAATGTTCAAAATATTTCATAGTGAAAACTGAAGAGTATCTAGGCCACTTATGATATAAACATGTTTTTGAGATATCGCGGACAAAAAAACAGACCTATTGTTTTCGGGGCAATATCCCTAGATCCCGTCTACTCCTGTCAGTGCCCTCGCGTCACTCACGCCTCTCCAGCTTTTACACTGACATGCCCAGATCTCGACCATACCGAAACCTTTAGCAAGAGATATCGCTGGTTGCAGGCAAATAACTTTTTAGACATTTATAGGACGGTTAGCACGTTGTAACGCAAGAATCAGCGATCGCTCTTAAAGTGTTGATATTTTTTATATTTTGAAACGGAGAATGTGGTGTGGGCGCCTGATGTGGCATTTATTGCAGATGGCTTGAGACCAGGTGAGCGGTGAAGGGCAGTGAGCAACATGTCTGCTCTCCCGCTGTGCTTCAACGTCCCACTGCCTGCGTGTGTGGCACCTACTATTTTTTTTTAAGAGCCAGTCCATGTGGTGGCGCTATAATGGGATCGACTTCATATCTGTAGAGTTCAGAGCGCTCGATTTAGCTTTTTACACATAGTCGTCTTTCGATTGGATCTCTTCAGTCCGCCGCCAGCACCACTGATGACCCTCTCCTCTAGCGCCGCGTTTTGCAGCAGCTGCCGCAGATGGACCGTTCTACATTCATCCGCTTTGGCCATGCTCTCAGTCCTCCTTCCACAGTCACCACCCTCTGGTTGCTTGGCGTACTAACCAGCCTCAGGTTAAGCATTCCTATGCTCTTGCCACATCTTCCTCCTTCCATCCGGACCCTCCCCCTTTTCCTTTCAGGACAGCTACCCTCCAGTTGGTTGCCATGACAACCAGCCTGCCCTTGCGCCTTACCCTCTCGCTATACCTTCATTCTTTCTCCATAGCCATCCACCAGCTACAGATTCCCCCACTACGGTACGTCCTTTGTTCTTTCACTCCCTTGTTTATCCCTTCACTTATGGCGCGATTCGGTGTCCATCGAGACGTGCGGGACAGTTGCAGCGCCATTTCCTTTCCTCAAAACCAATTTCCAATTTTTTCCTCCGCTCTTCCACAACATCCTCCTTCCAAGGTAACCACCTTCTGGACGGTTCCCGTGGCAACCACCAACCGGTTGTGCCTTCTTACGCTCTCGCCATACCAACCTCCAAGCAGGGTGACCACCCTCCAGATGGTTTGCTTGGTAAACAGAATCACTGTGGTTTCCATGCAAACGCGCAGACCAATCACGCCGACGATTAGAACATATTACTACTACTACTACTACGACGCGAAACCTAGAAGCGGCCGCTTAACAGCTTTCGCTGTGAAAAAACTGTAAAGATGACACCGGCAGCGGGGTTGCGAAAAGCCACCCGCAACCGGTTGCCGAAGAAATCGCGGATAGCAGCGCGGAACATGCGTAGGATGGTGCGTCGGTAAACTAAAAAGGGCTAGCGAGATCTATCCATCTGTGTTCCCTGTCAGAGCAGCGCTGCATGATAATTTAACAATTGCTCGTCATAAATCGCGGAGGGCAACGCAGTAACTATGCTTGCAGTTGTAAGGGGGGTCCATTATGGCGATGTAGCAGTCCAGTATACATATCAAGTTCTGTGGTTAGATCCATCATCAGCGTTTGTTTTTCGCGATAATAATTTTTTCATATTAGAGCTTACTTGGAGTAGAAGTGGCCAGAGGCCGTAGAGCCAATGTGGATAGACAGAGGCCCCTGCATCGATGCATGCATCACGCCGATCCCACGCGAAGGGGAACCTAGAAAGGCGGAAAAGGCTTTGACATGTGTCGTGCCCCATTCATTTTCAGCCGAATATAGAATGCCAGAGAGGTGCAATACGAAGAAAGAGGAGTTTGTTCACGAAAAACACAGTAAGGTGAACTTGGATTGTAATTATCGGCGGTGGTGCTTCGTTCTGGCGGTGAGAAAGAGCTAAATAAATTATTTTTACATGAGCGATGGGTGTGATGATAGATGCGTGAGGACACATAATATTATCAGTACGTGGTGTAATAGCTGCGAGCTACGATACTTGCAACTTAAAAAGAACAGTGTATGTCGAAACGCTTAGAAAAATATCGAAACATACCGGCAACTTTCAGTAGAAAACGACTTCAGCAGCAAGCAAGGGTT
Organism: Amblyomma americanum; assembly: GCF_052857255.1. NCBI lineage: Eukaryota > Metazoa > Arthropoda > Arachnida > Ixodida > Ixodidae > Amblyomma > Amblyomma americanum. The sequence continues at coordinate 142,091,892 of NC_135502.1, read as the reverse complement.
CCAAAATAAATCTCCCAACGTTCCGGGACAAACCCACACTCTTCTTCAGGGGCGACTGAGAGGTCAGCACGGAGCAGGCAGCAGGAAGGCGGCAGGGAATCAAAAGCGTGCACCTGAAATGGGGCGGTAGAAAAAACGCGCCGCTGAGGCAGCACTTCTCTGAGCGCCTTGAGAAGAATGCGCCTGAGCCCGATGTACATGCTCGTTGAAGGGACGGAGGAAAGAATAAATAAAAGCAGTCGCGAGTTCGGACGGTACACTCGCCTAGTATGCAACGTGGGAGGCGTGCTCCCTTCCCCCTAGAGGGCGGACATCAATCTCAGTGTCGTTTGTCTCTAACGGTTCCTACCTCGACACCGTGCGTACGAGAAATTCGTGCTTTCTCTTTTTTTGGCCCCCTGTGTACGAAATGTAGACGAGAGCGGCTGGATTGTCCGCGGACAAATGTGCCTATCCCGTGATGTAGAGATTCCTCGAGAAATGTGTGTGTTGTGTTCGCCTCAAAACTAGCGTAGCGGACGTGCCCACAAATAAAGCGGCTGAACCCGATGGCATACAGGCCAAAATAATCAATGACAACCCAGTCGAAAAAAACGACCGAACGCTTTGGCGTCTTGTTATAAACAGATTTTTCAATTGTTTTGTTGTATTGTACTGTAGTACTGTGGCTTTTCACTATAACCATTTCTTCTATTCTGCATTACTTTTCAGTACTAACTGCAGAAATTCTGTTTTTACTAATGTTCAAGGCAGAAACTTTGCACAGAATTTGTTGTGACGACCGAAAATATGTGTTCAGTTTTTTGACTGGCAACGTTAATTTTCTTAGCGTTCCATCACGTAGAATACTTAATTACTTGTTAGATAGAAGCATATATCCTGATATTTTTGAAGATACAAAATATTTCGCAATATATGAAACTTGTGACCCTAAAAACAATTCTTCTTACAACCCCATATCTGTACTGAGTTTCAACAACGCACTTTTTGAAGAATTATTTGCTGCTCAAGTGAACATTTCTTTTTGATGCAAAGAACTCAATTTTTTCTCCGCGCCATGATTTCGTTTCTAATTGACATACGTCCGCGTCAAGATCCAGGGCTTTACAACTTCTTTTACCTGCTCTTCACAATCACAGCGTTGCCAAAAGCCAATTCACAGATACTGAAACGGCTTTTGACACTATTTCACACTGCATTTTTTAAAAAAATCTCGTAACACGTGTGATATGCAAAAACTGTGTTGAGTTTTTTAAAATTTATCTCATATCAAAGCCACAGCAAGTGAGCTTTAAGCAATTCAGTTCCGCATATCAAAATATTAGATGTCGTATGCACCAACGCTTCTTTCGGGGGTCTATTTCACGCGATTGGCCCAGATGTCTGCTTTTCTGTTTCTCTGCTTTGATGCAGTTATCGAGCCGCTATTTTCATATAAAAAAAAAACTACGGTGAGGGTTATATCGAAATTTTTTGAAAAGAAGTACACCTTTTACCAATGTACTTGATGACATTATTGCGATTCTGTATTTTTTACGGAAGTTAATATGTAAATGCAATGTTGTTCGAAATACTTTAATTTCTTGTTCGTACAACTTCTTAGTACCCCCCGCGGTGGCTCAGTGGCTGGCGTGCTCGGTTACTTACAGATCTGGAGTACCCGACCGCGGCGGCCGCATTTCGATGGAGGTCAAACGTTAAGGCGCCCGTGTGCTTTGCAATGTCAGTGCACGTTAAAGATCCCCAGGTGGTCGAAATTTTTCCGGAGCCCTCCACTACAGTACCACTTTCTTCCATTCTTTTCTTACCCCCGTATTCACAAACTGACCTTACCTTCACCTTTCTTTAACGCGAAGGGCGACTTTCAGAAAGGTTACTGAAAGTAAAAGGTAAAGGAAAGGCAAAGCTGTGCTTCAGAAATCCACCTTTCGGCAGCCTTACGGAGAGCGTCCTTACCCACAGAAGTAAGGGATATGGTAACGAGGCTAAAGAAACATTAATGCTTGCCGCATCAGTGGATGTACTGGTAACTTGTTTTGTATACTATAGAAAACAGTTAAACATATAATGGAGCTGTTATAATCATTCAGCACAGGAAATTAACTGGCCTGACTGAAATTTTTACGTATGCTTTTTTCTTGGTCTAGCCACAATGATAGGCAGCCGTCGCTACAAGAAGCTTTTTTGAGTCGTCGTCGGTGTTTGTTTATTTTCGTGTGTCTCGATCATGGTGTGTTGTTCTTGTGTGCGCTTGTTGCTTTGCGCTGAACATCAAAAATGTACAATTTCTGAGGATTGTTGGCCAATACGGAGATGTTGGTAGAAGTGACAACTGCGATACAAGGAAATTTCATCCCATAGCCGCTTTGCTGCTGCTTCCTTGTGCGGCTCGGCCTTGGTTTAGTTCTACAAGATCCACTGCAGAAGGCGTCGAGGAAATCGGGCATATCTTTATTTTATTATGGGACGGGTTCGCAGTGAAGGGGTGACGAGAGTAGTATTTTAATTATAGCGCTGGCCAGTTCCGAAGCGCCCTCGGCGGCGGCATCGATGCGAAACCAACTAGAGTTAGTGACGAACAGGGCAACAGGGAGCAGCGTAGTCCGTCGCCCGGGGCTCCCACAGGCGGCGTCGCTGCCGAAAGCTGGGCTCTTGTGCAGACTGTCATTGCTCGAATATAGGAGACACACTTTCTGATAGCATGGCTGTTTTGCTTTTTCTGCTGCGAATGTGAAGTACACCAAGCCAGCAGGCCGGCAAGCGAACCTATATCCAGTGCTCCGGCGTCATAAAAATGTGCTGAAGATTGTTCTTGACTTAAATAATAAAGCCTGGAAAAGAAAAATGTGAAAAATATATCATTTTTGCGGAGTACTGGTCAATACTGAATTGCTGGTAAAGGTTACAACTCTGATACGAACCAATGTTCTTGCGAGAACCGCCTCGCAGCTTCCGTTGGCCCGCCTTCGCGGTGAGGCTCGTCTGTCGTCCGCCAGCTGCGGGGCCCAAGGTGTCGCGAAAATCAACCATATTTTTAGTTTATTTTGAGACGATGCTGTTGAAATCAAAGTGGTATCAATAGTGCGCCATTTATTATAGCGCAGGCGACTTCCGAAACGCTGTCCGCTGCTGCGTCGATGCGAAACAGGCTATAGGCATAGCGACGTCCAGGGCAGCCGGGCGCAGTTCGCCGCGCGGCGGGCCCGCGGGCGGTGCTGTAGCCGAAAGCTCGCTAATTGCTCAGGCATGCTTTGTCACTGCTCGAGGATAGCAGGCGGTCTTTCTGATAACATTGCTCTTTTGTACTTTCTGATGCGAACATTAAAGCGTGACACCGGCCGTGGACGGAGCTTGAGTCGAGCTGTGCATCGATGCTTGCCGCTCGGTGTGTCCCTGCTTGCACTGGGGCGGCAGTTCGCAAGCGGCGATTAGTGCGGCACGCCGATGAAGTTTTCGGACATGTATCTCCTGCTTTAGTTTGGGCATATCTTCGACTTAAGGAAACTTGACCAGTGCCGGAAAAAATGTTGCTGCGATGAGGGCGGATACATACGATACCACTGACAAGGATACATCGACAGGGTAGCCGGTGACATCTTGGAAGGTTCCCGCACCGTAAAAGCGAAGGGCGATAAGCAGTCGCCGCTGCGACAATGGCGGTGCAGCGGCAGTACACACAAGAGTCCCAGCACGGCAGGCTTCGAAAAGCGTTACCTCGCGAGAAGCTCGTCGTCGAACAAGCTCCATCGCGTACTGGTGATTCCTCAGCACTCGCCGTGCCGGCTTCGCACGTGATCGATTTCTTCCATTAACTCCGTGAACTTGAGAAGTCTTAAAAGCGGTCGTCTATCATGCTCTTGACCTGTGCCGGAAACAATGTTGCTGCGATGACGGCGGATACACACGATACCACTGACAAGGATACATCGACAGGGTAGCCAGTGACAATTTGGAAGGTTGCCGTGTTGAATTGACGAAATGAGCTGTTAAAAGTAGGCCAGAGGCCACCTTTGAGAACGCGCCCTTTCCGAGGCCGAAAGGGCTGCTAAAGGTGCTGTTGAAGGGTAAGGTTGGTTTCTGAAACCTGCCAAGGAGCCGCAAAGGTGAGGTCCTCGAAAGGGAACGTAAACGTCGGTTTGTGAATACAGGGGTTAGTCCCTCCTTTATCCCTTACCTTAGAGCGCCATTCACCCCCCCCCCCCAAAAAAAAAAACAATTTACGATTTTTCATTTTTCAATTTTATCAGTCTTTAAACCATAAGGTAAACATGTCATGGTCGCTGCAAGCCAGCGTTGCCATCTCCTCTAAGAACACGCTATGGGTTAAATCGCGCAAGAAATGGCCTCTTCGAAAGGCACAAGTCACTACTGCCAAAGGTGCATCATTTGTTGCATATGGGCTTGTCTGCAGCGTTCGGCTGATAGAATCGGTCGGCTGCACTGGAAAACGACATTAGCACTGCTCGCAATTCTCGCGAGAAAGAAAAAAACAACGCGGTAAAAGGCAGGGAATTAGAACTTGCATCCAAAATCTTAACGCAAAGGCAACAGGAAGGAGGAAAGAAACACTCGTAACATGACACCGGTGCTTCTAGAAATGAACTGAACAGTTCGAAAAGAGAGGGTGAAATGTGAATTCATAAGGTTGGAAAAGCAACAAAAAAAGAGGTACAACGCAAAGCAGACTTAGTGCCAGTGGAAAATTGACAATTTCAGCAGCAAACTGAGATATGAGACAGTAGTATAGCAGCAAAAGCAATGCACGTCGCCGTGGTGGATCATTAGTTACGGTACACGTCTACTGACCCGAAAGATTCCAATCGATCCCGGACGTGGCGGTCGCATATCGGTGGAGGCGAAATTCTGCATGCCCGCGTACAGGGCGATATCAGTGCACTTTATAAAACACCAGGTGGTCGCAGTTACCCGGAGCCCTCCACTACGGCGTCCCATAAATATTGATTTGCTTTGGTACGTTAAGCTACATAAAATAAAACCAAACCAAAAGCCATGCGTACGCAACGGGCGCACGTAACGGAGCAGTGCCGCCCATCTTTTCCACCACATTTTTGGTTGAGCGTTGCAAGAACCTTTGTCGCAAGAGCCGCGCCGTGAAGGCTAACAAACTATTGAGGCATCCAGCAAGAACAGAATGCAGATGCAGAGAATGCAGATGACACTGACGTATTTTGTACTGAGTACGAAAGCGTTCGTGTTGTGGTTGAAACGGTTAAAAACTTTTGTTCTGTGAATGGGAGCGCTGTGAACGGGGCTAAACGTTTGCGGTTCTGGCATGGCGACTGGCAGACAACCCCAACACTTTTCGCGAACATGACTAGGACAGTAGCCCCAGTAAAATATTTAGGAGTGCCGCTGGAGAATTTTTTCGACAGTGTGCCGTATTGGGAACGCGAAATTGCTGAAGCGCGTGAGAAAGCCGACAGGCTTTCGCGGACACCGGCGAGGCGACGGCGTGCAGCGAATACCTTGGACCTGGCGGAACCATGGTTACGGCACCTGCGCAATAGTGACTAGCGAGGGCCACCTGAAATGAGCTGCTGACTGGCCATGTGTAGCGTTCGCTGTCAAAAAGGCAGACAACGTTAGGAGCGTTCACTTCGCGCGCGTAGCAAGCAACCGCTAGCGACTGCAACGCCAAATGGCTAGACGAAGTACTACATTCCAAAAATACAAAATAAACAAAGCAACAATATAGAAACAGATAACCAAATTGCATCTCATGCTTTTGCGTAACGATGAGCACTTACCGCGTAGAAAGACCGCATCGCTAAAGAGCGAATCGACACGAAGCAGCAAGCAGCGCCGTACAGGAGGCGTATGGAAGAATGCGCGCGAGCGGACTGCACCAACTTGGCGAAGGCGGCACAGAAGAAAGAGCCGACGGCGCGACGTCAGCGTTCGCTGCTCGTGGCCAGCCGAGTCGTAATGAATAGGCGTCCGCAACAGGAAGCAAATTTCATGATTCGTTTGACTTTAGTCCAGCCTTACGATTGCAGGGCTGGTTGTACTCTATGTGAACCGTGCTTAACTTGATTTCGGACTTCATACGACAAAACGCGCAGTCAGAGTTCGCGTACAATGCGCGGTCTTGGCACCGGTGTAACTCACAGGCATCTAATATTTATGTGCTGTACTTGCATGTTTCATTCATTGGGTGGAATAAAGCATTGGAAGGTCAACAACGCTTGCCTTGACATATGCCATCTTTAATCCATGGTGGCGGCTTTCTGCCAATCACCTGAACGAATAGGGCCATCTTCTTAACATGGTGTTGAGTTAGAAAGCTCTCTGAAGAAACGCCTCAGCGCAGACGTTTCAATGAAATTTCTAAAAACTTCTGTCGTCGGTGACTATGAGATGTTACAATCTAGCACAAGACGTGAAGCCATTTCGAGCTGTTTCAGGACGTCTCAAAGACGTTCTTTGTTTCGTGGATGTTCCAATGTTATGTGTTTAATGTCTCTCTTCTAGAAAAATGAACGCATTGTACGCCCAAGAGGTTGAAGTTAATTCGGAGCACGGCGTCTCTCATTTCCCACATGCAGCTCTGGGACTTCAAACCCCTTGCTGAAAACAAAGGGCACGAGACATACACAGGACGAAGAAAGAAACGGACCCGGTGCCGTGTCCTATGTCCATCCTTTGCAACTAGTCATGAACCACCTAACATATCAATCAATTCTTGTGAACCTAAAACCCCACATGCATAACTCTGGCAGGCTGTGCCATGCCCTTTGTACCGTACTGTGCGCAAAGGCGGAATATTTGCCGGCCTGCGCTTGAAATTCTGTCCTTAGCATTTTGTTTATCAGTTGGAGGGGAGGTCTGGCTTCTCTGTTACATATCTTTGCAAAAAAATATATCGGATCGCATTGTTCTTTGTATATCATCAGGGTATTTCTGTCTTATAATCTAGTTACGTTGGCAGATAACTCGGGTGTCAAGCGCAATTAGAAAGACAAAAATTTGCCAGCGCAGTGTTGTAAGGACGTGCCAGCACGCAGGTCATTTCGTAAGTCATCGCTCGCATGTGCTCAATGGCATAATTCAGAATTTACGACTGTGCGAGAGTGCTTCCTGAATATGCTGCTTGATAAGGTAAAAAGAAATAAACTCACCAGGCAGAAAGCTTGTAAAACGCTTTATATTAGCAACCAATTTATCAAATAAAACCTATTGTATTTTCTTCGATTTTAATAAAAATTGGAAAACTTTCAAACAATTTTTCATATAAAATTTGAAATGTAAATGAAAATTTTGGTCATTTGGCTTCTGCCTATCGTTCATCTCATCGTTTTTTAGGAATTGTTATAGATCGGAATTTATCATGGAGCCCGCATTGCAGCATTGCAAAGAAAAAGCTAATCTCTATCACACACCTGCTCAGATTTCTTGGCGGCAAATCATGGGGCTTGTCGATTCTATCAATGCTGCAACTGTACAGAGCACTCTTTTTTGGAATTTTCGCGGTATAGAGCACCAGTGCTTTTAAGCACATGCAAGACGAATTTGCGTGCCCTCCAAACTGTACAAGGTCAGGACCTTCGCGCATGCCAGGGTCTCCCTCGCAGCGCATCAACAGCTGCTACCATTGCAATCGCCTAAGACCACCCACTATCGACGTATATAACCCTTGACCCCTGCGGTTCCACATACGGCACCTAACAAGGACTCCCCAGCGCCACCTTGCGTCAGTGGAAGATCAAAGACCACACGAAGCGTTTTCAAAGGTTATATCACCCCACCAGTCGTGAATCCCATCACAGTTCACCCCGGCAGCACGGACTTCCCCTGCGCAGTGGTGTCTGCGGGAGCCATGGGTGCGCCTTACAATTCCGGGCATAAAAAAAAAATCGAACTTATCGACACCGGCCATTAAACAGTTGACACTCTACTTACTCCACGCCGCATATAGTGACCGCATTCATGTGTATACAGATGGTTCGGTCTCAGGTACAAGTTCAGCCTACGCCGTGGTCATTCCTGCGTGACAGACCAATATTATCTAGCAAACGTCGCATCGGACAACCTCCACCGGATGAGAATTGGCCGCTCTTCGTGCGGCTATGCAGTACATCGGTGCACGAACACCCACAAATGGGCTGTGTTCTGCGACTCAAAAGCAGACCTACAGTGTCTTAAAGGGGCTGTGATGGGGGCTCTAATAATGTTGTGGCATGTCTGGGATATTGAAGCACGCTGCTTCACGAATAGTGTCCAGCAAGGAATTTTTTTAATGTTCTTTGTAGAAGCTGAGTTATCTGTAGTTAAAATTTGTTTTCAGCGTCTTCGCGCCTTTCCCTCTCCTCTCGTCACTTTTCGCACGCTGGAAGGTAGGCGCTGCTTCGGCGACCCCCCTCTGGGAGTTGAGGTTCCCGACCCGCCGGAGCTAAGCGGCTTATTGGCTGCGGCCACGGTAGCTGCCTGACGTCTCAAAGAATCTAACCAATGGCCACCTCTCACCTTGTCTACGCAGATGCGGAGGACGGAGGAGAGTGCGAGCATGAAAAAGTCGCCGGGAAGGGCTTGCCAAATTTGACGTGTGATTGTGGGTCGTCTGCTGCGTGTAGAAGAGTATTATTTGGCTCTGGGTTTCGTGGGTTCATGTGCTCTCCTCGAAAGGCATTTCAGAGCCCCTTTAATTCTTCTTTACGTCATGGCGATCACGATCAACTCGTAGCTGAATTAAGACATCTACAAATCCAGGCGCAGGAAGAGGGTCACGACATCGTCTTCCAGTGGTTACCGGGACACTCTGGCATTGCCGGAAACAACGCAGCTAACGCTGCAGCTCGAGCGGCTCACGCCAGTGCCAACATGGTCCAGATACCGTTGACAAGAGCCGACGCATCAAGATATCTGCGAATGCTTGGCCGAAGAGAGCTTTTAACGTCATGGTCTTCTCCTGGCAACTCCACATGCCGTATGCACCGCCTAGACCCCCCACTCCGACTCAGTCCTCCGTCCGGCGTCTCCCGCTGCGATGCTACGCTGTTGTGTCGTCTGTGGCTGGGACTGGTGTTCACAAACGCCTACTCCCGCTTGATCGCAATGGAAGACTATCCTGCGTGTGAGATGTGTAGGTGTGACGAAAGTATAGAACACCTTCTTTGTAACTGCCCTCTGTTTCGGCGTGAGCGTGCACTCCTGGCTGCAACACTCCGCCGTTTAGATCCTGGGCCCCTTACTGAAGCCAAGATTCTGGGTCCTTGGAGTAAGCCTTCATCGCAGAGGACAGCTTTGAAGGCACTTTTCAAGTTCTTGAACGACTCAGATCTGAGTGCAAGGTTGTGAACTATCAGTGTGTACTCTGCAAGTATTGGCCAACGCACATGTGGAAAAGTGATCATCTCCCTTTGATCTGTTCGCTTTTTATCTCTCCCTCCGTTCCCCTTCTCACGTGTAAGGTAGCATACCGGGCGCTGCCTAGTTAACCTCCCTGCCTTTCTGTTTGTCTTTCTCTGTCTCTCTCTCTCTCTCTTCGATGGAGAAGACTGTACTTGTTCTTACACTGGAATTTAAAAGCTTCCATACCAAGCGCTTATAATCCTATCGTTTTCTGATTTTTGAACACACCTTCAATGCTAGTAGGCCACTGCAGAATGAGTAACAACAGTTCAAAAGCACGTCCTGCATTAAACGTCCGTTAAGCATACGGCAGATTTACCGATTTCGGCTTATTAAAGCCCCCGCCCCCCCCAAAAAAACTGCCTCCATTTTTGCGCTGTCACACAAAAGATCACTCTCGCGTTCAAGCAAAAATATCCCTTAATGGCTGCGTAGAAGCACAACACGAGGGCCACTACGCCAATAGCAGAGCTTCATGCAGCTCACGTGGTGGCGACATCGGCTGCAGCGACAGGAGTGGGTGCAGAATAGAACGGGTGACCGGTGCTGCAACTACAACATAGTGGGTGTTCGCTAGCATGTGGATAGTAGAGTCTCCTTGTGTCTCTACCGAATACTAGACGAATAGCAGGGGGTGACTGAGAGAAAGAGAAACAATCAAACAGAAGAGGGAAAAGGAAAGGAAGGGGGATCGAAAACGCTTTCCGTAGCGAAGGGTGTGGACTGGTGCTCTCTCCAGATTCGTTTCCTTTAGCGTCAAAACCCGGTGCACATTTTGAAAGTCGGCATGGTACGAAAGGAACCAGGCCGGCGCGCGCCGCATACGTTCTAAAACGGAGAAAATTTCAATCACTGCCCACGGCAAGCGCCTAACCTCGCTCGCGAGCGGCGGCGCCGGTTGGGAAAGACGCGACTCGAGCTTTCTAGAAGCCTGCCTCCGCACCCTACCATTGACGACGCGCGCCCGACAAGAGGATGAAAGAGCTATTGTGTAGTTGCTACTGGGCCTCGTCGATTATTCGCCTCTGGCTGCCCCGCAGGCTGCCTGCGGGCTGCCAGGGCGCGGAGCCAGGCGCTCGATTTTGTCGGGCTGCTCCGCGCACTTCCGGTGGCTGCTCAGAACGCGCTCGTTTTTCTCTGGCTGTACGTTTTCGGCCTGCCAGCGAACAGCCAGACTCGCCTGCACGATTTCGTGCTGGTAGCGCTCGTGTAACGGACAGATGACTGAGAGGTTGTATGGTAGCGGGAAGCGCGCGCGGCCATTGTTATATGGACTAGTAGGACTGCGGTTCTTAATGTGGTGTTTTGCACGATGAAGGCGCTTGTTTCGACTAGACCACGGTGAATACCGTCTGCGTCGCCTAGAACGGCGCATTTTACAATAGTTCTCGCTGTTTATCTATTTGTTTTGCGTACCTGTGGCATCGCAGTTTGAGCGCATTGCAACCTCGGAAGCACAAATGCTCGCTTCATGTTACGGTCGTATATTGTTCCGATACACAAAAGATTTCGGATGCTAATTTCTTGCTCCCGGCTGATATTGCGATGGTGTTCGAGGCGTTTCATGACAACGGCCGCAGATTCCAGCTCCCAATACACGCTCAGACGGACGCATACATGCACATGCTGAACGTGTTTGGCGAGGTGTCAGTTGAGCGCGATACAAGATCGTATGGTCTTCAATGCGTTCTTCGCAATGCAAAGGCGGATGTGGTTTGAGAAACGCTTCATTGATTGAAACATGTTCTTTATTAAAAGCCTTCATGAGTATACTGCCCGATGCATCTCTGCGCGCGCATATATATGTGTCCTCACAGTTGTCACCGTTCTAGGCGAGTGCTGATTATGTCGCCGCCGACTATCGAACTGCTTGATGTTCGGGGATTCTGCCTCAAACGCTCAAAATATCTGAGAAGAACCGTACGCATGCATCTCCTCATGTTTGACTAATTAAGGGCCTAAAAAGAATTTCCCAGCGTGGATCATCATGCATGCGCACGCGGTACGTGATGCACCAACATGCAATGCCGGAATGTAACGCCTTTTATTCGAGTGCCAGTCCTCTGCGGTAAAACTGTAGCGTTACAGATATGATACGCAGCTAAATTTGTATCGTACACCCGCTTGTTCTAGATGAACGTTCAATCAGCTGATCGCTTTTGTCGTGATTATGTGTGTATTCCTTGACGGCAGCAAAAGCCGGCGGCCTTCATACTACAGTTGAAAGGAACGTATCCCGATTGTTTTGTGATTACAGCCCTTAAATATTACAGTTAACTGAAAGACGTTGGATTGCGATTGCTCATCGCATGCTTCTGATGATTTCTCGAAGCTTACACAGCACACTGTGAACCGAAGGCACATGTTCGCGTGGTCGTCGCTGATGTGCGAGCACGATCAGTTGCTTGTTCTGCAGTCTACGGCAGCCCTCAATAACTTCGGGTCGTTGTTTCGATCTCATGCGGCCTATTTCTGCCGTACGCGTACCTAGCAACGAGCCGCAGTAGAACGCGAAGCTATGGAGAGCATCTGCCCTCCGCGTGTCTGTGTATAGCTTGTCGCCGTGATTTCCGGCCGGCGGGTTCCGGTGGCCGCTAGCCGATGTGATCATGACGCGCTTTCTTATCAGGAGCGAACTTGCTGGCCGCCAGCGGGCTGCCGGAGCGCGGCAAATCGAAGAGGCCCACTGTATGCTCGCCGGCCTTGGCATGAAAAAACGAACATAGACGGCGTGCCTGACATAGGAAGGAGGTTGAGCGGTGTGAGTCAACTGGTGCCGTCGGTCAAGCTTCGGAGAAGCGCCCCCGTATGGCTCCCAGAGAACACTGCTGTCGTACAGCTACGGACCTGCTAGGGAACGCACGCCAGTTTGCGGGCCGGTCCATCCTCATCCTGGCATCGTCGGACTGTCCTAGAGTCCGGTGAAAAAAATGTGTTTTGTTTTGTTTCTGTCTCTCGTGGGTGAGTACATTTAAAATGCAATACCCTTCTTGTACTGTAGCCTCTCTCTTGTGTTACTTTGCATGGTTTGCATTGGATTTTAGATCACTTTCTTTGTATTCTTACGAGTGATTGGAAATTACTCGCTATCGTCTCTTTGCTTATAGCAGCACCTCGCTTTTTTGCGAACCTTTGGCTCCGACCCATCCTCTGGCTTGCGACTGGCGAAAGCTGGGCACCAAACGACCACTCACCTTGCAACTTGGTACGAATCTCCTCCGAGACCGCTACCCCCACACGCCGTAACAGTGACTGGGAGCGCTTGCAACTAGTGCGGAAAGGTGACAGCTGGTCATTCCAGATGCGCGAACGCCGTTGACAAATTTTTCGAGTGGGTACGCATGGCTTGTGTTAACCTACCACGGGTACATCGTCAGGGAGCGCGTATTATAAAAAGGCACGCGACACTCGGTGTCCTCTTCCGCAGCGCCCTTTCTCGCCGTTAATTTCATTGACGCCTGTCAGGTCATGCGATACTATTGTACTACTGACCAGTTGGTTCATGTACTGTCCTTAAAGGACCAGACGTTGTGTCCTGAAAATGCCAGATTGATAGAGGGGATCGTGGCACTGTTGTTATGCCGGTGAGACAGACCATACTATCACTGGCGCTTCGCAGTGCGTGCACAACTTGAATGTGGCAGTGGCAGAGAAAATTTATTCTGCAAGCCGAGGGACACGATGCTGTGTTGCTCTCCCAGGCGTATCGCAGTCACGCAGTGAATCGAAAACAAAACCACCACTACAAAGAAAAATTCAGACATGAGGAGAAATGTATGGCTCGAAGGTAAAGTAGACCACGCACGATAGCTATTTTGGTAGGCCGAGTCAAAAGCATTTGCTGAGGAAATAGGCAGCCTACTGATCTATGTAAACTAAATGATAAAGCGTTGTCAGTTCATCCGCAATGCCCTAAGGGGTTGCTTCAAATCTAATTAGTAAACACGACATCAACGCCCCAGGTAGAGCAGAGATGAAAAATTAAAAAAATCCGCATACTTGTGCATCCATGATTTTAGCATAATGTCGTTTATATGAAGAGAATTTAGACTGGAGTAGGTTTAGCTGAAATATATTTGAAAACGTTCTTGTGATGGTTGGGCCAAATATAGAGTGTATTTGTAGTATTTTTTAAATATTTAGATTATTTCTTTAACAAGACATGCACTGCAAATTGTGGCGAGTTCTTTACACGTGTGCATCTTAGTGTATGCATTCGGAGTAAAAGGAAGTTCTTGGAATTAAAATACTTTGTCAAAAACTAGAGCACACTCCTACTTTTGCATCAACCTAAAAAGCACTCCATGACCATTCTACACCATCGGTGGTCTCTTCCCACAGGCGGAAGTCGACCTGGTTTCCAAACTATTAGCTCAAAATAAGAAAACGTTGCGTAGATTGTTCAGTTCTATATTCCTTCTGCTTTGAAAACACTTCGCTCTTCTGGGCATTACATGCTAGCTGAGAATTCATAGTGGGTAATGTTGCTCTCTTCATAAAGCTGCTATCGGTTCTCTATTTTGCCGACACTTGAGTGCCCTGTCAAAAATAAATGAGAAACTTTTACATTCCTTGACGTCATCATCAGCCTGACTACGCCCACAGCAGGGCAAAGTCCTCTCCCATATCTTACCAATTCACCTTCTCCTGCGCCAGCTGCGGCCACAGTACACCCATGAATTTCTTAATCTGATCCACCTCCCTAACTTTCTGCCTCCCCCTTCTACACTTGCCTTCTATTTGAATCCAGTCCGTTACGCTTAACGAAAATCGGTTATCTTGCCACCGCATTACATGCCTTTCCCATGCCCATTTCTTCTTCATGATTTTATCTAAGGTGTCATTAATTCACGCTTGTTCCAGGACCCACTCTGCCCGCTACTGGTCTTTTAACGTTACACCTGTAATTTTCATTTCATAGCAAGCTGCGTTGTCCTCACGTTGAACCCTTATCATTAGCCTCCACCTTTCTGCCCCATAGGTGAGTACCGGCAAGATCGAGGTAGATAAGGATATTCCAAATCAGATTCAGCCCATTCTTATTCCTCTAGCTAGATCAATGTCGTGATCCTGATCTGCTGTCACTGCCAGCCCTATTTAGACCTACTCCTTTATCACATCCAGCATCTGGCTACAAACTGCTCTATAGATAAATTGCTGGTAAACCACTGCAGCCCCTCTCCTTCCCAGTACATCCAGGTAACGAGACACTCTCAATCGCCACCGGGTATTTCTTCATATTATAGCCCTACGCGACTGAGCACTATCTGTGGTTTAGGCAGAACGAAGGCCTTCGCGCGTCGAGCTTTGCAACGAGTCAAGTGTCAAGAATCAGTATCGGGTGTAGTTGATACAGATATCGCGGAGTCTGCGGCATTACGCTGCATGAGACGGTGCCAATTTTTTTCAGGCGTTTACGTAAACCGCGTTCAATCAAGCGGCCATGCTCTCGCCAAGAGCGGCGAAGCGGCATCCTATATGGAAGCGAAATTCCAAATATTCCCTCTCAAATGAGAATGTACACTAGCATTCTGAGGCAAGAGCGGCATTTCGCCTCTGGTCTTGTAAAAAATACCAGTAATCTATGTCAGGCTCGAGCGAAGTCTTTCCTTCAAGACCGACCGAGGAGCTAACCTTGACAAAGCGGCAGATGCCTCTGGCGACTTGGTTTAAATCAGACTGTAGGACAGCGCCCCCTCAAAGCGATGCGGAACGCCGTGCTAAGCCGCCCAGCGAGCCATCTCGGGAAAGAAAAAGTGCCCAACTGAAATGAAAAAGGCAAAGAAACACCTTCCTTAAAAAAGAAAAGAAGAAAAGGGTGAAACCTACTTAAAAGGCAACGGACGCCTCCTTCCTCTACGCTGGTCAGCAAACAGCGCCATGCCACGTCAGACGCGGTGGCAGAGGTAATTCCCTGCTGTGATCTCCAGACCGGCGCGTTCCCGCAATCCGAAGGGCTGTCGGACACTGAGCGAAAGAAAACGTTTGCCGCCACAGCTGGTGCATACACTACATGCAACCGCCCTGCGTTAGTTGTGGAGACGCTGACCCCTAAGGCGCATAGGCGTCTACATAAACAGGTTAAAGCGTGACAGGCGCAGATAAACCGTACGACGCGATAACGAAACAGAACTCGGCGCACTCCTGCCACCAAGAACAGTTTCTAGAACCGGTATATACATTCGTTCTATGTGCGGTGCCGGTTTTGTCTTGAACAAACGCTCACACTATAGCTGTAGCGTCCGCCACGATGTTTGCGCATACGAGTATAAGCTCGTCAGTCTCGTTTGTCGCGGACTTGTTTTTCTCCGGTCCCAGCCTCGGGACGAACTCTAAAGCGACGACAGAGAAATGTTTGCGTGGAAATTACCGAATGTTCGTGTGCACACAAGCGGAGTCCAACAATGATCTACATTGCTGGCAAGCATACACACACGCGCGAAAAAATTCGGGTTCGTTTAACCACGCCACCACGTTTGCCGGCTGGTGATGATTCTTTTGCGCGGAACAGACAGCGAACGTGTTTAGCGAGGAAACCTGAGCTAACAATCATATACTATAACGTGAAAGTGTGAGGGCCGCAATTTCGTGATGTCTGGACAATTACTTACCCTATATTGAGGGATACCGACGAATTTGCTCTGCAAACTTTCAGGCCTGACCACAGATAAGCGATTCCCTGAGGCTACACTCGATAACATTCGAATACATCAATTCGGAAAAAATAAGCACTAAATTACATTAGGATTGTTTTGTCATCTATCCTTCACAAGCTAAGACTCGGATATATTAGTGCACAACATGCTTTTATCCTAAAATATCACCTGGAGAGCGCACTGGCAATTTGTTTTTCAGCCAGAGACCTCAGCAGAGGAAGTAGCATCCAAAGTAAAACTAAAAAGTAGAAAAGTAAGTCACAGTAAGCGAAAATGAATGCAAACAAAAATAAACCAAATTGTATAAGACAGAAGCACCGGCGAAGGACACTCGAAAACAAAAACATTTTGTTTTTCGTTATCTTTTTTGTTTCCTGTCGTATTCAATGGTTCGAGGCCGTTCTCTCAAAAATCCTATTTTTGGTGAGGAAGGAATTACCGTGTGTCGAGGAAGTATCTGCGGCGACAGATATTCCGAGGAAAAGAGGCGAAACCAACGTGGTTGTCTCTAACAATGGCTGTATTTTTCAAAGCCAAAGACTCGCATAGCAAGGCCCACTGATCGGTGTACGGCCCTCAGGCAGCTTTAGTGATGCGCGTTTTCTTACGCTCAGATTTGGCAAGGCGTAGAGGCACACAGCTACTTCGCAGCTCTACAGAGAACGACTTACAGGCTTCCCACAGAGGCGTCATTCTGCAACGCACATTCGCAACAAAAGGTCCGGAGCACAGAGGACACCTGCCGGAGCGAAAACACGCGGTTAATACCCTTACAAGCAAGGGCTGGATCCATCTAATCGCACAACGCGATATTGTGTAGATGCGACCCACTTAGCAGAAAGTGGGCTATAAAGTGAGGCCCCCAGCAGGTCTGATGTGGGCTGCCTATGTGAGCATCAGTGACCAATGTGGGGTTTGAAACACGGCCCCCAGTCGGCCCCAGTGGGCTGCCCACATACGGTCCAATAGGTCCCATTAAAGACCGATTTATGCAGCCTTCTGGGGGTGCCCAAATTCGGGCATGCGTTACCTGATTTGAGTAGCCCACCCAGCTCCCCGCCGGTCCTATTTTGGCGAAATGTGGGTAGCCCCTGAGTACAAACGTTATGTTTTCATCTGAGTGAGCCCCTCTGAAATCGACATCGGACCGATGCGAGTACTAAAGGGGCATGTCCAATTGGGTCCTGCCGACATGGTCCAAACAGGGGGGCCAATGTGGATGCTTTAGGGTCCGACCGAGCCCCAAGCAGTCTAACTTTACCCTGAAGGGATAATATCATGCACTAATTTATTTTCAAAATCTGCCTGACCTAAGCGGCCCTTCTAATAGGCAAAAGGGCTATGTGGGCTGCACACAATGAGCGAATGTTGCACTTGGTCCAGCCGCACAGCCCACGTTTGAATTCCAAACTAAAATTACGTTTGGAGGGTCTCAGTTAGCCAAGTGTATCCTGGTAATTGGACACAGTCATTCCTGTCCATGGTCTCGCTGTTTTGCACAATTTAGTTGAGTGCGAGAGCCCGAGGCGTGCAATTGGAAGTATTCAAATAAAAATGCATATATATATATATACATACATATTTGTCAGCATCTTTACTCGAATACGTTCAATTGCACGCTTCGGGCTCTCGCACTCAACTAAATTTTGCAAAATAACGAGACCATGGACAGGAATTAGTGTTCCCGGTTACCGGGCAATGCTTCGGCATCAACAGCCGGCGATGCATCGATTGCCTCATTTGGGTTTGCCACGTTTTTTCTCGCATAACGCCCGCATTTGTCCTGGTTCTGCCCAGCTGACCCTGAAAAGGGACCGATGTTGGCAGCTTGTGGGCATGCCCGCTTTCCAGCCATGACATGGCTTTGGTGAGAACCTAGCGGTTTTGTGTGTGCAGCCGCCATTAGGCTTAAGAATTTTTTTGGCACGGAGTCCACATTTATGTTCCACCTGCCCTCAAGTACATTACAAGGTTCCAAAGTCAGGAGCATGTGGGTGCGCCCTTTTTCCAGCCCCACCACGGCCTGTATGGGACCTACAGCGGGTTCGCGTGGGCAGCCTCATTTGGGCTAGCAGATGGTTTTTTGGCATTGGGCACGCATTGATGTTGCATCTGCCCTCATATACACTAGAAGGAAGCAATGTGGGCAGCAGCTGGGCACGCCCGTTTCCCAACCCCGTCACGGCCTATGTGGGTCCTACAATTGCTTCGTGTGGTCAGCCACATTTGTTCTAGCAGAGGTTTTTCGAGCATAGAGCACACGGTTATGTTTCATCTGCCCTCTAGTACCCGGTAGGGGACCGATGTGGGCTTGATGTAGGAATGTGGCACGAGGTACCCCTAGGAACACCGACATAGGAAACATGTAGAATCAAAAGGGGCCAGCGAAATTTGGGCTCGCCCAATTATTCTCCACTGGGGGCGAACGTAGCTTCTATAGCAGTTGCCCCAGCCCGACTTCCTCACATGGGACCGACTTGGGCCAGCCATTGTGTGCTATTTGGGAAGCGTCGTTCCAAAAGCTCGAGCAGTTTTGAAGCAATTCTTATTTCACAGGTATCTACTTTCTAGAAAAGCCATTACAATTGTAAATTTATCTAATACACATCCGTGTCAATGTACCTCCGAAGATGCAGATAGAGCTTTGAAATCGCTCTTCAATATTATTCATTCCCTAATACTGAAAGCTCTTTCAAAGTGGTGTGGGTGATTCCTTTCAGTCCACGCAGTTTTTTCCCCGTAGTCAGTCTGGATTTTCGAGTACATTCACAAGTACCATATGGCTTCGTCCGCTGAGTAGGCTAGAGATACCAAAAAAAATCATGACAAAGGCAGCAGTGTTCGGGCCAATATTGCTTCGTTTTTTATTTATCGACTAAGTGTTATAAGTGAAGGTACCGTGCTCTCAAATGAGATCGTTCGTCTCGAGCTCCGTGTAGGTCAGGATCATCATTCAAGGACTTTTGTAGAGCCCACTTACGGCATCATGGTCTGTTCTTCAACAATTGTTTGGTCGGCCACAATTGTGTTGCGGAGACAAAAAAACGTAACGTCACTGTCAAGGTTTTCTTTATTCACTTGCCTAATCTAGCTTCTGGGTTTTTGTTGCAGGGGCCAGCTGCATTGCCAGCTACATATACTACATTGTACTATTGCCAGATACGTACAAAGCAATAGGAGAGGAAAGATAGAAGTTAAGAAGAGGGCAAGGAATTGAAAAGAAGGAAGGAAGTGAAGAGTTATAAAACGTGACATTGTAGACGCCGACAACACCATAGAAAAAAGAATACACAAAAGACGTTTAGACTCCCGTACGGGAACCTTGTTCACAGCAAAAGCGAGAGTCGGGTGCGCGAGCTTATGTATGCTTGAAAAGGGGGGCGCGGGGAGCGTGCGTAAGCAGTTGTGAGATTTCCGTAGTTTCGGTTCAAGGTGTGACAGGTCGTTTGTATCGTTAAAGACTCCAGGTGAAGGCGATGGAATTTCTTATTTTCTGTCGGAAAATCTTGTGCCTTGTCCAAGTCGATAATATGCTGTTTCGATGTGGAGTGTTCGGCGATAGCACTGGTATCCACGTTTTTGTTTTAACGCCGTTTTTATGATCTCTCAGGCGCCTTTCGAAATTACCTGTTTCGCCAATGTAGACGCAGTAGCACTCGGAGCAGGGAATGCTGTAAACCACGCCGGGATAGTTTTCTTTTGAAAGAACGTCCTTTACGTTTACCAAAGCATGCCGCAGTTTCCTGGTGGGCAACGTGGACAACGTCGACATTGAAGGTGTGCAGAATGCCTACCAACGCCTCGCGGATTCCATGGGTGTAGGGAACTGCGGCATGTTTCAGGGGACAAGACACAACAGTTTCTCGTTCTGGTCGACACAGCAGTTTTTCAACTGATGCCACGAAAGACGTCGGGTAGTCATTGCGTGAAAGTTCTTGCCGCACTCTGTCAAAGTCATTTGCCCTGTCTTCGGGATAACTGGAAATGGGTTGGCTCCGTTTTACTAAGGTGGCAGCAACCCATATCTTGTATGAGGCAGGTTGGACGGACCTAAAGTTGAGATACAACGCCTTGTGTGGGTGGGTTTCGGAAAAACGCTGAATAATTGTTTGCACCTGTCGCGTTCTACCAAGCCGTCTGGAAAGGGCAACGCACCGTTCGCCTCGACCTCGGTGGTGAAATCAATGGTGTCCTCTATGGAGTTCAAATGCGACGAAAAGGCATGCAAAGCGTCTTTTTGAATCATGCAGAAACAGTCGTCTACATATCTGAGGAAAACTTTTGGTGTGTGAGCAAAAGTTTCAGGAGCCCGGCGTTCGATAGACACCATGCTGAGGTTCGCGACTTTCACGGAGATAGAGGTACCCATAGGAGTGACTTGAAGTTGACGGTAGAACAAGCCTTGAAATACAAAAATACGTTTTGCTGATTCAGAACTGTAGGAGTCTGCAGAGGTCAGGAACGTCAATACGGGACCTTTTAGGTAAGGATCTGTCAGATTCGAGGGTAAAAGAGCAGGCTTGTACGGCTGGTCAACGGGGACTCACGTGAAAAGCGACTTGACGTCAAACGAGACTAGGAGCTCGTTGTCGTCCCGTGATATGTCGCTTACCTTCATGATGAAGTGAGTTGAATTTCGTAAGCGTGTCGAGCCACAACCCACAAGAGGCGAGATGATGGGATGAAGCTAACCAGATAAACTGTGGAAGGGGGGACGACGGTAGTCCACGGTGAAACGCATGGGCATGCCAGTCTTGTGCACTTTGGGAAGGCCGAAGAGGGCGGCGTCCGAACTGTTGGTGCATAAGAGTTTGAGGCTAAGTGAAGGAAGGAAGGAAGGAAGGAAGGAAGGAAGGAAGGAAGGAAGGAAGGAAGGAAGGAAGGAAGGAAGGAAGGAAGGAAGGAAGGAAGGAAGGAAGGAAGGAAGGCAGGCAGGCAGGCAGGCAGGCAGGCAGGCAGGCAGGCAGGCAGGCAGGCAGGCAGGCAGGCAGGCAGGCAGGCAGGCAGGCAGGCAGGCAGGCAGGCAGGCAGGCAGGCAGGCAGGCAGGCAGGCAGGCAGGCAGGCAGGCAGGCAGGCAGGCAGGCAGGCAGGCAGGCAGGCAGGCAGGCAGGCAGGCAGGCAGGCAGGCAGGCAGGCAGGCAGGCAGGCAGGCAGGCAGGCAGGCAGGCAGGCAGGCAGGCAGGCAGGCAGGCAGGCAGGCAGGCAGGCAGGCAGGCAGGCAGGCAGGCAGGCAGGCAGGCAGGCAGGCAGGCAGGCAGGCAGGCAGGCAGGCAGGCAGGCAGGCAGGCAGGCAGGCAGGCAGGCAGGCAGGCAGGCAGGCAGGCAGGCAGGCAGGCAGGCAGGCAGGCAGGCAGGCAGGCAGGCAGGCAGGCAGGCAGGCAGGCAGGCAGGCAGGCAGGCAGGCAGGCAGGCAGGCAGGCAGGCAGGCAGGCAGGCAGGCAGGCAGGCAGGCAGGCAGGCAGGCAGGCAGGCAGGCAGGCAGGCAGGCAGGCAGGCAGGCAGGCAGGCAGGCAGGCAGGCAGGCAGGCAGGCAGGCAGGCAGGCAGGCAGGCAGGCAGGCAGGCAGGCAGGCAGGCAGGCAGGCAGGCAGGCAGGCAGGCAGGCAGGCAGGCAGGCAGGCAGGCAGGCAGGCAGGCAGGCAGGCAGGCAGGCAGGCAGGCAGGCAGGCAGGCAGGCAGGCAGGCAGGCAGGCAGGCAGGCAGGCAGGCAGGCAGGCAGGCAGGCAGGCAGGCAGGCAGGCAGGCAGGCAGGCAGGCAGGCAGGCAGGCAGGCAGGCAGGCAGGCAGGCAGGCAGGCAGGCAGGCAGGCAGGCAGGCAGGCAGGCAGGCAGGCAGGCAGGCAGGCAGGCAGGCAGGCAGGCAGGCAGGCAGGCAGGCAGGCAGGCAGGCAGGCAGGCAGGCAGGCAGGCAGGCAGGCAGGCAGGCAGGCAGGCAGGCAGGCAGGCAGGCAGGCAGGCAGGCAGGCAGGCAGGCAGGCAGGCAGGCAGGCAGGCAGGCAGGCAGGCAGGCAGGCAGGCAGGCAGGCAGGCAGGCAGGCAGGCAGGCAGGCAGGCAGGCAGGCAGGCAGGCAGGCAGGCAGGCAGGCAGGCAGGCAGGCAGGCAGGCAGGCAGGCAGGCAGGCAGGCAGGCAGGCAGGCAGGCAGGCAGGCAGGCAGGCAGGCAGGCAGGCAGGCAGGCAGGCAGGCAGGCAGGCAGGCAGGCAGGCAGGCAGGCAGGCAGGCAGGCAGGCAGGCAGGCAGGCAGGCAGGCAGGCAGGCAGGCAGGCAGGCAGGCAGGCAGGCAGGCAGGCAGGCAGGCAGGCAGGCAGGCAGGCAGGCAGGCAGGCAGGCAGGCAGGCAGGCAGGCAGGCAGGCAGGCAGGCAGGCAGGCAGGCAGGCAGGCGGGCGGGCGGGCGGGCGGGAGGGCAAGCGGGCAAACAAGCGGGCGCGCAGGCGGGCAGGCAGGCAGGCCTAAATGTGGTGAACTTTTTTGAACCGTAACAAGAATTTTTTTTATAATATGGCGAAAGATCAAAAAGGAGGCACAGATAGCATACCGCCGGAAATTACGTCACACTGGAAGTACTCGGGACCACTAGTCCGCCTCGTTGCGCCATTTCACTTAATCGCTGTTGCCCGGAGAAGCAACAAAGAGCAAGAATATTTTACAGGCGTGCACACTGGAAGACACGAGTCCCTATGTTATGAATTCCGGACCTGCTGCGGGATGCCGCTGATCGGCAACCACTTTCTCTTTAGCGTCGTATGCTTTCGTGCTTCCTTCCCCGAAGAGAGAAGGAGCCAATAGTGCTGATTTTCTAAAACTGAGTTGCGGTTGGAATTGCCACAGACAATGCGTACTTTTGATTTCATCTGACCGAGCCAGGCAACGACCCTGCAGCAGCGACTCGTGAAAGACGACGGATCCGCTTATGTCGCAGATAGTTCGCCATTCGCCGTGTTCCGGAAAGGCACGCGGTTTCATGTACGGATGCGACGTAGGCATATCCGACGGCTACACAGCGTTTCTGCATTGCAATCGCGCCTTATATTTCGAACAGCTTTACCTCAATAAAAGACCTAGGACTATTCTCTTGGATTTTAGCCTCCACCATTTCACTCCTGCTTGAACGTAATCCTTTCACTCCCCATGGAATCCACCTTGAAAGAGCTCTCAATTTCCCTGACCTTCGTCACATATCCTACGGTGCCTAACTGGGATATAAGCACCAAGAGGTGCAGATGAGATCGGTTAAAATGCTTTGAAAGCGCTTGTAACAAAAGTACCAGTTCTCTAAGAAGAGTGACATTGCCACGGTAAGTTTTATGACATACCCAACATATTAAAGTTCTCCTAATTTGCGCCGTGAATAAAAAAAAAAGCTGACAAATATTTAATCATTGATTGTGCGGATGCAAAAATTCTCTCTCCATCTAATGCATCATCAGAGATATTGGCGAAAAGAAAACGACCTTCTTCCTTTTCTCTCACCATTCATGCACCAGAATCATCCATACCAAACAAGGACTGCACAGGGCTCCTCCTCGCCAACAAATATGTCATCCGGCTCTGTTGTATATTTTATTTTTTGACCACTCACCGAGGCGTTATAACGGCCTTCCATGGTTTCGTAGTCTCTTTCTGCAGGGAGTCCACCTTGTTGCAGCAGCCAGGAGAACAAAAAGCAAACTACTAATTCGCCTATTTCAGGTTTATTTCTCACTGATTTTTTGCTTCTTTGCTTAAAACTAGAATGCGGGATAAGCAATGAAAATCTTCTGTTACGCCATGACACTCAGAAGTCTTATCTGATTAAACATAAAAAAATTACCTTTTCATATGATTAAGCAGATTTTTTTGTAATAAGTGGTCACTGTTAGTACCCGTGGAGTATCGGTTAATTTTTGATTATTGCTTCAAAACTTTTTAGTTACTGCTGAATTTTTTTCCATTGTCCCCTATAGCTGTTTGAACTTTCAACAACGGCGAAAGTTCACTTGTGTAACATTTGTATAACTCTTGTGTAACATTTTTCATTTCAGCGGTTTAATAAAACAATTACATCCCTGTAGGGAACACTGTCGCTGACACCGTTTGTAGTTAGTTTCACTTGCTTTCGACTGCGCAAAGTTGAAAACGCTTCATTTAGCCATAGATTTATTTTGAGTCGACGTTTCTGACAGAGCCTGTCCTTTCTCAAGACTGCGGTTACAGGGGTCTTCTTCCTCTTCTTAAGGAGTTGGCACTGGCACACATGTACAACACATGAACAAAAGAAACAAACGGAGGCAAATACTAGAAAAGATACCGATAGAAAGGGAAAAAAGGGAAACAAATAAAAAAGAAAAACGCGCTGTCCCCCGCCGCCCACCCCGCAGCCGCGGGGAGCCACCCGGGACGAGGGGAAAAAAAGGAAAGGAAAACACGGAGCGGGAGGGGATAATGGCTACCCATCAAGGCAACAGAGCGGCGGCGTGTAAGGTGCACAGGAACAGACGGTGGCGGGATCGCCCTACACACAAATGTTAGAGACGCGTGCACCCGCGTGCCCCGACCATAAAGAATAAACAAATAAACAGAATAAAATGTAGACGGGGCCGGAGCTTCCGTCATCTGGAACCACTTCGGCTGCCAGAGCAAAGGCCGAATCAGCGGCGCCGTGAGCTTAACTAGACATACGTGCACTGCGCAAGAAAACACCCAGACACACAACAGTAAAACATCCGAGCTCATGCCAGTGTCGTGTGGAGGCTAAATGACAATGGCGGGAGCATTTAAGCGAGTAAGATGTACAGAAACAGACGGTGGCGGAATTTTCCAACATACAAAAATTAGAGAAGCGTGCACTCGCGTGCCTTTGCCAGAAAAAGTGAACAAATAAACAGAATAAAATGCAGACAGGACAGGAGATTTCCGTCATCTGGAACCATTTCGGCAGCCCGAGTCAAGGTAGAATCAGCGGCGCCGTGAGCTTAACTACACACACGTGCACTGTGCCTGAAAACACCCACAAAGAAAAAAAAGTGGAAAAACATCCGATTTCGGCCAAGTGTCGTGTGGGAGGTAAATGTGAATGGCGTGAGCACTTAGGCAAGGGTTCTTCAATTGCACTCCGTCGGCAAGGTAATCGAACTGGGAAGATAGGGGCGGGATGGGGTGGGGAATGAAGAAATGTGTGAGCTTGAAAAAGATGTTGCTGGCAAGAAACGACCGAGGTATGTCAAGCTGGCTCTCGTAATGTCAGCAACGGCCCTTCAAGGGGCGGATGGAGGACAATACACCTGGACTTTCATTAATGCCGTGAGGAATTGTTTCAAATTTGTAAGTGAAGTACGACTCACGTTGTTCTCTTTTCCGGGTGTTGTGGAACCCACCCTGTAGGACTGTTAACTTAATTGCATCAAATGGGTGGCTTCGCTCATTAATGTGTTTTGACAAGGGAAGGTTGGGTAGGGATAAGATATGCGCGTGGTGGTTAATAAAGCGAATTTGTATAGGGTTGATGGTCTGTCCAATGTACTGCATACTGCACACATTGCATCCTAGGAGGTATATTATGTTGCAGGAATCACAATCAAAGTTGCCATTATTTTCCATTTGAAGCCTGAAGCTGTGCTTACTGCACAGCTTGATGTTTGTATGTGTTTGCAGACCTGGCATCTACTTTTTCCACAGGGCCGGCACCCAAAAACCGGCTGGTTATTTGTTTTTGAGTGTACTAGAATATTTTTAATGTTTTTTGGTCGTCTGTAGACCACGTGCGGGGGAGCAGTGAAAATTTTGATGAGGCGCTCGCTTTGTTCGAGAATGTTGAAATGTTTTCTGAGGATTTTGTTTACGTTAGGCGGGTTACTGGTGAAGGTAACTACGAGATTTGCCCGGTGATCTGTTTCCTCGTAGCAGCGACGTCCTTCCAGTATTTGCTCTCGGTTGACTTTAGATGCCTTTTCAATGGCATCGTCGACAATAGCGGGGGGGTATCGTTGCTTAATGAGGACTTCTTGCATGCGTTTGGAATTTTTTACGAAGTCCTCGTCTTGGGAACATATTCTTTTAAATCGATGTGCCTGAGAGTATGAGTTGCTTGTTTTAGAGTGACGAGGATGGCAGCTTTGGAAGTGTAGATATTGTTGGCGGTCCGTCGGTTTTCTATATACACGGGTGGTAAGTGAGCCTTCGTTTACCGAAATCTCAACATCTAGAAAGTTAATTGTGGTGTTGGAGTACGTGTAAGTGAAAGATATGTTGGGGTGGACGAGGTTGAAGTTTTCAATAAAACGTATGAGTTCTTGCTCGGTGTCGGTCCATATTAAAAAGATGTCATCCAAGTATTGCTTGTATAGGGTGGGCTTAATGGGACAATCTTTCAGAAATTTCGATTCAATACTATGCATGAAGATATTGGCGTAGGAGGGTGCCATCCTTGTACCCAGGGCTGTGCCATTAATTTTCAAATAGTGTTCATTGTTAAATTCGAAGTTAATTGTTATATTCGAGTACGATTTTTGCCAGTATTTCTAAAACACGTGGGGTAGGGGATTCCTCCTTTCTGTTTTGTTCATACGCTTCGATCAGAGATTTAATGGCATCGGAATGAGGAATGTTTGTGTAGATAGAGACTACATCTAGTGTTGCCAAGAAGGCTCCTTCCGGGAGTTTGAGACCTGCTATTGCGCGAAGGAAATGGTTTGTGTCGCGTGTGTATGATGGGTGTGTTGTTGGAATATGTCTAATTAGTGTGTCAATGTAACTGGAAATTGGTTCTGTAATCGTGCCGATGGCGGATACTATAGGGCGGCCAGGATTATTCTTTTTGTCGATTTTCGGTAACATGTAGAATCGGCCTGGCGAGGGGTGTGGTGCGGTGAGGGCTTTAGGTAACCGTAGGGATATGTCCCCATTCTTCGCAAGTTGACCCAGGGTCTCCGGTACAAAATGTTGGTATTGCGCAGTTGGGTCCGCTTCAAGACGTTGATAGAAACTAATGTTAGAGAGTTGTCTCAAGCCTTCTTCAATGTATTTTTCGCTGTCCATGACAACTATACCACCTCCCTTCTCCGCTGGCTTTATGATTATATCTGTCCTTCTGCTCAGAGCCTTCAATGGATCCCGTTCGTTTTTAGACAAGTTCTGCCTCCCTGGAGTGTGGTTCTTGTAGGCGTAAATAACGTCTTTCTGGACGGCGTCAATGTACATGTCCAAGTGTTTGTCCCTTCCTATGTTAGGAGTCCAGTGGTGGTTAGTAACAAGGAATTCTCTGCTATCCGCGGTAACCCGCGCCCGATCAAATAAGTATTCCCGGAGTCGCAACATTCGTGCAATGTTGTCCAAATCTTTTAACACCGAGAATTCGCTGTATTTACCGGCTGTAGGGCAGAATGTAAGGCCTCGAGAAAGCATGGATCTTTCCTCTGTCGTTAAGGCCCTGGTTGATAGATTAATAATATTATGCTGGAAAGCAAAGTCGGTGCTTGGAACCGCAGGATTATTATTAGTAGATGCTTTCATTTCAGATCGTTCTACGCGTGTTTTTTGAACTGTTGATGTTTGTGTCGTTCTACTAGATTTGTTGTTGTAGTTTCTTATAATAGTGGGGTTAATATTTGTAGCTGCCTCTGTTTTTGATTCTTTTTCGCTTGTTATTGAATTTGACCACGCGTGGTGTGGAACCCCGTCTCGAATGAATTTTTTGCGTTTGGTCTCGCGTACCTCAGTCGCTCTCTTTTCCTCAAAGAACATAAGCTATGTGGCCTCCGGCGCGGTAAGGGTAATTTGTTGATGAGCACGACTCTCTTCCATTCTCAGAGCCACCAACGCCTTCTCAAAGTGGTCAATGGTAACTACAAGCAAATTTAAAGAGGTAGATTGTAGTATACGATTCCAATTAGCCTTCTCCTCTTCACACAGGTCACCCATTGATGGTGTTAGCGGCACTTGTAAACCTTTTGGTACGATTTTGGATTCAAGATAGGCCTTTAGGCTATGAATATGTAGTTCATGCCTAATTTGTTTATCCACAATTTTTCTTAATTTTTTAAAATTTAGAGTTATTTGAGGAAGGCTGCCGGTAGGATGATCGAGAGAGAGTCGGCGTACTCACGCGGCCACAATGTCACTGTTGACGAACACGTTGTGCCGAACCGCAGCGCTTTGGAAGATCGTAGAGTGATAGAGGGGTGCTGGGAAGTTTTTCTTTCCGGCTGGATATCGCATCAACCTGGGCCTCCACCGTGGAAGTCAGCTGACGCTGCGCTGCACTAGAATGGCCTGATGCTCCGCCTGGGCTTCCTGGAGTACTGGCGCCGCTCGCTCCGGATTTCGGTGTTGTGCTGGGAGTGGTGGGGATATACACATGGTTGGCCTTAGATGGGGGTTGTTTTCGGTGGGTTCCAGCGGGTAAGCTTGTTGCCGAGGTGGATCCCTCGGCGGTACTGTCTCGTGTGGTGTCCCTGGGCGACTTCGGGATAGCAGGAGCAACTTTACTCTCCAATTTTCGAAGATGTGGTGGCCGCGTTTGTGTCGGCAGTAGAGCTCTGCGTTGGGTCACGGTTGATCTTGCACCGGCCATCTCGGAGAAGAGCCCTGGGTTTTCTTGCGGTTTTTGGGGGCGGTACTCTTGTAGGACCAGTGTTTTACCCTCCTCTTCCTGTCGCTGCGTCTCCGCGATGGTCGGGAACTGTGGGTCTCCGGCTTGCATGTATTCTTCCTGGTGGCCAGGCGCCGTCATCACAACAAAGCATTGAATGAAAGTTTATTCCCTTTTGCTTAGAGTGCGTATAAGCGACGCTCACAGATTCAAAAGCACTCTCTCATTTTTTAGTTAGAGCCAGTATTAGAGTGTAGTTTATCCCAGCCGAAAACAAAATGCTCTTAAAGGAGGCCACCCATACCAAAAATAGAAGCGCGTGTTCCAGTGCGATAAGATAGGTGATTAAAACACAATGCAAAATATAACAAAAGGGTGGCAACAAGACAGTGCTGCTCACAATAGATCCCAGAATTTCAGTCGCCCTGCAGAGGACAACGGTGCAAGGGAAAGAACTGGTCGGATGATGGAGTAACGGCAGCTCACGGCAGCCATTTAACCCCGGAACAATTACCGCGAATCGAGAAAGGACGAAAAAACGAAGCGCAGAAAGGCCCAGAATGGTTTAAAAAGAGCCCCCTCAAGCGGAAAAATGAGGCCAGAACAAAATGAGAAAAGGAGCGAAAAGGAAACAGGGAACTCATCCCGAACTACCGAAACCGGAGAGGAGAGACGAGGGAATAGCGCGTCGGGACATAGCACTGAGACGTTCGTTGTGCGTGATAGGGGTGAAGCGCACTATCATTGAAGACCCTGCTATAACGGTGGCGCGCAAGCCGAAGCCAATCGCCTGCGCGCACTCTGTGACGTGGCGGCTGGCCTTCGTGGCTCGAAAGGCCAGCAATGCAGACGCGTGCCGTGAGAGGTCAACCATGTGGCAAACGGCCTCTGGGCGCACCGAATGCCAGGACCCGCCGCTGAGAGCAAGAAAATGGGGAGGAAAAGAGGGGTATTAGAGGTGAGCGACGCAAGGGCTGGAGATGGGGATAGGAGGAGAGCCACCGTCCTGCTGCACAACTCCACTTCCCTGCCTCGATTCCTATTGCCGCTCTTCTTTTATTCCCGTGCCGTGTTGTCACTGCCCGGAGGGATGCCTATCCCTTTTCAACAGTTGTTTCTGATGCTTGTTTCCCATCCCAGCCGCTAGTTCTCAGCCCCGCGCTCGGCGACAGCCGTGAAAAAAGCGACGGAGAGGGTGGATGCAAGACCTCCAAAATTTGTGTCCGCCGAAGATAAAAAATAATAAAGCAAAGCGGAGGCGAGCGGTCAATAATCCCAGATGCACGCAAAGAGGGCCGCGCTATTCACCGGCCGTGCGCAAGCGGGCTCCTTTCGTTCCCTAAACTCGACGGCAGGACCGAGGTTTATGATGTAGCGGGAATACGTTTCTCTTCACAGGGTGTTTCACCTAGGATTTTGCACAATTCTTAAAATTATGTTTTTTAAGTTAGGAAAGTGATTTTTTCGACATAGCATTGCCAGTGGTTTGGCACATCAGAATACAGATGACATGCTAACTAGCATGCTGGTTAACAAATATTGAATAGGTAACTTGTTTACTATTACTGTTAGGATCATTATTTATTTAGAACCGTGTAGCCCTCGTAGGCAATGCTCATATCAGTTTCTAGAATTTCGAAAACGCGGCTACCCTAGACGCTAGCGGCGTTTACTTGAAGAGATTGAGTTGAGGAGTTGAAATGAAAACCGATTACCGGGTTGATGTAAACGCCGCAGAGTTGGGTCCAGTAGTAGAGTGAGTGAGTCCAGTCAACTCCGCTGCATGGGGTGGGTAGACTCAACTCGACCCTGCCTCGACGTGAATGTAAACGCTTTCGAGTCGAAGGGTCGAGTTTGTGGGAGGGGAGGTGATACATGCAAACCTGTTTTTCGCTTTCGCCATCACACCTCCGAGACAGCGGGTGCGTGCGGTGATCATGGAGGCTGCCACTGCCTTCTCTCATTGCGCTGCTCAACGCTTGGCGTCGCTGCAGTCGAAACTGTCTCAACTAGGTGAAATCGAGTTCATGTAAACAAGCTTTCCTCGATTCGGAGTGACCTTGCTCAATATGACTCACGTCTCGACCCGATGCTACCGGTTTCGTGTAAACAGGGCTGTGGTGGCCCAACAAATTATGGGCACATTGCTCCAAAATGCATTCACTTTCGAGAAACTTGCAGGATGACAACCTGTCCAGTGCATGCCACTCGTCGAAATAGCCAAAATTTGTTGGTATCCGCTTTTATGAAATGCTAAAAACTGAGATGGTTATTACCTACTGTGGGTTATACACGCAGCCTATTAGTAATAATGAAAAAACTGTTTTTTCAATATTAGATAACTAGCCTGCTATTTGAACGTATTAGCTGTATTCTGACGCAACTAAACCGCTGACAGTGCTCAAAAAGCCTACTTTTAAAAATTGTGTAAAGTCTTACGTGAAAGACCCTGTATAGCGTTGCCGTGGTAACTGCAATAAGGCTGTCTCCCCTCCACTCGGGAGAACAGTACGCTCCTATGCATTTCTTTAGAGCGGAGAAAATATCGCGACTGTTTTACTGTCCGCGCATAGGAGCTTACCTGGCGACATTGCCGGAAGCGTTGGGCGAGTTGCATTCGGTGTGTCCCCGGGCTGCCCCGGACGAGCGAGCGAGCTTTGAAGACGTAGGGCGCGCGAAATGGTAGTCGCTCCTCGTTCTTTCGAACTTCTGATGAAACGGAGGCAGGTCTAGAATGCCGATGATTGCGACTACAGAATGATTAGAGAAATACTTGGATTTAAAAGCACTTAATTAATGATAAGTTGAACGATCCCTACAAGACACCACTGAAATTTTTGCCTTCGACTAAATGTTATGACGCTGCTATACATATTGCGAAGAATTCTAAAATGTCGCCTTGTCGCCATCCTAAAGAAGCCAGGAGTCATGTGGTTTTGCATGTTGGGTTGTGTTTAACGTGCGGTAGCAAGAAGCACCGCGTGAAGCACACGTTTAAATGAGCGACTCTTATAGGAACGCTGGTCCTAGACCATTTTTGAAGTGTACATTGCAAATATTTAAAGGTGTCAAAAAACAGAGACACACAAGAGAAGACAACGGGACAGCTACTACTGAAAAGCTACCAACTCGCCCTCCATGAAATTCTATTAGGCAAAATTTACATACTAGGTGGTGAAGAGGTAACACCTAACCGAACTCGCTCCCTTTGGCGTAAATGTTTAATAATATTGCACAGAAAGCACTCTCTGAGGTACCTTTCTGGTACTTTTACGGTAGTCAGATGGATGCTGCTTCCAGGACGTGTACCGTTCGCTGGAACATCTCTTGCTTCACGATGCCTGTAGGCTGTGACAAGATGGGCACATGCAGTTGGCTCAAGTTCATCAAAAACGTATTCTTTGCAGAGCTGGTGGCTTCGTGGGTGAGCTTAGTTCGTAGCACAAGGTGAAAATGATTTTGCAAATGGATCGCAAGACTTGGGCTCTACAATGTGTGACACTCTGGTGTGGGACAAACTTGAGCGACGACTGCATTTTCCAGCTATTTCTGTTCGTCCCTACAAACGGCCTAGTGATTCTGAAGAGTCCAAAGAGAATATGTGCGGATGTCGCCATTGCTGTGCTGTTCATTCTCTACAAGTTTGAGGGGCATTAATGGTTAACAGGGGTAACAGCGCCTAGGGCAAGGTCGGTATTAATGCCCTTAATTTCCTGTAAATCGAGAAATCTGCAGGCGAGTGTACTGTAGTGGTTGGAAGGAAGGGTAGTAGAAGAAGCAAATATCCCTGTACGACACGATCAGAATGAACTCAAGACCTCTGCTGATCCTTCAATTTGCCCATTGCACACGGAAGAGGGTCGTGGTGAAAGTACATAAGCAGTGCCCCATTTTTGCAGAAAAGCTTTCAAGGCTTCCGTGTAATGTTGTTCCCTTGTCAAAGACGAGCACATTAAGCGTTCCAAAACGTGCGTATATGTCCGTCAGTATCGAAAAGGTTGATTTTGATGCCGTATTTTTTTATGAATCACTTCAGCACAGTTTGGAAAGTACTCATTACCAAGGATGCAAGTACATTCAAGATGGAAGGCATTGACGGGCAACTTTTTCCATTGCCCCACTGGTAGGTCGCAGTAGGTCTCTCTCAAGCAATAGTTGTTCATGGCTTGGCCTCTGAGTGGAATGGCTAGTGACAGATTTCGAGACGAGGGTCGCGATTTCATTGTGGAGTATATGCCAGTAAGCACCTTGGTTTTCTAATTATTTATAAACTTGAATGCCCCGATGTGCATGATACAGGTTATTCAGAACATAGGCTTTATGGAGTGCCGGAATGAAAAGCCGTTTTCCACCGCTAGTGAAGTCATCAGTGAGGCATATTACTGCAGTTCTCAAGTTAAAGTATCGCCTTGCCACCGGGTGCATATCAGAAAGACGATCTGGCCAACCCTGTTTAACGTACCCGGTTAGTTGCTTCAAGGCTTGATTCCTATTCGTTGTCTCTTGTGTCTGTTTAGGATCGGTAGGTAACGCTTAAATCGGACTTGATACTAACACTTCTGGATCATAGTTGCAGTTTATATCTAAAACTCTAGGTGAAGAGACTTTGATAACGTATTTTTCGCAGTCAGCTGCTTTTCCTTCAGTAATCCTGAAAATCCTTGTTCAAAGTTATTTGCTCAATTTTATTTCTTCACTGTTGAATCAAGTTTTACTCGATTGGGACACTAAAGCACTGTGTTGTTCTCACAGATAGCCATAAAAAGCGCCATTTCAAAACTAAAGATGATGTCAAGCTGAAAATGAACAAAATTGCAAAGAATATGCACAATAATGAAAGCAAATGGTGGAACTCTTTTTTCTTCCTCTTGCCCAAGCACTGCATAGCGCCCCACCGCATTTGCTTGATGATGTGGCTTATGAGGTCATACGTACCTTGGGTATTTATGAACGCTTACTTCAAGTGTCTTCTGAAAAAGCGGTGGCCTCTTTGCAAAATATTGAGGCCTGTAAAATGCTTGCAGTTCTTTAGACGGACAGTCGCTTCGAATGGACTGCACTACTTTCACGCCGCGGCCCCCTTCCCTGTGGCAGGAGGTGTTTGCAGCGTTTTGTGCACGTCCAAACAGGGCGCTCCGCAAGAATTGCTGTCATCGGCAGGCCTTTTATAGCTAAGAAAAAAACTGCGGGCCTTCTCTATTGCAAGATAAAGCAGCCAACAAAGCACAAACTGATGAAACACGAATGAAAGTAGAAATAGCTTAAACTCGGGAGTGAATTTCGCGTTCATCTTGGTTACTCTCGAAACTCTTCGGCGCTTGGCACATTCAGCAAAATATTGAGGCGACTGAAACGAAACAAAAAATTGGCAGTGGATTAACTTGGCTAACCCCGGAATTCAGCGAAAAGCAAGCACGCTTGCTAAGCGTCCGAGGCTCGTCCATGACAGCTCCGCTGCACGCTTGCGACAGCCGCTCTATATGTACCGACGCGAACACGTGGCTACGACGTGGTATCGCATGGTCTTTGACACTTCCATCGGATGTCATCACGTGACTTCACATTACACCACCGAATGTTTTTAAGGTCAAAGGTCAACCCAAGGGTCACCCAATGTCAAAGGTCAACTCAAGCTCAAACGTCAACGGTCAGAACTCAAAGGTCATTTAAAGGTCACGGGTCAAGGTCAGGAGTAAAGGGTTCGACACCATAACTACCACATGTGGTCACGCACGGCTAGAATGGTTGGTCAGAAGGTCATTCAAGGTCATTCTCCGCCCTGCAGGGGTGCGTCTGCAGATTGCAGGCGTTGGCGAGTGGCGACACCACGGGTTCCCGAGCATCCGCAATGACATCCCCGCAGGGGGATGATGGTGAACAGTGCATCACCACGGACTCGAGCACCCGCGCCTGGCCGTGCGTGGCATCGCCGTATCCGGGGAAAAGGGGATCCTGGTGGTTGAGCCGATGCCGAGCGTTTGGACCTTAAAGGCCCCTCGGCGGAGGCAACACACCACTTTGGCCCCAGCTTGCTGTTGACGGCACCTCCGGCCTGACCCGCCCGGGGAAATCGGCAGTCGCCTTTTCCTATCCTCTCCTCCATCTTTCACTTTCATCTCTCTGTCTCACAACTCTCCTATATCCTACACACTTCTTGGTTTTTCCTTTTTTCCTGGCAGCGAGGGTTAACCTTGTGTGACCAACTACCCAGAATTGCGTCATATTTGGTTATATTTGATGTGTACACTGGCGTGGGCAGGACTTGCTTTCAAGTTCCTGTCCCGTCCCCTTGTTGGACTCCGTGGTGGGTGACTGGCACCATGACCGAATAACTACATTTTTTATGCCCCCCCCCCCTTCAAGACCAGATCGCTCTCCCAAGAAAGAAAGGAACGAAGCAGCAGATTTTTTTGTCAAAAAGAAACCGACGTTCACTAAGTTCCATGTAATCTAGTCAAAGCGATAAAAAACAATAAATAATAATTTCTCCATTCCTTGAGTCTAAATGTTTAACCGATACCTTGGGCCCAGGCTACAAGGTCTTAGAAATGGCCAGCGCCGACCTTCTCCTCGAACTGAGCGAGTGCATCCAGTGCTTGAAACTCTCAAACATTGCTTCTGTAGGGGACATCCCGGTCTCCATAACAGCACACCGACCACTTAACACTGGCCTTGGCGTCGTCTCTGAAAATGAGTTCATACACCTAACTGAAAAAGAAATGCTGGAAGGCTTGTCCGACCAAAATGTCACAGATGTATACAGAATCAAAATCCGGAAAGACGAGAAAGGAATAGGTAAAAAAAAACAATTGGTTATAACATTCAACACAAGTACACTACCTGCAACCATCGAAGTAGGATATCTGAATGCAAATGTCAGGCACTATATTCTAAACCCACGAAGATGCTTCAATTGTCAAAAGTTTGGCCACAGCTCACAGAGCTACCGCGGCCGCAAAACTTGCGCAAAATGTGCTTCGAAGGATCACGTTTCTGAGGAATGTGACGCAGCCCTGCGCTGCGCAATAGCAAAAGGAGATAATCGTCACAAAGGCCAAAGAAAACATTTCATTTAGAGAAGCGAGAAAATGATTTGCCCTCACCGACCAATTCTCCTTCACAGCGAAATCCATCTTCACTGATGTGGTGCGCAGGGGCGTAGCACTGCACAGCACTCTAGCATCTCCCAAGGCGACTTCTACCGAGCCGAAGGCAGGGCCATCCACGCCCCAGGCCGAGACCGCGAAGGCTGCTCGGTCCCCCCGAAAGCAGGGAGCGCCGGTCCATTGGTAGGCATCCCGCGCGACTTCCGCCCGTCGAGGGAGGTCTGAAACGCAAACACCCACGGCAAAGCCGCGGTCTTCAAGCACCTCTCGTGAGGTGATGAACACAACTCTCCCATCGCCCCCACTGCAGCGGCGGCAAAGCTCTCTTGAGCGCAAAAAAAGATATAAAGTCCATATAGCAAGTCCAAAAAACCGACAGACCTAGTTTCTAAAACTTATTCTTAACCCTTTCGGCCCTGGCGGCGTCAATTGACGCCACAAGAGAAAATTCGACTCTGCGCATCGAAAGTGAAACCGAAACCACGCATTTTTTCCCGATGTCATCTTCAGCAATCCCTACTGCCATCGACATGAGAGGTCGCGCCATGTTTTCACGCTGACAGCCACAAAGAAGAAGAATCTCCGGCAAAAACATGGCAGGCGACTGGGCAGGTAAGCTCACACATTGCAATATTGTAACCGAGTAATTATTCAAATACACGCGTCGTGATTTCTGTATTTAGATTTTAAAGGTTAGCTAAATGAGCGAGTGCTTGAGCTGGATTAATTGAGTGAGTGGTTTTTTCGTAGCGCGCTTTTTTCTCCATGTGCGATTTTGACGCCATCAGGGCTCAGTGGTTGCAAATGGCGCCCATTGAGTTATGGTGGCAGCAGTGTTTCAGGTTTGCTGTTTCTGTATTCTCGCAGATTCGTCCATCCCGACGGCGTTGTTTTACTCCTGTCATCAAAGTCAGTCGAGAAGGCTCCAAGCCGCTACAGATGCGCTGTTTGAGGAGCTTGATAATGGAAATTTGTCGGATGTAGAGGGCGAATGCGAGGACGATGCCGATGCTGACGAGCTTCATGCGACCGATCCAGCGCCAACAGACGATGAGAGCGAGTCTTCTGATGACGAGTGCGGTCTCGGAATGTCCACTGGATTGAAAAGGACACCATTTCAGCAACCAGATGCGTCTTTTCAAGGTGACGTTCATGATGTGCCCGAACTGGACGGAGAAATGCCATCACCGTATCATTATTTCATAAGATATGTTCCGAAAAGTGTATTTCTGGAACTTGTGGATAGAACTAACCAATACTCGGTGCTTCAGGAGGGAAGCTCAGTCAAGACTGATGAAGAAGAGATAAGGCGTCTTGTGGCACTCCACCTCACAATGGGTGTCTTGCGCTATCCGAGGTTGAGACTTTACTGGAAGCCTAGCATGAAATCTGGTCTTGTAACATCAGTCGGCCTGTCACGCAACCGCTTCGAAAAGCTCCGAAACAACCAGCACATTGTCGACGCTAATAATCCCAGCAAGACAGACCGCCTTTGGAAAGTGAGGCCCCTGCTGGATGCCTTTCAGAAACGCTGCAATGAGCTCGTTCCAGAGGAGCGGCTATGTATTGATGAACAGATTGTGCCCTTCAAGGGCCGCCTGGACATTAAGCAGTACATAAAAGGAAAGCCACACCCGTGGGGCGTGAAAGTATTTATGATCTGTGGCGAATCTGGCCTTATTTATGACTTCCTGCCATACCAAGGGTCGACAACTACCTTACTCGACCGCCTAAAGTGCAACTTTGGCATCACAGGTGCGGTAGTTATGACTTTGGCTCAGCGCATTCCATCTGGTGTGGGACACAAGTTGTTTTTCGACAATTATTTTACTTCTTTGC
The DNA here is from genome assembly GCF_052857255.1 of Amblyomma americanum. Taxonomy (NCBI): domain Eukaryota; kingdom Metazoa; phylum Arthropoda; class Arachnida; order Ixodida; family Ixodidae; genus Amblyomma; species Amblyomma americanum. The sequence goes on along the minus strand of NC_135502.1, from coordinate 142,054,357 downwards.
CTCTGCTTCGTGAATTGCGGAAGAAGAAAATATTTGCTGCGGGAACAATACGGTCTAACCGATGTGAGAAGTGTCCCTTGATGAGCGAAAAGGATCTGAAGAAAAAGGGGCGTGGCTCATCAGATTGCCTTGTGAGTGGGGACGGAAAGGTGGCCGTGACGATGTGGATGGATAACAGATCGGTGACTTTGGCATCCAACTTCCTGGCTGTAAAGGATGAAGACACCGCTAGGCGATGGAGCAAAACAGAGAAGTGTTTTGTGGACGTCAGACGACCTGCTGTAGTCGGTGCATACAACCGCAGCATGGGTGGCGTTGACAAAGCAGATTTTCTTGTGGCGCTTTACCGTACGACCATCCGGTCAAGGAAGTGGACCCTCAGGATGATATTCCACTTCATGAATCTGGCGGTTGTGAACGCCTGGCTTGAATACAGGAATGAAGCAGACAGGCACCTAATCCAGTCAACAAAACAGCTTGACTTATTAGACTTCACCTTGAGCGTCATTGAGGCGCTTTCGGCAGCTGAGAGCAAACCTTTGACTCCAAAGAGAGGACGGCCCTCAGCGTACCCTCTGTAACCTGCAAAGCAGGCTAGATTCGCCGAAAACAGGCCTGCTCAAGATGTAAGATTTGATCAAATTGGACATTGGCCCATTCATGAAGATTCAAGGGAGCAGCGATGCAAAATGGAGAACTGCCCTGGAAAATCTCGCATCCAGTGTGAAAAATGCAAGGTCCACCTGTGCCTTTCAAAGTCTAGGAACTGTTTCAGAGTGTTTCATACTCGGTGCTAAAGAAAGTGTGGTTTCTTAACGATTCGTGGAACTCTGGAAATAAATCATCGAAAAATTTCGTTTTACAACCCTTGAGCCCTGATGTCCTATTTTGACGCCATATCGCTAACTCGGTAAATACTTCCACTACAAGGTTAAAAATGTCTGGGGATGTTATTTGACTCATACAAAGATAAAAAAGGTGCTAGAACAAATCTGCCGTCGAAATAAAAAAATCAGGGCCGAAAGGGTTAACTAGTCTACAATCATGGCATTTCTAGTTAACTGGAACTGTCGTGGAATTTTAAACAACTACACTGACGTAACAAATATTTTAAATTCATTCTCCCATGTAGCACTCTCTCTCTAGGAGACAAACCTAGTACCACAGAAAAAAAATTATTTTTAAAAAGTATCAAGTCTTTCGATGTGACTGAGAGACCTCAAGCAGGCTCTTTGGAGGCGCTGCTATAGATGTCCAGAATGGTGTTGCTACTCATAAAATTGACCTAAAAACCTCATATGAGGAAGTTGCTGTCACTGTCCTCGATTTTAAGACAACGATATGTTCCATATACATTGAACCTCACCTAACAGTCAGACTTCACGATTTAGAAAGCCTTTTAATACAACTTCCGGAACCCTATCTTTTAGTTAGGGATTTTAATGCTCACTCCACTTTTTTGGGAAGCGAACAAACAGATGTCAGAGACCGGATTTTAGAAGATTTTGTCCTCTGCAACAATGTCTGCCTCCTGAGCACAGGCACACAGACTTACTGTTCTCCAAGCAGTGGGAAAATGAGCTGCCTAGATTTATCTTTTTGTTCACCTAGTGTTTTTACCGATTTTAAATGGGATGTTCTTGACAGCCTGTATTTGAGCGATCGCCTTCCTGTCATATTAAGCCTGTCGTCCTCACCAACAGTCATCCCGGCAAAACTACGCCGTTGAAAGTAACATTTAGCTATCTGGGAATTGTTTTGAGAACCAGCCAGTTTAGAGAATATTGCTTTAGAAAATCTCGCCACAGACGAAGTAAATGACGCATATTCACATCATGCATGCTTACTGCCGCATACTTACCAATCACAAAATCATCAGGAGTGGTCGTCAGAACCACAAAGTGTGGTACACACGTGAATGCAGGGAAGCTAAAAAACAGAAAAAAAGCTTGGGGAGTCTTTCGCAGATACCCAACGCAGGAGAACCTTATCCATTTTTAAAAAGTCCAGAGAACAAGCATGGTATATTCAGCGCAATGCCGAAACAACATCCTGGAGAGCTCATGTGTCTTCAATAAATTGTTCAACCCCATCGAATAAAATGTGGAAGCAAGTTCGAAAATAAAATGGTCGCTACTCACCCTTCACAGTTCCTTTTTTGACAACACCCGGTACATAAAAAATATAGGAGAACAGGCAGACATATTGGGGGAAGAGTTCGCTTCAGTTTCAATTTCAACATACTATAGCCAGTCATTTTTGAAATACAAAAGCATGGCCGAAAAACAAAGGCTCGCAACAAGTGGAAGGGTAAATGAAAAATACAATTGTCTAATTACCCTTCAAGAAATAAATAAAGTACTGTATGCCGGTAAAAAAACTGCTCCAGGACACGACCAGATGCACTACAAAATGCTTGCCCATCTTTCCCAGCCTGCCATACAGGCAATCTTGAATTTGTTTAAACAAAGTATTCACAGAAGGAAAAATACCTAAAGAGTGAAAGCCTTCATAGTGCCACTCCTGAAACCTGGGAAACCACCAACTTCCCCAAGTAGCTATAGGCCGATAGCCCTCACAAGCTGTCTCGCGAAATATTTTGAATATGTCCTTAATATAAGATTAACATTTGTCCTTGAATCCCGCGAATTTCTTGATGTCCATCAATGCGGTTCTAAAAAGGAATGCTCAATGCAGACCATTTAGTTCGCCTCGAAAACACAATGAGAGAAGCTTTTATACACAAGCAACATTGTCTAGCCGTTTTCTTCGATATGAAGAAAGCGTATGACACATCATGGAGGTTTGCGATCCTCCGCGACCTAGGGGACCTAGGTATCCGCGACAGGATGTTGAACTGTCTAAATGACTTACTTTCCGGCCGCTCATTTCAAGTAAGCCTGGGGTCAACCCTTTCAGGAACTTCGTTCAAGAGAACGGGGTTCCTCAGGGTGTATTTTAAGCACAACACTGTGTATTGTAAAGATGAATTCCATAAGGAAAATAATCCTAAAGTCCATGATGTACTCAGTCTATGTCAACAACCTTCAAATAGCTTGTACATCATCAAATGTAGCAACATTTGAGAGGCTAACACAGTTAACAATAAACAAACTAGAGACATGGGCAGACAAAAATGGATTCCAGTTCTCCACACACAAAAGAGTGGGCGTGCTGTTCTCACTAAAACGAGGTCTACAATCCAACCCCAGCTTACATATAAACAAAATCGAACTGTCTAAAAATGAAGTAAAATTTCTGGGCATTATTTTTGACAAAAAGCTTACATTCCTACCACATATTAATGCTCTAAAAAATAAAGCTTCCCATGGTCTTTGAACGTACTTAAAGCACTTTCTCGGAAACACTGAGGCTCTGATAGGATGTACCTTTTACAAATTTATCGGTCTGTTGTTCGTTCTATCTTAGATTACGGATGTATAGTTTATAGGTCAGCAAAGCCATCGTATCTTAAACGGCTGGATCCAGTACATAATTCAGGTTTGCGTCTTTTCACTGGTGCATACAGGATGTCGCCCATAAACAGTCTGCATGTAGAAATGAACGAAGCATCACTTAGAGACAGAAGAAAGATGCTAACGTGTTCATACATCCTAAAAATCCGTTCACTGCCTAAACATATCTGTCCCCAAGTAGCAACAAAGTGCCCATCTAGGATACTCTTTAACAACAAACCACAGACTACTAGGACACTGCTCTTGCGTTTTGAAGAGATGTGCCTAAACCTCGGCCTACTGGACACATTACCTGACATTGCTCGAAGACGCGATCCACGCCCTCTATGGGATCATTTTCTTACAATCTGCGATTTTACTCTTACGCAGTTCTGTAAAAAAACAAATTCCACAGAAACACATTCTGCAAGAATTTCTTGCACTAGAGGAATAATACAGTACCTTCAGAGATTTTTACACAGATGGCTCAAAAACAGATGCTTACGTTGGAAGTGCAGTGGTACAAGGGAATTGAAATCAAATAGTAAGGCTTACACAGTGTGCATCAATCTTTACTGCCGAATATTACGCCGTCTATGTAGCCATTAAACAAATTGTAAAGGAGCAGCTCGAAAAGAGTGTTATTTACACCGACTCGCTAAGTTTACTTACAGCTCTTCACTCTAGAAATGCAGTCACTCCTATACTTGGTGATATCATACACAACATAGTAATAGCCACAGCTAAAGGACAAAACCTAAAATTCTGCTGAGTACTAAGCCATATCGGAATTAAAGGCAACGAGAGAGCATACTTATGCGCTGCTCAAGCGCGTGACAAGCAAATAAAGAAAGAAAATATTGCGTTAAAAGATTGCATTAGCTTAATGCATCGTGACATAAGGCAGAAATGGTAGTCCACGTGGAACTACGGAGTAAAAAACAAACTACATAGTGTCAAACCAGTTATAAGTGAATGGAAGTGCTGCAGCCACCAGGAAAGCTTTAAGGAAGTGATTATCTGCCGTCTCCGTATAGGACACACGTACCTCACACACAATTTTCTACTGACAAACAAGATCGACCTGTATGCGAAGAATGCGGGAGCGAAGTTACGATTAACCGCATTTTATTTTCTTGTGCGAAACTCGAAAAACTGAGGAAAAAGTACTTTACTAAATTCTGCACCGAATGCATTCCTTTTCCTCCTGCATTGCTATTAGTAGATGATGCAATTATTGATATATCATGTGTTTTTAGCTTTCTTAAAGAAAGCGGACTTTTCAAGAGGCTGTAAAATTTTTCACACACTGGTCTGTTTGCATTTTAGTACACCTCAACCACTTTCTCATCCCGGAGAAAAAGGCTGAGGTTGCTTTCGTTTTGATTGGTTGGGGGCCTCCAGTTCTTAGCCAGCCAAGGACGGCTGATGAGTTTACCCGACCTCCTTTGCAACTTTTAATTTTAGCCATTTATAAATCTTGTTTTTGCTATGAATACTAGGTAGAAGGAAACACCTTTTCAAGCTCTATACACCGCCATAATTTTTTATCTTTGTAAGAATATCTGCGGAAAGAAACTCCTTATGCCTTGAGCTTGTCGCATGATAGCCTTAGATGCTTATGCGACATTAAACTCAACATAACACAACACAACAAAAGGTCATTCTCTGGCCTACACGACGACTGCTTTACTTAGCGTTGTGAAGCTTGTTGCTTCAAAAGCAGCTTTCGACGTCGCTGCTTTTGTGAGAGGCCGTCATCGCGGGGTCCACACCAGAGCGAACCTAGAAAAAAAATGTGTATTGGTTTGCTAAACAAAAAAACAAAAGAAAACACGTAGGAAGAGAGGCAAATACAAAAGGAAAACATGCACAAAATCAGAAATGCTAAAATGTTCACAGGCCGAAGTACAGCAGATCCTGCGCAGAGGTCCAAGCAAAAAACTGAGCCAGTGCTAGGAAACGCCCTTGCCCTTCCCGAGCAACCTCTCGCGATTAGTTGTTAACTTAGCAGCCACCTGCCACGTTGGTCAGTTTGCTCACAATCCGGTGGGCAGGCTGCGATGACGCCACAAGGTCATGTGACCTAGGTGGCCCACCTATGTTGCATATCCGGTGGATGGCTAGCTGGGCCACCCCACCTAACCATATTTTTCGCACGCAACGCCGACGCGGACAACCCCGGCGCCGGATTTTCTTGATAACGGGGCCTTTAAATCTACCGCGTTAAGAAAAGCTTCATGGTTGGCTTGAGTTGAAGTGCCCTATCAAAATACAGGAAAGGAAGCAACCGATTGGGGCAGGCGAGGACTTCGCGGGAGAATCGCGGTTCACAATGACGTGACAGAAATGCATGGGTTCACAAGGGCTCCGAACATTTTCACCGTGGTCATTGCCTGGACCGCTTTTTCATACTCACTGGGAGTAAATAGGCTGAGAATGTTTGCCTAGAATAACAACAACTGCACGTTGTTCCTGCAACGACTGCCCTGTCATACGCTTTTTTCAGCCGCATGCAACTCTAAATTCTTCAGATACTTTCTGACCGCTGTGTGAATGGGGTTTTTGGACCGACGATGAAGTCTTCAGTCTCGGCACACACAAAGTCCACGCGCAGTTCACAGCGTGTAGCCGCACAGCGAAGAGGCCGTGGCGTTTAATGCATGCACTTCAGTGGCCTCAAAGTAGAGTTCGATGCTGCTTACCGCTGTACACGACAGAGATAATCCGGTCTTCTGTATCACGGCAGATGCACCTGATGCAGCAGCAAAAGAACTAGGGGCAGCCGGTGTCGAGAACACTGATGCGTCACACACTACCGTCATGTCGTCGCTACGAAACGGCAGCTGCAAATAATTCACTCCTGACAGAAAGGAGTAGAAATTTGCGTCAGCACGTATTGGCGGCTTGAATGAAACGTTCAATGCAGAATGTTGCAGCCCAAGTCGATGATGTCCACTCTCTTGCATCACGACAAATGGGCTTAAAGAAGCGGGCGGTGAGCTGGTGGCGGCGTGGAGGACGACGCGTCACAAATCACCATGTTAGCCCGGCAAGACTAGGCCTTTCGAGGGCTGGCAGCGCAGGCGAAAGATGCCAAGCGTTCAGCGAACTCACCTGAGGCATGAGATGCACAGTTTATGCAGCATACTGCTGTGCAAAGCTCCGGTGATCGGGTGCCTTGTATCATCGTAAACGTGCGCGAAGCAGCAAGACCAGGGCTAGAAGCAAGACAGCAGCGACAAGGAAGCCGCCGCCGTCAATTTATTAACGCGCCATACCAACAGGTGTCGCCACGCGGCGGGCAGACGCTAAGAAAGGAGCTTTCGAATTCCCTTAGGGTGCGAAGAAGTATTCAAGTTAAGGTACTCCTGTATGGAAAAGTAGTAAAACAGAGTGAATGGAAAATCATTTGAGTTTGATGACGGCAGTAAAAGAGGAGGATTTCCTCATTTTCACCTTTTATTGCTGGTTAAACCACTTTATTATACGGACTTTAAAGAAGACATCCGCCATTAAAACTCTTATAGGGGCTGATTTATGTCTACGGCGTACGTTTTAAAGTGTACTGGGCGATGGGTGTCTTGATAAAAAAAGTGGTGCACCTTGCACGCGATGTATAACTAATTGCTTGCGAAACTTTTGCAAGACAAGTTCTGGAATACGCTTCAGTAGTAAGTATATGTAATCAGTGATATTTGGAAAAAAGCAATTTGAAAAATTCAGAGATACGCTGTAGGCTATATCTGCCTCCAATATCGAAGCACAGACTGAGTCACAGAAGTACTTTTTTCATGATGCTGGACCTGCTATCAACCGCAGGCAAAGGTATCGAATTAAACTATCATACCAAATAAAACACGAACGCATCAACATCAGAAAGAAAACATACATCATTAACCTGAAAATGGGGCTATAGAACAAATCATGATGAGGTAATGCAGGACTATAGCATGTTTATTGATATTTTTGCCAATTCCATCTTTTCAGAGGTAAGTGAAATGTGGAATGCATAGATAATGTGCGGTGTGGAACAAAGTGGTAGGTCTAATTCGAACGCTGTCTCGAGGGTCATCTCATCGAGCGTACCTGTTTGTGCTTATGTATCCAATGTTTGTGAATATTCGTGCTTTCTTTTAATTTTTATTTTGTTAATCACTCTTTTCTCATAGACCTTCGTCAGAGGGCTCATCGTATTGAGTGGTGACAGTTACTGTTGACAAAGAAATAAATATCCTCTTAGTGGAGGTCAACTCATCGCTCGTGGTGAAAAACGAATTTGTTGTTACGGGTGCTGGAAATTGACGCGACCTGTTCACGTATGAAGGTTGCGCCAAAGCCTTTAGAATTTTCGCTAAATTCCGCAGATCCTATAAACGCAAGGGACAGCTGGCGGCGCTGCCGCAGACTCTGGCGCAAACAATTCACACTTGTACGAACACGTCGATTCACAACGAAAAATGCAAGCGTTAACCACCTAAGCATGTGAGTGTGCGGTGCAAACGAAAAAAACTTCGTGATGTTTTCGAGAATCGCGCACACTCTGAATATGAAGCAGTGTCAGTCGGGGCGTTTTTCCTCACCTTATCTTTACCGCGTGACTGTAACGTCGCATTTGCTTACGGGGCGCATTCAGAGCTAGAGAGCCACTTGCACTTGAGCGGCCCCTGGAGCTTTCGTAAACTGCTCGCAAGGCTCCACTCATATCGCCCGCCTCGAGACGGCGGTGTGTACGTAAACAACGAGAAAAAAGGATACAGAGAACGGAGAAAAAAACAAACAAACAGCCTTGATTCGTGCTGTGTTTTGGGAGTGGATCGTTTTATATCTTCCTGTCCTGGTATGGATTCTGCGGTTCTTTACGACAAAAGCAGTGTGCACAGACCGGGCGGAGGCTGTTGTTTAGTTCTGAAACTTGCTCTATTTGATTTCATCCTGTTGCTCTTTTTAACGCGATAGTGTTAAAGGCCATGTTCACCAAAAAATCTGGTATCGGCGTCGGCATGGCTCTGGCAGGTGGTCCCCAGAGAGAAACCTAGGAGGTAAGGGGCACACCTAGGTCACGTTACCTCTCGGCGTCATCACTACCTGCCCGGCGGGTAGTGAGCACGGCCCACCGTGGCAGGTGCCAATTAACTTAATGATTGTGGGCTGGGCAAGAGCAACTTGGGCCGCACAAGACCCACGACTGGGAGCACCTGCGATTGCAGGGCAGTGGCGTGTCGCTTAACCGCTGCACCTCTGCGCCAGAAGGCGTAGTAGGACTCCGAGAGATTTATGAATGGAAATTACACAATGACGTTGTGCCTTTATAGAAATTAACCAATTACTCTGTCGAGTCATACCCTTAAGATGAAACTTAAGTGTGCCCTCCAATTTCCCGTGAACTATGATTCCTGGAGCTTAAACTCTTTGTTTCAGTTTGGTGGAAGTTTTTTAACGGTTATTTCTGCATGCTCCAAGCTGTCAACAAGGGGCTCTATAACTTTCTGGCGCAAGATGCGACTATAATAATCTGGAGTGTTCCCCAGCCAGATCCAGCTGCTTCTACATTATTCAAAATTGTCGTAGTTGCGTGTGGTGTCTTATCTCGGAAGTCCTTTGCCAGATTTTAACTGAATGCCGTGGAGAGCAGTGGCGGTCTTGTTCCTGGACGGCCACCGCGCGCGTTTGTTGCTATCGCCGCCGCCTAGTTCATTGTTTTTTGAGGGCAAGCAAAGCCAATAAACCTTTTTGGAAGCTTTTGGCGGCCTTCGTGATTGCCGGGCTGCCGTCACTAATACGTTACAATATTTTGTCTCTATACGTACTCTGGTAATGTAAAAATGTTCAAATGACTTTCGGGTAGTTCCGTGGCTGCCTTTTCCAGTCAGCGGCTGAACAAAATTGGCATGAAATGTAACTGGAAAGCCTGCAATATTTTGTCTGAGATGTTATAAGCTATGTAAAGGAGGAGATCGCTTAGGGAGAACTGGAGAAATCATTTAGAGGCGTATCTTACCTTTTCGTTGCTGAAGAGTCAGTTTGAACCTACTTGTTTTTTTTTTCTCATATTCTTGCACTACAAGGAAAATATGCGAAGTACTTTAATTAAAAGGACGCTGATGACAATTTGGTGTGGGCCTGTACGTAAACATTACCGCGTTCTTATAAAAAATGCTCTCCTCTCGCTGAAAATAGAGCTTACGTAAGCTAGAAATGGTTATTAAGTCAGCGGCCGATATGCTAAGAAAACTTAGGTGCGTCGATACAGTTTGTTAGGCGCGGGTCCCAGAAACTAGGCTAGTGGAAATTCGCTTCAAAAGGGTGATTACGAAGTACTTAGCAGTGTAGGAGTCATAAGTTTCAATCCAATGCCCTTAAAATTTTAAAATATAATTTTCTCAGCAATAGATGTCTCATTGCAGGTGGACACACGTCTTCATGCGTATATACAGCCACAAAGAGCCACAGAATCAGTTTTTATTGAGATAAAAATTTGGCTGGTTTTGTCTCAGATGTCCGTGTAACCGCAAAATGAAAGCTAAAACTTAAGAATATAAGAACAGGGGTTCCCTCATTCCGAAACTTGAAATGCACTTGATCACACAAGATGGCGTACCGACAAAACTAACATGAATCGGCCATCATAGCATTTCAGCTGTAGTCACTCTTCAGCCATGGCACTAAATAATATTTTCTGGAGGATTTGTGTTGTTAGCTGGTAGCAATTCCCCACTAAAGTGGCCGCAAATTAAGTTCTGTTCACGGTGTGCTTCTTTTCTCTAATAGGCTGAAACTATAGGAGCAGGCCTGAAGCGGTGCATGCAATGCATGAAGCCAACGGTCAGGCTTCTCTCTTACTGTCGCGCCCATTCTGCGCCCAAGTGCAGCCCGATGAGAACTGGCAGCGGTTTTCTCAGTACAGGCGTACGTTACCGTAATTGTTTTATTTTTTTGGCCTGTGCCGTCACATAAATTCGCATCTCTTGAGCTGCTGCTCTTTGTCTAGCCCTCGCACCCAAATGTGCCTAACCGGTAGACTGAATAACTTTGTGTAATTTGCTGAATGGCGTTTCGGTGACTCAGCAGTAGCCATGTTTAGACAACATAAGTGACAAGATTGAAAAATCACAAAATACCCAGAGGAACAAAGAAACAGAGAAGAATTTCAAAGGACTTTAAAAACACTGTGCATACCTAACAGAGATTTAGTGACGTTACACGTATCGCGAGCAGAAAGGCTTTGAAAAGCTTCAGGTCTTTCAATTATGGAGAGAACTTGCATATTGTACGCGGTTGTTATCGGCCTGTATCAGGTTCTTCCCACAGATGGTGAGTCCAATAAACAGTTTGTTCTGAGCATCTTGGTCAGGAGAAATTTAACTAATGTGTAATATCCTAAACAAAATGAGTATTGCCCTCCAGACTTCAGATAAATCTTGAGCGAAAGGCTGAAAATTTTTTCAATGGTCAGCTGTACGGGAGGGTGTAGAGGCGTTCTGACACCGTCTTATTTGGTGAGCTAAAGCAATATTCTCTAATACATCCAGGTGATGTCGGGTATTACCCTGATGCCTCTAGTTAAGGTACTTCGCAATTCGTTTAGTTCGCATGGGACTCAGCGCACTCCAAACTTACCTAATTTTTTTAAAGCTAAAACTTCAGCTCATTATATATGTGATTTCCGTCGGCTAAAAAAGCAAAGATATATCTGTACCAAACCTCGAAGCTGTTTCAAGCACCAAGATGATCTACGAAATCGCGCGAAATATCGTTCACGCGCTGCCTAAATGTAATATTTTTGTATCTTGCGTACATGTCTGCTACTATTCGCCAACATTTCCAGCCGTTTGCGCACGCGTTACGTCAGAGTATGGGGATTCACATTAGAGGACTCAAATCTCTGCATAAATTTCCATGGCATCGCCCGCGAGCCGGAGATACCGTCTTTCGGCTTCCCTTTGCGGTTCAGCGCTGATTTCATCCTCTCCAGTGGGATGGATACTCGGGAATCTCGGAGGTAGCAGTCACGCCTTCGCCGTCTCCAGACGCGACGCACCGCCGCTTACGAAGAGACTCCTGGATGACAGGGAAGGCATGACATTTCAAAAACAGAACACCAAGAAAGAAAGTTTACGTTCTGTCTTAGCACACACACTCTTCCGCGTAAGCAGAGAGAAAATAATTTCTACAGCTGCACTGTCATGACGACGAGAGGAGTGTTGGAGGGCGATGAGCCTTCGATGGGGCCCTCCTTTGTTACTTTCATTCTATATTTCAATTTCGAGAACGAAATTAAAGGAGCTATGGGCGTCGTTTTTGATGCAGACTAAGCCGCCCAGGATGCAGAGCAAGGGGAAAGAGGAGAAATGCGAAAGAGAGGAAGAAGAAGGAGTTGCTGTTTTGAAATATTCTGGGATCGCAGGAAGGGCTAGAGTGGTGGCGGGCCTGACGGAAATGGAAATTCTCCTCACGCGCCATGCCAGCAGCCCCGAAAGCACCAGTAGGCGTAGCAGAATCTGCTCCTTCTGCATTCGGAAAGGTGCCCGTTTGAAAGCCTTGCTCTTGGCCAATCCTCGTCAGGTTGTAGAACACCTTCGAGTTTACAGCTTCTTTCTGCATTTTGGCAAGCTTATGTTTTGTTTGTTTAGGAAAGAACACCAAAAGAAGTTTACATTTTGTTGGCTCCGAGTCTATTCGGTTCTTCTCGGACGTCTTGCATGGGCATTACGAGACATAGAAGTTTAAATGGACTGTAAAAAATGTTGCTCGAGTGAGTTTTGAAATAGCAAATGAAGCGCACTGGGCAGACATATTTCATCGCCGCTAAGAAATAACAGTTATGAATATTGTGCCTGTATTAAAAGCAATTTTTCTCGACAGGAGAAACGCAGCAACATGTTTCCTCTCGTCTCCTCCCTTCCCTAAAATCATGTATGACTCACAGAGCCTACACGCAAGCAGCGCGTAAAATACCAAGTTATGATGGAAATCAAAATGTAGCTAACGATGCCTGCTGCGCATTTCTTCTACAAATAGAATTACATAATCAATGCAACCAATATAATCTTGTTTCATGCCAGAGTATTTATTATTTCTTTGTTTACTTTATTGTCCTGAATATATTACATTCTAGTGCAACTGACGCGCGCCAATGGCTGCCAACTTTGGAACTAGGGCCCCGAAAAGCTGCTAGTCGCACAACTTTTTGCCCTTGAAATCTTTCGTCTTGTAAAGAAGGTAAACAAACTTAAACTACTAAAAACTACTAGTACTAATATTTAAATACATGCGCAGAAACGAGTTGTAACTGGCCAGCCATGATTTAACTGTAGAATAGTCTAAGACACAGCGTCAAATTTGAAACTCATTGAGGCAAGCTGACTCCAGAAACAGAAGCTACAGCCTCCCTGCACTTGGAAACATTCGAAAACCAAATATAAGAAGTCTGCAAAGCGTTCAAGCTCAAGCCCTCCGGACTTGCCTAGGATTGCCGAAATGTGCCTCTACGGCCGCATCTGTACTCATCGCCCAGAAGCGTCTAATCCCTATCTACCTAACAGGTGACGCACTGAGGGCACATTTTCGACGCATCTCCCGGGTTCCCTCTCATCATTTTGCCAGTCTTCCACTTCCTATTACCAGGCCACGCACATACTTTACAAACACAGTTGATGCACATAGCGCCATTCTGCTGTCCTAGTTTACACTCACCTCTAGACAGTCCTCGCCACATTGGAGCCTGCACAATCCCCGTGTGCTTCTTTCAATACCTGTCATCAAGAATAAGATCGATTTATAGCCGATAAAACTTAAACAAGTTACTCTTGAATATTTCCATAAGCACCATGCGAACCGGCTGCATGTCTACACCGACAGCTCATTGAACGCCATCAGTTCTGCGGCCCTGTGGCCATCCCCGCATGGACTAAAGAAATCAGAGTTAAGATGGCTCATTAGACTTCTTCGACGAATGCAAAACTCCCGCTCTTCGTGTCGTCATTCAACACATCAGTCGGCAGCGCCCTCAGCAGTGGTATATTTTCACTGATTCCCTCCAATGCTTAAAAGCTGCTCGTCGCTGTGGATCCCGTGAACAACTGCTCGCGGAAATACGACAACTACATTACTTTGCCATAAATAAAGGGCACGACATTATCTACCAATGGCTATTGCGGCACAGCGCCATATTAAGCAAACACCGCGCGGATGAGGTAGGGCGAACTGCTCACCACGGCGGCGATTTTGTGTCGATCCCCATTTCCAGATCAGACGCAGCGGGCAGGCTTCATGCACTAGCGCGGAACACCACGCTTGCCGTTTGGAATTGCGGCCAATTTTCTAAGTACGTTTAAAATTCCTGGACCCAGATCTGAAGCTCTAGCTGGCTTCCATACCGTCCTGCCACGACGTGAAGGGACTTTTCTGTATCGCCTGTGGCTTGGTGTAGCTTTCACCAACTATTACTCTTTCTTAATCGGTATGGCTGATAGCTCTGCATGTGCCATCTGCGAGTATGACGAGACTATACCCTACATTTTTTGTCACTGCCCTGCCTGCAGCGTCAAAATGCAGTCTCTCTGGCGCGCGCTGGAGCATCTAGATTTACGTCCAGTGACGGAAATGAAGATTCTCGGCCACTAGCAGCGGCGATCGTCGGCGGTGAAGGCTTCCAAGGCCCTGCTCCGCTTCTTGCGAACTTGTGGCCTGCACGATAGGCTGTGACTTTAACGAACACTGACCCTGACACTGACACTGACGCTGACACTGACACCGACTTAAGTTTTCTTCTACTCTCCTTTCTCTTTCATTCTTTTATCCTCTCACCCCTTTCCCCCCGTTCAGAGTAGCAAACCAATTATTCTTCCGGTAAACCACGTGCATGCCCGAGGTTTCTTCGACCGGGCAGTGAGCGTGCCCTCCGACCCGAATTTCACGAGGGACGGGTTGATCTCAACTCATGACATCCCCCATCACTTTAGGCTGGAGAGGCGCGCACATCCCGCTCCCCATAAATCGTTAACAAAAGCGCAGGAAGTAACCTGGCGCCGACTGCAAACACGCTCCCTTCTAAATCCGGCAGTGCTTGCGCTTATGTACCATGGCCAGTACAACCCAAACTGCCATAAATGTCATGAAAGGTCACATACGACCACATTCTGTGGAACTGCGCAAATAATCTGCCTCCGGTGGAGTTAATAGATCTCCCTTCTCCCGAGCGATGGGAGGCCGTGCTGTTCAGCTCGGACTCCAAGATTCAAGTACTGGCCATGGAGCGGGCCAATGAGGTCACCGCCAGCAATGGGCTAGCGGCCATCTGGTATGTGTCTCCTGCAACCTGCTCTAGACGCAATAAGTGATTTACTATCCAATCCCTGCCTTTCTTCTTCTTCCTCCTTCTCCTCCTTTAAAGAATATCCATTCAGTGCGATGTAAAGTCTAGATTGATTTAAAGTCTACAACCAACCAAGCTTGCTTCTGGGTTTTGCACTGGAGCCTAGCGTTCCATATCTCTCGACGATGAGAGGAAATCTTGTCCTTATGACGGCAAAGCTTTTCCTCCGATACTAACAAGCCTCATTGTACTGGTCAATATCACACACACGTGGGCCTATATTCTGTACATAGGCCACGGCTATGTACAGCTACGGCAAGGTACGCCTTCATATCTTCTGGCTGTGGCACGCACCAAGAATATTTTTTTTTCTGGAACGGGCAAAGGCAACTCTTTCTGTTCTTATTCACACGTCTTACACGCAAAACAGTGTGAGCAAAAAAAGGGGAGGGGACCCTTTTGCTCCGCCTTAAGTGCATGACACGATATCGTTAATCGGTTATTGCCCATAAATGCAGCAGAAATAGTCATTCTCACTTTGCCCTCATACCCCGCTAGCAGTCCTCATATCATTCCTGGCGGGCGCAACTGTTAAGCGATGCACCACTGTCGTGCGGTGGGAGATGCTGCCGCTGGTAAGTCTTGTGCGACGCAGGTTGTTCTTCTCGAGGAACCTTTCGCGATAAACCACGAAATTAACTGCCACCTGCCACAGTGGGCAATTTGCTCCCAATCCGGGGGCACGTTTTGATGACGCTGCAAGGTCACTCGCACTGGGTGGCGCACCTAGAATGCTTCTCCGGGAATTTTCTCGTAGATTTTTCGCTCGTATCCAATGACGCCGAGGCCAATAACGGCGCAAGCTTTTTTGGCGCGCAGGCTTCTTAATACGTTCACGTTAAAATACTCTCTGTTATATTTTGCTACACAAGAAAAGGGTGGCTAAGGAAACGGTAACGGCTCCTGAAATGAAATACCCAGGCTATATAAACGTTGGGTCTTTGAAATCAGTTCATCCAACGCATTTCTCTCGCTAGAAAACAGTTTTCGTGCTCTGTTATAATGCTAGCTGAAAAGAATATCTCCTTAAATCAAGGAAGTGTTCTGTTCTCTGTCCGGTAGACGACGCTTCGCATAAAGCTGCACGAAAGGGGCGGAGAGGGTCTGTAACGCCATGCGTACAACAAAGCAATCCGCCGCCCTCGGTTCTGGTGCGTGCAGATCTCTTTACCCTTCTGTTGGTCCTTTCAGAAAAATACAGAAGCAAAGTAAAACAAAGAGAGAGGGAGCTCAGACGAGCAGCGCTTTGCCAGCGGATATCCTGGAATCAGAGCGGCTCTGTCGCTGCCTGCCAGCTACATATCTGCTGCCGCCGCTGTGTTTCTGTGTACGAACTGATCGGGAACGATGTGCTGTTTGATGCGCCGTGTCGGCCACATCGCACACGCGTCACACTGCAGCCGATGCGCTCTGCGCGTCACAGATAGCATCCCGTGCTCTTTCCTGCTGATCCTCCACGGCATCTCCGGAATCGCAGCTCACGCCTATGCGATGACACGCAGGCGGGGCATCTCGCCGTGTGTAGCGATTCGAATGTGATCGGGATAGAAGTGGAAGCGGTATCCTTTCTCTGTCGTTACCTCACTCTTCTTCTTTCACGCAGGTTTCTATTCCTTTATAAACATTTTCTTATTTGTTTTTTGCGAGCCCTCAACAGTTCATATGCATTTTACTGCACTGAAGGAATGAAGCCCGAACGCAACCCAATGCGAGTCGTACTTCAAGAAGTCGTATTTTGGGTGCTGTGTTCATACATCCATATTGTGAATAAACAAGAAAGGAACAAAGTAACAGTGCTCAACGGCGTTCTTTGTAATATGGCAACGTAAAGAACGCAGAATAACTGCCTTTACGCCCGTAAATTAAAGAGAGAATGGCGCTAGCATACGTCACCTTTAAAAAGTTACATTTATGACTCTTATGTATGCCATCCTTGAAGAGTTACGTGACAGCTATTACATCCATGTCTTAATAAGATACACCAAATCTCTTACATTATGTTACAAACTAGTGAGGTTTAGGCTCACGCAAGTTTGCGCAAGTTTGCGCAAGGGTTATTTGACTCCAAGGGTGAGCTCTTACTTCAAAAGCATGCATCTAATATCAAGCGCGCTAAATGTCGGTATTTTTTATGAATGATGCTGTGACTTTTTCGCCAGCGAAGCTAAGCCAAGAGTCTCACTATGCGATTCAGTAGCGCATAACAAGGCTGTAATCCTCCGGGGACCAATTACACTGCAAGAAAAAATGTACTACCGCTTTCACAGAAAAGCATTTGTTTCAAAATGGCTGCGTTGAACACCCGTCGGAGTAAGAGAGTAGACCGTAATCCAAATGCAGCCTTTGAGAGCAGCCACCGTAGGGGCCAATGTATCATATCACTCAAAAGACTGCGTCTAGTACCAACAACGATGATCGCCTCTTTGTTGGACTTACCCGGTTTTCTTATCAGCCATATCACGAAAGCACCAATGCGGCGTAGATGGTACATCAAAGCTGCTTACTGTTAGTTTTAGGGTACCGTTTTCAACATTTTAAGCTAAGTTAACCTATGTTTTTCCCGCAATTTGCCAGGCGGATTAGGAAATTTAAATTTCTACAAGAGATAAACGCTAAGAGACCACAACAACCAGAAATTTCTGTGGATATCGATAACTTTAGTTGTTTTTTTAAATAAGAGACTGCGCTGCCTGTAGAATTCACAGGTATGAATGGAAGGCATGCACCCAAATCTTACTTATGTTCCATGCATTGGGCGCAGTTGCTGAATGGCAGAGTACTTATGACGCGGAAAGCATTATGATTTCCATCCCCAAAAGATGATGAGGCCAACCTGAAGGAAGAAAGCCAGCGCACTCTCTTTTCAGCACTTATGCAAAGCTGACGAAACCGTTTGATTTTACCTCCACGCTTTAGAGCCTTACGACCGAGAAGATAAATGCATATGCCACATCCGGGACCCTGGCAATGCTTCCGCTTGCTGGCTGAGCCCGTGCTATGCCAATTGCTTTGCGTCAAAGTAGGCAGTTTCTTCGGCGTGTACAACGCAACAACACCAAGTAACGGTCCGCGTCGCGTCAGAAGCACCCACGATACATAAACACTGGTTCCGGGGCTGCCGAGACCAAACGGCTGCTCTTTTCCGAGCGATGATCCCACCACCCGACAGGGTTCTAGCCACTGTATTGGAGAAAGAAGCGAAGGAAAACGGGGAAGAGATCAGAAAGGGACGAGTGGCGCAGCATCGGTGATCAGGACGTCGCCGCGGCGAAGCGTTCGAACGACGGGGGCGGATGGCGCGGCCTTTGCGTGCGTGCATCGGCAGCGGCTCTTCATCATCATTGAGACCTAGGGAGAGGAGAGCGGGAGACAAAAGAGAGACAGGAGCAAGCAGCCCCGCGTAAGAACGCGCATCTGGGAGCGAGTTGCGCCCTGCCACTCTCACGACTGCTCGCTTGCTGCTGCTCCGTCGCCGCCAGCGAGGATTCTCTTTGACCGCTGTCGGGCCGACCGACGACTTTCATTCCAGACGTGCGCGTTACGATGCGCCATTTGTTCTTCAAGCTTTTTCGTTCCGTTCAAAACGTAGTGTGTGTTGGGCGAGTTTTTATATCATGCAATACAAAGGGAAAGACTTTGGCAGGTCACTTCTGAGCTGAAGCTGTCGGCTTCGTTTCTTGTAACTTGCACCTATAGGCCTGTCTTTACCGTTGCAACGTAACCTTCACCTATGTGTCCCTTTTTATTATTGCTTACCTGAATTCCTTCTAAGCGACAACCCATGAAAACACGCCAAAGTTATAGGAAAGCATTGCGAACAACTGGCTTCGCCGAAAATGTGAATTATTATTTTTACAGCGTCCACTTCGGTTTTAACTTTTTTCCCCTAATTTTCGGATCCTTACCGCATGGCATAAGCGGTTCTCTAGATTCAGCTCTCTTTCACGATACATGCCAACACGTCGCCATAGTACAGGCTGTGAGTGCGCACCATGTCCACTGCCGGGAAGCACTATGGAATGCAGCTGGGATAAAGACGTGAGGACAAAGATGCGTTATTTGCTTATGTCGAAATAGGAGCTGAGTACCAAGTAAAGTGCCTGCGGCGGTTTGAACTGCATTGCGGAACGGTGTGCCGCGTGGCTAAAGGGCGCTGTACGATCGCTTTTTCCCGCATGCGCACGCGCCCTTGCGACCATGCGCACGGGCTCGCGAGGGCGCGTTGCGGGTGAGGTGTTGTACGATCAAGTTTGCTGCATGCGACCGAGCTGACGACTCCGGCGTTCTGATTGGCGCTCTCGTCAGTGCCGCCCGTGCGGCAGCACAGGCATCAGTCGTAGCAAAACACGAAGATATCTTGCCGTACGAACATACACATATTGATATTGTGGATCACCCGAGACGTGTTTAGGTGTGAGATTTTTCGTAGCAGGTTAAACCTCGATCGGCTGTGATAGCCGTGGATCTCAGCGTGGCCAAATCTGACGTCCGCGAACGAAGTCGCAACAAACTTTGCAACAGCGCAGGCAAGGTTCTAAAACAGCATCGAGAGAAACGATTAACGTTTGCGCTACTTCCACTTCAGAAAGTGAAAAAAGGCATCACACGGCGATCGTGACACAACTCGTTCGACCACTAGTCGGCTAGACTCCGCAGAAGACCACCCATATAAGCACCGTTTTAACTACGATCTAAGATTTTTGCCTCCTAATATTTAAAGAGTGCCCCTAGTGAAAGTTACGCTATACCATAACATGCAATAAGGATTTCAGAACGATGACGCGATTCGTATCGCGAATTCTCGGAGTCAAGGATACGTGACTAGAACAAGCTGTAGGTTAGCAGTACAGTCATATTCGATCGTTCGTAGTTATAAAAGGGAAATTCACATAGCTGAGATCTGGCACAGTTTATTTCGTCAGTTATTCAAACAAGCGCACTGCAGTCTTTTTACGTATACTTTAATAGCCTTTATTTTTAGCTTTTTCATTACTCCATGTACTCTTTATTTATCATCTGTAAACGTTGGTTGTTACTGTCGATTAAACAGGCCTCCTTGCTGTCTCCCCACTTAACTGTTATTGCAAAAGGCACAATATTTATTCATCGATATCAGAAGTGTGTGTCTGATTTGTGCATGTATTGAAGATTCCATATTTTAGCACAGTACTGTCGAACACGAACCCAAATACACGAGAAAATTATAATATTCCCAGTAATTTGGAATATGTAAAATCAGTTGTAACTGCAGCAATTTTGTATTTGACAGAAGAGTGACCGTGCAACAGTACTGCTTTCTCTCTGTAATGTTATTCAATCCGTTAGAAAAGCCAAAATTGAAATAACACAGTGTGGTGACAATTAAAGGGGCCAAGCCATCTATCACTGTGCTGAAATGCAAAGCTTTGTTTTTTGCACAGTGACAGCGAGCAACCAGTTTTATCTTAGCAGTCATTCCTTCGCTCATAACGGATGAGAATTGCACAATCTAGAAGGCAGCAGTGCAAACAAGCTTTGAGAGTTGTGCTCAGAGCCAGTCAATGGTGACACGTGCATTAACAAGCTGGTATGTTCTCTGTACAACTCCGAAAAATTCTTAAAGTGCCAATGTTAATGAAAACAAAGTGGTTTCTTAGTACTTAATAAAAGGCCATACTTGCATTTTACCTTCAGTGTAAACGTAACATGATGTGGGAGTTAGTAAACTGGCTTGCATCTGGGCGGCTCCTGGTTGAGGTTGGGAAATAATACTTCAAATATTTTAAAAAACAGGATGCACTGACCATGCATAGTGATTATCTCAAGCAGAATTTGTAGAAATATCTTTACATGGTGAAAGCTGTGTTGTTGCAAAAGACAATGAAATAAAAAATAAGCATATAAGGGTGTGTAGGGCATACATGCATATATTCTCTCATATAGCTTTACAGCAATGATTAAGACTTTTCTGAGCAGAAAAAAAATTAGCGATCGTAACAGTGATTCTGTTTCCCAAAACAGCAGATAAAAGTGACCATTCTCTGCACCACTAGTCATGCATAAAATTTTGGAACATGCTAGGTGTTGTTATTAGTAACATCTTCTACAAAGTAGAGCTTATTTCATTGCTAGTTTAGTTTTCAAACTGCCAAAGTTTCCTTAAGGCATACCTTATGTTAAAATGATTTAGTTATTAACCTAACTGCTTGATAAACTTTGCCTAGGCTATGCCTATTTTTCGGCTTCATACAGGAAGTGTATGAGAATTTGAACAGTCTGTAGAGCTGTTTATTGGCACGATGGAAGCGCCGGCTACGAAGACCTTGGCACAGGCAATCTACGAGGCAGAGAGCCGAGAGACCAGACACAAGCGGCAGTGTTCCATCCAGCACGAGCATCCAACCGGCGGCGCGAGCGCTTCGTCGTCGTTGGCTTCGGGGCTGGTCCATCTTCATCATTCCAAGTGTCCCGGCGGAAAGAGGGAGCCATACTGGCAACTCAAGGAGAGGAGACTACGAGGGGGCTATAATACGGCTTCAAGCGGCTGACGTGAACGACGTCGCGGCCACGGCGGCGATGGTCCGAAGAAGGTGTCACCGGTTCGATAATGTAGTTGACCGGTGACGTACGCTCCAAGATGCGGTAAGGGCCGATGTGCTTGGCCGAAAATTTGGACGTATTCGGAACAGAGAGCCAGACCAGTGAGCCAGTGGGGAAGTGAACCGCGGGCGTGTCTTGATCGGAAGCATGGGTACGGAGACCTTGAAGTTCGGCGGTGAAGGAGCGAGCCAACTGGCGGCACTGCTCAGCATGGCGGGTGATGTCAGAGAGGGAAGCATATTCCGAGCTGTCGGGGTGGTAGGGAAGGATTGTATCCAACATACAAGAAGGTTCGCGTCCGAATAAAAGAAAGAATGGGGAAAAGCCGGTGGTTGCTTGAGAGGCGGTGTTATATGCGTAGGTGACGAACGGAAGAACCTGATCCCAATTGGAGCTGTCGGAGTGAATGTACATGGCGATTATGTCCCCAAGAGTACGGTTGAAGCGTTCGGTGAGGCCGTTGGTTTGAGGGTGGTAAGCAGTAGTGGTGCGGTGGACTGTGTGGCACGCAGCGAGAAGCTCGTGAAGAACTTCAGACAAGAAAACACGGCCGCGGTTCGCGAGGAGCGCCGTGACGCAGGACAAAGTGATGAAGAAGGAAGAAGGCTACATCGCGAGCAGTAGCCGCAGGTAGGGCAGCGGTCTCAGCATACCGAGTGAGGTGGTCCGCGGCGACTATGATCCAGCGATTCCCAGCGGTCGTGAAGGGAAGTGGCCCATATAGGTCGATGCCCAC
Organism: Amblyomma americanum; assembly: GCF_052857255.1. Lineage (NCBI taxonomy): Eukaryota > Metazoa > Arthropoda > Arachnida > Ixodida > Ixodidae > Amblyomma > Amblyomma americanum. The sequence goes on along the minus strand of NC_135502.1, from coordinate 142,032,210 downwards.
ACGATCAAAAGGGCGAGCCGGACACGGTATTGGCTGTAACGGGGCAGTCGAAGGGCGAGGTGTCGACTTCCGCTGCTGACAGGCCGTGCAGGAGCGAACGTAGCGACGAACGAAGTTGTACATGCCCCGCCAATAGTACCTCTGGCGTAGTCGCTCGTACGTTTTCAGCGAGCCAGCGTGAGCGCTCTGAGGATCGGCATGGTGGTGTTCACAAATCTCAGTGCGGAGATGTCGGGGAATCACGAGAAGCCACTTGCTGCCATCTGGACGATAGTTGCGCCGGTACAGAAGACCGTCGCGAAGGGCAAAATGGGAAGCCTGGCGACGAAGTGCTCGAGGGAAGGAGGCCGTAGAGGGTGCACGAAGTACGTCGAGCAACGATGAAATCCAAGGATCTTGGCGTTGTTGATGGGGCATGTCCATGGTAGTGAGCGCTGCGAGTAGGGATGCAGATATTGGCGAAGAGGGCGCAGGAGAGGGCAGTGGGGAGCGGGACAAGGCGTCGGCGTCGGAGTGCTTGCGGCCTGATCGGTAAACTACGGTGATATCAAATTCCTGAAGACGGAGGGCCAGCGGCCTAGGCGCCCTGAGGGATCTTTGAGTGAAGCCAACCAGCACAAAGCGTGATGATCGGTGACGACGGTGAACGGGCGGCCATATAAGTATGGCCGGAATTTTGTTAGAGCCCACACTACGGCGAGACACTCCTTTTCCGTCACGGTGTAGTTCGACTCAGCCTTGGTGAGGGCACGGCTGGCGTACGCAACGACGTATTCAGGAAATTCGGGCTTGCGCTGGGCAAGGACAGCCCCGAGGCCGATTCCGCTTGCGTCGGTGTGCACTTCAGTAGGGGCACTGGGGTCGTAGTGTCGAAGGATAGGTGGTGAGGTGAGAAAACGACGGAGCGCAGCAAAAGCGTCGTCACAGGCCGAGTCCCACGTAGACAAGTCGGCGGGACCATCAAGAAGTTTCGTCAGGGGCGCGACGATGGAGGCGAAATTGGGAACAAATCGCCGAAGATAGGAGCAGATACCCACAAATCGGCGCACTTGTTTTGTAGAAGTCGGTTTAGGGAAGTCAGCTACAGCACGGAGTTTGTCAGGATCGGGCAGGACGCCGTCTTTGGAGACGAGGTGGCCGAGTATTGTCAGCTGCCGGGCACCAAAGTGACATTTTTTGAGATTAAGTTGAAGGCAAGCATTGGTGAGGCAGCTCAGTATCTGGCGCAAGCGCTTGAGATGCGTCGGAAAATCGGGCGAAAACACGACAACATCATCTAAATAGCAGAGACAAACAGTCCACTTCAGGCCGCGCAGGGTGTTGTCCATCATTCGTTCAAATGTTGCGGGAACGTTACAGAGGCCGAATGGCATTACGTTGAACTCATAGAGTCCGTCAGGGGTGACGAACGCCATTTTAGGATGGTCGGACTCAGCCATCGGGACTTCCCAATAGCCGGAACGGAGATCCAGGGAGGAGAAGAACTCGGCGCCTTGCAAGCAGTCAAGGGCGTCGTCAATACGTGGTAGCGGGTAGACGTCTTTGCGCGTAATTTTGTTGAGCCGGCCATAGCCCACGCAAAATCGTATCGAGCAATCCTTCTTTTTAACCAGGACGACCTTGCTTAGTTATGACGCGGCGCTCGGGAGGCGACACACGGTAGGGGCGCTGACGGAGAGGAGCATGGGTTCCGGTGTCAATGTGGTGCTCGACAGTGGTCGCACGGCCCAAAGAAGTCGACTGGTGGTCAAACGATGAGCGAAACTTGTGGAGCAGGGCAAGGAGCGGCGCGCGGTGAGCAGTGTCGAGAGCGCGGTCAATGCAGCGGTCGAAAATGTCCGATGACAAAACTGGAGTAGCACCACGTGGGGTGAGGGCAGCGATTTCGGCACTGGAGGAGGTTACATCAGTGTCGAAGGAAGAGATCAAAGCAGCGGTTTCAAAATGGCCGAGGCACTCGCCACGGAGCAGGGAGAGCGCGGAGAATGAGGTGTTAGAGACGAGGATGGCGGCAGCACCGGGGTGAATGTCGATGACGGCGAAGGGAAGACATAGGTGTCGGCGAGAGGCAAGTACAGGGGAAGGCATGAAGAGAACGGTGGCGTCAAAAACTGAGGCGGCGCAAACAGGGACAAGCACGGCACTGTCAGGGGGAATGTCAGTGTCCTCGGCGACAACAAGCTTAGCACCACAACGAATCGGAGGCTCGTTGAGGAGCGCATCGCAGAGTGGAGAGAAGACGACGTGCGCACAGGCACAGTCAATGACGGCACTGTGCAGGGAGAGAAAATCCCATCCAAGGATGACGTCATGAGAGCTGGCACGGAGGACTAAAAATTCGACAACATACAAAACATCGGCGATGACGACGCGTGCTGTGCAAGCGGCAGAGGGATGAACGGTATCGGCGCTGGCGGTAAGGAGTGAGAGTCCAGAAGATGGGGTTGTAACTTTGCGAAGCGAGCGGCAGAAGTTTTCGTGAATAACAGAAACGGTGGCCCCAGTGTCCACAAGCGCAAGTGTCTTGACTCCGTCGACAAAAACGTCAAGAAGGTTCGGCGGGGAAAGGCGAGGACTTAAGCAGGGCGATGAGTGCGCAGTTCGTGCCCCCGGAACTGCGGCTGCTAGTTTTCCGAATCGGCGCGGCCGTTGTGACGCCTCATGGGCGACAATGAGCGGCGGCGAGGCGAAGGCGAGCGTTGGGAAACGTAGGGCTGGCGACCGTGCTCGCGGTCAGGAGAGGTCTCCTGAGGTTGTGGTCCGAAACGTGGGCGAAAGGTACGGTCTGCATCAGGGGAGTCTAGCAGAGGGTGGACCTGCACCCTCGTTACAGCCCCAGCACCTCCACCAAATGTAGAGCGGTTTATTGGCACGATGGAAGCGCCGGCTACGAAGACCTTGACACAGGCAATCTACGAGGCAGAGAGTCGAGAGACCAGACACAAGCGGCAGTGTTCCATCCAGCACGAGCATCCAACCGGCGGCGCGAGCGCTTCGTCGTCGTTGGCTTCGGGGCTGGTCCATCTTCTTCATTCCCAGTCCTAGAAGGGCTACATGTATTAGACAAACCAATTTCTTGTTTTGTGGCTTCTTTTTTCAAAATAATGCACCAAAATGATAATCCTCCGCAGAGCCTTGCATTAAAACTCCTGTTACTAATGTACGGAAAACAGCAACTCTATAAATAAACTAATATTGAGTATAAGTTTGTGCATTTGCATGCGTTTCACTGCCGTCAATGTAATAAAATCACATTCACACACAAAATTCACAGCAGCAGTAATCTGCCTCCATTCATGACGACAGAACTATATGTGAATTTAAGACTTATTATAGAGGAGAAGGAGGCACCCTTTTATAAACCCTGTAAATGCTGGCCCCATACCATACCTGGCTGGCCATCGCATAATCGAAGTCTCCGTATTGCTTCGCTTGAAACAGGGTAAGATAAAAGCACAAAGGAAATATTGGCACATATCAGCTCGTAATGAAGACGGGTATGGCTGACAGTAAAAACTATTATTGCAGTCCTACTAACATTACCAAATAAGCCATTCCCGAGCACAGACATGGTTGTTCTGCAGTGTTGGAACGTTGATATTTATAGTGGGATGGCAGACCAGATAGAAATCAATGAAGACTACTAAATGAAACAGTGAAAGGAAGCAAGGCAGCAATGTCGGCTAGTTGGTAGCACATTTGTTGGGAATAACGCGCTACACACAGACAAAAACCGGCAACTGAAATGACGAAAAAAGGACAAGCGCGCACAAAAAACTTAGATTTATTCTTGCTCGAGGGCACATGAATACATTTCATGCACATGCTCAAAACAAACAATTCATTGCCACCGGCTGTGTCGCACGTTCCTTCGTTTCTTGATTAGTTCTAACTCCTCACTTCTTAACAACACCTAGGGTATGCTTGCGCACTCGTCTTCGCTGGCTTCCCATATCTCAAAGGCTTCTTTTATTTTGCTTCTTGTCCATTGCACGAGCTAAAATTATAGTTCGTTTAAAGTAAGGTGAACATTTGTGATTTGCACAATGGGGTACTTGTCCTGTGTCCGTCGTTTCAGTTCCCGGTTTTTGGCCGTGTGTAGCGCGTTATTCCCATCAAGTGAAACGGAGGTCATTAATGAATGTAAGAAAAAGGGAAGAGCCAAGTACAATACCTTTCGGTCCGCCCGGGATTCCAAAAAAAAAGAAAGGCACGATGAGCAAGAGTTAGCACGGGCCAACTGCTGTTAACTGGCTAGGATCCCCTGAATCCTACTCAGAACAGTATGATTCAAGACATTATTTCATAAAGGATTTTATCGCATGCTTTTTTAAAGAGACTGAGGTGCAAGTGCATGTCACGGAGAACGAAAAGTTGCCTATCACAGGTATGTTTTTCAAAAAGCGCACCGATTTAGAAGGAACAATTTAATGGGCCACAAAAATTTAGCAGTGTGAGAGTACTTAGCGTTTTCCACGATTAGGAACCCTGTCACATATATTAAGGAGCCTAAATTAAATTTTAAAAGAAAAAGGTGTGAAGAAGACGACGCGAATTAACCGAAGAACATAGAAGAGGAAGAAGAAGCATTCGTTGAGGTGGAGAGAGATGATTGGTGGAGAAGCATTCGTTGAGGTGGAGAGAGATAATTGGTGGAGAAGAGAAGAAGACGACGACAAGGCTTACGTGGACTAACACCGACGCTATAAAAGGGCGAGCGAGAGCGAGGCACAGGGGTGAACCGCAGAGAAGCAGAGGCTCCGGCAGGTCAGGGACACATCGGCTGGAAGAGAGCGACGCCGGCTACTGCTCCGGTGAGCTCGCGTTCTACGACATCGCATCGTTGACTTCCTGCCGTGCCTGAGCCCGTTCCGGGGAGTCATCGGAGGACGCTACCACCTGCTACGGACATGGGTGTCTCCAGCGCTGTTGCCGGGTGGTGCCCCCACGCGCCAACAACACCGGCATCACCTCCACGGGCGCTTGGACCGGGAGCTTGTACGACACAGCCAGCGATGCCGCCGGCGAGGCCAGCCCGAGCACGTCGAACACCGCCAGCGACGCCATGCCAAGCACGGCGAACGCCGCCTCGACGCCGCCTACTGGATCCATACAACGCCACAGCCACACCGAACCAACCGTGAGCACGAACGCCGACCGCTAATAGTAGAACACTAGTAGTAGACGCTAGTAGCAGTGTGCCCGGGTCGTGTGTATTTATAGTCTTTCTGTTTCGTGTTAGTTTTGTTAGTTTTGTGTTCTAGTGTGTGTGCCAAGTAGGGTGTATTAAATGTACATTTGTGTGGGTAAACCCGTCGCCTGGTCCATTCTTTCGGTCCGAGTATTCTCCGGTGAGATCCGTGACAAAGATAAACGGCGAGCCTGTGCCAGGATACATTTCCTTTTTCTTTTTTGCTTTGTCTCGAATTTTTTCAATCTCTTGACGGCAGAAAGTATGGATTTGGCAAAAACGTTAGAGCTGGCGCTCAAGCTGGGGTTACACAAAGAAGAGGCGTTGCGTCTATATGACGAGGAGGGAAAGAGGCAGAAAGAGCAGGCAGATAGGCAGAGAGAGGAAAGGGCACAAGCACGCGCAGACGCTCGTGAAGCAGAAGAACGCGAGGCGAAAAGAGTTCGTGAGACGGAAGAGCGAGAAGAGAAAAGAGCTCGAGAGGCAGAAGAACAGGATAAAAGAAGAATAGAACGGGAGAAGGAGTAGGTAGGTAGGTAGGAAAAACTTTATTGAAAATGCCGGCAACCGACGGTTTGACGCGTCGTGACGTTGGCCAAGCGTCGACCCGGGGTTATGCCCTCCTCTGCACTACCCCCGTTCGGCCCGTTTGTGGTGGGTCGTGAGGCTTGTGCTTTTCGAGCGCACCCCGGGCCTGCTGGACGGCCCATATTTGAATGTCCTTGTCTGCAGACTGCACTGCACTTTGAAGTTCGGGCGGGTATATCCTGGAGGTAGCCTCGGTCGGGAACCTGGCACAGTCCCACATGATGTGCCATTGGTCCGCCGGACCAGCTGCACAAACATTGCACACATCGCTCGGATAGAGTTCTGGGTGAAGTACGTGTAGCACTGCCGGGGCGAGGAGTGACCCGGTCTGTATCTGTCTTAGGATGACGGCCTCCTCCCGACTGAGTGCCGGGTGGGGAGGCGGCATTGTCCGTCGAGCTAGGCGGTAACACATGGTAACTTCGCCATAACTGGTTACGCGGTCCTTGGTTTCGAACCACCACACGGAACGGTCACTCTCGGGGGCGCGGAGGGTAAGCGCTCGCGCCGCCGAATGGGCCGTCTCGTTGTGGTTCGGCGAGGATGCACACTCGCCCGCGTGCGCCGGGAACCACTTGATACGGATGGTGCTGCGGCGGTCTTGGGGCTGGAGCTTGCCGATGATGGCGGCCGCCGGCGCGCTCACTCGCCCCTTGGCAAAGTTGCGCACGGCGTTCCTCGAGTCGCTGAGCACGGTGTGACACTCGGCCTCGGAGATCGCCAGAGCGCTGGCAACCTCCTCGGCGTCTGTGGCGTCCGTGCACCGCACGCTCGCTGCCGTTGTCGTGGTGCCGGTAGCCGCCGCAACGACCACTGCCGCGAAGCCTTCTCGTTTGTATTCCGCTGCGTCCACGTACCGGGCGTGCGGGTCTTGGGCGTGTTTCTCGATGAGGGCCTGGGCCCGTGCCTGCCGCCGTTCTTGGTTGTATTCGGGGTGCACGTTCTTCGGGATGGGGTCCACATGGATGTGAGCCCGCGCCTCCTCGCTGATCTCGCATGGTTGCCGGCTGGGGGTTCGGGGGTTGTAACCCAGGGATGTCAGTGTACTGCGCCCCGTCTTGGTGGTAGAGAGGCGCTCCATTTGCGCGGTGAGTTGCGCCTCGGCTATTTCTTCTAGGGTGTTATGGACGCCGAGCTACAGGAGCCGAGCCGTACTCGTGGTCTCCGTTAAGCCCAGCGCCGTCTTGTAAGCCCGTCTGATCAGCGTGTTGATCTTGTTCCTGTCAGTGACCTGCCAGTTGAGGTAGGCCGCAACGTAGGCGATGTGACTGATCACGAACGACTGGACGAGGCGCACGAGACTGTCTTCACGCATGCCCGCCCGTCGTGTCGAGACTCGGTGTATGAGCCGGATGGCGTCCATTGCCTTGGTGGTAAGTTTGTTGATGGTCTCATCGTTGTGGCCGCTCTTGTTTAGCAGCAGGCCCAGGACCTTGATCTTGGGAACTTCGGGGATGCGTTGCCCCGATGCGGTCATGATCTTGATGTGATCGCACTCCCGAGGGGGAGCGCGTTTCCGTCCCGGTCGTAATGGTGTGAGGACGAACAGCTCGGATTTGGCGGGCGAGCACACTAGGCCGGTGCCGTCAAGGTGCTGCTCGATGGCGGTAACCGCGGCTTGTAGCTGTTGCTCGATGCTGGCGTCGGTGCCGCCGGCCGCCCACAGGGTAATGTCGTCGGCGTAGATCGTATGCCGGACGCCGGTCCCCGCTACTGCCCTCGCTACCCCGATCATAACGAGGTTGAAGAGCAACGGCGAGATGACCAAACCCTGCGGGGTACCCGTGCTTCCGAGCTTGCGTTCGGGGAGTCTGAGGTCTCCGGCGTGCAGTCCCACCGTGCGGTTGGTCAAGAAGTCTTGGATGTAATTGTAGCTCGTTACCCCCATGTTGAGTCGTGATACTTGTGCTAATATGGCTGAGTGTTTGACTTTGTCGAATGCGCTTTGTAGATCGAGCCCCAGAATTACTTTGCTGTCTTGTGTCTTGTTGTCGATGATTTCTTGGTTTAGTTGTAGCATGGCATCTTGTGTGCTGAGTCTGTGTCGGAAGCCGATCATCGTGTCCGGATAGAGGCCTTCCTTCTCCAGGTATTCCTGCCACCGGTTGGCCACCACGTGCTCCAGCACCTTGCCCACGCAGGATGTAAGCGAGATGGGACGCAGGTTGCCGATGTCCGGTGGTTTGCCCGGTTTCGGGATCAGGATTGTTCTTGCCGTTTTCCACTGTCCGGGGAGCTTGCCCGAACGCCAGCATTCGTTGAAGTAACGGGTTAGTGCCTCGATCGATGCATTGTCGAGGTTTCGTAGCATCTTGTTGGTAACGAGATCGGGGCCGGCTGCTGAGCGGGTGTTGAGCTCGTGCAGCGCTACTCGTACCTCTGACACGGTAATGTCTCGGTCGAGCCACGCGTTGGGCAGCCCCCCGTACGGCGGGTGGATTTCCGTTGGCGTGTCCGGCAGATACTTGGCTTCCAGGCTCTTGATAACGGCGTCTTTTCCTTGTTGTTGTGTGGTGGTGTTCAGGAGGCGGGCGAGGCGGTCGCGCTGGTGTGACTTGGTCTTGGTTTCGTTTAGGAGGTGCCGAAATAGATTCCAGGTGCAACCGCGATGCAGTTGCCTGTCAGCTCAGTCGCAGATTTCGTTCCATTGCTGACGGCACAGGACCTTGCAGTGGTGTTCAATGGCCCTGTTTAAGTCGGCTACCTTCTTTCTCAATTTGCGATTCCACCGTTGCCGCTTCCAGCGCGCCTGTATCGAACGTTTGGCCTCGAACAGATGGGCCAGGCGGCTATCCATGGCGATGACGTCCTCGTCCGTTTCGATGGTTTTGGTGGCCGAGTGCACAGCATCGCAAAGCTCTTCCGTCCAGGTTTCGATGTCTGTGAAGTCTTGTGCTGTGGTGGGACGTCCCTTACGGAAGCCATCCCAGTCCGTCCACTTGTGCATAATGGTGTTGCCCCGGAATTGGTTCGGTATCGTAATTTCGAGAATGTAGTGGTCGCTGCCCAGGTCGACGCCGGTGTTGTGCCACGTTACTTTGCCCGTGTGGTCGTTCTTGATGAACGTAAGGTCAGGTGTGGAGTCTCGTGCTACGGAGTTGCCGATGCGGGTGGGATGAGCGGGGTCCGTGATCAGGGCACAGTTGTGGTCCAGGATATCTTGTAATAGGTCCCGTCCCTTGGCCGTATCCTTCACGTAACCCCACGCTCGATGGGCGGCGTTGAAGTCCCCTCCGATCAGCAACGTGTTGTCTTTGGCTTGGGTGCTGGCTGTGTGTAGTAGGGTCTTGAATTTCTGTGTTTGGTGCTTGGGGTTACTGTAGATGCTGGCGATGAACAGGTTGCCTTTCCGTTGTTTGTTTGGGATGATTTCGGTGAAGGTATATTCCACCCTGCTGCGGCCGTGTTTGAGTTGGTGCTCGATGAACGTGAGCCCTTTGCGGACGAACGTGCAGACGCCCCGTCCCTCCGCCGGGCTAACATGAGCGCGATACCCAGGGAGGGTGGGGGTCACCGTCGCCGTTTCTTGCAGCAGGATGATGTCGGGTTTCTTGGTTACTGTGGTGATGTGTTGTTGCAGCACTGCTCTCTTGCTGTTGTAACTGTTGCAGTTCCACTGCCAGACCGTAAGGCCCGGTAGCGATCCTATTGTGGCTTGGGGCTGGGACATGATTGTGTCGGAGTTGGGGCTTGCGTCTCTTCTTGAAGGTATGGGTGGTTGGAGAATTGCGCCACAAAGGTGGGGCTGCGTACTATGGGCTTAAGGGTCTGTTCAATGAAGGCGAAACGCTCTTGTATGGTGCAGAAGGACGTGGTGATCAGCTCCTCCAGCCGCGCCAGGCGTTGGTCGGTGACGGCAGCCGTGCTGGCGTAGGTGTTGGCGAACGCTTCGATTTTTGCTTCGAGCTGAGTTTCCAATTGGGTCAGGTCCTTGTACTGTCGTGATGAGGTGCGTGCTCGTTTCTTGGGGGGTTGGGTCAGTGGTCTGCTCCGCCTGGGGCTCGTCTTGGGTTGTATCCATTGATTGTGTGCCTTGGTGTGATGGCGTGTCGGTTTTCTGCTCGGTGATAACGGCGGGTGTACATGTCTCGGATGACTGAGCTGGGACAGTGGCTGGCTGGGCTCGCTGTGCTTGGAGTTCTTTCTTGGCCTCGGCTAGTTCTTGGGCGAGCCGGCGCGTGGTTTCTACCAGCGTCGCGTTGGTTGCGCGGAGTTGTTCGAGTTCCTTGTAGTAGGGGCTGGTAATCCACGCCTGCCAGCTGCTCGGCGTGGTTCGGCCACTAGTGGCGCTGCTGGAGCTAGCGCTGCTGCTTTTAACTCCGCCCTTTGCGGCGTCGGCCCAGCTGACTCTGTCACGGGAGCGCGATCGCTGAACGCCGAAGCTGTTCCCGTCAGATGAGTCACGGCCGCGGGATGCGCTGCGCGAGGCATGACGGGACAAGGAGTTTATTTTGTGGAAACAGGCGTATGTCGCGGGAGGATATAAGGAGATCACGGACAATGATCAGCGTTCCTTAGCGGGTACAGAATCTCCTAGACCAGCCAGAGTTTGCCGAAGGAAGCTGATGGCTCCTTTTGATGACAAGAGAGATGATTTGGATGCATATCTGCAACGATACGAGCGGATAGCTTTGGGGCAAGGCTGGGAGTGCAGTGAATGGGCCACGGCAATAAGCATGTGTTTAAATGGAGAGGCGCTGAAGGTGTTTGGAAGGATGCCCGCTGCTGAGTCCATGGACTACGCGAAAGTCAAAAAGGCACTCCTCCAAAGATTCAGGCTTACGGCAGAGGGTTTTCGTGAGAGAACATGAAGATTCGGAAACCGCGATGCAGTTTTCCTGCAGGCTGACCAACTATTTTGACAGGTGGCTTGATATGTCAAACACAGAAAAGAGTATTGAAGGGGTGCGTGACAAGTTGGTCACAGAGCAATTTTTAACGTGCTGCACCTCAAAGCTAACGCTATTCCTGAAAGAAAGTTGTGTTCGTTGGAAGAGTTCGCAGACACTGCAGACCAATTCCTCGAGGATCAAGGGCTAAGAAATTTGAGTAAGGCAAAGGAGGAAACCCAAAAGACCCTAGAGACAGATGCGGCAAAACCAAGAGCATATGACAGTGCATCTAAGGCGCCAGTAAGGTGTTTTTTGTGTGACAAGGTGGGACACCGTGCACCTGACTGTCGGACTAGTAGCGCTGCCCTAAAAACACAGATTGTGTGTCAAGGTTGTAAGAGGAGGGGTCATACTCTGGATGAGTGCCGATACAGAACACAGGACCGAGCTGCATGCGTTGTCGACTCAAGGGTAGATCTTGTCAAGCCATCCGATGTTCCACAGCTGAAAGGAGAGCAAACGCCGCTGGAAAATGAGGGAGTGAGTGGAACACCCAAGTCGAAAGCAGAAATGCCAGTGGTGGTTGGGCAAATAGGGGACCGTCCTATATTGGTGCTTAGAGACAGCGGAGCTAATACTGTCTTGGATCGTAGAAGCCTGGTGAAGGACGAGGATCTTACAGGGGAAGCGTCGGCCGTCACTCTGGTAGACAGCACATTAAGGTACCTTCCTGAAGCTAGGATTCTAGTGTCCACGCCATATTATACGGGGAAGGTAGTGGGAAAATGCGTAGACCAACCCATCTACGATCTCATCTTGGGAAACATTACGGGTGCAAGAAGCGTTCAAGACCCCGATACCGAGTGGAGGATGCTCGACGGTGAAGAACACCCAAAGGAGGAAAGGCCTGCGACAGCTCAGACGGGTGCAGTCAGTTTTTCGTCGGCAGTGGAGACAAGAGCTCAAGCGACAACCCGAGCAACGCAGCGTCCGCTCTCTGCTCTTGTTACGATGTGCCTGAGCGTAACACCGGGCGAAATTCCAATTAGGCAAAAAGAAGACCCGAGCTTGAAGGCTTGCTTCGAAAGAGTCGGGGAAAGAGTGAAAAGAAAGAAGAGTCGGACGTCATTCCAGTATCAATTGGTAAATGGTCTTCCGCACAGGGAATGCATATTTAGTTCAGGAAGGCGGGTCCAACAGCTGGTGTTAACGAGAGATATGCGAGAGACCGCGCTATGCTTAGGACATGACGCCATTATGGCCGGACACCAGAGTGTTCAAACAACGGTGTTTAAGATCACCGAGTTCTTTTGGCCGGGTGTTCAGAGTGACGTTAAGCGCTTTGTTCGCTCATGTGATGTGTGCCAGCACACAGTTCCGAAGGGAAGAGTAGGTCCCGTACCTCTGGGCAAAATGCCAGCCATCGACCTACCGTTTCAGCGAGTGGCGGTTGACATTATGGGGCCGATCTCTCCAGTATCCGGCACAAGCAATAGATATGTGCTTACTCTGGTTGACGTGGCCGCTCGTTATCCTGACGCTATTCCACTGAGAACTATTGACAGTATCCAAGTGGAGGAGGGTCTTGTGGAAATGTTTTCGCGTTATGGGATCCCGAAGGAAATTTTGAGTGACCGGGGCTCGAACTTCACATCCGAGCTAATGAAGGAGGTTAACCGCCTTTTGTCAGTAAGACAGTTACTGACGACGCCTTACCATCCCACGTGTAATGGGCTTGTAGAGCGTTTCAACGGCACCCTCAAAAACATGATCAAGAAAATGTGCCAGGAGAGACCTACTGATTGGGATAGATATCTTCGAGCTCTTTTGTTCGCTTACCGCGACGTACCGCAAACGAGTCTTGGTTTCTCGTCCTTCGAAATTTTGTATGGGAGAGCCGACCGTTAGAGGTCCACTTACAATACTCAAGGAGCTGTGGGCAAATAAGGAGATTGCGTCCGATCTCAATACAACATACACATACGTTCTTGAGTTGCGGGACAAGTTGGAAGAAACATGCAGGCTTGCACATCAAGGCCTGGAAAGGGCGCGCGAACGCTATAAGGGCTACTATGACAAAAGAGCCAGTCACAGGAATTTGAATCCGGGGGACAAGGTTCTCATCCTGCTACCCACGGATCATAATAAGTTACTGATGCAGTGGAAGGGCTCTTACCTTGTGACGCAGAAGGAAAACGACATGGATTATTAGCTATTGATAAATAACACCAAGAAGGTTTTTCATGCAAACATGTTGAAAAAGTACGAAGAAAGAGTTCCCATACAGTGCGCCCCCAAGGTAGTATGCTCGGTAGTAGCCGAGGAGACAGATGATATTGTCGAGATGCCCACATGCAGTGGGAAGAAAACGGTAGGTTGGGATAAGGTGCTAATAAACCCCAATTTGAATGAAGCCCGAAGCTCACAGATAAAGGCTCTACTCCAAAGCAAAGAGGGTTTGTTTTCAGATGTGCCGGGCAAAACGGATATCATATGTTGCAGACTAGATCTTTCTACAGATAGACCAATCAGCGTGAAGCAATACCCACTACCTTAAGCAGTTCAAGAATCAATAGAAAAGGAGGTGCGGGATATGTTGGAGCTTGGTCGTGTTCAGCCTACAATGCGCCTCTCGTGCTGTCAAAAAACCCGATGGTAATAACCGACTGTGTGTAGATTTTCGTCGGCTAAATGACATCATAGTACCCGATGCAGAACCCATACCAAGAGCGGACGTGGTGTTCGCTAAGGTGGCTCACAAAAGATTTTTTTCAAAATTCGACTTAGCTAAAGGGTATTGTCATATACCAATGGAGGACTCGTTTAAAGAGGACACTGCCTTTTCGTGCTCGCCAGGTTTATTCCAGTTTAAAATCATGCCTTTTGGTTTGAAGACAGCATCTGCAATATTCACGAAGCTGATGAGGAAGGTTTTAGATGGGCTTTAAAATGTAGAACACTATATTGATAACATCCTGGTGGCAACAGATACGTGGGAAGAGCATGTAACTACACTGGAAAAACTATTTAATAGAATTCAGCAAGCCAGGTTGACCATAAAGCCGGCAAAATGTGAGGTGAGCTTTTGAAGCCATTTCTTTTCTCGGACACAAGCTTGGGATGGGCCGTATCGCGACGAAAGACGACATCTTGGACAAAATACCGCAGGCCCAGACACCGACGACCAAGAAAGAGGTACAGTCGTTTCTGGGCTTAACGGGATACTACAGGGACGTTATTCCCGATTATGCCAACATAGCCGACCCGCTTGTCGAACTCACTAAGAAGGGGGCAAGAATTAAGCTGAATTGGACTGCTGAACATGAAAATGCATTCTTGATGTTAAAAGGGAATATGGCAAGACCGCCCGTTCTGCTTGCTCCGAATATGGATAAAGAGTTGGTGCTTCGCACTGATGCATCAGACCGAGCTTTAGAAGCCGTACTCTGGCAAGAAGAGAATCGCGTGCTACATTCGGTATTTTTTGCAAGCAAGAGATTATCGGCTAGTGAACGCAACTACTCCACTGTTGAAAAGGAATGTTTTGCGGTGGTGTGGGCGGTAAAGAAATTCCACATTTATCTGTATGGGAGACATTTCAGGATTCAAACAGATCATCAGCCGCTTGAATATTTAAACAGGGCCAAAATGAACAATAGTAAAGTTATGAGATGGAGGTTGGCCTTGCAAGAATACTCATTTCAGGTTGAATATATTAAAGGCAGAGATAACGTTGGAGCGGACTTCATGAGTAGAGCCAACTGAAAAGCTCTAGGTATCTCTGGCATGTATGTTGTTGTTGTTGTGTTAATATATCTCAGGGATTTATCTTCTTGTTGTTGTTGCTGCTGTTGGTGTTAGGTGATTATACAAGGGAGTGTGTTGTGGACATGAACATGTTTATTAAGGACTCTATACGGACAACAGCAGTGGTGTGTTAGTGTTCTGAAAACGCAGTTTGGTGTGCTGTGTTAGTGGTGTGCTTTTCGTGTGTGATGGACATCTGCGGTGTGTTGTGTGCTGGGTCCAGAATCGTCAAAGAAGATAGTCGGTTGGCTGGATGGCTTGAAGATGAGAATGACGTGAGCAGTTTTTTATGAAAAAACTCTTGAGAGGGGGGGCCCTTGTCACATATATTAAGGAGCCTAAATTAAATTTTAAAGGAAAAAGGTGTGAAGACGACGCGAATTCATCGAAGAATAAAGAAGAGGAAGAAGAAGCATTCTTTGAAGTTCAGATAGATGATTGGTGGAGAAGCATACGGTGAAGTGGAGAGAGATGATTGGTGGAGAAGAGAAGAACACGACGACAAGGCTTACGTGGACTAACACCGCGGCTATAAAAGGGCGAGCGAGAGCGAGGCACAGGGGGGAACAGCAGAGAAGTGGAGGCCCTGGCAGGTCAGGGACACATCGGCTGGAAGAGAGCGACGCCGGCTACTGCTCCGGTGAGCTCGCGTTCTACGACATCGCATCGTTGACTTCCTGCCATGCCTGAGCCCGTTCCGGGGAGTCAACGGAGCACGCTACCACCTGCTATGGACAGGGGTGTCTCCAGCGCTGTTGCCGGGTGGTGCCCCCCAACGCCAACAACACCGGCATCACCTCCACGGGCGCTTGGACCGGGAGCTTGTACGACACCTCCAGCGACGCCGCCAGCGACGCCAGCCCGAGCACGTCGAACACCGCCAGCGACGCCATCCCAAGCACGGCGAACGCCGCCTCGACGCCGCCTACTGGATTCATACAACGCCGCAGCCACACCGAACCAACCGTGAGCACGAACGCCGACCGCTAATAGTAGAACACTAGTAGTAGACGCTAGTACCTGTGTGCCCGGGTCGTGTGTATTTATAGTCTTTGTGTTTCGTGTTAGTTTTGCTAGTTTTGTGTTCTAGTGTGTGTGCCAAGTAGGGTGTATTAAATGTGCGTTTGTGTGGGTACACCCGTCGCCTAGTCCATTCTTTCGGTCCGAGTGTTCTCCGCAGAGATCCGTTACAAACCCATGCTGGTCACAGAAATGGTGCAAAGGTCTGGTGCTTGTGACATTATCAGAACTAAAAAAAAATTACCACATTGTGCTGTATGCAGCCATGCCTCATTAATATCCACCCTGTAATATGATGGCTTGAAATATGGACAGTTGTTCTGGGGATGAAACTTTATCAAAACATGCATGCCTTAACATGGAAACTTCCTGTTTGGACAAATAACAGGGTTTAAATGCACATGGCCAATTGGGACCCGCATATTTTGTCGTGTAATATGGACTTCAATGCGAACGTCTGGACTGTGGTAACCACATAATATAACATAGTGCAAGGACTGTTAGAAGTGTTTGGCGACAAATACAGACTGAATCATACGGCTGTTGTACTCCTGTAATTGCCTTTATACCACTTGCAGCATAGCGTGCAGCTTTTGTTAAACATTGAACTGCCAGGCACGCCGACTCTCTCCGCTTGCACTTTCTGACTGACAAAGCACTTCTCTTTCTGGTGTCCAAAAACAGTGGCACTGAAAGGCTCGGCGACTTATTTTCTTCAGCACTTTGTTCACCGCACAAACTAAATAATTAAGCCAATCGCAGCATGTATAGCCTTTTTGTTATACTCTAACAGATGTTTACTTGCAACACTAATATAATGTTTTTTAAACAGAGCATACGGCAAGAAGAAAAAAAACACTCGAGTTAAAGCATGTCGGGCACGGGGAGAACGTCGCACTTACGGCAGTTCTCAAACTCAGTACACACGCGTGCACCCGAACCAGGATCTGCTGTAGCCTGTACAGTTCTAAGTTCATTTCAGCACTCGGAAAACAAGGCTGGCGTAGTAAGCTTTTCAAACGTAATTATCATTGCAGGCGATTTCACTGACTGACGCAAAACCACTCATTCCGACAGCAGTCACTTGCACTACACTGACACTTATCACTGCGCTGTGAAGCTTGCTGTATGCACAGAAAATTCACCTTGGGGAGCTGCTTCTCGCTGCTGTTCGTGAAGATTGTCGCGCGAATAGAGAACACTTGAAACTATCACAAACGGCTCCAAATAAACACATCGCGAAAACCGGCAATGTTACCTCTTGCCTAGACAGCGCAGGTTTGTAGGCCGCTCGGTCAACTCAGTGTAGACGGCGAGAAAGCAACTTGGGGGAAACTGCCGCTTTCCGCTGTTGCACAGAGTGAAGCTCGAAGTCGCTGTCAACATTCGCAATAGTCACATGCGGCCAATATTATGCGCTTATCGGCACAGCTACCACCTAATAGGCCTTGTTTCTCACTGCGCTTCGCGGGCGGCCATCTTGCTGAGGAGGCAGGTCCTGGCACAGCTGCGCTGCTACGTCACGGAACAGCAGCCAATAGCGTGATGCGGCCATCCGCTCGTGTGGACAAAAGTTGGAGCTGAACCAACTTGTGCGCAAAGGCGGATGCGTTCATGCGCTCCACTGTTCGGCCCTTGCGCAGCTCTTGCGCACTGTCGCAACGGTGCCTTCGCATGCGGAAAAAAAAGTGATCGTATAGCGCCCTTAAGCGGTTTCTGTGGTTGCGAAGAAGCATTGTTAGCCCAAAGAGGCTTGGTAAAAAGGGTGCAGGCATCACTTGCCAATGCGGGCCACGGGATGCGCATGCCACGCTTACTATCATCGATATTTCTCAATGTACACCGATGGGTGTCCAATCTTGGGCTACGTGCTACCACTTTTTGGTTACTTAAGGCCCACCTCATCTAATTTTTTCATTTTTTCTACTTGGGTGAGGGCGCTTTTGCGTGGACAAATTGGTGCAGTTGACGTAATGCCGTATTCTATCCGTTTCACTTTTCCAGTTGCATTGGTGAGGTGCACTCCCTGCCTCTCTCCTGGGAGGAGTAGGAAATTGGCGAAGAGGACAAATATTAGGTTGGAGCAACCTAAAAAGAATGAAAAATAATAAGCCCCTGCCTGTAACACTGATGTATAACAGTCTTAATCCAATATTAAAATAAATAAAAAGGCCCGAAGGCAATGGTATCTTTTTGCCACCTATAGGTGGGGGAAAGAAAAAAATTAGGGTGGGGGGCTAAAAAGCTACATAGAGACCCACAGCCGGGGGAGAGTGCCCGGGGAGACTCCCCTGATCCCCCCGGGGACATAGCGGAGAGGCTGGATGACGGGTTATGGGAATTGGGAATTGGGATGGGGTTATGGGAATTGGGAATAGAATGGGGACAGCGAGTTTTGGCTCTGATCCTTCATTTCTCTCCACTCCATTACTGGCCTGTCTGGCAAGAAGAGGGAGAGCATCCAGATTGCCCAGTGGTGCGGCTTCACTTACGGGATGCCCGACCACCCACAAACGCAAGGGGCTCCGACCGCCGGAGACAGGAAAACCTAACCCGGGGTCAGCTACCTCGGGCTCCTCCACGACTTTGAGGGTTTGTTTCGGAGCTGCCAGCTACTAGCCGTCGAGTGATTTTCCCGGTTTTCAGACTCCGGAAGTACGTGTGGTGTGGTCAAACCAGTGTAGGCTCAGGTCGTCTGCCTGTCGACCCTATGGCCCTCGGCGCCACGACCTAACACCTCCGGGAGAACCCACCTGTGCATCCAACCAGCCAATCATGCACTTATTTTTTTCCCCTTGCTTGCTCCACGCCTACTGAGGAGGGAGTGTTCTAGGCCGGGCTGACCAGGCCACAAACCAAGAATATGGCTTAGGGTGAGATGAACCGGGCCTACTCCACCGGTACTTTACAACATCGACGGTATTTGCACCGGTCGTACTACGCACCCCTTACCTCGGCGTCCCACAATGACCATGGTGGCCCCGTGGTAAGACGTGAGGCTGCCTCCCCGAGGACATCGATTCCGAGCAGCCTGGCTGCTGTAAGCGCCTTCGCGGACCTCGCATCTCCGTAGCCAGAAACAGTCGCGCCAGCCGCCAGCCGCCCACGCCTCCGCGCGCAGAGGCTAGTTGCATGTATTTGAAAACCTTTCGTACTTTTGACATGCCTTCTGTGCCGGATTCCGTGGGTCCAGCCTGATGATATAACCAGGCCTGCCTCCGCTCAGGCATCGGACCTCACGGGCGCGACTGGTCCTCACAGCCGCCTGGGAGTCGCTGCCACTCCCATGGGGTTTTGCATCCCCAGAGGATGGGCCCCGGCCAACCAATCCCCACCGGTCGCGGTGCACCGGAACAAAGCCTAGCAGCCAAAACTACACCGGCCCGTATCCGGTGATGGAAGAGGGGGGGGAGGGGGAGCACGGGCAGGCCAAACAGTCGGATTCCCCCCCCCCCCCCCCGCGCTGGCGAAGAGGGCAGTGGTTTTGAGAATTTTCCGGTGCATCGGCTTCGTCGTTTGCTCTTGCAATCCGCTGTGTTCAAGCGAGCTTGCCTGCGCCGTTTGCGCACGAGGAGGATGAGGAGCCAGACATGTCGAGTCTCGTGGCGCTTCATTGATGCCCGTAAACCACGACATCTTCCATCGTCTCGGTGAGCCTGTCATCATCATCATCAGCCTGACTACACCCACTGCAGTGCAAGGGCCTGTCCCATGTCTCTCCAATTGGCCCCGTTCTTTGCCAGCTGCGTCCACCCTATGCTTGCAAAGCGCCTAATCTCATCCGCCCACCTAGCCTTCTGCCGCCCCCTGCTACGCTTGCCCTTCTCTTGGAATCCACTCCGTCACTCTTAAGGACAAGCGGTTATCGTGCCTTCGCAGTACATGCCGTGCCCAAGCCCATTTATTCCTCTTTATTTCGACTAGGATGTCATTAACACCCGTTTGTTCCCTAACCCACTCTGCCCGCTTCCCGTCTCTTAACGTTACACCTATGATTTTCCTTTCCATGGCTCGCTGTGTGGTCCTTAGCTTAAGCTGAACCCTTTTCGTTAGCCCACGTTTCTGCCCCGTAGGTGTGTACCGGTAAGATACAGCTGTTGTACACTTTTCTCTTGATGGATACTGGTAACCTGCTATTCATGAGGCGGTAGTACCCCTCTAGTACGGCAGATACATGATGATCAGGCACAACTGTCTCCTTTTGTAGCTACAATGTAGAGGATAGGATCCCTGATTGCTTTAAAAGCCCTTTGCTCAAAATTATTCTACAAGGTGCGACCTGATAATGAACGAGACAGATGGATAATCACTCTCTTCTATAAGTACTTCCCTCTTTCTCACCTTATTACTGCCGGCTGTTTTCTTCGGCGTACGAACTAATTTTATGGAGTTATTACCCGCTGTTTCATTTCTGCTATGAAATTCAAGGCCGACCGTTCGGTCCCCTCTTCTCGTACTTACACTGAGCATGAAAACTTGATTCTACTCCTGAATGTTTTCACGAAATTGAATACCATATATAGTGAAGTTAACTTTTTAGAGAGTAGTAAAAGCCCGAGATTCTGGTCTCTTCTGAGCGTTTGTCGAGTTCTTAGGGAAGAAATAGGGTCTCGCTTTACTTTTAATAGACCTATGTGCTCATTACAACCAGTAATCTATCCCGGTCGGCTGCATTCAAACGAAGACCCAATGACCCGAGGTGTAAGAAGAGTCAATTATTGATGCTTGTTTTCAGTTTTTGTTAGGCCCCCAAAGAAAGGTATGATGATTTGTGGCTGTGGAAGACGTGCCGAGATAGTTAAGGTCCAAGGTGCTTCTTGCCCCTCGAGAACCACTCGCTACTCGCTTTGTAATCATGTTTTGTGGCGCCGTCAGACAGGTACAAACAACACGCGGAAAAGGTTTATTGTTTATGGCTTATTGTGGTTTAAAGTCCCAAAGCGACTCAGGCTATTACGGAAGCCGCAGTGAAGGGCACCGGAAATTTCGACCACTTGGGGTTCTCTAACGTGCACTGACATCGCACAGTACACGGGCCTCCACAACTTCCCCTCCATTGAAATTCGACCGCCGTGGCCAGGATCAAAAACAAGTCTTTCGGGTCAGCAGTCGCGCGTGGAAAAGGAATAGAAAGGACCGCAATAAAGGCAGCCCTACCCCAGCGTTGATTAGCCCGTTTGTTTCAAACGCTGGACACCCGCCTGCAGTGCTGCGCTCCGGTGGTGTTCCATAATCGCTTAACCTTTTAGCGTACGCGTGTTTCTTCCAACGCTAACCAGGCGATTTGCTGGCTTTGTTGAGAGCTTACGCTTCGCTACGTCCGTCGTGATCCACGAGTGACGCACTGTCTTTGTCGTACAGCAAGCCTATAGCTAAAAGGAAGAGACGCGGCAGCGAATAATTCATGCGCAACTATTTGTTTAATAGGCGCAGCAAGATCACACTGCGGCGGCTTAGAAGCTCGCTGGCAAGCCTTGATGAAGCGCTTCATGAGAAGGACACTGGTCGGCGCCATTAAGAGCCTCAAACATTACGCAGCAACCAAGAATTGTATGCCTATTCTTTCGGGATGTTTCTGCAGCGAAGGCTCTTTAAGTGACCCAGACTTTAGAAGTCTCGCTAAAGCCTTGAACAGGCTTTGGTTAGGCACAGCCTTGGGGGTTGTGAGTCATTTGGGAGAAAAAGCGAAAGCGCAGGAAAAAGCAGAAGCAGCACCATCATGACCAACAGCTCTCATAGAATAGTAAGCTAAGCTTCTCATCTTAGTTCAGCGGCTCAGCGCAATACTCAACGAGAGCAAACATAGATTTTCTCATGTAAGCCTCTAAGCAAGCAAAGCAGTGCACTACTTTTTGCCGTTATTGCTTCCTAGTGAACCCACTTTCTTTCCCTAAATTGTATTCTCCCCTGACCCCGCCGCGACTGCACCATAACAACAGAGCCTCGGCACACGCCATCCG
The DNA here is from genome assembly GCF_052857255.1 of Amblyomma americanum. NCBI lineage: Eukaryota > Metazoa > Arthropoda > Arachnida > Ixodida > Ixodidae > Amblyomma > Amblyomma americanum. Next base: position 142,010,812 of record NC_135502.1, on the reverse strand, counting down.
GAACGCGAAAGAAGGCAGGAAATATCAGATATTAATCTAATTAGCGCAAGAACTTCAGTTAGCCCGTTCGAAGCAGAGCGGGACACTTGCTGTCTGCACGGAGGTCAGGGCACTAATGAAACGCTACCTAACCAAGCCTTGTCAATTGGCAAGTCAACAAGAAAAGAATGAAACGATGACAAAATGACGGCCGGGATGAGCGGGTACGACGGTGGTGTCTGCAATATAGAGATATCGCGTCACGTTAATGCGCGCCAAGGTCGAGGAAGCGCCGACCCTGAGAACTTGTTATCTCCTACGCCTCATTTTCTCAGGCTAAGCTCCGTCCGAAACCCTTTCCCCTGCTTATTTTATTTTTATTTGCTATCTAAGAGCTTCTTTCCTTGCGTGGTACTCCAAATTTGTGAGGTTTTCTTCCAATGACACGCCGATCGCTCAATCGCCCATCGACGTTAGGAATATACACAGGCCATCACGGACCAACCTATCCGTCACCTGAACACGACAGAGCTGATTTATTTCTCTCTCTCTTGTCTTTCGTGGAGCGCGAATGGAAACAGGGGTCCAAGCGCCGCGAACGAAGCAATGTTTGATAAAAGAGCAAGGACCCAAAATGAGCGGCTAGGGACAATAGGGCGTCCCCTGGCCAAATGAGACAGGGGCTATGAGACGAGACTGCATATATAGAGCAACAAAAAAAAAGATGGGCCCCAGCGAGCGAGCGCAGAGCAAGCAAACAGGGCGGCAGTGATCCACTCGGAGAGAAACGTGGCGGACGTCGCCTGACCAGCGCCGCGCAGACGAGACAACTATACGAAGGAGCGAAGGCTCGAAAGAGTGAAAGCCACTGGCTGTGGCGGTAAAGAGAATCGACGGCGGCAGTGGCGGGAGATAATTGGAAACTTGGGGATTACTGCTGCCCTAAGAACAGCTGGGACGTGAGAAGGAAGAGGGCGCTAAAATCAACGTTTCGCTTTCTTTTGCAGAATGAAGAAAGTGAGGTAGACAGCTCACTTCGTCCTGTCTCTTCCACAGCAGCTTTTGTTGTTCCCCCTCTTTCGTAGAGGCGGCAAAGGAGATGTTAAAAATTGGTAGGGTTTAACCTAGTTACCCCGATGAGACGCGCGAAAGCATCTGTTTATTTTTAAATTTGAGGGAACACTTGAGCTCCGCCTTAAGAGAATTACCCGATAAATTTAGTGGATTACTGCCCATAAATGCCGTATTGGTCATTCTCTAATTAACACTGAATGATCGCAGCGAGTCTTCACACCGCTACCAGCGCGGTCGCGCAGCGGTTAAGCGATGCGCCGCTGCGTTGGCATGTGGCTGTTTCGAGCAGAGCCGCCGATAGCGATTCTGCGACCCACGCGTGCTCTGCCCGAGCAACCTCTCGCGACCAATCATTAATATAACTTCCAGCTGGCACCAGCCTCCTATAAGATAAACCTGGAGCGGCGCTCTTGCGAATCTATCTGAGCTTCCTCCCATTGGTTGCAGCTTGAGGGACGCTTCTCCGAGCTAACTGGCGCTTACCCGAGTTACCCGGTTATGCTCGGGTTAGTTCGGAACACAGGAAAGGACACTATATGATTTCTACCGGAGGTTGGTACGTCTGGAATAGTGCTTTCACTCTTAAATGGCGGTTAAGCTGATTGGATGCCTTGCCTGTCAGTTCTCTTGGTTACAGTAAGTAGAACTGATATGAGTAGTAGAAGCAATTCACCACTTTATTAAAGAAACGGCGTGCTGCATAGGCGATATGCGCGTACGCTACAGCTTCATTAATCTTTACTCAACGCAAACAGGACATGTTTACAAGTTTAAATTTTATGTTGTCACCCGGTCACCTGAACACAATCAGTGACGGCCTTGGGTATCAAACGCCGTGTATTGAATAGTTCCGCACATTGAAATATCGGTGCTGCCTGAGCACCTAGGTCCGTATGTAGTTCATAAAAGGCGCTGAACAAAAACTAATTAAAACTGGACAGGATCTTCCAATTAAACGTCTTCTCTTCAGTTTCTTCATGTACTCTGCCTTAATCCAGCGAAGACAACCTTCGTGGATGCTGTTATTAGTACCCTATTAATGACCACCCATCCTCTCGTTTTCTTTCCGCGTTGGACGCCTAAAGAGAACGTCGGTACTTGGTCCACTTCTTTACCTTGATCATTCTATATTCTGTCATCCGAACACGTAAGCACAGCCAAATCACTTTCGGTGCCGGTACTTGGAGCCCAAAAATCTCCGCCGCGTATTCGAGAGAAGCAATTTTCTCATTTATTGCTCCAGCTCGCTCCCTTCCCATTTCCTCCGTGTCTGGATCTGTTTAATTTTTCTTCCTGATAATTTTCCACTGTTAATCATGCCCTTTTTGCCGATGCTGAGCATACTTTGCGTCGAGTTATTCCTTTTCGTTTCGGATACAAAGAAATTCTTAGTGCCGCCGCCTAACAATTTAAGGAAGCTGATGATAATAATAAAAAAATATTAATTGTAACAGAAATTGATGGTTGGTCCCCCTATTCCTAGAGCCCATTGGATCTTTCAACCGCTCTCAACTTGTCGTTCAACTCTTGCTGAACTTTCGGGTCCTAACAGGAAAGCTTTTGCTCCCATTGCTCAATCCGTCGGTTCATTTACTCTTTATATTTCAGTGTTGCTTTGGCAGGCGAAAACCGTGTTGTATAGGACCGCCTCTATGCTACAGTGAGCGACATGTGGCTCTAGGCTTCTGGGAAGTTTCGTAGAGTTTTTTGTGCATGAGACTGTGTTTGTTTGTATTCTCAGTGTTATTTCCTGTTTCTTGTCGCGTTCTTCATGAGGTGGCGCATATTCTGTTATGACTAGCCTATAGTGTTATAGGATTTCTGAATATGTGGCCAGTATGTTTAAGCAGTGCTAGTTTGTGTGTTGGGGTGCCCGGGGTATGAGTTCTCCGGCAAAGGCTATGCGCCTTCGTTGCCCTTTACGGACTGATGCGCTGGTGTCCATGTAAGTTTTGCTTGTTTTTTTGGCTTCATTTATGTCCTTCAGGATCCTAACGGCTGCCTGCCCTATCCTGGCCCGATGTACTTCCTGCAGGCTTCTCTCGAGTCCATCATGGTGGCTCGCGTCTGCGTTGCGTTTCGGCGACATCGCTTCGTTCTCTCTCGTCGCGTGAGTTCATTTTAAGAAGATGGCATATCCGGGGAAAGGAATGAAAGATAATCTGGAGGGGGGCAAGGGGCAGCATAGCGGAAGTTAGGACGAACGCGCAAAGGAGAAATTCTCCTATTTTTTTTACGTCACTGTCCATAATGACAAAACCACTGGTGGCCGAGCCTTAAAGAAAATGAAAACTGTTCCGCGGCAAACAAAAGACACATGGCGCATTAACGTTTTCCTCTGCCGTCTGTAAGCACCACATAATCTGCAAAGAAGCCTCTGCAAACGGAAGGGCTATCACTTCGCTGGTTCCTTTATTTTCTTTAGCAAAGGGGTGGTGAGCAGATAGGACGCCAGACATTTAGCAGGTGCGGGTGCGTCAGGGTGTAAAGCCAGAAGGAGGGTCGGGCGGACTACGCTTTCGTCTCTCTCTACTGTGTTTTCTCTTTCATTATGCAGTGACGCGCTGGGCGTCTTTTAGAAGGGGCACGGCGGGAGCTAAAAGGCTGCACAGGAGCAAAGACCGGAAGAAGAGAGCAATGGTAATATCCATCCCGGCCGGGTCGCATGTTTATATTCGTGCTCGGAAATCACCAGTTCTCGCAGGGCCTGAACATCGAGCGTTGCTGTCGCGGACTTTTACTCCGCTAAGCTGCCGCTACTTACCAAGGGCGTTAGCATGTGACGGATTGGGTCAACATTAGAAACACGAAAAGAAAGTCACAAGAAGGCCGCAAAAAAAAACACAATCTTGGCCATGTTTTGAGGAGTGCTCCTTCATGGTTATTGAGCAGAAGAATCCTATTAATGGCGCACAAAGCAATAATGTTTTCCATCGTAAAGAGCGCATCACGCCGTGGCTCTAATGCTCACCGGGCTCCTCTTGGTTCCCTCAAATTCTTACTACGGTGTCCCCTTGCTCACATCCAGGTGATGGGTGTTACATGAAACAATACTCTTGGAAGAGATTCTACCAGGCCTCTGAACAAACTGTCGGCGGGACGAAGGACATAGTAAGGCAAACAATTGATGAAAGAACAGCCAGAGCAATCACACTTATGCCATTGCAGAGTTTTGTAGGGTTGGATACAACTCAAGAATAAGCGGAAAAAATTCATCGAAGACCTCGTTTTGCTGGAAATGATCAGGACAGTATTCTTCAATATCTTGAGCGTTGGTGCGCAAACAGTAACGAATGTTTAAAGCACGGGCAGCGACATGGTTTCGGCCCATCCCAACGCTGACTTTTTTTTTTTTACAGTGGGTTTACACACAGCTGGACATGTAACAGAAAACCCTCGAAACATCTGCTAAACAATTCGGCTTGCCTAATGAACTACTCCGATGAAGTTTTGTTGGCTTACCTGTAGTGGTCTCGTGAAATTCACGTTTGATATGCAGAAAAAGTACAAACGGTAGACATATACGAGATATCATAGCTGTTAGGTGTTACTGGTTCAAACTTAAAGGTGGATATCTAACTTTTTCTTCTGAATATGCAGCTGGGGGTGATTTGACGCGAGCTCCACTGCAATTTCATCTGAGCAAGCCAATTGTTGTTTTCGTAAAGATGCGCTAAGGACATGTTCCTCATATGTGAGCGCACAACTGGTCCAGGTGCGCATTAGCAGGCAACAGAAAGTGTCTGCCAGTTCACCTGCAGCGATCGATTTAAGCCAATGGCTAGTGTCTCACGCTTTTTCAGAGTAGACGCTTCGAGTAGGCACGCCACAATATGTTTTCTCGTAACAGAAAAAGCTCGTTTTCATATGATCAGAATACGCATCAAATAGATAATTAAATATAGATATACGAGTACTTAGGCTACAAATTCCGCTTCCAAACCTGTTTCTCGTAATTCGAGCAGCACAATGTCCGCTCTGCGGAGAAAAGATTTTGTAATTCCAAGCCTAGTTTCCAGTTACCTTGATAGCGACTTCTCTACCTATTCCTAGCACATTCAAAACGGTGACTAATTAAACCCAAAATAGATTAGAGTAATTTTTCGCTACTTTCAAATGGTCTAGTAATTAGGCAAAGCTGCTTGGCCGAAATCAGCGTTTCGTCCTATTGACACGGCACTCATAAAACTTTTCTGGGCTCTTTTAATTTCTGCAGGAATTAATATGTGAGTGTTAAATACTTTGCGAGAATGTAAGATACTGTTATGAACATATCGATGGGATTGTGCTATTCATTCGCAGAGCAGCAAATTCTTACTTTCAAACTTTTTCCAGCTCTCGCCCCTAGTGCGAACTAAGACTCCTTTAGAAAACTACTGTGGTGGCATTTTTCGCAATAAACACCAGAAAATTGCAAGCCCTCCAAGTGAGAATCTGTGGATATATTGGTTGTTAAGGCGCATTCTCGTGATATGTGAAAAATAGCGTTCATCAACAACCCAGCGTTGAAAATGAGCTTGTTCTGAATTTTTGCGTACGTTGCCTCGAAAGAATATCCGACCATCTGGACCAAATAAAATTGGTTTTGCTTGTGAGGCATACTGGTCGCTGGGCAAACTTTATGAAGCACGCCAACTTCTGTCATCCATGTCATCTACTAACTCTGTCATCAGCGTACGACGCAGGACCTGAGTAAATGCCCATGGGTTAGCTCTCGCTCCAGCTGTAGATCGGGAATTTTAGGTGTGATCTATCGTTTTGGAACAGTTCTTTATGGTTCAATAACAGGGGACACTGACACGAGCTGAAGAGATGCTTGCACCCTAAGCAGGTATAACGCTTCGCTTTAAGTAGAAACATTCCCTGTGATTAAGAAAAAAACTAGCATCAGCAGGTCATTCAAGTGCTAAACATTAATTAAATAAGAATTATGACCTTTGCCCGACTGTCCTCAGTCCGAGCTAATCTTTCATTTTTGGGTAGTTCGTCGGTGTTTGCTTTGTTGCGACATGCATAATTTTTACACCATTATTAGAAGTACTTTTGTTGCTTAGTTCGTGTTAGCAACAATAAGAAAGCATAAACTTCCAAAAGCTTCCGAAAAATATTTATTGAAGCCTACCATACGAACAAATGTGCTCTGTTGTGTATTACAGAATTCAAGAGCTGCAGCTATAATATTTAAGAGCTGCAGCCTTCTTTAGACTCGTTTTATTTATTTATTTATTTATTTATTTACAACCTCCATTCGCCGAAGCATTTCAGAGGAGAGGGGGGTGAACCTTTAGGAGTGGGGTGAACACAATTGCAGTGAACATTTGTGAGGAATCTCGGTTGAAGAGTAGCCAGTTAATAATACGTAGAACATTTTAGGAAAAAACAGTATTAATAACCAGACCGAAAAAACTTCAGAGTAAATAGTAACAAAACAATAAAAGCCCGAAATAACATTAGCAACAAACACCTAAGAATGGAAAAATGTAGATAACAAATCGTACAGCTCAAATTGGTTCTTTCACGATTACGAAAACTTAAGGGAACACAGCCATGGAAAAGGAGGAAAAACGTACAAAGCCACTATTATTTTTTTTTATTTACAGATGCCTTACAGGCCTCCGGAGGGGCATTGTGTAAGGGGGGTCAAATACACAAGTTTGTGCAAAATAGGTTAGAAATCAGAAAAACATAGTAAGGTACAGCAAAACACAAAAAACAGGTGAGTTCAGATATGATATCGCAATTCACAAAAAGAGATAAGAGTTAAACACAACTATGCGTCATGTAACAAAAATAGGGGAAATGCACAAAAAGTTATACAAAAGCAGAAGAGTATATCAGGCTTACATGAGGAAAGCTGCGCATCAACAGAACCGAAGAGGTAATAGTCTCAAGCAGATGAAAACGAAGTAATATGCATCTTGAGTATAAAAATGACGTGCTAAGCGTTATCAATGAAGTGATTGAGTAGATATTTGGGAAAAGTGTCATGATTACCCTGCAGGGTGATGCAGTCCGGAAGATCGTTCCAGAGACGGATGGCACGCGGGAGTGATGAGAAGTTAAAAGCATGTGTGTTGCCATAAATCTGGGCATAGCTGTAGTTATGTAATCTACGTGACAAGTAGGAGGGACGCTGTAGATGTGCTTGCGGTGATTCAGTGACATGGACGTATTTGTGAAAGATAGATAAAACGACAATGTCACGACAAATCTGCAACGGATGGAGCGAAATTTCGATCTTTAGTTGGGATACACTGGAATAATAGTTTTGATTTTGCGAAATGAAACGACAAGCCCTATTCTGGACCGTTTCCAACATCTCTATTAGATATTTATGATGTGGTGACCAGATAGATGAAGCGTACTCTAGCTGCGGTCTGGCAAAAGTAATGTAGGCTTGTTTACGCACGTGAGGGGTAGTGCATTTAAGGTTACGGCGAAGGAAACCTAGTGACCTGGAAGCATTAGCGAAAATGGTGTTTGTGTTCAGCCCACGAAAGGTTTGGTGAAAGATGGACGCCTAGATACTTATACTGCGTAGTCAGAGCCAATGTATCGTTATTAATGTGGTAGGGAAAATTCGAATTGACTGATTTTCGCCTAAAAGAAATTATCTTACACTTAGAAATGTTTAAGGTCATTAGCCACGTTTTACACCAGTCGTTAATGCAATCGAGGTCACTTTGAAGTGCAAGGTGGTCGTTAGTACTTTTTATTGGTCGATAAATAATGCAGTCGTCAGCAAATATGCGTATTCAAGATGAGATGCTTACTGGCAGGTCAATAATGTAAATTAAGAAGAGTAACGCCGGAGAGAGGAGAGGAATAATTATTAACAGCGGTGAACTGCTGGCGATTAGAAAGAAAATTATGGACCCATGACAGAGTTAAAGAATCTAATTTGTGCGCAGAAAGTTTAGATATTAGTCGGCAATGTGCTACCGGATCAAATGCTTTGGCAAAGTCCAAAAAGATGAAATCAGTTTGTAAGTTACTGATCATGTCGAAGTGTTGGTCGGTTGTAAACTCAAATAACTGCGTCTCACAGGAAAAGCCTTTTCTGAAACCATGCTGCTTAGTGAACAAAAAATGATAAGATTCCAGGTGATTGTAGATGTGTGATGCGAAAATGTGTTCAAGCATTCCGCAACAGATGCAGGAAAGTGAGATGGGCCGGTAGGTTTCGTGCGAGTGTTTGTTGCCACTTTTGAACACCGGTACAACCTTTCCTATTTTCCACTCGGACGGCAGCTCACCTGTAGATATTGACTGCTTAAAGATATGAAGTAAGATAATGCTGGAGACACAAATGGTATATTTCTGTATTTTTGAATTAATGTCATCAACACATGAGGAAGAGGATACTTTAAGGTCATTTATCAGGTGTACTATGCCATCGAGTGTAATCTCAACTGGTGCCATGTAGGGGTAACCAACATCTGGTACACACGGGATGTTAGAATTATCTTCATCGGTGAAAATTGATGCGAAAAACGAGTTAAATGCTTTAGAACAGTCAGCATTCGAGTACGGGGTGTTGTTAACGTCAAGTATCGAGATATCATTACTGACACTATTCTGACGTATTGTTTTCCAGAACTTGCTTGGATTATTCTTAAGTAGCGCAGGAGGGTCTTGTGAAAAATATTTGTTTTTTGCATCACAAAGGACGGAACAGTAGAGGTTTAGGTAGTTTTTATATTTAGCAAACGCGCATTGCGTACATTCTTGCTTTGTATTTTTGTATAATCGTTTTTTCTTATTTCTCATGCGTTGATGCTTTCTTGTAAACGAGGGATTAGATTGTCATATGATAGCGTGATAAGTTGAACATGTTTGCCTACGAGTTCTGCGAGCTGGTCTCTAAAAAGAATCCAGTTGCCTTCTACTGACCTGTCATGAAAAGAGGGCATCAAGATATTATCAGAAAACAATTGAAGTTCATCATTTATTCGATTGTAATCTCCTCTATTATAGTCGCGAATCTTTTTCCTCGTAATGCCAGTGAACGGGAGTGGAATGTTAATTGTCAGTTGAAGTAATTTGTGGTCGCTCAAACCGTCTAAATTATTTATGTCACACACTGTGTCAGGGGCTGATGTAAAGACGAGGTCTAATGTATTGGGACCATGGGTGGGTTGGGCAACTAGTTGAAATAGGTTGAAATCTAAAGTTAAATTTATGAAGCTTGTTGAAGCAGTACAAGAGGATGAGAGCTTTGCCCAGTCGTCCTGTGGAAAATTAAAGTCTCCGAGTAGATAAGTTACATCAGCCTGGAACAGCTCAAATGTCCTTGTAAGGCTTACACGTAGTTTATCTGAGAATGAGTCATCGGAGTTCGGTGCGCGTTGACAGTTGCCTATCAAAAGATTGACAGAGGAAATAATGCAAGCTGTCCAAATAATCTCAAGATCGGAATCGGGATTGATAGCAAATGATGCGACCGATTTTTTTATGCCTACGAGTACGCCCCCGCCTCGCTTATGAATGCGATCACGCCTGTATATATTATATGAGTTGGAGGCAGAAAAAACTTCGCTGTCTTTTATATCGGGATGTAGCCATGTTCCGGTGAAAGCTATAATATCGAAGTCACTGTCTTCTAGAAAAGATGAGGCATGAGCGCTCTTGGATAAGATACTTCGGATATTAGTAAATGATACTGATGAAGGGGAAGATATGAGAGTTTTAATTTTTGGGGGGATATGTGTACTATTTCCTCGTGTGAGCTATTGATCTAACTGCACGGCAGCATCAGTAGCGACATTGTAGGTGTACGTTTCTGAGCCCACGCGCAGTTTATCATCTGATAACTTATACTTTAACTAATGCTGTTTTGCAAACTCGGTCAGCTTTGCCCTTGCCTTGCGCGTTGCAAGCGAAAAATCCTCACGGACTGCAAAATTTGTTCCCTTCAGTTTAGGCCCTGATGACAGGATAAGTGCTTTGTCCTTGAAAAAGGTCAACTTTGCAATTATCGGCCTCCGCTTCTCAACGTTATATTTCCCCAGTCGGTGAACCCGCTGGAACTGATGGCTGGTAGCGGTAATTTCTAACATTTCCGCGCAGAATTTTATTATTTTCTCCTCGGACATTGCCCAGTCTTCATCCGATTCATCTTCTATTCCGAACAATTGAAGGTTTGAACGCCGCATCCTATTTTCCGCATCGTCACACCTTGATGCAATGGCTGACAGCTGATTCGAGACGCACACCATGTCGGCATTTTTTTCTTCCTCTGTTGTACTACGTGATGTGATAGCTGCTTCTAACGTCGCTACCTTAGCACTAAGTAGCCGCATTTCGTTTTCACTTTCTGCCTGTTTTTCTTTGGCAGCTTTTATCTCCTCCAGTAGGAAAGCACAACCGTCTTCAAGTTTACGGATCGTCTCAAGGGCCTCGGCCAATGTCTCAGCTTCGCCTTTAGACATGGGACCGGGGTTGGATTCAACATCACCAGAGAGAATTAATCTTAAGCATATTATTTTTATGACGTAATAGGATTGCAAACAAGTTCGAAACGTCATGGCTTCTTTCCAGCAATATAAATGAAAAGTTGCTACAACACTTCGGCTACGTCATGAACAAACATAAAAGTGGATAAAGCTTTCCTGAAAAGAGCATAATCATTGACGCATGCGATATCAGCAGGACCGTGGGACAGCGCGCATGTGCAGAATATGGTTTAGATCTAATTAAATGCATCATAGCCGCCTCCATCATAAGTGGTGCTTGGTGACTGTATCGTGGATCTGATATCCAGTACATACCACATGCTCAGCTCCTCAAGTGTATATAAGTGTAATGGATAATGTCCTACAAAAAGACGCGATGCTGAGGCAGCAATCGAATATCGAAGGCTAATACACCTTACATAGGTCAAGGGTTTGAATCCTTTGCATGAGCTAGGCTCCAACTTAACTAGTAAGTTTGTACTGCACGCAATTCTGAATTGTATGACATCGTACGGGACGGTTCTGCGGCAAATGGCGGCCCGTTCAATTTTACACGAGCGTCGGGACTAAGTGGCACGACTTTGACGCCTGCCAGACAGCGATATATGGACCGCATCGACATACTTTGGTTCCGAGGTGTGGTGCTCGTGCATCACACTGCTGCTTGTTACTTTTCATTCCATTCCATTATGTAACCACCTCGGTTGCCATAGCAACCACTGGGTTACAGTTTCCGTTATGACGCACAACACTGAGGTCCAAAACGCGAGAAGTAGAGCTTAACACTCTAATACAATGTCGTTGCTAAGGAGGCCGCCATCTTGGATTCTATCCGTGGAATCAGAATAACTGGGAGGCTCGAAACGCGACCAGTAGAGCTAACGGTCTCATGAAACATCCTTGAAGTGTTACCTCACTCTATATTATTCTCCTTTGGATTCTGAGTTGTATATATTGTTTTTAAAGTAGTTTGCTTAAAAATCAGGAACGAAATCTTGGAATATGGCTGCTTGTGAATCTCCTGATATCCGTAATTAGTTTTTTTCGAGCGCATTTCCTTGGCGTGTTAGCGTGGACATGCTAGGTCATATATTAGCGTCTCGTGCCGCCACGAAGGGCTAAACTTCTGTATAAGCGGCTGTTGCGGAACACGCTATAGGCAATCCCAAGCTTTTTTATACATGTGCTTTTTCTATGGTCTTCATTAGGTTCGTTTTATTCGCAGTTTACAACCATAAAGCAATTTAATAATCGGTAGTTTAGGATTCGGTTCTATAGCAGCCATCATTATGACAAAAATTTAAGGAGTTACTCTGCGCAATGCTATCAGCATACACGCATTGGAAACTTGGCTGATAAACGTGCAATGCGCCCCAGTGAGCTCACCGTGCCATTGCGGCATTGATAATTGTGAATGTTAACAGAGCTGCTTAATTTACCATGTAGCCTCTGCAGAAACTACTCGCTTTTTATCTACATAAATATCTGGCTCTGCTGATGATGCATACCTGCGCGTGTCAATCCGCCTCTGTTCGATTTTTTTTTTCAAATGCTACCATAAGTGCTTTTTTGGGCGTCTACCGCAAGTTTGAAGTTTTGTAAATTTTTTCACGAAATATTTCATTACAATTTCGACTGCATTTGGTATTATTCTTTTTGTTACCACCATTTATGCCACAACCTCCCATTTCAATTTCAGCGCAATTCGTCAGCACTTAGGATATTATTTATTGTTATGATCTTTGCTTTGAGGATTGACTTTTGTTTTGTTTTTAAACATTCTTTAATAACCAATTTATTTTAGTGCTATTAAACACTACACCTTTTCATATATGTTACGAACGAAGTTTTAAATAAGGCAGGCTTCGAGATTTGTGTAGAAAGAATGTTCTTTCAAACGGGAATAGCTGTTCAGGTAAATTGCAACCTTAATCTGTGGAGACATCCTCCTGGAATGAAAACAGAATCCCACAATTTCTTTACGACACGAAAGCAATTCACACCACTTTTCAAATTACAACCTCTTTAATGTACGCGGTGGTGAGAGATGAAAACTTACATCTGATTAATGTTAATGAACCACAACCATTCTATTTATCCCTGAAAACCTGCGTTATCGACAGGGGGTTTAACACGTTATCTTTCCGGGCTCAAAGCTCTATGATTAACATTAATTGCTTCGGCGCCTGCGGAAAGCTTAGGATGGCTCTAATTAAGGCATCAATATTTTAATGAACAAGTAAATGACTTTTCCTGGAAAAACGACTTCATCATTCCTTTCATTTTTATTCAGCACGGAAGAGGCTTCTTGCGTTTTAATACATGTTTTAACTGATGAAAGGTAAAATTGGGCAGCCACATTGGCATAAGCTCTCCTCCCACCTCATACGCTTCTGCTTCTACTGCACTGTACAATACAAAAAGGGAATAATGTATATGAGCTTTGTGGCACATATAGCTCGTAACCTTCTTTATGATAGAAAAAAACAGAGCGGAGTGCTGCTCCGTCGCGAATTTCGGAACTTTAATAATTCTTAGAGGGGAAAAGATATTTACGGAGGAAACCTCGTTAGCCGTATCCGCTATTGCTCACCTATTAACTCTTCCTTAAATCTTCGAACATATTGCCCAGGATATTACGCTGCGGTGGCTCCAAGCGTGCTTTGTGCTTCCATTGCTATAGGCAGTACTTGGGGACAGATGTGGCCTCTTAAGTGCGTAAAGAGATCGAGATTTCAGTCACCACACCCTACCTGGTCATTGCAATTTATTTGTCACGAATATTGTACCTTATGCGCTTCCGATTTTGCGGCCTTCCCGCAGGATTAGATTTCCCTGAGTTTTAGCGGCGTCGTCCCATGTCGAGAGCAGGAACTGGTGTTTAGTTTCTAAACAAAGATAAATGTTTTGCAATGTGGGTTTGAGCCACATGGGACATGCGGCTAGATCGGTTGGCGCATTCGGGTATGTGGCGTCTGTGTTCACAAGGTCCAAGTGAGCTTTGGGGTTTGTGCAGAACAGCTACGGGAGGAGAGAAGCTGTGAAAGCTGTCATCGTGTATTAGCCCAGTAGGGTAAAATAACAAGAAATTTTATTTTTACAGCGCAGGATTTCCTCCTTGTTTGAACTGAATAAAAATGGAGGAAAACATGGCTAAAAACGAAGGAGTAAAATATACGTGTGCCCACAAAATTTCTTAGTCTCTACTCTGTTGTTATCACTTGAGCCCGTCCCGAGATGCTTAAATAATTTTCGTGATTTGCATTTCTCTTCATCAAATGACAGACATTGTACCATCAAAGCACCTGGCATTCCTGGTGGCCAATAGTTTTACGGTATAACTCATTCGCTTCTTTACGTGCGCGTGTGGTGGTGGTGGTGGTGGTGGCAAGCATTTATTGGGGCTATATTTACAATGAGGTGCTCGGGGAGAGGCCTTCAGCGGCTCTCGCTCCTTACTATAGAAGGCGGAATCTCTCATTCCGGGACGCCGTTAGTCTTGACCGCTGCGCAGGTCCGCCGAACGAGGGCCTGTTTGGCCGCTAGTTCCTGGCAGCCGAGCAGGGCCGCCTTCCAGTCCTCTCGGGTACGCCTGAGCAGCAGTGACCAGCTGACGTCGCAGGACACGTGGGAATGCATACACGAAAACTCCTGTTTTTTTTTACCGTTACAGTGGCTGCAGCAGGGCGGAGAGAAGGCTTATTAATAGACTAGAGTTAAAAAAAAAATTGAAAACAAGAAATACAAAAAGATACAGTTCAAGATATGAAGAGCGCTGTAACCTGAAGTGCGGTACCTTTGATAGCTCTGTAACCCCAATTTTTGACGTTATTTCCCTTCAATTGTGTTCTTGTATGGCGACCTGACTGGAAGTGTATCCGCGAAAAAAATTGTAAACATAGAAAACTGGCGCTTGCTTCAATTGTGCACTTACGTTGTATTTACTGCACTTTGTGTGGCTACAAAAAAGTTATTGAATTCCTACCCTGCATCGGCCCAAAAAGGGCTAACAGTATCAATAAAAAAATTAAGTAAATAAAAGAGAGAAAAAAAAATAAAAAACGCCAAACACAGCTTATTACAGAACACAGTCATGTGTACAAAAATATTTCAAGCAGGTTTCTTAAAGAACAAGTGAGCACGTCGATGTTACATTGAGTAAGGTCATTTAGTAACTTCATCAACCTGTAGCTTAGCATTTGTTGACCATAATTTGTTCGCGGATGAGGAACACACCAAGTCTCCGGAGCTCGAGTAGTGTAGGGGGCTACGCGTTTTTTGAGATTAGCGAGAGAGCAAAGATTACCTGTTCTATTCTCTGTGTATTTACGGTAGGATAAAACAAGGCATTGATTCAATAAGGCTGGAAGTGTCATGGTTCTTAGATAACGGAAAAGGGGAGCAGAATAAAAGTCGTGAGGCTTATTGCATATGACGCGGAGAAATTTTTCTAGATGACGTACAAGCAGTCTGAATGTTTGTGCAAGTTGTTGTCCCCCATACAAGACAGCAGTAATTAAGATGACTGAGGAAGAGTGTGTTATATATTAAGAGTTTTACGGAAAAGGGAAGACATCTGGCGGAACGGACTAGACCCAGCACCTGAAACAGTCTACTGGTGAGAAAACTTATAATGGAGTGCCAGGATATATTATGATGAAAGTGGACGCCCAAGCATTTGAATGTTCGTACAACTTCGATTTTTAAAGTATTTAGTAGTATATCACTAGGTAACGCAGTGTTCATATTTTTCGGTTGAAAGAGTAAAGCTTTAGTAACGATGTTTATCAAGAGACCGTTTTCAATATACCACAGATGTAACTTAGAACGTGGTTAGAATGTAGGGTTAGGTCATCTGGAGATTTTGAGTAGTGTGGTGTCATCAGCATACATAATGAATGTGGTATTGGGATCAATGTTAGTGAGATCGTTAACGAAAATATTAAACAATAGAGGACCCAAAATACTTCCTTTTTGGACACCTACAACAACAGGAAGGACGTTAGATGTAATGCCATTCACATGCACAAACTGCCTTCTATGACTTGGGTATTATTCAACTAAGTTGAGGGCGATGCCACGAATGCCATAGTAAGAAAATTTGCAAAGCAGATGTTAATGGCCAATAAAATCGAAGGCTTTCGAAAAGTCGACAAAAACGCCTAAGGTTAATAAGCGCTGCTAAAAATTCTTTAGGATTAGCTCTTTCTGTTTAAGGAGTGCCAGTTCGGCCGACATGCCTTTGCGGAAGGCCTGTTGATACGGAGTTATTAACTTATGCTTAGAACTGATGCTTATTTCTTTTTTTTCTCCGTTTCATTCATTAATTATATTTCACCATTTCTCTATAAGAAAGTGAGGTGTCTTTTTTATTAACCTTCTTTATTTTTGTTGGTTTCTTTGTTTGGCTACGTGATTTCAGGAATCAGAAGTGTGTTGTTAAATCCTGTCCAACACACCACCTTTGTTCAAAGGATCACTTGAAGCAAACTGTCACAGCCCCTGAAACCATCTGCTTCATGAACTCATTAAATATATTTTTAGAAGAGTGCAATGCAGTCAGATTTATCACAACTACATTTGAATACGTGTAAAACTACGAAATATGTAACATATCGCTTTGAACTCTGCGGAGTGCTCTCTAAGATTTTGCACCCGCCCTTACTTGAAGTTGTTGATCGAGAGGCAGCATTAAATAATTTTTAATACTAAATATGTCATCGTTGTAAGCACAATAATAACCCGAATTACGCCGGTATTTGCACGGAAGGTATTTAGACAGTGACGGATTTTCTGGTTAATCAAGGTAAAATCAGCGAATGCAAAATGCAGTCTTGAGCCTCAGTGCCAATGAAATAATCAGCAATAGCAGCCACTATACCGCTAAAATGACATCCGCAGAACAGTACTTGCGTTCCATGTTGTATATGCATCAATTTATCTATTAACGAAATGTAGTTCGCTAATTAATACATCTCAAGCTGTAGTCATATATTTCAGAAAAGCCTTCCGGTTTATATATATGCATGCATGTGCAGTTTTCTTAAAGAAAAAGGTTTGAAAATTAGAAAACTGTAAGACGCTGTTATAGAAATATTGAAAGCTATGGTTCATTATTCTGATAGATAGAAAAATCTTTCTTTTAAATTGTTTCCATCGATCGCACCGAGAAGTTAAGACTGCCATAGAAAACCATGAGGGAACGCTTTATATGATAGCAAAATTGTGAATAGAAAAATATAAGATTGCGGACGGGCGATCTGCGGATATATTGATTGTTATAATGAAATCTTACATTATATGTAAAAATTGCATTCATGCATTTGTCTAAAATTGGTGGCTATGGTTACTCAAGACTTTTGAACATTTATCCTTCACGTGCGAGTTTACTTCAGTATGTCGTCGAGGAGTACGTATTGGAAATGAGGAAGCAAGCCGCAAGGAGGATTATGCTGTTCTCTCTCGCTGGTCCCATAATTTTAAGGGACACTGCAGGCAAATAGTTTGAGCACTACGAAGATTGTTTCTGTGCGAAAATATGGCGGCGTTGTTGAAAAATACACAAATCAATTTCCTGATTTTTGACGCTTCCGTGGTTATTTTATGAAAAGGGAGCAACTTTAGCCTGTTACGTTCATTTTGTATTCGCTTATTCGGCTAAATTCTGCTCATGACGCGGTGGAAAATATAAGGGCCCGTTCACACTTGTACAAAAATCCGGCGAGCGAAGGGGATTCGGCCGCTTTTGACACCGAGCAAGGCGGAAAGCGGCGCGGCGAGGGCGGTCGGGCTGGACCCAAATTTTCCGCGTTCGCCGCCGCGGCGAAAAACATGGTGGCGCCCTTCGACGCAGGGCCCCTCGCCTCGGAATGAATTTGTCGTTGTTGCGGCCTTGTTCAGCGCGTTCACTGGCCATAAATCGGACACCGGTGCATCGCTTCGTCTCACCTCAGCTATAAACAAAAGTTGAAGTGATAAATTTACTTTATTTTTATTTTGAGTGACGATTCTGCCGCTACTAGGCCTACGAGGAGCGCCTGTTTTGTTGACAGTACTAGTTCCTGTCCTGACAAGCAGATGGCGCCACTAGGCTGGGCGTTTCGTTGCGAATTTGCATACGCCGAACTAAAAATGTGAATGTGCTTGCGTTTACGTACGCAAGCGTGCATACGGTTATGGTACACAGACAGCATCGATTTATGCTCTTTTCTAACCAAATCTGTGTACGCCGCGAGCGGTGACGTGGTGGCCGGGAAGTGTGTGGAAAAGCGAGAAACAGCAGCGGCGCGGCGGTTCCGCCTCGCCCGGGCGTGAACAGGTGAGAACAGGTCCCAGTTTTCCCGGCGAGCGAATTTTAGACAAGTGTGAATGCGCCCTTTCTGATCGTGAGCCGCGGCGGAGTAAACAGCGAAAATGGCTGACGGTAAGCTGCATTGCTTCGTACATATGCATTGATGTTGTCCTTTTTTCCGCCATTGAGTTTCTTTGGCTGCTGGTTACAGTAACCAATGAATGAATGTCCAGTGCCTCTATCGCCTGTTTGGAAGTTTCGGCGAAGGACGCGACACAGCTGATGAAAAGGGCATTTTTGTTTTCAGCCTCAATTGGCACCGGAAGAAGACAAGAGATCAACTCGCGCGTGAAAGATTGGTTGCTTAAAGAGAAGGAAACCGTGAAAAATGCGCCCTGGTGCATTAGCCGCATCTCATGTAACGACCCAAGAGTTCCCACTATCAGGCGAGTTAAATCAGGCCGTAAAAAAAAGGAAACGGGCGGTAGAAAAAAAAACACTTAATTCATAGAAGCGTTGTTGCAACTAGTATGCTTGGGATCGGGCGTCCTGCATGACTCTTTTTGAACACGCGAAAAAGGATCATCGATAGATTACACCGACTCTTGGGGGTTGTGATGTACAGGATTGACGAATCATAGGTTCCAAAACGCGAACGAGCCGTCAATTAGCCTGGCTCCGCATAACTCCAGTGTGACCTGCACTACCGCGCTTTGAAGCGCAGTGTCGGGCGCGCAGGGGGCGGTACTTCCCGTTCTCTACTATAGCGCCACCGAATCTGTTACCAGGTTCGGTGTAGTGCGCGGTGTTCGTACGTTTCCTCAATGCTGAATATTCGTCCTGTGTATGGAGCTCCTCGTCGTTACGCATTTAAGCATGCATCTAACACCTGTGCGCGACATGAGTATAAAATTCCTCGGCCCTTATTTTGAGCTCTTCACAACTTTGCTTGCTTTTATTTTTTTCTTTGCATGCGCATTGTAAACAAGTAGTGACAGAATTCAGTCTACAATCTAGGTGCCTAGTCATGTTAGAGAATTTCGTGTGCTTGTCTTCCGCTCCTAAAAAGAATGAGGCCTTCCTCATTCATAAACTCAGGTGGTCACCATCATCATCAGCCTGACTACACCAACTGCAGGACGAAGACCTCTCCTATATCCCTTTGAATCTGCCTTACTAGAGCTGAGGCCAGCATATCACCGCAAACATGTTAATCTCATCCACCCACCAAACTTTCTGCCGCCCCCTGCTACGCTTGCCTTCCTTAAGGACCAGCGGTTATCTTCCCTTCGCATTGCATGCCCTGCCCAAGCATATAAATTCCGCTTGATTTTGACTAGGTTATCATTAACCCGCGTTTGTTCACTGACTTCCTCTGCCCTCTTCCTGTGTCTTAGAGTAACACCTATTGTCGTCCTTTCAACGACTCGATGGATTGTCCTTAACTTAAACTGAACCCTTTACGTAAGTCTCCACTATTCTTTCCCGTAGTTGAGTACCGGTAAGCTACAGCAGTTGTACAATTTTCTGTTGAGGGAAACTGGTTAACTGCCATTTATGTTCTGAGAGATGCTGCCAAATATGCTCCACCCCATTCTTATTCTTCTAGTTATTGCGCTCTGTGTTTCGAGTCTGCGGTCACTACCTGCCCTTGATATACGTATTCACTTACCCCTTCCAGTACCTCACTACTAATTGTAAGCTGCTGTTCCCCTCCTAGACTGTGGAACGTTACTTTGGTTTTCTGCATGTTTATTTTTAGATCCACCGTTCTGCTCTGCCTGTCTAATTCATCATGCTTTATAGATCACCTCCTGAGTGACTCAGCAAGGCAATGTCATCAGCGAATCCCAGATTATTTCGGTATTCTCTGTTAACTCTTGCACACAACTGTTCCGAATTCAAGCCCCTCAATACTTCCTGTAAACAGGCCGTGAATAGCATTGGCGCGATTTTGTCTTTTTGTCTGACGGCCTTCCTTACTGGAATTTATTGCGGTCATTATGGAGGACTGTGCTACCTGTGCAGCTGTTGTAGATACCTTTAGAAAATTTTCATAAGGATTTTTTCACCCGGATTCCGCAATGCCTGCATGACTGCTGAGGTCTCGACAGAGACGAGCGCTTTCTCGAAATCCATGCAGGCGAGATATAGGGATGATTATATCCTGCACATTTTGCTATAAACTGACTGATAGTGTGAGTGTGGCATATTTACGAGTAATCTTATCGAAAACATGCCTGATCATTTAGTTGATTGAAGTCAAAATAGCTTCTGGTAAAATTAGCGATTACCTTGGTAAATATCTTTTAGGCAATGAACAGCACGCTTACCGGTCTCTAATTTCTATGGGCCTGGACGTCTCTTTTCTTATAAAGTAAGATTACATCAGCCCTTTACAAAGTTTCTGGTAGGCTGCAGGTCATAAGAGATTGCGTTTACAGGGTGTCTAATTTTTCCAGCACACTCTGCCCTGTGTCCTACAAGATGTCTGCTGCTACCTTATCGAAGTACCAGTTGATTTCGTGCTTTGCATTGCTCCTAAGGCGTTCTTTCCTCTCTGTCTCGTTATTGGCGAGATGTTCCATTGCTGTGTGATATTTCCTATCTGATTTACTTGCTGATTACGCGGGCTACTTTATAGATTTGTGTAGAACTATTCGTCTAGTTTAACTACCTTATCCATATTGCATATGACATTACCACTTTCTGTCTTAACGCCTGCATATGATTTCTGCCTATGCCTAGTTCTGTCTTCACCCCTTTTGAGCTACCTCTGTTCTTTAGAGCATGCACGATTCTATCCATATCTGACATCCTTATGCCAGTTAACTTGCTCTAATTGTTTACCTTGGATAGCGCTACAAGTTCTATTCATTCATTGGTGTTTCATGCTTTCATTCTTTGGCGTTTCTACAGCTACTATAGTCCTCCATCAATTAAGTAATAAGGAAGGGTGTCAGGTAGGGAGACACTTTCTGCCCGGTGCTCTTTACCGCCTTTCACAGGAGGTGTTCCGAGGCATTGATTGAGAACAGTTGGAGATAAGAGTTAATGGAGAATACCTAAGTAATTTTCGATCTCTGATGACATTGCCTTGTTAATCACCCAGAAGATGAACTGCAAAGCATAATCAATAGGCCACAGGCACAGCAGAATGGTGGATCTAAAAATTAACATGCCCAATACCAAACTAATTTTCAACAGCCTGGCAAGTGAGCAGCAGTTCCCAACTGGTAGCTAGGTGCGGGAAGTGATAAGGAAATGCGCCTAATTAAGGCGGGTAGTGACCGCTCATCTGGATCAGGAAGGTGAAATAACTAGACGAATAAGAATGGGGTAGAGCGCATATAGCTGGTTCTCTCAGATCAAGAATGCCAGTTTAGCAATGTCCGTGAAGAGGAAAGTGTACAAGAGCTGTTCCTTACCGGCACTCGGCTACGGCGCATAGACGTGCAGGATAACAAAAACGGTGCAACTTAAGGACAACGCAGAGAGTCACTCAAAATGAAAGTCAGTGTAAAGTTACGAGACAGGAAGAGGGCAGAGTAGGTCAGGAAACAAGCCTAGGTTAAAGACTTGCTGGTCAAAATCAAGAGGAATAAATGGGCTTAGGCAGAGCATGTTGTGAGAACGCAAAGTAACCGACGGCCCTTAAGAGTAACGGGCTATATTCTAAGAGGAGGCAAGCATAGCATGGACGCCAGATAGTTACATAGGCGGATGAGATTAAGACGCTTGCGGAGATACTGTGGCCGCGTTAATTGGAGAGGCATGGGAGAGGATTTTGCCCTTTAGTGTGCGTAGACAGGCTGATGATGATGTTGAATCAGATCTTTTCTGTCCTGAAAGAGCTTGTTAGTATCCTGTCGAACCATCCTAACGGCTACCTCTGCGGCGCACTTCGTAATGATTGCTGTGAGATTACGGTTCATAGCTTGATGGTTAAGGTCGTCTTCCACAGTTGCATCCGAATAGCTGTTCAGAAGCGATATTGTGAATTCCTCTAATTGCGCAGCTTAGTGAGAACTTGTTTAACAAAACACGTTTTCGAGCTTGTTTGTTATGCATTGTTTACTGGAAAAGTAATCTAACAGTACTCTTTAGCACGACGATACAGAAAGAACTTGGAAAGACAGGCGCTGCCCTGCCAAGTTATCTCTGTGTCCTCGTCCTAAAGTGCCGCGCTGGATTACTTTTCAAGCGGAAACTGATAATTCCTTAATGGGCTTCCTCTTCACTAGTCTCCATCATTCGCCCTTAAAACGTAGGCTAATTCGATACTACCATCCTGTGGTCGCTATAATGGGCCTTCCTGAGGACCTCCATATGAGCACATAGTATGAAGCCTATTTCGTTTCTATTTTCAGACTGGGGCTCTTCCACGTGCACTTCCTGTTGTGCCGTTCGCGGTAGGAGATATTCATGATCCACGAATTACTCGTCTCTGCGGACTGGGGTAATAACTTCTCCCTACTTTTCCCTGAGCCCATAATATTACCGCTACTGTCTAGCACCCAGCCTGCTTCAATCTTACCTTGACATTGAAGTCACCTATCAGTACAGCGTAGTGCGGTTTTATTTTTCCCATTACCGGTTCCAAGTCTTCATAGAAGCTTTCGACGATTGTGGTCAATGTGGCTCGTAAGCCTACACCACCTTTAGTGTGTACGTCTTATTAAGCCATATTAGGACAACTGCCACATCTCGTTCATACTGCAGAATTACTCTATGTTGCCAGCTGTATCCCAATTGATGGGCAACCCCACACCAACACTCTAAACCTAAATTAGCTCTAATAGGTTTATAAATAGCTACTGTCCGCTTTTAAACGTACCGAAAATAGTGCGACGGGTGGTTAGGGGTGATTATGAGGAAATCCCCCTTTTTTAATACTCTCACGAAATGAAGGAGGGAGTGAAATAAACATTTACATGGTTTTATTGCTTTTTCAAGCAGGAGTTGCTCGGCTTGAATACTCTGTCAGGCCCTTTAAACACTCCTTAGAGACTGCCCGCCGCCTAGTGGAAGATGCCGGTTTGCCGCACTTGCAGGTGACGACGTCGGCTTCCTCGCAGCTTGCTCGCTCCTCTTTCCGCTCTTGCTGCTACGTGCACGTTTGTCATGATACAAGAGGACGGATCGCTGCCACCTTGCGCAGTAGTGTGTTGCACAGACCTTGCCTCTGAAGCCTCCAGCGTTTTCGCGGAACTCTTGGTGTTGCTTCGCCTGCGGCTGCAGTCCGCAAGAGGCCTAGCCAGCCTAGCTCAGTCGAGGCACGTGCCTTAGCTGCGTGTGACGCGTCGAACTCGCCGTAGCCGCCAGCTTGTCTCCCACTCATTTGCGCGCGCTTGCCGTTACATTACAGACTCGAAATCATAACCTCGGCAGCAACATGCTGGATTGAACGCCTTACTTAAGCCGGTAATACGTGCACAAGCAACGACTGGCCATTCATTGTTTACGCAGCACACAAATGTTGGCGGCTGCCGTTTCGCTGCGCCGACATGCAGGTGTGTCTGTGACACATGAGATTTCTCGACACCGACGGTCCCTCGTTCGTTCGCTATGTCTTCACGTGAACCCGCAGGGACACAAAAGACCAGATTATCATCGTCGTGTATAGGGGTAAGCAGTATTTAACTCTCCTTTGATGCCACAGACGCGCATGCACTTAACGCCACTCCCTCTTCAGTGTGTAGTCTAGCTGCGAACCCCGGGTGCGCCGAGACGAAAGGCTTCATCGTTGCACCAACGAGCCAACTCTCACAGCCATCACTGAGTATCTGAGAAATTTGTTGTTGCATTGCGCTGATGAAAGTGTGTGGCAGTACAGTTGTGGCTCTGGAAACAACCTGAATTTTCCAGATGACCAAAATGTCTCCATGTATTTCCGCCCCATGAATATAGAAAATCTGTACAGGCAATGAGCAGAGTGAAAAAGCACGGCCGATGGTGTCCACGAATTTTTGTCTTGTATTACGAAAAAATGGTTAGAACAAAACCATGCCTGCCCTAATCGGTTGCTTCCTTTCTTGTGTTTTAGACAGATTTGTGAGGCAAACAGGGCATGCGATTTTATTCTTTGTAATCATAGGACAGGGCTTCGTGATGCCTTTGTGCCCGAGTAGATTTGCCAAGAAGACTTCAAGTTGGTGGCGTCTTAACGTAGCAGTGATTTTCGGTAGCAGACATTAGGTGGCAACCATACTGAGGGCTGCCAATTGGAATCGTTTCAAAATTTAAAAAATGCGTAAATAAGAAGTTTCCTTTTCGCTTCCAGTTCCAGAAAACCTTCCATTGTTGTGAAACTCGTGGAGGCAAGCCTTCTGGTTCAAGCTGCTAATCCTTTGCACGAAGTTCTCTGCGTCGTATATTGGCGAAACCAAGCACTTCGTCGTAAGAACAAAGCAGCACAAAGCGGATGTCAAACAAATGAACAGAGAACAGAGCGCGCGTTACCAGATTAACTTCGAGGTAACTATTGTGCTGGACAGCGAGCCACGCACGCACAGAATACTCTTACTACAGCTATGGCCGGGCGCCAGTGACCGGGTGCATGACTAACCGAAGGCTAAAAAAAGGCAAGCTGTAATTCTCCCAGAGTCACACCTGAAGAAGGAACCGAGCATGTTCCTAAACGTCTTGGTTTTCCGTTTCTTTTTCGTTTCTTCTGTACGACTTTTTTCTAATTTATATTAAATTGCTTTCTCAACCAGACATACCTGTGACAAATGTTTTCTTTTGAACCGCGGCCACGGATGCCAGAGCAAAGCAAACAGAAAGCAGGAAGGAATGGGAGGGGGTGGTGCGAGGGGTCAGGTGGTAGCTCTCTATTCCAAACAATGTCAAAGAAATTACAATAAAGCGTTGCTCCTCCTCTTATGTTAGTCACCCTTGCCTTGCCTTTGGACTGTACGCAGAATGACGACGCCCTAAAAATGCGCGGCTGCGGGTGCTCCCAGCAAGCAAATTTCAGGTAATCTTTTGCCATCAAAAACGTTTAAACTTCAAGAATACCTATCCTACTGAAATATTCACTCTTAATTGCTTTTGTGAACTTGACTTTAAACTACACTTGAACCACCTTATACTTCAAGCTTAGAGGCGTAATTTCTTTCACGCGCTTAAACTGTTTTCCAATCTTTCTTTTAGAGGGAGCCTCCTCACACGTAGTGCCTTTCAACCAGGGATAGCATGACATACCTGTGTTTTGGCAGGAAAGCATTTCGAGGTGCCCCCCTTGCTTGCAAGTGTGGCATCTCTATTTTCGTTCCTTTGGTCATTCCAACTGAATACCCAAAGACAGCTCGGGTCAACGAACTCCTCACATTTTCTGAAGGGGTCATGGCGTTGCATCTCTGTAAACATCGAAAGCAAGCTGCCGGACACATAGCTGGAATGTGTTGTTCCCATTAAATATATTGTTTAAAATCTGTCACTGTTTTTTGATTGACACATCAATACTGGAACACAATGCTCAAAAACGAGGCCTCCAGAGGAGTACTGCATTTATTACAAAATAAACTCCTGTCTAGAGAGCGGCAATGCTTCATTCATTCTAGCACTCAAAAATAGTTCTTCAAACAGAGGAGTAGAACAGATACTCCTGTTTTGGGGAGTATGTAACACCCGCCGCGGTGGCTCAGTAGTTAGGGCGCTCGACTACTGATCCGGAGTTCCC
This sequence comes from Amblyomma americanum, assembly GCF_052857255.1. Lineage (NCBI taxonomy): Eukaryota > Metazoa > Arthropoda > Arachnida > Ixodida > Ixodidae > Amblyomma > Amblyomma americanum. The sequence continues at coordinate 141,985,329 of NC_135502.1, read as the reverse complement.
GGGTTCGAACCCGACCGCGGCGGCTGTGTTTTATGGAGGCAAAACGCTAAGGCGCCCGTGTGCTGTGCGATGTCAGTGCACGTTAAAGATCCTCAGGTGGTCGAAATTATTCCAGAGCCCTCCACTACGGCACCTCTTTCTTCTTTCCCTGCCTCATTTATCCATTCCCTTACGGCCTGGTTCAGGTGTCCGCCGACATATGAGACAGATACTGCGCTATTTCCTTTCCCCAAAAACCAATTATTATTATTAGTAGTAGTATCTAACAACGTTTTTGGGAGTTCATGGCGTGACAAGTCATTTACTCCTATCCAGGTATTTTTTTGTTTACAGTGTAGTTCCCGTATGTCAGCTAATCCATAATTGCATAGTACTTGCACATTCATCAGCAGTTTACACCCTCCATTTGGCCTTCTCACCTCGCTAAGCACTATAAAATCCCCATTAATACTCGCTACATACTCAAAGAGCGCTGTTAAACTAGCATTACTGGGCAAGGTTCTAGCGTTGTACTTTGCCAGGTTCAGTTTCCAACGGCGGTCTGCCCGTAGCCAGTGATTGTAAGGACTCTCCGCTGCCTCATAGGTCTGAGCGTCGCCTTGGTCAGTTGCTCCACAGCCGCTAGGTACAGAGGGCCGAAGGGTAATTGATTTATGAGGAGGTTGCTTCCAAGTACTACACAAGGGTGGCCAAATATTTTTATAGAAAGGGAGTACTCTGTCGGTCCCTGTCACGAAGATTAGGCCGCACCCGAGTCCTGCTTATGCAATTCCATCGACAGGCGGAGTTTTCTTTTTCTTTTTTTAATCCGGTGAAGAATTGGGCGGCACCGGGATTAGAGGTTTCGGTCCTCTTGCACGCGAAGACCTCTACGCCTCTTCGCCATCGCCGCACTCTCAGGAGGTGGAGGCAAGCAAGCCTCAAGCCGTGAGACAGGCCCCTGCAGCCATTTGCGCACGCGGCGGCTTGGTCCGAAGTGGTGGGAAATATCGACGCATGGGGTCGCTGCCGGCACAAAACGGAGCCGCGCAGGGACCCGGCCGGCACACACGCCCGCACTCGCTCCGTTTACTGCGTGACAGGCGCCGGTGGCGGCGGTCTGAGATGCGTCGGTGAGCGAAGGATCGCATAACACTGCAGTGTGTTCGCCGGTTGGACGCCCGCTCCTTGGTTCTATTTCCCTTCGCGCAGTAAGGCCTTTCTCCTATACTTCTTTGTGTCATGCGTCGGAAACTTTTTTCTATGGTGGAGTGGTTCGTGCCCTACTGCTCCAACGAGCACTTGACGAGGGAAGAATTTTCCCCAACTTTTCAGACAGTTTTCCTAGCGGAAGTGAAACTTTTTTAGAGTGCTCTGCGGTGAGTTAAGTTCGTCGCGCGCTAATATGCGGTATATTCTTATGGATTGCGCCACGGATGTGCTGCTCGAGCAAACATTTCGAGTGGCTGTTTCTCACTTTGGTGTTCTACACGTATGTTTCTGTTTCGAAGGATAAGAGGGGACGAAAAATTAAAACCGGAAGAATTCTATTTGTACAGCAGCGCATATTTAGTCTCGTGTCCTGAAAGGCCTTTCAATGTTTTTCTTTTAAATTTCAGACCGGTCAGTCAAGATGCGGTGCTCCTATAAGAGATATAGCTCTCGAGGCGAAAATATTTTTGCACATTCCAAACTGTCTGCGAAAGCTACTTCAGAAAACGCCGCTGCATGTGATCGCGACTTAAAAGAACTGCAGCACAGCATGTGTCTTTTACGCCGGTCCTGATTGCTAACTGATGTACCACATAATACACTTGGCAAGTTATTTTTCTGCCTCCGTTGCAGCTCTTTTGGAGAACCTAATAGTAGGTAACTTGATATTTCTTTCGCTTAACGAAGTTAAAATTACTAAATGAGTCTAACGACAAACGGCATTTTTTGACGCACTAAAAGCAACCTAAGATTATATTTTGAATTGTTCGTGTCCCGCATCTGAGTGCTCCTACCTCAGATGTTTGCATACCCCTTCACTTGTTCATCATATCTTTGTATATTTGTCCACGCAAGTGCACACGTAAAAAGGTAAATCTATCCTCCTCTGCACCTGTGCTTATCCTATGCTCTTATGCACAGGTTCATCTGTTGAAAGTTCTGGGTACATATTCGCTGCCGTTGAGGCTATCGTATGCACAGGTACATATGAAATAAAGTTTAATCTGCCCTTCATCTGCCCCTGATCTTCTCCTATGCATATCTGCGTCTGTAGAAACCTCAACTTGCCTCTGCTCTGGATATTTATCGAAGCTTTTCGGAAAGTCGTCATCCACGGGCTTTGCTTGGCGACTGGACGGTGGGAAAGGTAGTTCCAAACCTTAAAGTTGTTGAAAACTTCTCGTTAAATGATATCTTCGCTTTTCTAACAACTCAATTCTAAGCGTACCATAAATAATCCCCGCCCATCTCGACTGCCACTTCTTTGACTTTCCAAAATTTTCTGGGGAAGAATTTTTGTGGTAAATGCAGCTGACATTACTCACCCATTTCCTTCATAATGTCCTAGACTGGGCAGCTCTTATAATTTGATTGTTTTAGACACTTCAATGCGGTTGACTGCGCATCGCTCGGGCTGCCTGCGCTTAAGGTGCCGAAATTTCAGGAATTTTAAAAAAATCAAATACTTTCAGGTGAAATGTAAGAAGTGTTTATTTCACCTCATAATTAGGAATCGCCTTTAAATGGCGGAAATGTATTTTTGAGCATCTACGTTCGAAATGCACTTAAGTGCGGGATACTAGGCAAATACACTGCCTACTGCGTGTGGTGAAGCTTCAAAAATTTGAGATCTACTTTAAAATTCCATCTTTTTAACACGCGTGGTGGTTTCCTTATGACAATGCAAGCTTTTTTTTTTCTTTTTCTTGCAGACTTTCAATATAGTCGATGCGGTTGAACTTTACAAATTTCCTCCGAAGAGGACTGGCTGAGGTCTCTGCACAACCCTTGCACAGGAAAATTTCAGACCTTCTTAAAGCTACTCTCGCCGGCCCAAGCTTTTAGACAATAAACGTTTCGTTTAGAGTTATTGCTCAAAAAAGCGGTATCCTGTATGTTATACTCTTGGCCTAAATGGTTTAATGATTGATGATTGTGAATTTTTACAGCGCAAGGGCATCTACGGCCAGAGAGCGCCATGACACAAGGTGTTTTCGGTTGCTCAAGGTGGGGTCAAAGCCCCATTTTCCCAAGCATTTCACCCTGAACAAGCGAGCACCAGGCTAGGGAAGCTTGTACCCATTGTATCACCGGTGGGTACCCGGCGGCACCGGGGATCGAACCCCGCACCTCCCGCATGCGAAGCGGATGCTCAACCACTATGCCACCGCTGCGGTCTTAAATGGTTTAAGTTAGGCCAACAATAGCTGAATCATAATGTGGTATTATTTAAAGGCTTTCTTGCTAAAGGCTCCCAATATGTAACCTTTGAACAAAATGACTCATATGTTACGCCTGCCTACATTCTCGACCACACCTATTTATATTCGATGTGAGCGACCTTCGCAATAAAATAAAATCATGGACTGGCGTTTTTCAGAGGACTGTGAATTTATTGTGAAATAACTAATACTGATTATATATTCGCTGGCTGCATATTAACTCATAAACTGCATGGTGTAAGGTTGGCTAGCGATTCTGAATTACAAAATTAGAGTAAGGTTAAAATGATGCATGTATTGGGAATTACCTACCGCGCCTCTTCTTAGGCACTACAGTATATCCCGCTGGAACCAGTAGCATTATAGAAATACACAGGCGTATTCTTCTCTTCTACCGTTTTGTAGGAAATGCACAGCAGTAATGTAAAAAGTAATATGAGCCGTTCTCTGGGTTGCTCGAAAGTAAATAAATTAATGAATGGTAAAAACAATTTTTAACGGAAAAGCAATTCCTTTTAGTAGTAGCCAGTGTTCGCCATGCATTCTTTGTGTTGAATTGGCACCCTTCTGAATAAGATAATTTAATTGCTGCAGATCTCCGTTTTAGTCGTGTTCTTAATTACCTAACGTCATCATGATCTTCGCTATATTTACTACGCCATCGCGTCAAACACTTAAGACGGAGCTAAAGTGTTCCCCAAATTTATTTTACTAATTTTACCGGAGGTACACTGACGTACTAATAATGGAAATCTAAGCAGTAATTATTCCCAGTAGTGAGAAACTTTACCTGAAGAGATTCATTTCCTTCTAATCTCGAAGCTCTCCAATACTCTGATGAAAGTTATAGATTAAAATAACCTTCAAGCAGGATTATCAAATTTGTAGATTGTAAGAACCTTCATGCACGATTATCAACAAGATCCAATTTGACATGTTCACGTCTAAACCATTTGTTCTTGATGTTTTCTTTCCTTCAGAAAGAACTAAAAGGTGTACCTACAGAGTTAGGATGTTCTGAAGTTTGTTTTGTTCAACAAGGCTCATATTCATGTTTCTGCTGGCCAAACCACTAGTTCTAAAGAAATGTTTCACATAGGTTGCATTTATTGGTGGCATGTATTCAATGACGCTTTTGAGTGTTATAGTGTCAGTTTTAGTTCCCGACACTGGGCGGTAGTGATGGCTCCGTGGCAAATTTAATTCTACGCCACGGCGTCCACACATTTTTTCAGTGGAACTGTCAAAATACTCGTATTGCGAAATAGTTATTCCTTCTGAATAAGATCAGAGGGGCACGGCCGAAATAAATGTGGAATTCCTCGCTGTAGCTGCGCTCACAACCCACATATTTATTTGTTCTGGCAAATTAAACCTGCATTTTATTAACAAATATCAAGTAATTTATTATCTAATGATTACAAAATAGAATGCTTGATCTATGAAGAATGATATAGATTTACAAACGAATTGCTGCACATCAATGTTCGGACTAGAGCAGTTGCGACATTCGATATTCACTGGAGGTAAACATTTTAAAAAGTACTTGCAATGTTACGAACAGCTGGTCGCTATGATGTGGTCGTCAAAAAACTCAAATGGTGCAGAATAGCTAATGAATCAAACAAAATTTCGGCAGCAATAAAAAGTGGAGGTGAGGAAACAGCCGATCCGAAATATTGGCTGGCATTCTAATAAGACTAGTATGTGAGCACAAACATATCTCAGGGAATGAGTTTTCAAATCAAAATTGAAACAGACCTGCCTATGTTCGCCAATACTGGCGTCAGCTGGGACATTTTTTTTTTGAAGAGTGATGCTTAGCGATTGGAGGCTCATGAGACTTTCGGGGAATGTAATTTTGAGATATTTAAATTGTAGTGTAGAATATGCCTTGGAGAACCAGATAAACAAGTCAGCAGTAAAGAAAAAAATATTCCGAAGCTCAGAATCTGACTTGAGCGCAGACATTCTACTTTTACTAAGACAACAAAATTTCTTGGAAGCCATTAGTAAATAAAATTAATTGCTCTGCTAAAGATAACTACGAGGTAGGCCAGCTAATCACAACCTTTTCAAGAGTTCTCAGAAAACAAACGTTCTAAGATGGATTTGCCGCCACATGTCTGACACTACAGGATGAATTAAAGCAGTGCGACAAAGAAAGGAGATCAAAGCGAACAAAAAAAAACCTCTCCCAAGTATACCCCAGTCAAGACCGAATAAACACTGAGGCACGGAATGTGCAGTAAAGAAACAGAGCGGAAAATATGCGTTGATGAAAACTAACTTTATTCATAATCCGACCATAATGCCAGTGCATTTATTCTATATAAAACATTTGTTAGATAGATAATGATGCCCATGAAATTCGAACCGATTTGTAATAAAGCTAACTGATCCTGGTCGCTAATCCTACAGGACTGTCGCACCGAAGGCAAGAATCTTGTGGCTGCATTGGACGTAACTACAGCTTCAAAAGCGATAAGTTGGAAAATCGCCACTGCAGTTCAGATGAGCAGAGCTCTTGTCGTGGGATTCGAAGCTTGCAATTTCGCATGCGATTTTGTGAGGGTTTGCGAGAAATGTGGAAGAGGGTCAATATGTTACATTTGTGAAGACTGATGCGGTCAGCTGAATATATATTAAAAAACAGGGGAAATATTAAAGAGGTAGAAATCTTAAGGTACATAGAATTGTTGAAGTCAAGTCTCTTTTGAATCACTTTAACGCGAAGAGAGTACTATTGTCTGTCTTAACCATGATCCTCCGAACCACGACCAATGAGAGACAAATCCTCTACCGTGACTTTCAGGTAAGCTTCGCCCGCTCCAGCTGTGGCCACCTTGTCTGGAAACTTCATGATCTCATCCGTCCACGTGACTCTCTGCTGTTCCCTACGACGTTTTCTTTCTCTTCTTCTTCTTTCTTTTTCTTCTTCTTTCACTTCTTTAACCTAAATGGCCACCGGTTGTCTTCCCTTCACCATTCACTTTCGGTAGATGCTTATTTCTGCTTCTTGAGTTTCGGTCGAGTATCATTAAATCACGTTTTCACAATTTTAAGTATTCTGCAGTGTTCCCTTCATTTCACCCACTCATATTTATGAGGTTCAATCAATCAATCAATCAATTAATCAATCAATCCCTCAATCATTCAACTTACTCAAACATTATTTTAATAGTCCTATCAATAATTAAACCAATCATTCAATTAGTAAAGTATTTGCTTTCTTCGTTTCCAAGTATACAGTTCGTTTCCATTTATGAAGCCAGATGAAAGTAGCCATTTAATGCTTGAATTAAGCAACAGACGCTGACATTAAAGGGAAGAAAATGTTGTTTTCGGGAGACTGGCCCCAAAACAGACTTAAGTCATTGCTCGTACCGGACTCATGATTTTAGGCGGCATATTTGTGACGTTTGCTCTGGTGTGGCGCCGCTCGAACGACGTGGAACCGTTGCCTCGTGCGTCCAACTTTCCGAATGTTGTGTTAGTGCTTAATATTCACATGAAGTTTTCTTGAGAGGGCATTCGATTTCAATACACAGTAAACTTATTTTTGTGATTGGAGCGTCAAAGAGTGATTACAAGCAAGTGTTGGTAAAAGTCTTTTTTTTTATTACGAACAGTTTCGAAAACTTCATTTTTTTTAACACTGAACACAATGCCGTACTCCTGATTCCTTCTCTCTTCCTGTGAGAGGTCTTACTAGAACGTCGTATACATGGTACATGAATTAAGAAAACAATGACAACAAGCATATTAGTTACGCAATTCACAATAAAGCCCGAAGAATTGCATGCATAAAACAAATTCGGCTTCAAAAACTTACAGTCTGCAAATTTTAATGCATATCGCATATAGAACGAGTTCTATTTTGCTTGCAGTTTATACTAAATTATTGCGGTCTTCTTTAGGTACATTATCAAAGACCACTGTCTTTCTTCTAATTTTTTCGATTCTTTATTTGTAAGCTCGGCTAGCACTCCGATTCCATTGGTCACCACCCAACACCTCATTCACTTCTCTTCGCGGCCTTTCGATACAGCCATTTCTTGGTGTGTACTGCACAAAGTGCATTTAATGCTACAATTCTCTAACGTTACATTATTTTGTGGCTGTAACATAAAGAAATATTGAAGCGCATCTTATGTAAAAATTTCTACGGTTTCTCGGGTGTAAGCATCAAGGCGGACCTTTACCAGCGCACTTAGACAGCTATGCTTCGCATTCATTATACAATTTCACGGTCGAAATAGGTCAGATTCTACTTCTTTAAACAAATCTAGCACCATTTTGTTCTTACCGCCTGCAACTTGGTGCAGTGTTTTATTCGAACACGATCACTTTTCTTGGTTTAACAGTTACTCAAAATGGGAATTCCGGATGGCCCTTGCGAGCCCTTACTGCAGTTCGGAAAGAAGGGTTCAAGTTTCGAAGATCGAAGAGGCTTGGTGGTTTCAGGTAATTTAGATGAAGATTGTCCTTTTTTAGTATAAGATGCGTACAAAAAATGGTTGAAAAAATTGCGTTTCAATCATTTCAATTTATCACTTATTACCTCTAATTGATGTCGAGTGTCATGCTGTTGTAAACCTTTTGTTACATGTTTCGCAATATTTTTTCTGGGGGGCTCGAAATGAATAACTCCAGGCCCGAAATGAATAACTCCAATCAAGAGCCATTGATTAAATGTCAATTGCTGCCTTTTAATTTTGCTGATAGGCGTCTGTAAAAACGGCAATATGGTTAAGAACATTATCTAGATACTCTTCATTAAGACCATATAACACACTAGGAGGCAGATTTTTAGCATCCCCTGGGAGGGTGTCATCAAAGGAGACTACAGTATTAGCCCGGCGGTGGATAACTGGTACAACCGAATTTATTGATACAGAAATTTTTGGCAGCAGGGAATTAGTGAACACAACCTGAGGAAGCTTATACCTAGGCGAAATAGTACCAAAGAATGGAGATGGGTTCGTTGCAAATATAATGTTAATTAATCCACGAACAAACTCCAAAAACCTTAAAAACATCAGCACAGTAAGAAGCTGAAACCGCAACTTTAGATGAGGTATCCGCGCCTATAAGTACAGCACAGCATTCGCCACTGGTTTACACAGGCCTAAGCAAAGGCGCAGAGCGCGTCGCTCCTTAACAAATAGCGGTTCAAGCTTTACCTTGGGCATCCAGAAAATTCAACAGAGCCCAATTCAAGTATTGGCCGCACATAGGCCTCTTAAAGAAAAAGCAAAGTGTCCAGACGCATACCAAATTTTTCGTTGCGAATCCTCACCAACCGGCCAAGGGCACGCTCGCCTAGTGTTAAACTGCAACACACTCTCGCGCTGTGCACTGCGCATCGTCGTCTTCATCCACTCCCACCTGTAGCGAGAACAGATCAGAGCTTAACCTTAGTCAAATATGGTCGACGCCAGACGTGCCGACTATCCAGCCAAGCAAATCTATGAGCCTATAAGGCAAAACACATGCTCAGGCATGTCTATCTGTTTAGCTACGTTAAACCCCTACCATTTTTTTAATCCTTTCAGCTTTGCTCAAGCGGAGCAGTCGATCACTTACAGAAAACAGAAGTTATCAGGTTCTGTTAAAATGAAACGAATCCGTGTGCCATATGCACCGCACTCAGCCCCTTCACTCCAGAAGCGCACATATGTGTGCGCACCTTGTTTTGTCTAGGGCTCACTTACTGCACGGATATAGTGTTAATTGAATTGCTGGAGCATACATTTTGAGGCATTTGTGATAAGCCACGGGAAACCGTTTAAACCCAAGATCATGGCGATATGAGAAGCTGACAAAAATTGCATATGTTCTCATCAAGCAGCGTTAATAGTTTCAGAAGTGGGCTGATAAGGAATATTTGGCGAATGTTGACAGAAAGGATGCCACAGTGCTAAGACGGGTTAAAGGGAAAGAGACAGATACAACACAATTCAAGAAGTACTTTCGTTTGGGCTAGTGTGTGCATAGCTTTTTGATGATGTCAGGAGGGCGCCTGTCGTGTTGTGTTCGTGTGCCTCTTTGGTCCTTGTTGTTTTTGCGCCGTCCTGACATCATCAAAAAGCCAACACAATTGTTTGTCTCGTGCCCTTTGTTTCGTGCTAGAGCTCTTGCATCCTTTTGATTACTGAGTGCGCTTTTTACGCATGTTAGATAGAAAAATCTTACAGAAAATTTTACACCCAGTGAAACAATATTGAGAGCTGAAGTGGTTAACTACATGCCATTTTCACCAGGGCCGCTAGAACACACACTGCGAGCAGGAAGGTGCTTGCAAATGGCAGTATTTGAGAAGTAACATTTTGCACAGTGGCCTCACGGTTGCTTCTAATTATCAAAAATCGCATACGAGTTAAAGCGTCTCTTAAGGAAGAAATCGAAACCCCTTAGTTCTTTGTAAAATGCATTCTCTTGGAAACTGTGCATTATGTTTTGTTTCGAGTTTAAAAAATGATGGTGATGGGTTGCAGAGTGCTATCCGGATGAAAAATGCTATGCAGTTCTTTAACATTAGGTGAAAAATTAGCAGAAAGCTTTCCGCCCTAAAGAAACGGCAGTAGATACTATGATCGCTAATAGAGAATCTTCCACCAGAATTCTTGCTTTTTGGATGCCCACACTCTTTAGTTAGAGATCTGAAGAAAGCGCAGCTTAATTACGACCAAGGCGGTTCTCTCCGGTTGAGCGTCTTACTAAGGAGCACCTTTTATTTTCACTGCTACACACGAGACGATCCTTCGCCAGCTCTTTACAGTCGGTTCGTACCGAAAACGACAAAGTGAGAGGGATAAATAGCATGCCGGGGTGAATGCGATACAAAACATTGCAACGACATACGACTCTTTTAGGTATGAAATGTGCCTATTGTGCGCAGTCGCAGTGAGTGGAATCGCAAAAACAAACCAGCAGTGCCTTCAGCATCAAGAACAATCTCTCGGACGGCAGGAGTTCCCGATGATGATGGTGATGATGTCCTCAGGTTGAGTGGCCTTTGTTTTGCCGTCATCTTTTGAAAGTCAAAGTCAAAGTCAAATTTATTTTTCTCCGAGAGGAAGAAAGGGGGCAACGGAAAAAAGCTGCACATGCGCAGCTTGACGAAGCCCGGCCTCCTTGGGTACAGTTCAGCAGCAATTCAAGAAAAATAAACAAAGGACGCTCAATGCGGCAACAAGCATTGTACAAGATATATACATATGGACGACAATGTCAGGGTTTCTGCGATGTTTTTCCAACATAGAAGCACTCCAACAAGACCAGCTTTGCATCCTTGTGCAGCTCACGTGAGCAGGTTCGTGCGGTCGTCTAGAGGGAATATGGGCCGTTTCCTCTGCTGTTAATTGCAGTGATGCAGGCAAGGCTTAGCGAGTTTGGAAGACGTTAACGTAGAACGCGCAATGCGCCGCTGGCATGACGCTTATAATGGCACAGCTCTTTTGCCTTCAAGGAGTTCAAGGAACAGCTCACGCAGCTAATTTGCGTCATTGCTTTGTCTGCCTTCCGTTGCGGTAATAAGGTAAGCAGATCGCAAATTTACGTTCACGCTGAGTTTTCCATAAAAATGGGACCATTTGCAAAAGAAGAACCTTGGAGAACGCGTAGAGCTTTAAAGCGGGCAAGCGAAAAAGGAGAATCAGAAACCATGTGTAAAGGAAACTAAAGTACAGTACTCACGGATTGAAATAAGACATTCGGAGCGCTAACCTTGCAGTGCCACGCGGCATGTGGTAAACCACAGGCCTGCTCATTGGCTACTGGAAGGAACAATTCTGCTTTGTAGATGTTCTCCCTCTCGCGCCATACCACAATGCACCACCTTGGTTTCATGAGCGTCTACGGGCGGCACTCCATGAAGCGACGGCCACGCGCTCCGAATGTCCTATTTCAATCCGTGAGTACTGTACATATTGATTGCACTGATAAAAAGGACAATCACTGTTCTCCAAGGTGCTGTGGTGAAAAACGTCATCGTTTTGAGCTGTGAGGCACTGATTTGGGGCAGCGGAAATTAACCACAGTTAAATGAATATAACGTAAATATGGGAGTACTCCAGTAAGGTATTACGCCGGGCTACTATGTGTGGCATGCAGGAAGGCGCTGTATGAATGAATGCGATTCGTGCGAAAGATGCAACGTAAAGGAGTGAAAGCACTAGCCTATCAACCCAGTGGGGAATGTTCCTCGCTTTTGGTTATTGTGTTGTCCATGTTGCGCATTTTTGTAATTAAGCATGGGAGCTCTTATTGTTTTGAAAAAAATGCAGCTGAGTTAGAAACTACGCCCTAAATAGCATTGTGAAGGTGCACTTTTGATCTCTAAGTACCTTAACAGTTGGCAGACAGATGATCGGTAATGGAACGAGAACAGATGTCTGACCCAGCGTAAATAAAGCCAGAATTATAAAATAAATGCTGCGGGGCTTTCGATGTGTACCAGACGCCCAAGGAAAAGAAAGAGAGAGATAGAAACGGCTTCGAATATAACAGGTTTATTTCCGGCGCCTAAATGTGTTTAGGCGAAGCTAAAAAATTACGGTGCGCTAAGCCATGAAGCTGACTGTCTCCATTCAGGAATCCGGCGGCTGTAGGGTGGGACAATTCATTGAGATAAAAGCTAGATGCCATCGCTTCCTTGCGCCGGGAAAAGACGGTGGTTTGGATGTGATGACGGAGCACAAAGGAAAACAGAACGTGAGGCGAAAAAGGGACAGAGATGAACAGAGAAAAGAAAAGACAAAAAAGCGCTGTATAACAGAGAAAAAACAGAGGACCGAGTCAATATGTCCCTAGTGCTGAAAAGGAAGCCTGAGATGCTTAGGGCGACGCCTTGACGCTTGATTAATGAAAGGCCTTCTATATATTCAGGCCACTAGTATTAAAGAGAAACGTCGACCCAGTCCTATTTTGTCCCTCTTTCCATAGGCGTTGTTTTCACGACCGTCCTCTTTACACAGCTCCATGCATCTTTCACAGTTTCTTTTTCAGTATTAGTTGTTGACCCAGCTCTAGCTTTCCGGCATTCATCCGTTTTGTAGTCTGACTTTTTCATTTTGTTCTTCACAAAGAACGCTTTTTTAATTTTTGAAGACAACGCGGTAATTGACTCAAAAGAGTTCTTGAATAAATACGTAGTTTTCTTGAGGCATGAGCGGGCATTGAGGCACCGCCCAAGGGACGTGGAAGATGCATATGAATACGCCACGTGTTTTTACTGAAAGTCTAGTTGCACAGCAAGGTCGACTCAGAGTTATATGTAGGAATTCAATTTTAATTACCTTCTTAATAAATTAGAATAGAATTTTGGTCCTTCGTCTTTTTGGCTGGTTTTTCGCCTAGCCACCAAACTTTTTTCGTCACCTTTCTAGTAAAGTGTCTAGTAAAATGCCAATAGTTACATCTTACTAGGCTACGAGACGTAACCGGCATTAAATGTGCCATTGCTAAGGAATGTTTAAAATGCCTAAGTTCAATAATAGCGTTTTTTATCGCTAACATAACGCAGATAAAGCATGAGAATTCATAGCGCACAGAATACACAGGACACAACACAAGCGCTTGTGTTGTGTCCCGTGTATTCTGTGCGCTATGAATTCTCATGCTGATTACCCACTAGCCCGAACCCTGACCCTTCGCAGATAAAGGTTTCTTTAGCACCATGAACGAGTTTTTGAACAATTCTAGAGCTCCTTCCAGTAACTTACTTCTAGCAGGCGATTTTAATCTTCAATAGATTGATTTGGATAGACAATTTGTGCGCCCGCTTTCGACAGTTTCTGAACCTTCGGTTGACCTCATTCTCTTCCACAATTTGACGCAACTAGTAAAACAACGCAATCGGAACCACGAGGAAGCAAAATAAATTCTATACCTTTTCTTATTTAGCGGCATCATCATTTGTGGAATCTTTGTAGTTTACTTTCTTCATAGTATATCTGATCATAAAATGGCATCTATAGCTGTGATACTAGGCAAAATTCAAAGAACAAGAAGACGCGCACAGCTAGTTCCGGTTCTCACACATGCCGATAATGCAGGCACCTTTGGCATGTTGGATAAACATTTTCTGATTTAGTCTCTCTACACGACTCACACGGAAATACTTTTCGCGACTAGTTACGGTGCTTTGAGAATCTTGCAATAAAAAGATTTAGCGATTTTCTTTCGTCGAAAGACAAACAAATTAAAAACGCTAATCCTTGGATTGTGGAGGCTGCCGTGCAACTTAAGCAAACAAACAAAAAAGTAACAAAACGATCGAGACTTTCTCCCTCAGTAGCTAATCAATCCAAACATCCTAGTATTAGTCTAGAGTTGAAAGATAGTATAAAGAGAGCCAAAGGTTATTATTCTTCAAGTAATCTTCAAGCACATTTTTTTGACACACATCTTAGTGTTACTAGAGGATTGTAACCTTATCGATACAAGGCAACATGGCTTTCGGAAGGGGTTCTCTACAGCAGCAGCTGTTCTCGAAACAGTTCTTTATTTAGAGGCAGCTATTAGTGCCCACCGCAAAACACACATAACTTTTTCGTACTTTCCCGAAAACATTCGAATATGTGTCTAAGGCTAAGCTTTTTCTAAAATTAGGCCCAATTTCAACAATGGCACGTTGCTGCATTGGAGAGAAAGCTACCTTTCTTTTCGTTGTCCAAGTGCAGTAGTTGGCAGTGCGTGCTCAAGTTCTGCGCCAGCTAAATCGGGAATTCAACAGAGGTCGATGCTTTAGTTTTAGTTTTTATTAATGATATTTTGCAGGAAGTGTCTGTAAAGATTCGGCACTTCGCCGAGGACAGTAAGGTTAACGACGGGATCATCAACCAAAGTTTCGAGCTTCTCCTAAACCACGCGCTGTCCAGAACACGTACATGGTGCGAAGAATGCGCACAACTTATAACAGTCTTAGCAAAGTGCTGCCAATACAGCTGAGAGCACTTCCACATAGGATAGAAATGTTTGCTAATGGCACCCCGTTTAACTTCCGCGCTGCCGAGATACTCCTCAGCGCACGCTCGATGTTGGCCACAAGGAGAGCTGACGCTATAGTTGCCAGCGACGCATCGATGCCTCTCGCACTTGCGCAGCCTAGACACGTAAGTTAGCGGAGAACTTCGTGGCCAAGCAAAAGGACACATCGTCAATAGTGAGCAACGACTATGCAGAGTGCGTCGTTCCCACTCCCTGTGCCTCAAATATAAAATTCTATAAATGGTCTTCGCTCTTCATGAGGTTGATGAGGTCAGACGAAGTTTTAACAGGCACGCGTCCTGCCGATAAATGTTACATCAGAAGTGCGACGGAGAAAGTACGCTGTTCGGAGCCACGTATTTGCACTAGTACGGATGGTGTCTCTTGAATACGAACGACGGGGCGATACATTGGGAAAAAGAGGTAGGGATAGTAAGGGAAGAAGGTCAGCCCTTTTTCACAGGAACGCTGGCGAGCGTCACACTATGCTGAAGGTGGTTTGGCGGCGACGGCCGGCAGTGCGGGCATGGGGATAATTTCAGACGAAGTGGTCCTTCTGCGCCTTCTCCTAGTCGGATCACCTTCAACGTAGGCTGTCTCGCTTGCGATAGGATTGTATGGTGCAAGAAGGAGAGAAGAGGAGAGAGCGGGAGGGAGTAAGAAAGAGGAGATTGGAAGTAGTGGCAGTCGCTTGGGTGGAAAGCGACACAGGAGAGGGGGCGCGTGAAGATATCGCGCGGTCGCTCGCGGCGCTCCTTTTTTATTTGACCCTGCTCAGGAGGTCCCAAATTGGTCTGGCGTCCGGAGTTAAATCACATCGAGAACCGATGCCAACGACAGGCACGCACAGCGTGCCATCTATTACGCTCTTGCTGCTGGCCCAACACTCACCCCTGAGCACCAGTAGATCCTCCGATGCCGATGCCTACTCCTCGTGCTGTCGCTGTATGCTCTGTGATGCCTCGCTTTTCGCACCCATCACATTAAAGAGTCCATGTCCTTAGCCTCTCCACCCAAGTCCCTCTCTGTTTTTTTTTCCAACACTCTTAACATTGCTGGCAATCGCTCAGCTTTAGCCGCCTGCCACGTAGTGTGGAGATTATCGCTTTCCTTCGCTGGGGGTGGAACCCTTCGGCAGGGGCACCATAGTTTTTTACGCTTGACCGTATGTAGAGCTAAGCTCCTTTGGTGTCGTAGAAACGTTGTTTTTGAAGTTTTTGCTAATTTAGGAGACTGAAAGCAGCGGTGTGGACTTGCTTCGCAATTTAGAGCTCTTTTACATTCGTTCCTCCTTTCAGACTACATAAAATCAGAAGAGCAAGGTTCCGGGCTATTTGGTAATGCATTGTACTTACAAACAGCGTGAGGAAACGCGGGCACCACGAAGAAACGACACAAACGAGCGCTGATTACAAACAAGGGATCATTGACTCATTTAGCTGTAAGTGGCATAAAAACCTTAAGTGTTCATCAAGCCACCAAGAAAATTCAGATCTTTTTCACACAAGGAGAGGTATGCAGTGCTCACGCATTGATCACCAGCATGGTGAATGCGGAGCTTAAGTGAAATAGTGCCGCACTTGGACGAAAGCTTGCTGAAAGCCACTACTGGTTTCTCTATTGACATTCAATACCTTTTTTATACTGTACCACATGATGACTTGTTTGATGCAATCCGCCAGAAAGTACATGAAAGTGGCGAAATAGGTCTTCAGAATAAGGCAGGGGTAAGCACGGAACATTTTCTTGAGTTGTTAAAATTTTATCTTAGGTCCACTCTCATTGAATTTAAAGGCAAACATTTTCTGCAGAAAGCCGGTATTTGCATAGGCTCGTCTGTAGCCCCTCTCCTATGTGATATTTACCTTTCAGCGGTTGACCAGCGCATTGAAGAAAGATCGTCCAGTGACAAGGTTTTGCGTGTTTTCCGGCATGTTGATGATTACCTAGTTATACTTAACTTGTCCCGAGAAGATAATGTCGATGAGAGGGTGGCTGACATTCTAGGGATATTTGACACCTTCTCCCCGGGCTTAATATTGAACCACGAGTTAGCCAATGACAACAAACTGCAGCACCTTGACCTTACCCTCGAATTCGGCTCTCAACAAATCTTCTGGTCATACAATCCAAGAACAAAAAAAAAACCCCTCTGCCGTTTGGAAGCGCAAATTCTAAGCTCGTAAAACGTGCCAACGTGATCTTTGCCTGCCAGTCTGCCTTAGAAAAATCATGCAGCCACAAATTAGAAGAAAGCTTTAGCAGGCAAGTTGAACGTTTTCGCGCAGCTGGTTATCCGCCTCACCTCATCACCGCAGCGTTTGAAAGCCTGTTACAGAAGCTTAAAGGCCGTAAAAAGAATTCAAAAGACAAGGAAAAGCCACTGCAGGTGATGCCTTACATACACCGGGCATCCCACAACATGAAAAAAGTGCCGAACCAATATGGTGTCAGCATGGTATTTTCGGCACCGATCAAGCTGAGCAGCGTCTGCCCCTTGCTGTCGACAGAGAAGAGAACCAGGCCGCAATGCTATATCAATCACGAAAAGATGTTCAAAAAGTGCGATTCGGCCTTGTGTACAAAATTCCCCTCACAGGCGGTAGAGTTTACATGGGGCAGACTGGAAGGCGTTTCAATAAACGTGCACGCGAAAATAACTTTGCACTGAAGAACAATATAGGAGGTAATCTGGCACATCAGTGTAAGAAGTGTAAAGGTTAGGGAAAGGGCAAGAATAAAGTACCTTGCAAGCCAGTTTTGCGCAACACTAACTTTTTGTTCAAATCGAGAGGTAAGACGGAAGGGGAGGTGGTGGAAGCCTACCACATCGTAAAAAATGATGAAACATGTGTCAGCACGCCGTCTATTTTGCTTTCAGTGAGTGAAATCGCGTTTTTAGAAGGCCACATATAATTGTTTCATCTGTCCTAATTTTGTTTCGGGATGTATGTGCCCCAAGGTCGAAAATGTAATTTTATCAGGTTTTATGCTCACCTTTACAATTGTTCTTTGTTGCAGTCCATGTCATGATTGTTTTCTATATCTCATTCTACTTTTTTACCTGCATTTAATCTTCATCTTTACACGTGTTCTTTGCTGTTTCCATGCTCTCATGCTGGTTTTTTCATATGTCACACCATGAATTTGTCTCGTTTTCATAGTTTTACTCTTGTCTGTTGCATCACCTGCATTCTCATTTCGCGAATTCTTCACCCTCTTTACTCAGGTTGATTGTTAGGTTGCTTACTTTATTCTTTTTTTTCATTTTCTTGACATGGAGTGTCTGAGGACATGCTGACAGAGTACTCGGTCGGGGTTTATCGGCCCTTCTGCAACGTAACAATTTGATTAATGTGGTCTAGATTTAAATCAGGACATGTGTGAAGGACAATGATGGTTATGCGCTAAAGTTCATCCCTAATATAGCGTTTGCCTTTCAGTCTCGAATAAACAGTTGGAAGTCTGCACCTGTGTTGTCGTGTTTGTTCCTCGTCTCCTGTCGTGTCTAATTCGCGCAGTACTAACCTTTTTTCTGCAAGATTCCCGAAGTATCGAAAGTTAAGATCCTTGGCATGTGGATACAGAGTAACCATCGTATAGATCACACAAGAGACTGCTAGCAAATACCACAGCACACATCACAGGGACAACTGCACGAATTCCCAACAGAAGAGGCATGAAGGGGGAGGACACACGTAGGTTAGTACCGGTTCTTGTGGTCAGTAGGATATTATACAGCGTGCCCTACAAAACACCGCTCGAGCAAGAAAAGGAACAATTAGAGGCAATTCTTAGGAAAGCATAAGAACGCGCTCTCGGACTGCCAGTCAACTGCTCGACGGAGTAATTACTTAAACTGGGCATAAACAACACAGTAAAACAACATATCGAGGCCCATCTTCTCGCACAGAAAACCATTCTCAAACATAAATTTTCTCCAACAGAGTTTTTTCAAAATGAAGTTTATGCAACGCGGAGTACTCAGGCTGTCCCGAAAGGGCATAAGCACGCTGGGTTTACTGGGCATTAGGAATGCTTTGAGAGAAATCAACCGCACAGCGAGCGTACCGAATGAAATCAGCGGGATCATTGAGGGCAGCTCGATTCCAAGAACCACGCATCCAGATATACACAAGCCGAGAAGAAAGGCAAGATCGTAAGCCCATGAAAGAAGCCTCGCATGGGAAAAAGACGTATTATAAGTAGACACGACCACATACAGAGAACGATACGCCTCGGTAGCCAGCGTAGTCGATCACCTGCTCAGGGAAATCAACTGCGCTTTGATCAAAACCAACAACCTCCTCGAGTCTGAGGGAAGCAGAAATCTCAATCGCCACCACGAGTAGAGCGAGGAGCCCCATGCACACATAATTAGACTCGTAAGAGGCGTGCACAAGGTACAGCAGTGGACGCATATCCACTGCGGCCATCCGCATACACAAGGCGAGAACCAATAACCTTTATGAGATGCTTCATCACGTGGAAACCATTCCATGAGGCTATCAACGGGAACAAACTTGCGGACGCCGACGCTCGATCATACGCCCGCCGGAAGGCGCACACTGAAGGGGAACTGGACGCAGTAACTAGACGGTATGGAGCCATTTTGTAACACCAACGAGCAATCAGGAATACCTATTCCCCTCCCGACGACAACCTTAATAGAGAGCAGTCGGTTGCATGGAGACAACTGCAGACTAATACATACCCCCATCTCAGTTTACTAAGCAAAATCTATCCTTAAAAATATGACAGCAAATGCCCGTTCTGCGGGGAAAACTCAACGCTTTATCACGTTGCATGGGCGTTTCAGAAAACGCAGGCAGTGCCAATAAGCAACACACCAACACCGGAGCAGTGGGAGTCTGCGCTGTCCTGCTCGAAGCCTGAAGAACAAACAGCTTAAGCTGGTCGACAGTGCTCGCAAGACTACAAAGACCACTGGGGCCCTGAACTGAGGGACCCACCTACGCCGCGAGGTTCCTCCTTGACAACAGTTATTCATTGATTTTGCACTGGGGAATGGGATAGAAGGAGAAAGGAAAGGGTCACGATGGGGGATAATGCTGAAGGGAGAAAAGGTATGAAAAAAGAGCAGGCATATTTTCAACCATTAAAACACGAGCCAAGGCTCATGTGGCTTAAAAAAAATTGGCTGTTTGGCTCTGGTTCAACCTGGGGTGACGCGATAGCTACAGCTGGCCGAGTGGAACTCGCTCATTCGAATTTCAAAGTCAGTCTTTCACCGCTCTGTTTCGCTGGGCGTTCCTTCTTCATCTTCTTCCCTGGACGTGGATTCACTCTCTCCCTCCTCTACCCCTCTTAACTTCTCCAGCATTCGGTTTCGCCGGCGCGTTGCGCCGCCGTGCACCGCTCTCGGGACGCAGTCACTCCAGAATGGGCATGCTCTCCTCTGCCTACATATAGTCGCAGGGCCCTCCCGCCAGCCACCCTGCACTCACCCCCCCACCTACGCGTGCTCCCCTGCAGAACTCCCTGGACTTCGAAGGCACGTCCAAGCGCCACACACCAGTTGCGGCCCTCAGTCAGACCGCTGCTCCCTTCCTGGATGAGATGAAGGGGGCCAGCCTTCTCTTCACAGATGGTTCGGTGCTACCAGCCACAGGACAGGGGGCAGCGGCACTCGTCGCTTCGTAGCTGAACGTGACAAGGATGTGCAGGTTGCCCTCCCCGGCCAGTTCCACTGCAACTGAGCTAGCCGGACTCAATCTGGCAGCGGACCTGTTTGCGACCATCCCACCTGGTTCAGTCGCAGTCCTCTGCGACTTCCGGCCAGCCCTCCAGCTGCTGTCCAGGCTTCATGACAACGTGGACACTACCTCCCTGCTAAGGGCCCGCCTGCAGACCCTGGAGGATGCGGGCCACCAGATCTCCCTGTATTGGGTGCCGGGCCACTCCGGCATTGAAGACAACGACCTGGCCGACGCCCTGGCCAGGTCTGAACACACCTATGGGTCCACGATATCCTTTGCAGTGACTAAACATGACACTGCCCGCCCCCTCCTCGAGCAGATGGTACGGACCCTTCACCCCGACTGGAGGACTACGGCCTACAAGCCCTTCCGCCGGCTCTTGGACCAGCTGCCCAGGCGGCACCAAGCCCTCCTCCTGCGCCTCCGCATCTGGTGCACGAGGACGCCCTCCAGGTTGTACGCCTGTGGCAGGACCCTCTCTCCTGCCTGCCGCTCCTGCGGGCACACGGGGACGCTCGGCCACCTCCTGCTTCCG
Source organism: Amblyomma americanum (assembly GCF_052857255.1). NCBI lineage: Eukaryota > Metazoa > Arthropoda > Arachnida > Ixodida > Ixodidae > Amblyomma > Amblyomma americanum. The sequence continues at coordinate 141,964,666 of NC_135502.1, read as the reverse complement.
CGCCCGACACATGATGCCCCCAGGCGACGACTCCTCGGGATACCGGGCACTCGGTATCCCGACTACCACGGAGCACGACCTCCTCTTCCCGGCTCGCAGACAGCACCTGGCGCATCGGGTCCTCCTCTCCTTCTTCGAGGAGACTGACCTGAGCATCCTTCTCTAGATCTTCGCACCGTCCAGCATGAGGCGATGGATCTGAGTGGACCTATGCTCATTCCCCCTGCCCGGTGCTTGCACCATTCCCAGTGCTCCGAGGCTCCTCTGCCCCCGATAGGTGTTTACACGCTTTCGCAGTGCACCGAGCTCTCCTCCCTCCCGCCCGGTGCTTGTACACACTCCCAGTGCACCGTGGCTCCCTTCCCTGTTGGACTCTGACGTTGCTGCGGCGGAGCGACTCCTTAACGGCCAAGGTCTGGAAGAGGTTGGCTACTGAAACTAGTCGGGATGAAGACTTGAAGAAAATTATCGAGGATAAGGCGAAAAACCACTTAATGGCCAGTGGAAGTCGTTTGAGGGGGAACTCTCCCACGTAATGGGAGTCCTCTTAAAAAGATGCAAAGTTTGCGGTCCCGGCTAACATGATGAAAGAATCTTAGAAAGAAATCATCAAGGACACCTGGGCATCAATAAATGTAAAGCAAAGGCACCAAATCTCGTCTTCTGGCCAGGAATCAATGCTGACATAGAAGCTTTCGCGCAGGCATGTTCGGCATGCACATGCAAGACGTACGCGTACAGACAACCACAAGAGCCATTAAAGTTGCGCCCGGTACCCGATAAGCCCTGGCATCCTGTCAGCATCGATATTTTTGAGTATGGAGGACGGTCATACTTGTGCGTCTATGACGCAATATTAAATTTTTCTGAGGTAGAGCTACTCAAAGACACTACTGCAAAGACACTCGTTGAAGCACAAGTCCAGTTTTTGCCAGATACGGCATACCAGTTGAAGTTTCTTCGGACAATGGTCCACAATTCGCCAGCCGCGCGTTTGATAAATTTGCTCAAACGTACGACTTCAAACACACCACTTCCAGTCCTAGGTACCCCCAGTCCAACGGTTAAGCGCAAAGAGGCGTTCAAGTAGTTAAGAGAATTTTAAAGAAAAGCAATGAAATGAATCAAGATTTTTGGCTTGGGCTTCTTGCCTACAGATCTACACCAATGGAAAACGGGCAATTACCTGGCGAGGTACTTCAAGGCAGAAGACTGCGAACAACGTTGCCCGACGTCCGGCCGTTTCCAATCAGCAGCGTACAGAAGCATCGCCAGACCAACCATTCCACCAGAGAGCTAACACCGCTCCACCCTTGAGACACGGTTCGCATCAAAAAGGGGGCATGGGCCACTAAAGGTCAAGTCGTTCGAGCGTCAAGATACCCACGTCCTACAACATAGTCACCGAAGATGGAGTAATCCTGCGGCGCAACCGGCGGCACCTTCTGCGTACAAAAGAGGCTTTTCGACAGAGAAGCATTTATGAGCCCGATGAGGACTTGAGCCAAGAAGCACCTCAAGGTTTTACTTCTGCTTCCAGTAGCAACAATCCCGCAGGGTCACCGGCCACAACGAGTAGTATCCCTGCCTTCTTCAACGCTCCTGCAGGCGTACCTCCGCACCAAGGACCTGTACCAAGAAGGTCAAACCGAGAACGAAGGCCGCCACAGAGACTTGCATATGATAGAAACTTTGTGCAGGTTTCCTAAGCATCGTAACCTATGTTTTGTTTCTATCAAATCTATTGTTTCCTTCTAAATAAAGTGGGATGTATCGTCTGTGGTGCAGCGCGGAACTCATGTCTACGAACGTGTGACGTACGCGATATCAGTCATGCTTGTAGCATGTTGGTGAGGGAAGACACCCTACTATCCCACTTCATTGTATATATACATGACTGTTCAATAAAGGGGCGGTTCTTCTGCTCCCTTTGCTCCGAGCCTCTTGTGTCTCGTCTGTAGCAAGCAATGATACATACAGTAGGCCACTAATGTTTTGCGAGATCATGACTGTTTTGAAAGAAAAAGTAAATTTTGAAAATCGTCCTGGCATGGCTGCATTTCCACGCGCAGCACTATTTTCAACTTCCCAATTAGCTGCGAATCATAAGTGCAAGCCATAAATTATGAACATTGTCAGGGCATGGCTACATTTCCACGCGCAGCACTATTTTCCAACTTCTCAATTAGGTGCGATCCTTGATAGGTGCAAGCCGTGATAAATACATAATGCCCACAAAAACTAAAGATGACAATAAGTGTGACAAGCATATTTCCACTGTTGAAAAAGTTACTGGTTCCTAAAAGAATTTTAAATGTACCACAAGTCTCCAGTGATGCTATTAGATATTTTTTCCTTGGAAACTGTAAGTCACGCCTTTATATTTGCAGAATGGATAACCAAATAGGCGACTGAAAGAGCACCAACAATCATTAGTATTAGGAAAAAATAAAGAATAAGAAACTATGCCCCGAATCTGGAATTTATTTAAATTTAAAACACCGTATTCCAATTTCTGTAGCAAATCAGTATAAAAATACCAGAAATTACAGAAAAATGTTATGAAAGCTCCAACCTGTACCTTCTGAAGCATTGACAAAGCATCTTAAAATAAGTTTTAAAAGCACCGAAGATGCATTCTGCTACTCCAAATGTTCTCTAAATACGAAAACATACCTTGTCGGTCAACAGAGCACACGTAATTACTTTATACCAACATCTATCCTGTGGAAATGCAGTATATCTTTGAATGTGCAAGTGCAAAACGTTTAAAATCTAGTGTATCTTTAAAACTCTGAATATGTGCTGGTTGTAGACCCTCAGGCAAACACCTTATGCGTTCTTTAAATACACATTGGCTTTTAAATAGCCTTTCTACACATACGCATTCTGTTCCAAGGTGTACTTCTAATTTGTTCACCAATGAGAACCTCATAGGTGTACCGTGAAAAAGAAGAAAACTAATTAAAACACTTGTTTAAACGCAGTATTATGTACCGCACCACCGCATCCTGTTTACGTAACGTATAGCCGTTGCTCTAATAGCTGTGATTAGGTATACTCTCACTTTACCGAAAAGTAAAGTCACTGCTTTTGAAAATCAATTTAGCCTCCTTTGAAGATCATAGATACGGTACATGCTCGTGCTGTGATAACATTCTTGAAATTTATTAATAGAATTTTTTTCTGCGCTCTGTCCTGGTGTCATTCTGGTAATTTGTATCAGGAATATTAAGAAATTGTATGGGGTACTTATTTTCATTTCCGGAAAAGTATATATTACAAAGAAAGCTGGTACTCTGTTTAATAACCTAATTACTTATCAATTTAAAAATCTGAAGGTGTGACTTGAAGCTTCTGAAGAAAACGTAATTAGATAAAGCATTACAGGATTCTTGTGGTGTTGAAATTTCTTTAGGAAGCAGCAGCTCCCTCACAGCGGTGGCAATACGCTTGCCAAACTTACTCTCTCCTACAATATTGCAGTGCAAAATGTCTTCATCACGGCTTGTACATATATCATGATTGGTAGGTTACTTAGAAGTTGGAAATCGTACTGTGCATGGAAATGCTGCCTCTACCACGATGACGTTCATAATCGCTTTCTGCTTAAATACGTGCGTTCCCACAAACCGTGCCTATTCTAGCTGGCCTCCCGGCACCTGACTTTGGAATGAGCCCTCATCACCTTGGCCCTGGCTGCGTTCACTGGCTGCGTTATATAATCAGAGATTGATTGTGAAAAACAGCGCGGGAAGACGGGGCACACAAAACAAAGACGCAGCGCAAGCGTTGACTGCACCCTCATTTTGTAGCGATAGCTACATTACGGTAGCATTTCGAGCCTTCAGCGTGGAGGCGCCGTGGCTGTGGCGGCGCTGCCACCCTGCGGCTGCGCCGCATGGCGGTCACGTGGTTGGCAACGTGGGGCGGAGCAGCTGCCGGCGGCGCGACACCGTGGCTGATCACGTGGTTCGTCACGTTGTTGGTCACGTGACCATGTTCCACTCAGCCAGGTGTAGCTATCGCGTCACTCCAGGTTTAACCAGAGCTAAACCACCGCCAATTTTTTTATTAGAAGAAACGGTCCTTATAAGCTTTCCTTTCCAGAAAAAAGCACCAAATGCAATAAGAAGAGCAATGCTACTCCTCGTGCAAGAAGGAGGCAAACACACCACATCGCCGTATGGCAAGCGCGCATGAAAGATATCTTTTCGGAATAAATAGGTGATTTTCTTATCACTGAGTGTAAGTGAAGGATCACTCGGAGTGGTGCATTTTCAGACTCTAAATGGACACTACGAATTCTGGCGATCCTTTCTACTCCGCACCGCCAAGTACGCTCTGGTTTTGGCGTTACTGGATTCCTGTCATCTGCTCAGGAAAAGGCCACCGTATAGTGTTCCAATGGATCCGTGGACACTTCGGAGTCAATGGAAATGAGACCGCCGACGCTGAAGCAAGGAACACATTGAGCAGTGGCTTGCGTACAGCTGTTCCGCTCTCTAGAGCGGACACCACTTGTCTCCTTTCGGGATCTATAAGGATTTCGGCGGCTAGATACTGGGACCTGCCAGATGTTCGACACATCCGCCTTAATGGGCTGTATCCGCTATGGCTTTTCTGTTAATCGCGGGATACTACGCTCTATTACATGCTTAGAACATAGGTTACGTTTAAACGTCACCTTCACGCGCAAGTACTTGCATTGATTTAGACAAGCGGACTCCCCGGACTGCTCCACATTTGGCTTGCTCGAGACAGTAGAGCATGTTTTAGTGGCGTGCTCAGCATATACACGAGAAAGACTGATGTAAGCATCTACTATAAAGAAATTTGAAAGCAGATCCTTCTCAGGGGATTTGAGCCTTGGCGCTTGCCAGAGTTCCAAACTTTAAAGGAAACGCGGGGGCTCTCACGCTTTTGTAGCCGGAGCTACATTATGCCAGACACTGCGAGATCAGCGTGGCTGTACGCTGAGCCGTGGCACCACCGCTCCACCAGCTGTGCGCATGAGCGGAGTGACGTCAGAGCCCGCAGCTGGTGTGCGCGCGTCGCGCCTCGCCACAGCGCCGACGGCGGAGCAGACGCCGCCCGCCTCGTCAGTTGTTCACATGCGCGGAGTGACGTCAGAGCACGAAGCTGGTTTGCGCGCCTCGCGCCTACATTACGCTAGCATCGCGAACCTTCAGCGTGGCGGCGCCGTAGCTGGTCACGTGGTTGGTCATGTGGTGAGGAGCAGCTGGTGGTGGTTTTGGGTTTGCTATGAAAGGGGGGAGGGGGATACTGGTCCCGATGTATGTTGGCCCTTTCGGCATCACTCTTAGGGACCAGGGGAGGAGGGTAGGGGATGTAGGGGGGAGGGGAGAAAGTGGAGGGTCGCCGCCGTCGTATCCGTGGAAGTCCTTGGCCGTTCAGGAGTCACACCACCGCAGAAACACCAGCGTCCAACAGGGAGGGGAGCCACGGTGCTTTGGGAGTGTGTGCAAGCACCGGGCGGAGAGAGGGGAGCCTCGGTGCACTGGGAGTGTGTGCAACAACCGGGCGGGGGGAGGGGAGTCTCGGTGCACTGAGAGTGTGTGCAAGCACCGGGGGGGGGGGGGGGGGGTAGGGGAGCCTCGGTGCACTAGGAGTGTGTGCAAGCACCGGGCGGGAGGGAGGGGAGCCTCGGTGCACTGGGCAAGTGTGGAAGCACCTGTCGGGAGAGGAGCCTCGGTGCACTGAGAATGTGTGCAAGCACCGGGCAGGGCTAATGAGCATCGGTCCACTAAGATCCATCGCCTCGTGCTGGACGGGGCGAAGGTCTAGAGGAGGATGGTCAGGCCAGTCTCCTCGAAAAAGGAGAGCAGGACCCGATGCGCCAGGAGCTGAAGAAGAATGAACGGCCAGCGAAATGGAGCGGCGAAGGACTGACTTTGAAATTCGACTGAGCGAGTTCCACTCGGCCAGCTGTAGCTGTCGCGTCACTCCTGGTTTAACCAGAGCTAAACAACAGCCAATTTTTTTTAAGCGACATAAGCCTTGGCTCGTGTTTTTAATGGCAGAAAATGTGCATGGTCTTTTTTCATACGCTTTCTCCCCACAGCATCATCCCCCATTGTGACCCTTTTTTTCTCCTTCTTTCTCTTCCCCAGTGCAAAATGAATGAAAAACTTTGCTGCAAAGGAGGAATCTTGCGGTGTGGGTGGGTCCCTCAGTCCAGGGCCCCAGTGGTCTTTGCAGTCTTGCGAGCACTGTCGACCAACTTAAGCTGTTTGTTTTTCAGGCTTTGAGCAGGACAGCGCAGACTCCCACTGCTCCGGTGTTGATGTGTTGCTTATTTGCACTGCCTGCGTTTTCTGACGCGCCCATGCAACGTGATAAAGCGTTGAATGTTCCCTGCAAAACGGGAATTTGCTGTCATATTTTTAATGATAGATTTTGCTCAGTAAACTGAGATGGGGGTATGTATTAGTCTGCAGTTGTCTCCATGCAACCGACTGCTCTCTATTAAGGTTGTCGTCGGGAGGGGAATAGGTATTCCTGAGTGCTCGTTGGTGTTACAAGATGGCTCCATACCGTCTAGTTACTGCGTCCAGTTCCCCTTCGGTGTGGGCCTTCCGGGGGGCGTATGATCGAGCGTTGGCGTGCGCAAGTTGGTTCCCATTGACAGCCTCATGGAATGGTTTCCACGTAATGAAGCATCTCATAAAGGTTATTGGTTCTCGCCTTGTGTATGCGGATGGCCGCAGTGGATATGCGTCCACTGCTGTACCTTGTGCGCGCCTCTTACGAGCTGTAATTATGTGTGCATGGGGCTCCTTGCTCTACTGGGTGGTGGCGATTGCGATTTCTGCTTCCCTCAGACTCGAGGAGGTTGTTGATTTTGATCAAAGCGCAGTTGATTTCCCTGAGTATGTGATCGACTACGCTGGCTACCGAGGCGTATCGTTCTCTGTATGTGGCCGCGTCTACCTATAATACGTCTTTTTCCCATGCGAGGCTTCTTTCATGGGCTTCTGATCTTGCCTTTCTTCTCGGCTTGTGTATATCTGGATGCGTGGTTCTTGGAATCGAGCTGACCTCAATGATCCCGCTGATTTCATTCGGTACGCTCGCTGTGCTGTTGATTTCTCCCAAAGCATTCCTTATGCCCAGTAAACGCAGCGTGCTTATGCCCTTTCGGGACAGCGTGAGTACTCCGTGTTGCATAAACTCCATTTTGGAGAAACTCTGTTGGAGAAAATTCATGCTGGAGAATTGTTTTCTTTGAGAGAAGATGGGCCTCGATATGTTGTTTTACTGGGTTGTTTATGCTCAGTTTAAGTAATTATTCCGTCGAACTGTTGACTGGCAGTTCGAGAGCCCATTTTTATGCTTTCCTATCAATTGCCTCTAATTGTTCCTTTTCTTGCTCAAGCGGTGTTTGGTAGGGAAAGCTGTATAATATCCTACTGACCACTAGGACCTGCACTAGCCTACGTGTGTCCTCCTCCTTCATGCCTCTTCTTCTCTTGGAAATTCGTGCAATAATCCCTGTGATGTCTGCTGCGGTGTTTGCTAGCAGTTTGATTGAGGGATCTATACGACGCTTACTCTGAATCCTCATGCCAAGGATCTTAACTTTCTATACTTCGGGAATCTTCGTTTCCCCTATGTAAGTGTCAATGGACATTTGTGGATCATACCCTTTTGTGTAGACTCTGAGTGCCTCGGATTTTTCAGGTAAGCATGCAAGTCCGCAGTGTTAGACGTATGCGTAGACCGTGTCTGCTGCTCGCTGAAAAAGGTCTTGTTTTTCTCCTAAGGATTCCCTTGTCACCAAGATTGGGATATCGTCTGCATAGATGGCATTCCTGATTCTTTCAATTTCTGGTTCCTTGTTACGCCAATCATAACAATGGTAAACAGCTTAGAGGATATCACAGAGCCTTGCGGTGTTCCTTTTTTGGGGGTGATGAAGGTGGCAGTCCACCTGCCTCTTATTCCAGTGGCAGCTGTTTTGTTCCGGAGGAAGGTTTTTACATAGTATTATACTCTCTGCCCGCAGCCCAGGTTGCCGAGCCCTTCCAGCACAGCCCTGTGACTGACGTTGTCGAAGGCCGCTTTAAGATCGAGAGCGAGCAAGATGTTTTCTCCATATTTTGGGACAATATTCAGCACCTGCTCCTTGATCTGCAGGAGAAAGTATTGTGCTGATAGATATTTTTGGAATGCAAAAATAGTGTCCGGCAAGAGTTCGTTGTCTTCTAGGTGGTTGCAACCTCTTGTGCACAACTTTCATTTACTTTTCTCAAGCATGAAGTTAACAAAAAGGGTCTAAGCTTTTCCGGGTTTGGAGTCTTTCTAGACTTCGGAATCATAACTATACATTACTGGAGAATTATTACTATCATTACTATACATTATTATTATTGGAGGCATACGGAAATAGTAACGGTTTCCCAGTGCAGAGTAGTAGGCCATATAAAACTTTTTACGGCCAACCTCTGCCTTTCCTGTCAATAAACCCTTAGTCTTAATTAATTACAGAACGTCCAAAGGGCCACTAAGATCAATCAATTGGGCCCCGAATATCAATACACGAAAAACAAAGCAAAAAAATAAATTCATTAATGTCTCAGCAAACACCATGAGGAAGGTAGTACATCCAGGTGCGTGAGGTATTGGTGGCTCTTCCTTCGAACTGTAATGCTAATTAGAGACAAGAATGCGGCCTCTGATTGGCGCCACCTTTTTGTCGTATACCAGAATGAGTGGTTTACGTGCTTAATTTCCATTTCGTCTATGAGGGACCCCTGAGTGGAAGGCTATTGGTAACTTTCGATCACATTGGATTCTCTAACGTCCACTGACGTTAGGCTTCCGGTGTGAGTGTTTCCTTTTCGAGTTAATCCGGCTGTCACGTTGAACTCCACAACCGAACACAGTGGGCAGCGTTCAACCGCATCTGAGGATGACATTTGCCATTTGTTGCCACGCAGCGGCGTATGTAATGCGGTCCTCGGAACTGAATTCATGTTACAGGACTGCGGGTGCTTCTTGCTGGGTGATTTTAATTTAGACAACAGAAAAACAATTAGCACTTGCTTCGCGTTCTCGAAAACGGCAGGAATAAGGACTTCGACTATCTGACGCATGCTCCGCGCGAGTAACCAGCAATGGCACAATTGTGTTTGAGTAGAAACTTTCAATTTTTGCCTTGCTAGAAACTTCAACGGCGCACGAGTTAGAATAGCCAAAAAACGAGCAAATATGTTTCGTTCTTGCATTAATATTTTTTCGACATCTAACGAAAGTTCATTTCATTGGATGTTCGAGGTAACGGTATCGTGAAAACTTGTTAAATCAGGTCAGGCCCATATGTACAGTAATGAACGCGCTAGTCGTTAGCGCTCGAGCTGCGTTCTGTGAATGTAAGACGGTGAAATTTTAAACAAGGCACCAGTTTCTACAGGCACTGCTTCTATTCCTGCGCTACCGTTTCGACATACAAGCGGGAGAGGCTCAGCCACCGATCCCCTAAAGGAGTGATTGCGCTAAAATTGGGCTTCCTTTATTGCGCTGCACTCCGCTCCGGCTCTTGGACACACCTGCTGCCAAGTGTACGTCTACAGAAAGATTATTTAAATCCGATCCCCGTCCTCACAACCACAGCGGCAACTAGCTCCTAGAGTTTGCTGTTGCCACACTCTGCATTGGCTTTCACAACACCGGCAGCGCTGTACACAACATCGGGCCTCAGTGTTGTATCGTACGCAGGCCGAAGACGTACAGGCCAGCTGCGCAGCAGCCGATATTATTCCTAGCCCTGTGTGCAAGAAGATAAACGACAAGAGCGTCCCCTCCCTCCTCTGCACCGGAGCCTTGCACTTCTAGCCGCGGCAATCCCGCGAGGCGCTGCCATCGCAGCCCCAGCTTGTCCCCCACGATGCTGTCTTTCACCTTCCCTTCTCTATCGGTCCTCTCAATCCCGAAGTCGTGTTGGTGGTGGGGCTACTGTTGTTGTTTCTGGTGTCTACTATTGGAGTAAGTGGCTTGGCTTGCCTGACATGTTGGGGTGCTTGCCCTCTTTGTCTCGGATGCTGATATTTGTGTCGTCCGCGCATGTTAGTTCCCTTTGTCTCGCTCGTATTTCGAAAGTTTCGTGGAAGATATCTATGTGTTAGACAGGAGCGTCAATGCGGTTCCGGAACAACGCTTTTCTGCGGTTTGCAGTTTTTCAGTGCAGCGCAGGCTTCTTTAGATTTTTCGCGACACGCTGGATCTTACGTAGACATGTAGTTGCGCTTTCTTCTCAATCCTCACTTAAGCCAACGTTTTGCAGAAACTACATCATACATTTGTGTTTATTGCTATAAATACGTTGTGGTAGAAATAGATTGCTTGGAGCATCGTCTTCCGAGGTCCTCTTGAACGCTATTTTTCGCTGGCGCGAACGCTGTGTTCAGATTTTCCCAATCTCTTCTTTTTGTAGGCGTCAAATAAAGAATATTTCTGCAAGCTGAAATTGAAAAGGAGGCTTAGTTCAGAGGAAAAAGCGATTTTTTACCTTCTGTTTTATTGCATGCACGCTGTATTTGAATGCCGGCCGCAGGAAAAAAAAATTGCAGGAATAAAATGCGTTGAGCAGCAATGGCCCGTCAAGGGAGTGAAGTTGGGATGATTGATGCGTTTGAATCTGAAGGCAAGAACAGCTGTGTAGTTTTACATGCAAGAACCTAAGATTGTCGTCTTTGTACGTCGCCCCACTGCCTGAATCTACTTTCTTTCGGCGGGGCGTCAGAAGCAACTACTCCGGTTGAGAAGAACCCTGCGTCCGCTTGCGGCGTTTATGCAAAGAAAGATGTGTCCGGTTTTCAATACCGTTTACATAAGAATGCCTTAACATTTCTTTTCTTTTTATCTTTTTTCTTTCTGTGCATGGGTGGTAAATTATAAGTTGATTCAGTCGCACCAATTCGGATGCACAAGAGATACACATGACGCCGTTCCCACGAATTGTACGCAGCGCGTCACCTCACACGCCCGGTCGACCCAACCCTCGTTAACGGCGTTGATATGCGCCTTAACAAGCAACTCGACTTTTTCAACGTGCGGCACGCAGACGAGTGGGATAAATGTAATCCGAGATCCGCCCAGCCTCTACACTACGCGAAAAGGCGTTTAGGTAGAGAACAAGCACTCTCTACCAGACCTTCTTTGAAAACATTAAAGAGAAGAAAAAGGCCGAGAGAATCGGAACGCCGTTAAAAGTCGCAGATGAGCAAGAACGCCGACGTAGAGACCGGACGATGTCGCAGCACGCTATTGACCCACGAATCATTCCACTCTCTGCTGGGAACTCTCAATAGCTGAGAAAAAGTGGCCGCCTGGAAAGTGAGGAAAGGGAGAGAGTGCTTGGCTTCTCGACAGATGGATGCCGTGAAGATGCTCAGTGCACCGAGATCTTTCTCCTCGCTACTCGGAAGAGCCCCCCCCCCCCCCCCACTTAAAAAAAAAAAGGTTGAGGAGAGATGCTGCACTCGGTGCTGAGTTTCAGCTTCGGCAGCGTGCGAGAAAAGGAAAGGTGCGACCGGGGCAGTGAAATTGAGAGGAAAAGCATGCCGTGCCGGGTCCTGCACTCCCAGTGCTAATCCCATCGAAACGTGTCAGTTCGCTGGCTTCGAAGACATTTTTGCCACCGAGTGGTTCCCATCGCACTTTAATGGCTCGTCTGGACGCGCCGGAAAGTGACTACCGGGAAGTGGATTACAGCGGCTTTTCTCCCCTTCGCCGATGGCATTGACGCGCCGCTGTGAAGGCACCGGAACGAGTGACACCGGCGGCTAACTGAGCACCAGAAGAGTGAAGGCAAGTAATGGCGTGCGAAAAGGCAGGGTTTCAGAAAGAAAGAGACGAGAACATAAGACAAGCGTGAAAACTGTGCGTTATCGTAGGAATTACAGAGCACTAAACAAGTTAGATGCATTGCATGTTTTCCTTTGGCTGTTAACGGCTAGTGCAGAAACCCTGCGCGCTTTGTTTATGTGTCGGTCTATGTAATCGCGCCCTTTCAAGCTTTTATTATCTGGCATTCCGCCTCTCTTTGCTTTCGTCCACGAGCGTACGTACGAGAAAGGAAGGCAAGGCATCGTATTGTAAACACATTTACTTCTCAAGTGCTACGTTGAATCAACTGCTTGGCCCAAAGCTGTCCGTACAAGAATGCTCGCTTTAGAGGTCACATTTACAAAAGCCGATGATTCCATAGCAATAAACAGCGTTTCTATTTAAGACTTACGAACACAAACGATCCTGGAAGGAGTATTAGCTTTGCCTTCTTGGATGCTTCCGTGTGCGCAAGTGTGAATATCAATGTTCCGTAATGGAAGCATGCAACGCTGTAAGCAGTACTGGTACTTTTTCCACCGCGGTAGCTCAGTGTCTATGGTGCTATGTTTAAGCAACCTATGTTTAATTTCCTTCTTTACTTCAGCCGACGTCGGAAGAGGAATCTGATATTACAGAGAAAATAAGGGACTTGGGCAGAGAATTTTACTCATTTTAAGCTGTTCATAGCATGTGTTCTCCTTCAAGCGTACGAATTGAAGTGAAGCAGGAACAATTAGGTCAAAGAAGCCTATAATCGTATAACCTGCTTGATATTAGGAATAAAATATACTAGGAGACGGGGTGTTGAGGTATAGTGGTGGAAACAGTCTCTGTGCTAAGTTTTAGCGTCTATAAAACAGGCCAAAAGGATTTCCTTGCGCTCTTAGGATTAAATATTTACCCTTTTCCGGATCATTCCAGAGAAAATTTGAATTCCCAGGAACCCTTCACGTTGCTGAACAACGCCATCAGTGTCTGATGAAGGGCGATTTGTACCATTCGCGAACACAAACAGGCCGCAGTATATGAAGGTGCCCGTGCGCGCTGTTCAGTGGCTTTCATGGTGAGAACGCCGGAAAGAAGGCGTTCACCTAATAGAAAGTGACGCTTCGCTCTCTCACTGGCTTCGTGTGGACGTTGCACCTGCTACAACAGTTTGTTTCGTTCCTTATCCAGTGCGCAGCAGATATTGCTAGTTTCAGGCTACCGTTTCTCGGCTCGTACCCTAACGTAACAAGGAGCCACGGGTGACAAGCCACAGGATAGGTTTACATTACACGTATGTGCCTGAATATTATCGCCTATTTTAATTCGCGAAAATTGTCTCTCTCCCTCTAGAAATTCGCCAGAGCAGTTTTCCTCCACGCCTCTAAGTTGAGTTGAGCTGAGTTGAGGTGTTGAATGCTACAGGTGGGGTTAGCCTTGCTTTATCTGCCGGCAATTGCTCCACCGCAGCGTCCCTTCTATATTAACAATGTCGCATCTACCCCGCTATGCGCACAGTCTTTTATAATAGCACAAATTATCTCCTGCAGTCACCATCTATGCACACAATCAATCCACACAGTCCACATCACATTCCACTCCAGAAGTAACCATCAATGCACATATTCAGTCACTGTAGAACATAGGCCATTGTAGTGCCACAATCCATACACACATTCACTCACAGTATAACGTAGTCCACTCCGGAAGACACCATCTACGCCCACATTCAATCACAGTAGGCCATAGTCCGTTCCTGTTGTCACCATTTAGAAACAAGATCCGTGTCCTGCAGAAATGTTAAAAGAAAGCGTGCAGCCTCCCTTCTGCATGTCTGGTTTACAATCGGGTAGACGATGTCCTGAACTGGGCTGTGACAGGTTCCTGTCTTCTTGAAGGAAGCGAACATCACATGCCTTTCCGCGTTGTACTCTGGGCAGTACATAATATAATGTTCGATATCCTCGCACACACCACATAAAGAGCAGAGCGGAGACGATGCTATGCCGATATTATGCATCCATGCAGGAGTGCGAGCAGAGGCCGTGCGAATTCGATGTAGAAGGGTCGCCTGAGATCTTCTCAGTCCCTTGGTCACACATGGCTTGTGGGACGCACTCCACAGGTTACTGCAGTGATCGAGCACCGTTTTCCTGCAGAGACGTTTTCCATCTTGAGGTACATTTTTTGATGGAATCCTTGAGAGAACTTTATGGGCGAGACTGTCTGCCACCTCATTACCGTTGACTCCTATGTGAGAGGGCACCCACTGGAAATGTAGAGTAAAGCCTCTTCTGTGCAGATTCTGCACCAAGCGCAGAGAGCTTATAGACAAAACGTCATTAGGGAATCCGCGCTCTAACCTCTGAAGGGCAGATTTTGAATCAGGATGACAACAGGTTGAGTTGGACAAGACCCTAACTTCCGTAAAGCTGCACAATAGCAACAGTATCATCCGTTGTGGAGGATACGACAGCAGTACAGCGTACGGACCACTTACAGTCCAAAGAAGGAGTGTAAAAAGCCGCTGCGCTAGCTTTTTTGGCCTTGCCCACAGAACCATCCGTGAAAATTTGAAAATGGCAGGCGTACACTGTTTCCAAGCTTCCAGTACAAGCGAACGGGTCGCTGCCAAAAGAGAGCTGCGCTTTGCACTCACATGAGGAATTGTGACCTTGCAGTCGAGGGTCGGAAAAAAGCAGGGGGGTTTCAACCGTTTCCTTTGCCTTCGGACATTAATGCCTAAAGAACTAAGAGTATTGATTGTCAAGTAAGCCTTCGAATCATATCTCCTGCAGAGCCGCTGGAGAAGGGATCGCCCAGCTACCGTCTCTCCTAGGCGGTCAAGATGCATTAGTAGTCTCTGAGAAGCGATAAGGCTAAGAGGTTTCGATAGGGACTCATGAAGTACTGCCTTAATCGCAGCCGAATGGGAAACTCCAAAGGCTCTTCTTAGCCCCTTTCTGTGGACAACTTCGAGACGTTGAAGTTGTGATGCCGAGGGGCAAATTAAAGGTAATTGATACATTATGCGGCTGACCACCAGCGCTTCATAAAATTTGACCATTGAAGAAGGATAGTTTTCCCATTGCTCACGTGCAATTCTACGGATCACATTGAGACGAGAAGATATAGATAAAACAATCGCGCCTACAGCTTTTCGAAACTGTAGACGGGAGTGAATAATGACGCTCAGGAAACGCGTGTGGTTAAATTGACGGATGAAAGAGTGACCGAGGTCTATCTTCAACCGCGCTTGACGTCTTCGTACACCTGGAAACAGAACAAAGCCGGATTTTTCTACTGACAGAGACAACACCACGCCTTGAAGGTAAGCTTGTGCCGAAAGTAGAGCCTGTCCAGCTATCAGGGCTAATCGCTTGTGTTGGTAGCCAGTAATCCAAATACAGATGTCGTCAGCATAAAGTGACATACGCACTTGCCTGCAACTTTTTTTCAACGAATCGGGAAGGCCAGCCATTACGGCGTTACAGACCGTGGGGTGAAGAACACTTCCTTGAGGCACACCTCGTGATAGAACCCTTTCGGTGCTTAACGTACTCCCTAACCGTACACGAACCGCGTGATTACTTATAAACTTGTAAATGAATCTTAACTTATGGCCCTGTATGCCCATGCCTTGCAAGCTGTTTAGAATTGAGCTCTGAAGCACGGTATCGTAAGCTTTCGCAACGTCAAGAAAAATGGCTAAGGTGGAAAGGCCGAAAGCTCTCTGGTGTTCAATGTGACTGACCGAGTCTAAGACGCTATCTTGGGCACTAAGACCTCGGCGGAATCCTGTCATACATGTTGGCAATGCCTTGCTGTCCTCAAGCCACCACAATAAGCGTTCATTTACCAGCTGCTCCATCAACTTAGCTACACAGGAAGTCAATGACACAGGGCGATACGAGGCAAGGTCATGTCATTGCCAGGCTTCAGTACTGGAACTACATGTGCCACCTTCCATGACGGAGGAACATCGCCAGTCTCCCAAACTCGATGGATGAAGTTGGGGAGCTCCTTCCTGAGTTGCAAGGGCAGATTATGTAGCATTTTATTGGTGATGCCGTCGGGACCTGGTGCACACAAGCGCCGCAGGCCACTGAACGCAGTCTGAAGCTCACGAAGCGTGAACGGGACGTCCATAATTGACCTGGAGGAAGCAGGTGGTGGATGTATGTCTATTCCTGAATCAGCGCAGCGCGTACGAGTGCGTCTGAAAATTCCTCTGCCAACCACGCAATAGGTTTCTCCTTGCGTATTGCAAGAGCTTCAAAAGGCTTCGAAGGGCGAGATTTTCCAGCAAGGCTGCCAATAACTCGCTATATTCTGGACGGCGGTGAGAACACAGTCAAACTAGCGCAGAATGAGGCCCATTGCGACCTGTACAGCTTGTTCGTGTGCCGTCTAATAGCAGAATTAAGCCTATTGAAGGTCGTCTTCAGTTGCCTGTCGTCCTTCTTCCGCACGAGTTGGCGCCCCGCCCTTCTTCGCGCTGCAGAAAGGTTCCTGAGTTTTAAATCCGGGGCCGGAAAATGGTCAGGTAACTTGACCGCCGTAGTTCCTGCTAGCTTACTAGAAATCATTTTGTCAACAACATCACCAGAAACACGTTCTAGGTGCTCTCTGTAGTTGTCCCAGTGGACCACATTGCTAATTTTAGGACCGTGCATACGAAAGTGGGCAGTAACCACAAAAATCGGATAGTGATCACTTCCCATGCGGTCAGGCGCTGTTGACCAACTCACGCGGACGTCAGGTGAATGCAGTTTCAGGTCTATAGCTGTCGCTGAGGCTGGAAGCCGGAAGAAAGTGGGGCTTCCGTCACTGGCAACACACAAGTTCAAACTGTCAATAACCTCTACGAGTTTGCGTCCACAGAAGTTCGTGTTCCTGTCACCCCAAACGGCATGATGGGCGTTGAAATCACCGCAGATGATTCTTGGAGCTTGGCAGCGGTCGCATAGCTGCTGTAGAAACAAATCCAATGCTACCTTCTTCCACGGAGACATGTACACGGATGCAATAGAAATGGTTCGAGAGACGAGCTGTATTCTCACAGCCGCTACCTCAATGTCATCCGTGCAAAGATCGGCAACGCTTAGAGTAACATGTGGAATTTCCCTTCTTATGTAAAGCGCAGCACTTCCTGCAGGAAATGGCTTGATGCTGCAGTTTTTATGGGCGACATATCCAGTCAAGCATCTCCCGCTTGGCAGGCCAGCTTCTGAGAGGGCCAATACTGGAACACAAGTCTCTTTCAAGAATAGTTTTAGTTCAGCTAACCGACTTAATATCCCAGCGCAGTTCCACTGCAATATAAACGGCACTTTTCGATGCATATGAGATTCACGAGGTTTAACCCCATCCATTTTAGTTCGCAAGGAAGTTTGCTGCGAAGGTGGTAATTAGGGACTCAGAAGAGAGCACCAGCTGTAGGAAGTTCTTCAGGTTACCAGGCGCCATCGCTGGAACATGTGACCGCAGGGCCCCAAACAAAACATGAAGGAGGTCAAACATACCTTGATTTTTGAGCTTATTTTGAGCACAAGTGACAAAAAAACCAGCTACTGCGGCCTAGAGTGTGTCCCCGTAGGCATCTTTTGTCGATGTTGTGAGTGCGTTGCGCACGCCTCTAAGGACATGCGAAGCTCCCGCGTTTCGCAGATGTGCAAACAACTCAGAATGCCATATAAACCACGTATACTGTTTCTCATTCGAATCGGCACAACACCAAAGAAATTACAATACTGAAGTTAAAGTTAGGCTTAACGAAATTCCTCGCGAATCTTAAAATTTGCCTAAATTTTTTCCTTACAGATGAACGAATATTTTTCACAACGCAAACAATAAAAAAATTTTAAATTACCATTTATTTCGAAGGAAGGGCGTGCGTCGCAGTGCGAATACGATACTCCAAAAAGAGACCGTAGCGGCTGTCTAGAAAAACGTTAGTCTTGCTATATATATACTGGGAACCTCTTCTACTGTTTGCATGTACAGTGGAAGAGGCACCATTATAGAGGCATACTTCTCTTCTTCAGTGTTATCTAAACTACGCAAGAGGACTTTGGTATTAAAAAATATATCACATCTCAACGAAGAGCTCGATTAGATTTTCGTGGCTCAAGAAGTTGCGTAGTGACAATGGCTCAGTGGCGCGGTGATTAACGACAGCACCCGCGATCAAAGGCATGTTCTTGCATCATAAACACTGCAGCACCTAAACGTGTTAGGTTGATATGCGCACGCCTTTGAACCTCTTGTGCCGTAGTTCTTCGGAGCGCAGCTATGGATGAGGCAGGCCTATCCGGAATGGCCGAACGTGAATGGGCCAATGATTAGGTGGAACTAACGACCGAAACTAGTGCTGACGCACTTATCTTCCATTTAGCCTAACCGACCTCAGTCGTTTGTCAGTTTTAGATGCAAATTAACAGAGGATAAATACATAAAAACTGTAGCGGACAAATGGCCGTAATTGGTTGGTATCTTGTGCCTACTGGAATGATTGCTGCCGAAGCGTATTTAGCGAATGCTGTAGACTGCACTGTTTTCTTCTGTTGTTGTTTCCTGTTTCGTGGTCAAGGTCACCACGTCATTTACGAGTATCAAACGGCTGCGTCTACTTCAGGAAAATATTGTTCGATTTTTGGTTAATGCCTCGTTTTTCGAGCACACCGAGCAAATCTTAGCGGCAAATGGCGTCACCCTCCTTCCCCAGCTGTTTGAAACTATACACTTGAGAAGCTATAAATCGAAGATTTGACCAAGGAACTCATCTTCCGAACTATCTGTGAACTTGAGAAACTTAGAAACTTAAGAACACCACAAGCACAGATTTCACATGCTTTCAGCCAAAAACCATAAAACTCATGGGCTCCAAATGTTGTGCTATACTCTCCCACACTGATTAAATAATGTGTATGAGTTGATGGGCATTTAGACACCGCCTACTCTGGTATGCCAATGTAACTTGTACTCGAGATATGACTGCAGTGCTCTCATGCTGTTTTGTTGCTCTATTCATCAGTATAAGCAAGTTTCATCCAGGGACAGGAGATACTCTATGATATTGATTTTAGTTCATTGCAGGGCGGGTTGACTTCTGTCAAACCTTTCTCCTGGCTTTTTCTCGGCTCACCCAAGATCATTTGGTGCCCAACATTGCAGCTAAACGGGCGACTCGTTAATAGCTTATCGGGGCAACAGCCGGAAAGAAGAAGCCGGACAAAATGGAGAAAATACATGCTGGTGGTGTTGTGCACATTGGTTCCACGTGCGTTATTGTTTACTTGGTATTGACCATGTTTTCTGTGAATAGCCCGCAGTGGCGAGGCAGCGCTCGTGATAGGCTTTCTGTTGCCCTAATCATCTTCATTATTTTGAATGAATGAGTTTTATTGAAAATCGCGGGACCATCTTTTCTTCCGTAGATACTGGGAAAATGTACTGCCTAAGATACTCCAGAGAAACTGGCTGCATGACTCCTTCAACCGTTTCCTGCAGTTCTCGCTTGCGAAAGAATTCGGGCGCCTGTTTTTGTGTGCCGCTAATATTGCTTTTCTTACGACTAATATGACATCGGGGGAATCGCTCCCCTTCTGCAAGGGCGGTCTGGAATCAATTTTGTACAACGGGGGGTTTTTACACATTATGCGATTCGAGTGTAAAGTGACTACAGCGTTCAAGTACGCTCAGGAACGAAAATAGAATCCGCAGTGTTCTCCGGTCGATGCACCTGTTTAATTTGCAAACTTGTTGGATCCAGAGAGTGCATAACACTGCGCTTGCGCAGTTACTCTTCGCCCACTGTTCTTTTCAATACAATGCTGTGGAGCGAGATAAGTTCTGGTGGGTTTTAAGACGACCTTTTTAGGAACAGATATCAGAACATATGAAAGAATTAGACTCGTGGCTGCGAGAAGAGAGCACTCGAGCAGGGTTATTTTACTTGTCAGAAAGAAGGACTGTTTTTTAGGTTTTAAATTTAGTTATGTTCCTTTACTGCGCTTCTTTTTTGTGGCCCCTACGGACGCTTCATATCTGGCGAATGACGCTGCCTTATTTCTCTTCGTTTTTATTTTAATTCGGCCTGGAAAACTGGCTAATGAGATGGCGGCGGGCAGGAGGGCGGTTGGAGATGTATCACGGTTTTTGAAAGGAGGACAAGTCGCCGACTTTCCATATCAAATACAAAAAAGAAAACTTCCGTTATGAGCGGCATGAAAAAAAAATAACGCAATAATAATACTTTGATTGTTCCAGTCGTATATTCAGAAAAAAAACGAAAGTACCGTTAGAAAATAAGATGGCATTCGAACATCTGAAACCTATCCCTTTTCTCGGCATTTTCAGAATGACAATAATTCCGTCCATTTGTGTTCAGAAATTTAGTCTTCCCTTGTCTCACCTACGACGTAATATCACATTACAGGAAAAAGCTTTTTTCTTCTGAACGATTACATTGCTTGATTGATTGACTGATTGGTTGATTGATTGATTTATATGGAGTTCTTCGTTATTTAATATACCAGGTGTTTCAGGGAACGTGATCACTCGTGTTTAAAAATAGGGTTCTTCCGGTAAACAGAAGCGTTTTCCGGCATAGTAATGACAGCGTTGGCGGACGTCAAAAAACAGGCGAATCATCTAAACTAGCCAAGTGATTAACTAAATTCTAATAGTTACTTTTTAACTATTATCACTAGGTACCTGATTGCAATTAGAGATTTGTAGCCGGTCTTTAATAATAGCCATATCAGTTTTTAGAATTTCGAGAACACCATTACTCTCGCCGCTGTGGCAAGATAAATTTTGGCTACATCGTGCTAAAATACACCCACTTCCGATAAGTATGCAGGCAAAGCAGCCCCTCCTGTGGTCGTAACTAGTCGAAAGAGCCAAATTTTGTCATACCACAGCGGTGAGAATAATGATATTTTCGAAATTCTAAAAACTGAAATGGCTATTGAGAATAATGACATTTTCGAAATTCTAAAAACTGATATGGCTATTACTAACGGGCCCCGCCGTGGTGGCTCAGTGGTTAGGACGCTCGACTACTGATCCGGAGTTCCCGGGTTCGAACCCGACCGCGGTGGCTGCGTTTTTATGGAGGAAAAACGCTAAGGCGCCCGTGTGCTGTGCGATGTCAGTGCACGTTAAAGATCCCCAGGTGGTCGAAATTATTCCGGAGCCCTCCACTACGGCATCTCTCTCTTCGTTTCTTCTTTCACTCCATCCTTTTGCCCTTCGCTCGGCGCGGTTCAGGTGTCCAACGATATATGAGACAGATACTGCGCCATTTCCTTTCCCCCGAAAACCAATTATTGTTATTTTTACTAACGGCTGGCTACAAATCTCTAATTTTAATCAGGTGCCTATGGGCAGTAGTTAAAAGTAAACTGTTAGAATTTAGTTAATGTCTTAGCTAGTTGTGATAATTCGCCTGTTTTTTTACATCCGCGAACACTCATATTACGATACCGGAAATTTCTTCGCGTTACCTCAAAAACCTTATTTTTAAAAAAGAGTGATCACCTTCCCTGAAACACCTGGTATAGTTTATAGAGGTGACATGGCGTCTCTTGACTTCAAAAAGTGTTTTTATTTCATAGCTAAGCAACTGAACCATTCAATGATTATAACTTTTATCTTTGAAACGTATCTCCATCCGGCATGTGCGAAGCTGTTTTGACACTACGCAGGGAGAAACTCGCCGTAATTCTACTTCTGGGCTCAACTTGGCCTACAAGGGGGTGTCCGTTGAATTTTGAGGTATTGAAGCAAAGTGGAAGATATCAAGATGTACGTAAAATACGCGCCCTAATCAAGTAAAACTTGTGTGTATTTGATGCTTAGAGCTCACGACGCAATCTTCCCCTGCCTGTAAAGCCGCGCTGGCCGGCTTGGCCACCGCTTCGAGATACATGAAGCCATCCCGTTCCACTAGACGAGTGCAAGAAGTACGTTTTTCAAAGTAAAAGAGGGACCAGATCGCTCATTCTAATATAAGGCGAAGCACTTCCGATCTTTATTTCAGGAATTAACCGAGAAAACAGGCGATATTCTGTCCAGAATATCTCTCACCGCAACTATACTGTAGATCAGGGAGTAGTAGACTTCAATATGTGCTCACCGGAAGGATACAATGAAGGCACTTGTTTTTTTATCCAGTTGTCTTCACTTTCTCGAAGGGTAGCAGGCACATAGAGTGGACTCACTATTACGCGTGACCCCCATATCCTTCTAGTTCCTTCTCTAACCCGAAAGCAATGTAATATATTTCGGCGCCTCAGCTTAATTTCACTCTGGCACGGGTCTACAAATTTACTGTCTACGATTGCGTCGCGAACAGGACGAGTTCGAATGACGGACGAGCGCTCTGTCCCGTCTTCTTCGTTGGACGTTTACCTTCTCGGCCAAGGCCTTAGCTTCGACTGGGCGGACAGCCCGAGCCAAAGGCTGCAGATTCGGGCGCAAATGACCAATATAAGTCATCGGGGAGACAAGAAAGCTGCCTTTGATTCAGCCACGTGGCTAAAATGACAAAATGCTATTAAGAGGGAGCCGTGCTGTCAGCGTTATGAAGGTAGCCTCCTCCTCCTCCTCCTCCTCCTCCGCATTGGCGGAAATACTTGCCGCAGTCAGTGTGTCTTCAGGGCCAAACGTTGTCGGGATATTGGATAGCTCGGTGCAGCGGCAGTTGAGCGAGTCCTCAGCGCCTCTTGTTTTGCCCATCGTCTCCTCGCAGGGTGGCCTCCAATTTGTCCTTCGAATGAAGGCACAACCAGGCAACGTCGAGTCCGGCGTCGACGTTTGCTCGATACGCCTCTTAACGAATGGTCTGCGAGGCGCCTCATTGAGTCCGTGTAGGTGCTGGCGGATCTGTCTCTATCCTTTCTGTGGCGCTAACTTGCGCTCTGCTTTGTTCGTTCCCATTCTGTTTTCGAGGGCCGTCCAAGACTGCACTCTCCTTTGGTCGCCTGACAGGATGGCAAGTAGTGAGCCATGTATAAGTCAGTTCCGAGGTGCAGCGCATACGGCCGCCTGTGGCTTGGGTTCCATTTTGTCGTACGGTTGTCGATTCTCTGGAGACTTGAAGGGAATATTATATAAAGCTGATCAAGATGCCGGCTTGACACGGATATGTGAAAGATGGATCTGGCCTGTTAGTGTTCGGGCTCTTCCGTGATTCATGATCGCTCTTTGAAAGCGGACGTTATGAAAGGAAAGCGAAAGTTAAGCTCAAAGACTGAATTTTTTTAAATGTTTTGTTCACTGCGATAGCTTAAAGGTGCAATAAAGAGGAATCAATTCCCCTTTTTACAGCCGGAACTAGATCTACGCATGCCAAGCATTCTTTGAAGCTGCGAATTTTTGTTCTGTGCGGCCAATTTTCCCATCTTGAATCGGATTAAACGTCCCGGCTCTCTCCTTTTTTTTTCACTCAGCGCTGAAAGTAGAAGGAGTCTTCAAACCCGTAGAGTGCCTTTCAGCTAGTCCCGTGGCGTCTTGCCGCTCTGCCATCTGCGGAGTGATACATATATCAGAGTCCACACGTTAATTTTATGTCTGTTGGCCTGATTTGTGGCTATGTTGTCAGCGACTGAAGCTGTTTATTCACAGAAACCTAAAAAAGAAAATAAGAGCGAAAGCGAAGTCGCCACGGGATTTAATGAAAGGCTCTCCACTCGTTGGTTGAGTCCTCCTACCTTCAGCGCTTAATTTAAAAACAATCGGGAGCCGGGATGTCTATTTTCATATAGATTATGAAAATCGGCTGCACAGGACAGTATACTTAAGTTTTTAAACATGGTCCGAACGTGTAGATCGAGTTCCCGTCGTAAACAGACGAGTTCAGATTCCTCTTTAGTGCACCTTTAATAGCTGAAAACCCGCATCAGCGATGTTGGCGTACATGCATGCGAAGTGAGGGTAATCCAGCTATATAGTGTAGGGGAAGAGTTAAGTTTCACCAGTTAGGCTACCAAAGGTTGAGGACTACACTATAAGCCACTGTATCTAAAGGAACACAAGCGGTAGTGGGCGTATATAATCTCCCGCCCCCAACTTTTGTGGCACCCGACAACTCACTTGGCCGCATCCTGCAGTGTTCCGAAGTCCCCCACACACAAGCACCAGTGCCACTTGATCCCTGTGCAGCACTTGGCCCTCAGAGACGACGTAATTTTCCAAGGCCACGCCATGGCATAAATGGCGATCGGATTTCATCGAGCTGCATCGGTCTGTAAGAGCCGAAGAGGAGGGTTGACGATCGATGAGAGCTAGCGGCACCCATCTTCTTCCGCGGATGGATGACGATGGCCTAGGTCATTCTCGTTTTCGCTACGCTACGTCCAGTCGCGTACTGACGGCTTGTTGCCTTTTTGTCGCTTAGAAGGCAGGAAGAGTAAGGAACAAGGGGGTCGTTCCTCCTGAGAAGAATGGATACACTGGGCCATTCTCGGCGTGGCGCCTCGGATCAAGCTTCGTGCCTATGTCTTGCGTTTCGTCCTTTGGCCTTCCCTTCTTTCGGCCCCTTCTGCTGCTTACACTTCGCTGGTTGCTTTTATTATGGGGACTAGCACAGCCAGAGAGAGTGGTTTGGCGTAGGAGTGAGCATAAGAAGAGGAGAAAATGGTACATTGTTTATTTGTGCCTTTGCTGCTGCAGGGATGCATGTGTGAGGACTCCGATGAGCGGCTGCGCTCGGCGGACAGTTGGCGCGTGATTTATGATGTCTCAAGGCGGACGGGAGGTTCTTTTCTCACAGACCCTTTCTCACTGATGGAATAGATGCGATTAGCATTTTGTCGCCCCCAGTGAGCTTGGTGAGCTTGTCTCTGCCGGCGTAGTCCGCTAGCTCTAGCGAAGGCCACTGGCTACGCGCAGCCCCGGCAGGAAACGGTTGAAAAAGACGCGTAACTTTTGCCTTTCTATTCCCGCGTGTTTCTTTACCCTGTTTAAAGAAGCTTTGCGAATGCAAGTTCGTCCAGAAGCCGCGCGACGTTCCTGCTATGTGGAATGCCACAAGGGAATACAACTGTGGCTATAGGATGGGTTCGCACCTCTCCTATTCGGAGAAAATAATGTGCGGCGTATTTTGTTTCGATATTTACGCAAAGTACATAGCTTTGATCGATGAGGCTATGCCGCATCTTATTTGAATTGAGATAATGAAACACACAGAATCATACATACGGCTGAAAATGACAACGCCTTACGATAAGCATGCTGCGCCTTGATAGAAACTTGCGAACCAATTTATTGCCCCATTAACGTTATCGTAGCGTGCTTGACACGCTTTATGGGACCGGTAAATAAACGTGGAGCGGCGCGACCGCGCTCTCTGCGATTAGCAATTGGTTTACTTTGTTTGTAGACAGATGTGCACCTGTTAGATGCCAAAGCATTGTACAGAATAATCTACGTCCATGTTTAGAAGCCGGCAAGACATTCAGGATTACTGCTAATAGTGATCCTACGAAACTCTCAGGGCAAATAATAACAGCTGTGTGAAAATCGCATACGCGCAGAGTGTACAGGAGGTGAATTTTAAGAACTGTTATGGTAAAAAATGTGTTTGATGTGTATGGTTCTGAGATATGACAACATCGTTGCGACAAGGCTGAACCATATCAGTAGCTTTTAGCTAGGTGCGCAAATGTGATTAGCATTATGATAGGTTGGTCACAATGACTTAGTTTCGTAGTTGCGCACTCGAGGAAAACTATGTGCACTTTCCTACGGCCTTTTCTTTTCTCTATAAAAAGAAAAAAGTCCTCAATATTGTGTTTTTAAATCCATATTTGTCAGCCCTGACAAACGTGCTGTATAAACAAAGTCTATAGTCACAAGCATCCGTTTATAATACAACCCTGTAACTAGTCAATACCTTTGAAACCAAAAAGTGCTGGCTTTGATTCTTCAAATAGTTGAGGTCGTTTTGTCATCCATCTACTGCTGAAAGAGAGGAGAAAAAATCGTCTCGTTATATTGTGGCAGATAAAGCACCCCAATAATTTAAGGTATTAGTTCAAGGTATGTGGAGCCAGCAGACCTACTAAAAGAGTCTGAATTGGCCTGCCTAGCGGAAGTTGCGGTTAAAAAGGATGACTCAGCATCATGCCTAGAAAACTTGTTTCCTCATATGCTCCGCAGCCAAAGCCAGCGAGCGCAGAGAATTCAGCGCAGTGCTAGCGCTATTTCTATCCCACGAAACTGAGACTACATAAGCTGTGATGCATGCGCTTGAGCCTAATCTCCCTGATCCCATGCTACAGCTTTTTTACCACCCGCAGTCTGCCGTCTTCCTCTGGATTTTCCAGGCGTAACCAACGACACGCTCGCGTTTGTTGGAGACGATGGTTCGCGGTTATCTCCCCAGCAATCCTTCGAGAAGTTATCTTTCGCTTGTCTTCATCTGAGCGAGTATGCTCCGCGCTAAGAACCGGCCTCCAATCCAGCCAGCGCTGCAGTAGCGTTCGCGTGGAAACATCCACTCCAGCTGCGCGGAATGTTCGCGAAATGGAAGTCTCCCAGCAATTAGGAGAAATCCCTCCGGTGCAGTATTCCTATGCGTCCCGAGTGGGCGCGGACCAGCCGCTCTACACCAGTTTTTTTTATTATCTTTTGTGTCGAATCTTCTGCAACAGATGATGGGACCAAAGGAAAGACCCACGGTTCTATCCATTGATTGCTTTTCTTGTTCACGCTCTCCGGTTCGCCGTAAAAAGTGCGCCGCCTTGTTTTCCCAGTCCGATAATTATTGCCTACTTTTCCTTTTTCTCTTACCTATTTCCACGGACGCGCAAAAAGGGTACGCTCATTTATCTTTCCGAGCCTCTTGTGTTGTGGAACTTTCTTTGCGTTCTGGTCTCATTGGTTCTTGAGGATTTAGACCGAACAATTGGCAGTAGGTATGCAGATTCGGTTCTCTCCGATGCCACTTGGAGGAAAGAAGTATTCTCTCGGCGTGCTGTTTAAAATTTTCCCAAGACCGCTCTTCCAGCGTTTCCCGCCCGGTTGAACAAACTTTCGCGCAGTTCAATCATGAACGAAATCCACCAACTAGCCCGCCTCACAACCCTTCTTGAACAAACTGGTTGCTCTCTCACCTCCCGTGAGAGTTAATCATGCTTTGGCTCCCTCTTTGCCTGTATTTTTTTATATATATAACCATAAATAAAGCCCTTCATTAGTGGAACGAAATTGACGGCAGAGGATGCAATAGAAGCAAAATTTCCTTGTCCGAGCTAGACATTAATAATGATGCGCGTAGTTATTGCGAGCAGTCTTTGCGGTTCCTTGCCGTGGCTTCGGCGCAACTAAAATAATTTTTCGGACATTTATAGGCGCAGTGCTGGGTTTCTGGACGCTAATGCTTCTTTTCTTCAATACGTGACAGCCTCGTCCGCAAATAACACGTGCCCTTTCCTTGCGACCCTTAAAGGAATACTGGAGTGGCTTTCGGATCTGCTCACCTTCTAGCGTTCTGAAGCAAACTCTTTGTAGATCAGGTTTGAGAACTTATTTAGATTACGGCTAAAACACTAAAACACGAATTTAACGCGCGGAATTCAAATCTGCCGCGTCCGGCGTGACTGCAAGAGTGCGTGAGTGCGTATGCACCAAAGCCAAGATCATCTTGTCTGACAGTAAGGCAGCTGTTCACAACTTTTGTAAAGGGGTGATCTCTATTCAAGCCGCCAAATTACTAAGAAGATACCCTTCCAGCAGAGAGGTCTCCATTCATATGGGTTCCTGCTCATGAGGGCATTCAGGGGAATGAGGCTGCTCACAGCTTTGCTCGCGAATTATACATCCGAGCTGCTCTGGAAGTGCCCCTGAGCGGGAATAAAGACCCTCTCATAACGTATAAAGAAATAACCGAAGCACCTAGACTGAATAGAAGAACACTCTCACTTCCGGATAGGTCACTCACTCCAAAAGAATGCAGGGCCCAGAGGAGGCTTCAGGTCAACAGATTCTTTCCGTACTCTATACTACACGATGAAGACACTGGGGAGATTGAGCTCTGCAGTAGCTACCACAGAATAACTTCTAAAATCACTTAATTTGGGACTGTCAGGATTCTCCTGGGGCTAAATCACAAAGCATCCCAGACCTTGTCACCTGGGAAGAGCTGATCCCGAGCCACGATCCGGATCACCAGACTCCTCATCCGTCAGGCGGAGACAGCTTACTACAAGACTTTCTCCGCGGTTTCCGGTGCTGGGAGCCGGCCGGGAGGCATCCCCTCCTAATTTCTGCGCACCGACCGTGAGGCCCTACGATGAGACGATGAGGGGAAGAAAGTTCATTCATTCATGCAGGAAAGAACCGCGGAAAGGGAAACCTCGACCATGTGGGCTCGCATGACGTCACGTTGAGAAGTCGACGATGTTTGAGGCACCCGTGCGAGCTTTAAGCGAGCGTTGTTTCTCGTGCTGCGTAAGTTGTTGCACGCGTTACGTGCGTTGGACATCATGTTCAGCATGAGGTACTGCTCTGCGTTTTGGAGCACTAACAACTACGGCTGAGACTCTGTCGCCTTCTACTGTTTCCCGCGAGATCAAAAGCTCTGACTGTCGCTGCTGTGAAAATGTAGAATTTCAAGATGACCAAAAAAAGCGGTCTATGCTCGAAGCACATTCGTCAGCATCTGTCGGCATAGCTCAGGCAGGTGGTATCCAGAGAACAATCTAGGAGGCAGGTGCGCCAGATAGAGCACGTGGCTTTTCGGATTCATCACAACTTGCCCACAGGATAGTGAGAAAACTGCCCACCGTAGCAGGTGGCAGTAGAAATAATGATTGGCCGCTCAGGAATGGAGCCTGGGTCGCACAAGCCCCACCGCTGGGAGCACCTGCCATGTAGCACAGGACCGTGGCGCATAGCTTAATTGCTGCACCACTGCAACAGGAGGGGTACGAGGACTACCAGGGATCTGTGAACGATAAGTAGACAACTACCTTCCGCATATAAGAGAATTAAGCCATCACGCTATCGTGTCATACCCATAAAGGTGCAATAAAGAGGAATCTAAAATCGTCTTTTTACCGCGGGAGCTCGATGTGTGCACTCTCCGAGCATTTTTAGGAACTACGAATTACTGTGCTGCACGGCCTATTTCTCTATTAAATCGAATTAAGCGTCCTGGCCCCCACCCTTTCTTCTTTTTTCTTCAACATATTTCCAACAATAAGAGGCAGACAATGCGGGGGGACCCTTTCAGTCAGTCGCGTAGCGGCTTCACTTTCGCTCTTATTTTGTTATTTAGGTTTCCGTTAATAAATCGATTCAGTCGCGGACTACATAGCCGCAAATTAGGCCTGCGGAAAAAGCACTCGTGGACTGTGCTTTCGTCTATCCCTGCGTATCACCCCGGCGATGGCAGAGCGGCAAGCCGCCAAGCTGTTGACTGAAAGGCACTCCCCGAGTTGGCTCACTTCCCCTCTTTTCGGAGATGAGGTAAAAAAGAAAAGGCGGGAGCAGCGAGGTTTCATTCAATTTAGTAGGAAAATCGGCCGCACAGGGCAATAATACTATGTAACAATGCTCCGAGCATGCACATCGAGTTCCCGGGGTAAAAATATCTTTTTCTTCAACAGCGATTCCTCGCTTACGGTGCCTCTTCGTTCATTGTAACCAAGTTACACCGCCACGGTTTTTCGTTGTATACGACACGCGGTCCCATTGGCCTAATGCATACTATGACAGTAGCGCCGCCGTCGTTGACAATGAGCAAGCGTTTTTTATAACTGCGGCCGTTATAAAAGAGCTCGATTCTATCGCTTAATCGGGCATCATCTCACCGCTTTTATCATTCTGATGCATCTTTTATTTGGTAAGGCCAGGTGAAGCTAAACGACGTTGGAGCATATCAAGGGGACGTTATATATACTATTAACATGGTTATACAAAGGCTGGCCACTGCGGCCGATAGCATGAGGGCTTCTCGAGTTGGGTTCGATTGATTAACGGAGACCCGAGCTCTGCCTCGGGCTCTCTGCTTTCTTAACGACCCCCAGGCTGCATCACCCGCAGCGCCAGGGGTTGAATCATCAGCGGTGCTACGCACTGGACCGTGAAAGCATAGGCACCCTGGGTGAAGCCGCCGCCGGGGGCTGGGCCGGGAGGCGGGCTTGACTCTTCCGATGAGCTCGGCGCCTGGATTCAGCTTGATGCCAGCGAAAGGAACTTTTCTGGAAAAAAAAACTTTGGCAGAAGAATGTGTAAAAAAGTGTAGCACCTCTGAGACACTAAAACAGCCCGGAGACACCCTTGCATCCGCAAGAAGAGCTTGAAAGTGCCCTTGTTCAGTACCGCTCGCTTGTGACGATCCTGTAGTGAGAAATTGCTGAAGTACCCAGGCGAGCATGTTGTGACCAGGGCTACATAACGCCTGCAGTCTGTCGCACCGTACGTGAACAAAATCCCGCCGCATTGAGGGGCGGGCTAGAACGACATGGAGGACAAAGTGAAGTTGACCTACGTCGGCTGGTTACTTCCTTTCAATCAAAGTCAGGTTATTTTAGGAGAAATTGAAGCTATCGATGAGCCAGAAAGGGGGCTGAAATCAAGCATAGGTATCACGCCACCCCGCGTTTTCACAAGCCAATTGAGAGGACGTCAGCACTTTTCTTTTAGTGCGTTTCCAGCCAGCACACGCATTATCCATATTTCTCTCGACGTGTTCATCAACGTCAAAGGTTTGACTCAGGACGCGGGAATAAATTATCCGGTTTAAACACTACTTATTCACTTATTTATTTAATTTATTTATTGCACCCCTCAGGACGAGAGGCATTACAGAGAGGGAAATGAAAAAACAAAAATAAAATAAGAAAAAATACAGCAGAGAGAAAAATTTTAAAAAGACCTGATTATACAATGTCAGCACTAAATGCGTTTGCAGAAAATGCGACTTTTGTTGCTAAAGGCACATAGACTCATCGAAGGAGGACGAACAGTCGAACTGTATTCAGCACAAAAAAGTCATGATTTCTTCTCTACTTCATTACAGGATTATTACAATATTTTTGAACATTTTCGTTCGTTATAAGCAAATAAGAGTCAAGCTTCTTTCACCAATAATATTGCAAGGAATAATCTTCGTAAAGACGACGTGGAGGAAGGGTCCGGTGTGAGCGCGCGATCTGCTCGGTGTTTGCTGTGATCTGTGGCCGGTGCTCCATGCGTCCTTTTGCTTTCCTAGACTTCGGGCCTTGTAACATCTTTGGTGGAAGTGCCGGCTGGAGGATCTCCACGCCACGCAGCTCCGAAGCGGTCGTCAGGCCGGGCCTGCTACCATCATGGCTCCACCCAGCGAGTTACGAACCACTCCTACTGCTCCCTCCGTGGTCATGGATCCTCCCTGTGACCCCGGTACCTTTTCTGGGAACGACGTCACTGATGTCGACAACTACCTCAGCCTGTATGAACGAGTGAGCCTCTATAACCAGTGGGATCCCTCCGTGATGCTAGCGAATGCTTAGTGGCACAGCGCGGGTCTGGTACGAAGTTCACGAAGACGAACCGACAATCTGGAACACTTTTAAAGGGAAGCTCCTTACTTTGTATGAAAGACCCGATGACCGGAAGCTCTCTGCGAGAAAGCAGCTCGCGTCGTGCGCCCAGTCGTCAACAGAAAGTTATGTCAAATACATAAAAGATGTCTTGGCGCTTTGTCATCAGGTTGGCGCCGCTATGACTACGTGTGACAAGGTGGGCCATGTTCCGAAAGGGATTGTGGATGATGCCATCGCTTCAAGCAGGTTAAAAGCCGCCGAATTCCAGAGAAGTTCTCTCGGCTCCCTAATACGGCCCCAACCTCTAACTGCGAGGAACAGAGATTACTGTCCCACGCGTCCTGCGATGACGTCTCCGTCGCCGACACTATCACCGGATTGTTCGCCGCAAACTGGAAGCCCTTGCCTCTGTGATGCCCCGTTCTCCTGCAACTGATAACTCTCTACCCGCCGTGTCGCTGATTCACGCCGTCGTGCGGCAGGAACTCGCTCACCTTCGGCAGTGCGCGCCATCAGAAACCCGGACACCCCTCAGCCACCTCCCTCTGATTTTCGGTGCACCTATTATTTCCCGCCGCGTTACCGCAATCTCAATGAGTGGCGCACGGCAGACGACCGCCTCATCTGCTTCCGGTGCTCTCGCTTTGGCCACATCACCCGACATTGCCGCAGTCCTTGGTCTTCACCACCCCGCAACGTCTTCCCTTCGTTCTATACTCCCGCCTCGTCCCGCAACTCCTCGCCCTGAGCCCCGTCCGAACCGTCCGAAGCAGCCGTTCCCTCTCCACGCCGATTATCCTGCTCTCCGTCGCCGCAGGGCCTCCGCTCTCGTTCCGCCCACTCGCCTTCCGACGACAGCCGCTCCCATTTGGGAAACTAAATGATGCAGCTTCCGGGGGTAACGCTGAATCAACGACCCGGACCACAAAACCGGCGATGCCTCTCCCATCCGCCGCCACTCCTACCGGGTCTCTCACGCCGAGCGTCAGGTTATCAATGTGGAAGTTACTAAAATGCTCGCGAAAAACTTTTCCGAACCCTCCCACAGTCCCTGGGCGTCACCCGCCGTACTTGTTAAGAAAAAGAATGACTCCTGGCGTTTTTGCATTGATTATCGCCACATGAATAAATCACTAAAAAAGACGTGTACCCCCTACCACGTAAAGGTGACGAGCTTGCCTGCCTCCATGGTGCCAAATCCTTCTCATCCATCGATCATCGCTGCGGCTACTGGCAAATTTCGGTAGAGGACCAGGACCGTTAAGAGACCGCCTTTGTGACCCCGGATGGCCTTTAGCAATTTAAAGTTATGCCTTTCGGATTATTTAACGTGCCAGCCAAACTCGAACGCATGATGGATACCCTTTTGCAAGGATTTAGGTGGGCCACCTGCCTGTGCTATCTCGATGAGGTCATTGTCTTTTCGCCCACATTTTCCTGTCACCTCGCTGACCTCTCCCAGATCCTTTCCCTCTTTCGTCATGCCGGCCGATAGCTCAACTCGTCTAAGTGCCGTTTCGCGCGCCGTCAGCTCGCCATCTTGAGCCATGTCGTCGACATCGGGGTGCACCCTGACCCTGATAGATCCGAACCGTCAAAGACTTTCCCCAGCCACGTTCTTGTAACGACGTCCGAAGCTTCTTAAGGCTGTGCTCCTACTTTCGTCGATTCGTTGAAGGCTTCGCCGACATCGCACGCCTCCTCACCGAGTTCCTGAAAAATGCGCCACCTTCACCTGGGGACCCGACCAAGCACAAGCGTTTTTCAACCTGATACTGAAGCTTACTACGACGCCAGTCCTGGCACACTTCGATGTGACCGCTCCCACTGAAGTCCGCGCTGACGGAAGTGGCTACGGCATCGGCGCTATCCTCTCTCAGAGTTAATGCGAACAGCACAGTGTCATCTCCTACGCCAGCCGCCTTCTCACAGCCCCGAAGCGGAATTACTCAATTACCGAACGTGAGGGCTTAGCCTTTGTCTGGGCTGTTGGGAAAATCAGCCCATATTTATACGGCCGCCCCTTTACAGTTGTCACTGACCACCATGCGTTGTGCTGGCTCTCTTCCTTGAGAGACCCTTCAGGACGGCATAATCGTTGGGCATTGAGCCTGCAGCAGTACGATTTCTGTGTACTCTACAAGTCTGGTCGCTTGCACTCCGACGCCGACTGCCTTTCTCGTTACCCCGTTGGGACGTGGGACAATACTGGCACTGACAGTCAGGACGCTCTGTGCTCTCCCTCTGCCCTCGTTAACATGGCCGAAGAAGAGCGGCACGATGCCGAGCTGCGCTCAATTATCGACCGCCTCCACACCGCCCCATTCGACCCTACGATGCGTCGCTTTGTGCTCCGTGATTGAATTTTATACCGCAGGAGCCTTAACCAAGCTGGTCCAGATCTCCTCCTCGTTGTGCTCAAGCACCTTCGCACTGCTGTCCTCCGAGAGCTGCATGACCTCCCCACTGCTGGTCACTTGGGAGCCTCCCGCACTTACGACCGCGTGTGTCGTCGATTCTTTTGTCCCCGCCTCTACCGCTGTGTACGCCGCTATGTTTCTGCCTGCGACGAGTGCCAGCGCCGGAAACGCCCCACCACTCTGTCGGCCCATTGACGTTCCACCCGAAGCATTCCATCGCGTCGTCTTAGACCTTTTGGGACCGTTTCCGGAATCCACCGGAGTCCACCACAGACTACGCTACTCGTTATGCGATCATGCCCAATACTGCTACTGATGTTGCCGATTGTCTTTTGACCGACCTCATCTTACGTCATGGAGCTCCCCGTCAAGTTCTTACCGACCGAGACCGACGCGTTCTCTCCAGAGTTGTCGCTGACATTCTTCGGTCGTGCTCTAGAAGACAAAAGCTCACCACCGCCTACCACCCGCAGACAAACGGCCTCACAGAACGCCTAAACCGCACTCTCACCGATATGCTGGCTATGTACGTTTTTGTGGACCATCGTGACTGGGATATCGCTCTCCTCTACTTGACCTTCGTCTACAACTCCTCCCGCCATGACACTGCCGGTTACTCCCCTTTTATCTTTTGTACGGCCACGAGCTCCTCCTGCCTCTGGACACGATGCTTCCCACTTCTACTGCTCCGCCATCTGCATACGCCCACGACGCCATTGCTCGCGCTGACCGCGCCCGCCAACTCGCACGCTCTCGGCTACTCGCTTCCCAGACCTCTCAGCAGGAATTCTACAACTGCCGTCACCGTATGGTCTACTTCTCCCCTGGACCCTCGTCCTGCTTTTGTCGCAATCTCGCCGCGTGGGGCTCTCTGAAAAGCTTATGTCCCGTTATATCGGCCCGTACTGTCTTGCGCCAAGTCACCGCAGTGACCTACGAGATTGCTCCGGCCTTCCCTGGTGCCACGTCCTCTCAGCATGACTGATAATGTGCACGTTTACAGACTCAAACCTTACGTCTCGAAGTCCCCTTCGCTGCCCTGAAGTGCACCGGGACGGTGCCTTTTCGACCGAGGGGCCGTGCAACAGATGACCTTCGTAAAGACTACGTGGAGGAAGTGTCTGGTGTGTGCGCGCGATCCCCTCGGTGTTTGCGGTGATCTGTGCCCTGTGCTTCGGTCGTCCTTGTGCCTGCCTAGATTTTGGGCCACGTAACAATATTGTTTCGCAAAATATCCTCTCATCAATTTTCTGCACACCTCTTCTCCCTTATCGTAATGAAAAGTTATCCTTATCGATCGCTGGATCAATATTGATAGATAGTGTTTCATCTGAGATTCTGAACAGCCTCCATTAGCGTGTTCCTGACCACGCTCTTTCTAAACCTCGTGTCGTCCATTCTCCTCGCCTCGCAGCATCGAGTTCGTCTAGAAAACTGCGATCTCAGAACCATCGAGGACAGGAAGAAGCGGAACACGATCTGTGAAAAGAAAAAGTTGAGGGGATGGACAAGAAAGCGAAACAAACAATAATGGGTATCTGCAGGAAGAGAAAAATTCGGAGAAACTCTCTTCAGACATAGCCTTTAAGGCGCTATCGTTCACCTTGTAACTTTAATTCTCTCTCCGAACTAGAGTATTTTTTATTTTATATTTCTTACATTGTTTTTGTTTTTCTGAGGTCTCCTCTATATTTGTTGCCAAGTCCCACAGTGGCAATATAGATAGCCGGCCGTAAGACTCTCGGTGTGTCAGCCGGAGGCGCTTTGGCAGAGATTTTGCTGTGACGCGCTAAAATCCCAAAAAGACGGAGACAGGTGGAAAGTACTAATCGGTGCTCCTCGGGTTATGTCGTTGTTCCGAGATTAACCTTGAGTCTCTCTAGAATTGCTTTTCATTCAATGCCATGTTTCGTTCCCTCCACTTATCATCGGCGTTTGCTATCGACCACCTCATCCAACAGATTCCTTTGCGACTCACTTCCACGAAACACTCCGCGTCATAACTACGTCACATCAGCACATTCCCATTCTTCTTTTTGGTGACTTTAATTTTCCCGATATTACCTGGTCTGACCTCCCTGCCATTACATTCAAAGATAACATCGAAAGTGACTTTGTTTACACGTGCCTAACCTTTGGCTTCTCCAAGCTCGTATCTAACCCTACCAGGCAAACTGATCATTCTTCTAATATTCTTGACCTTCTATTCACTTCCTACCCAGATAACGTATCGCCTCTGCTTCATTTACCTGGGCTTAGTGACCACTCCGTAATACTAAGCACATTTTCCTTCAAACTGCCATACCTGAAAAAGCAAAAAAAAGACTAACCTTATATGACAAAGGGAACTACACAGCCATGAACGCAGAACTGCCCGACTTTTGGGCGTGGCTGGTCCTTGACTTCTCAAGCCGGTCTATTGAAACTAACTGGTCTCTCTTCAAACACAAAATGCATCAACGGATTGATGAGCACATTCCTACTATCACCATCACAGAAAAATCATCGTCACCGTGGTTTAATAACGAACTGAAGCGCCTCAACAACAAAAAGAAAATACTTTTTCGAACAGCCAAACGCCTGAATAGCGCTTGCGCGTGGAAAAGGTATCCGTCTGCGGAAAAAATATTCCAATCTTTAGCAAGCCAAACCAAACGTTCCTTTTTTTCATCAGTGTTACCGTCTATGCTGCGCACCAATCATAACAAGTTTTGGAAAACTATTAACCCTACACACCACAAACCTCTAACATTACACAAAGATGGTAACATTCTCATACCGGAACAAGAAGTCTGTAGCACTCTTAACTCCTTTTTTTGCTCAGTTTTTCCTAAAGAACCTGAAGGCGAATTGCCATACTTCCCTGTCTTTGACCACCCTGTTATGCCAGACATTCTGTTCGACACCAGTGGAATTATGAAACTAATCGAATCATTGAAAGTGTCCTCTTCATCTGGTATTGATGGCTTAAACTCTATAGTTCTAAAAAATACTAATAACATTGTTAGTGTCATCTTATGCCACCTTTTTCAACAGTCTCTAACATCAGGTGTGCTGCCACAAGACTGGAAAATAGGTAAGATCATCCCAGTCCCCAAAAAAGGTTCATCTTTTTCTGTAAAACATGCCGCCCTATTTCCCTCACAAGCATTTGTTCAAAACTGATGAAACATGTTATTTATTCTCACATCATTAAATTCCTAGTCTCAGTCAACTTTTTTCACCCTAACCAACATGGTTTCTTAAAAGGACTTTCCTGTGATTCCCAACTAGCGCTTTTCATCAATGACCTTAGTTCGCATCTTGACTTAAATATTCCTCTTGACGCACTGTTTCTTGACTTTGAAAAAGCCTTCGATAAAGTACCGCACAAAAGAATACTACTAAAACTCTCGCGTCTAAACCTTAGTCATTTAGTGATGAACTGGCTTCAAAGCTTTTTGACTAACAGAGAACAATTCGTCTACGCTAACAAATCGCCGTCTCCTCGTTCTCCGGTTACTTCAGGTGTTCCTCAAGGCACAGTGCTCGGACCCTTGCTTTTTCTCATTTACATTAATGATCTTCCTTCCAACGTTACCTCTAACATCCGGCTATTTGCAGATGATTGCGGAATTTACCGCCCGATTTCTACAAGCACTGACTCCGACACCCTTCAAGATTTAACCCGAATTGAAATCTTGTGCAAGCATCGGTTAATGTCCATTAATATTGCTAAAAGATGTATGATTCCTTTCCATCGCAGGCAATCCCGCATTCCCTCTAGATATGTTCTTTTTGGTTCTGAAGTGCGTTCCGTTCTTACCTGTAAGTATTTAGGCATTACTTTAACTCATACCCTAACATGGTCGTCACATATAAAGAATATCGCTAATCACGCTAACCGCACCCTTGGATTCCTACGTCGAAATCTTCGTTTTGCTACCCCTTCCATTAAATTATTAGCTTGGCAAACTTTCGTCCGACCTAAATTAGAATTCGCTTCTGCTGTATGGGACCCTCATCAGTCCAACCTCTCTCTAACACTTGAAAAAATACAAAATCTCGCTCTCCGCTTTATTTACTGTGAATATTCATATTATACTAGTGTGTCTTCTCTAAAATCTAGAGCCTCTTTGTCTAGTCTTGAAACAAGAAGAAAAATATCTCGATTATGCTTGTTACATAACTTTTATCATTCATCTTAAGGAGCATCGATCATATCAGCAGCACATCGTCCAACCTCGTCTGTCCAGCCGCATTCACCACAGCAAGACAGTGTGCCCTCCCCCTGCAAGAACCGCATCTCAATTACGATCTTTTTTTGTCAAATCATCTCGGGACTGGAACGATCTGCCGCCGGAAGCCATACACGTTACCAACCCCACCAAATTCAAGAAAAAGATTGAGGCCATCATCTTGTAGTCTGTCATGCCCATCCCTCATGTGTATGACCCATATCCGGGGTACTTGAGGTAATAAATAAATAAATAAATAAATAAATAAATAAATAAATAAATAAATAAATAAATAAATAAATAAATAAATAAATAAATAAATAAATAAATAAATAAAAAGGATCTGTGACGAAGATAATGAAAATTCAAAAGGAACGCAAGACAAAGAGAACAGCCAGTCATAAATCGGCGCGCACAAGACAGCTGGGCTGCTTTGATAGACAAAGGCTCAAGTAGGATTTCTTCGTTGTTTTGCTGGTTGCACTGGTTGTCATTTTACCAGACTTCCCCAGCGCCATTTTTCTTGACTCCTGATTTGTTTTTCCAGCTCTTCTTTCTAGCTGTTGTCCCTTTTGCACTGCACACGTTGTTTCAAAAATATTTCACGTCTAAATTATCTAAGCGAATAACGCCTATGTCTTCTTGAAGTTGGTTCAGACCTTCTTTAGGTCAGGCTTTGGTGTCAATGACTGTAAATGGTACTCGATGATTGATTGCAACACGGATGCAAATCCACTGGCTCTTTGTCCGAAGCGTTGGCCGGCTGCTGTGCAAAAAGGTCTCTTGTCTTGTCTAGCTTCGGATACATAGCTTTAAATTTGGAATATTTTGTAAGTTCAAGGTCCATTCTACTAATCCATTCCTTCAGAACTTAGTACTTAGAATCAAAATCGAAAGGCTTTTATTTAATGACAACAGAGAAAATTTTAGATAATTGAACCGATTGCCAAGGGGCTAGTCAGTGCACCAATAGAACACTAACATAGAGGTGAGCCGATTAAACGAATGGAGAAGAATGTAATTAATCAGCCATCCTTTTATATCAGTAAAGTGTACCATTGCATGAAATTTTATAACTTATAGCCTGGTTTATTTCTGCTGGCTTGAAGTTCCAATTTTTCCTTCTACTAAATTCCATTCGTCTGTCTTCGTAAACTTTGTGACAAATAATAATAATAAAATTACGGTTGCTTGCTTCTCTGGAGCTGTTGACTTGTGTATTAACCTGCAGGGTAGTCTGCCCTTGGGTGGAGTGCGCGAGTATGCGGCCGCGCTGTTGAGCGCAGCCGTGCGTTCGACACGGCTGCGAGGATGTACATCACGTCGCTTACCACTTCGCCTTGATGGGCGGAATTGACGGGCGCACTGGCGCTGATACTTTTCAATATTTCAGGTCGCCCCAACCTAATGAATGTAGTACATGGATGTTGAGGGCAGTTGCCATTAACACTATTGCTAACAGTGAGATATATTTTGATTCTGGGTGAAGTTGTAACCTATACATTGCTAGAGGCGCATAAATAAAGGTTTTTGTGGAACTATTTGAAATAGAAGAAGTAGCAAAGCGCATTTTTATTATTTTTCTTTTTTAATTTGAACACTCGAAATATGGCGTAATTTGAAGCCGCCGGTTTACCACCCATAGTAGCGTAGGCTATTCTCATTCAGGGATGTGAGCTGGTTCCTGCTGTTATCGTTATCCGTGAGCTTACTACAGAGGCCTACCTCCTTTGTGCCCCTATGCAGAATTTCATTCGTGTTCTCGAATCATTTTTCCCTGCATGTGTTTACAGCAAGTGGCAAACATCTCGTCAGCGGTGAGTGGGGAACATTTCAGGCATAAGCTGGGTCCTACGTGTTCTTCAGAGCCGAATCGCTACATCACCTGGCAGAGCGGGGCCCTTATAAGCCTTTATCAATCTGAAGGACACGCCCTCTAATCTCCTTAAATTATGAGAGAATGGGAGAGCGGACGGGGTAATACGGCACACATACATTTCTTTAGTAGGGTGTTGAGGCTGGGAAAAGCGCAGCGGGAAATCAAAATGAAGGCTAGTGGGTGGTGCCTTATAGTTTCGTGGGTTGGTGCGAAATGGCGCTTGTAAGGGGAATATCTTTTTCAATGCTCAGCAATGATAATAAATATTTCGCGCATGTTGCATCCCACGCGACACTCGAGTAACTGAGATAATTGAATAGGTTTTCTTCATATTTGAAGTGCAGTGATTGAATATTAGTGCGGGCAAATTGCGACCATGCTTTTCTCAAAACAAAAAAAAAAATGTTTTTAGGCCCTACGCACTTATTGTTTCCAAGCTCAGTGACGGTCAATTAAAACCGTGATTATTTAAGGCGTCAGAAACTTTCAAGAGCTCTGTTTTCAACTGACCGAAAAATAACGCTTGGATCAATAACCGCAACTGCTGCGTTTTTATGGAGGCAAAACGCTAAGGCGCCCGTGTGCTGTGTGATGTCAACGCACGTAAAAGATCCCCAGGTGGTCGAAATTATTCCAGAGGCCTCCGCTACGGCACCTCTTTCTTCCTTTTTTCTTTCACTTCCTTCCATATCCCTTCCTTTACGGCGCGGTTCAGGTGTCCAACGATATACGAGACAGATACTGCGCCATTTCCTTTCCTTAAAAAACCTATATATATATATATATATATATATATATATATATATATATATATATATATATATATATATATATATATTGTAATAAGAACACAGCACAGTAATAAGCACAGCGTCACGAACAACCAGCGGTACCGTCTATGCACAGATCAGAAACCGCGTTCCGTCCAGAGCACGCACGAGTGACCGAGCGTACGGCGCTAGATCGAGATTCGGAGTGCGGCGCTCGAGCTTCGCAGTGTTCGGCGCTTCTCGTCGTCTTCTTCGTTGAGCGCCAGCCTCTGAAGATTTTAAAGCCCGTGGCCAGTCTTACAATTCCCCCCGGGCGAAAGGGCGCCATCCTGGCGGCCTAGAGCGATGTGACGACGGCGGGGTCGTAGTAAGGTTTGAGGCGGGTCGTGTCGACAATTTAGCAGCCTCGGCGGCAATAATCAGGGGCTGGCGTAAGGGGTTCGATGAGGTAATTGACGGGGGATGTCTGCTGAAGAATATGGTAGGGTCCCTGGTACTTGCTAACAAGTTTGGAGGAAAGGCCGGGACCTGAGGAGGGTACCCAGAGCCAGACCAAAGAGTCAGGAACGTAAGCGGGAGGAAGTGCATGGGGATCACGGGTGCTTCTCTGCTGCTGCTGGGCGTGAGAAGTGAAGGCCGGGCAAGCTGTCGGCATTCTTCGGCATAAGTTGCGGCTTGAGAAAGAGTTGGAAATTCGGAAGCATCAGGGCGGTAAGGTAGATTGGTGTCCATTGTGCAAGAAGGCTCAAGACCGTGCAGGAGAAAGTACGAAGAGAATCCGGTGGTGGCTTGAGCACCGGAGTTATAACCGTATGTGACAAAAGAGAGAACACGGTCCCAGTTACAATGGTTGGAAGCCACATAAATGGCCTGCATGTCGCCGAGGGTGCGATTAAAACGCTCAACCATGCCATTTTTCTGGGGATGGTAGGCAGAGTTGGTGCGGTGAACAACGTTGCATTCCTGAAGGAGAGCTTCTACAACTTCTGAGAGGAAGGCCGGACCTCTATCACTGAGCACCTCTTTGTGCGCACCATGGCGAAGAATGATGCGATGGAGAATGAAGGATGCAATGTCGTGGGCTGTAGCGGATGGTAAAGGCGATGTTTCAGCGTAACGTGTAAGGTGGTCGATGGCAACGGTGATCCAGCGGTTCCCGGATGATGTGCTAGGAAGAGGGCCGTAGAGGTCCATGCCAACACGCTCGAAGGGCTGTACTGGGCAAGGCAGCGGCTGCATAGGAGCGGCGGGTTGGCGAGGTGGATGTTTTCGTCGCTGGCATGCGGTGCAGGACTGAACGAACTGGCGGACGTAACGGGCCATCCCATGCCAGTAGTACCGCTGTTGTAGACGGGTGAAAGTCTTCAAGAATCCGGCATGTGCACACTGAGGATCATCGTCGTAGGAAGAGCAAATGAAGGAGCGCCGATGTGTCGAAATGACGAGAAGCCACTTGCGACCATCCGGGATATAGTTGCGGCGGTAAAGGAGCTCGTCTCGGATGGCGAAATGGTGGGTCTGACGACGGAGAGCACGGGAAGGAGGTCGAGACGATTAGACAGATAGGAGATCAAAAAGGCAAGTGATCCACGGGTCTTTGCGTTGCTCGAAACCCATATCAACGAACTCAAACTTCAAAGAAGGCAGGGCGGATATACAAGGCGCTGCCTCAGATGGTACAGGGGAACGTGAGAGGGCATCAGCATCGGCATGTTTGCGGCCTGACCGATAGATAACGCGAGTGCCGTACTCTTGGAGTCGCAGAGCCCATCGCGCCAGTCGACCAGAGAGATCTTTCAAAGAGCACAGCCAGAGGAGGGCGCGGCAATTGGTGACAATGTCAGAAGGGCGCCCGTACAGGTAGGGGCGAAATTTGACGATCGCCCAAAGGATGGCTAAACACTCCTTCCCGGTGACAGAATAGTTGGCTTCAGTTTTTGTGAGTGTCCGGCTAGCGTTAGCTACAACGTATTCGTCAAAGCCTCGCTTGCGTTGAGCGAGTACTGCACCGAGGCCGACACCGCTGGCATCGGTGTGGAGTTCCGTCGAAGAGCGAGGATCGAAGTGACGCAGAATTGGTGGAGTGGTGAGGAGGCGACGGAGTGTCGTAAACGTTTCATCATAGGCTGGCGACCAGGCCGAAAGGTCGTGGCTGGAAAGGAGCTTAGTCAGGGAGTCGACGATAATGGCAAAATGGCGGAGAAAGCGGCGGAAGTAGGAGCAGAGGCTGACGAAGCTGCGGAGGTCTTTTACAAAAGTGGGCTTTGGAAATTCGGCCACAGCTCGCAACTTAGCCAGGTCCGGGAGTACGCCATTTTTCGACACTACATGTCCGAGAATGGTGAGCTGCCGAGATCCAAAGCGGCACTTTCAAATTAAGTTGGAGGCCAGCGTCGGCCAGGCAGCGAAAAACAGTCTCGAGGCGCTGGAGGTGAGAGGGGGAAAAGATTACAGCGTCGTCTAGGTAAGAGAGGCAAGTGTGCCATTTGAGCCCTCGGAGTATGTTGTCCATGATGCGCTCGAATGTGGCGGGTGCATTGCAGAGGCCGAAGGGCATGACATTAAACTCATAGAGCCCGTCGGGTGTGACGAATGCAGTTTTTGGGCGATCGGCCTCTGCCATCGGCACCTGCCAGTAACCGGAGCACAAGTCCAATGAAGAAAATAACTCAGAGCCGGCTGGTAGTCAAGGGCATCGTCGATACGGGGGAGAGGGTAAACGTCATTGCGTGTAATCTTATTCAGACGACGGTGGTCCACGCAGAAACGGATGGAACCGTCTTTTTTCTTGACCAGAACCACTGGCGATGCCCACGGGCTGTGCGACGGATGTATCACGGGACGCTGGAGCATGTCGGTCACCTGTGCGTCAGTGATGCTGCGCTCAGCGGCTGACACGCGATACGGACGTTGGCGCAAAGGGGCATGGGTTCCAGTGTCAAGACAGTGGGTAACGGTGGTGGTGCATGCGGCCCCTTGTTGTTGGTAGTCAAACGAAGCTTGAAAACGCTGCAGAACGGCTACAAGCTGGTCTCGTTGGGTAGACGTCAGGGCGGCGTCGACGGAACGGCGAAAATTATCTACAGACGACTGATTCGTGATGGGAACAGGCGTAATGGCGCTGACGTGAAGGCCGACCGCGCTATCGACGAGGGGTATGCGGAGGCGGGATCGAGAACGGCAACGCTACCAAGCGATTGGCCACGAAGTAAAGTGCTAGGGCAGGAGAACGGGTTGGCCACATAAATAGCGCTGGAGCCACGAACAATTGCGAGCACAGCAAGAGGTAGCAAAACAGACTTCTGGTCAGCGCATCGTAAAGAGGATGTATAAGGCACAGCTGCATCTGAGAACGCAGCACAAGAAAGAGGCAC
This sequence comes from Amblyomma americanum, assembly GCF_052857255.1. Lineage (NCBI taxonomy): Eukaryota > Metazoa > Arthropoda > Arachnida > Ixodida > Ixodidae > Amblyomma > Amblyomma americanum. Next base: position 141,920,627 of record NC_135502.1, on the reverse strand, counting down.
CAGCACTGAAGAGAAAGGCGGAACGTCTGTGTCCTCTGAGACGACCACAGCAGCGGCAGCAGCACCGATTACGTTCAAGGGGGCTTCACTGTAGGGCGACAAGTCAAGCTGAGCACGGGCGCTGTCAATAACGGCGTGATGGGAGGAGAGGAAGTCCCAACCAAGGATAACGTCGTGAGAAGAGCGGGCGAGGACTATTAACTCGATTGTGTAGGGAACGTTCCCGATGAGCAGGCGGGCGGTGCAGGCGGCTAACGGCTGAATGTCCTGAGCGCTGGCCGTGCGGAGAGAAACGGGAGGAAGGGGCGTCGTCACTTTTTTGAGTCTGCGACAGAGGGTGTGACTGAGAACCGAAATGGCTGCGCCAGTGTCAACAAGTGCTTCGACGGCGACTCCCTCAACGAAAACGGTAATAATATTGGCAGGAGCAGAAACAGGTCTTGAGTGAGTCGCTGGTGACGCAGTTCTTGCCTCCGGAACTGCGGTGGTTAGTTTTCCGCGTGGACGGCGGGTTGGCGACGGAGCATTGGGGAGCGGGAACGGCGGGCAGGAGGCGGCGAGCGGTGGGAGCTGGGATGGTAACTAGGAGAAGAATCCGGAGGCGGCAAGTGTGACGCAGGCAAGGACGACGGCGGAAGGTCGTACGTCGGCTCACGCCTATAATCGTAGGGACGGTGGTCACGACTGCGACACAAACGAGCCACGTGACCAGCGGCGCCACAGGCGTAGCAAATAGGGTTGTTGTCTTGTGTGCGCCAGGGGTTGAGTGGCTGCGGCTGTGATCGGGGGCGGCCAACCGGACGGTAAGGTGGGGTTGCAGGTCGCTGGGGTTGTAACTGCCGGGTACGTGGCCTGTAGACAGGGGCAGCAGATGAGGCCCGCGACCGCACCACGGCATCGGCGTACGTCAGAGGAGCCGCGATCAGGGCTGACTGAGAAGGAGGTGGCAGGACTTCATCGACCTGCTCCTCGATAACACGCTGTAGGATGGGAGTGACCGGCGGCGCAGGCGTAGGCAGGCAGGTAGACAAAGATAGCTGGAGTGCGACTTCCTCAGGTACAAACTGCTGGATGCTCTGGAGGAGCGACTGTTGGTCCAGAGCACCGTCCCCTGGGAGAGCCAAGCTGCTAGTGCGGCCTCCTGAAAGCCTGCACGCCGGGTAGAAAGGCGCTGTTTGAGCAGCTTATCGAAGCTTTGGCAGTAGCCGATGACTCCGGAGAGAGACTGGGGATCTTTGGCGACGAGTATCTGGAAGGCATCATCCTCAATGCCTTTCATAATGTGTCTGATCTTGTCAGCCTTGCTCATAGAAGGGTTGACAAGCTTGCAGAGGTCGACGACATCTTCTATATAACTGGTGAAGTTCTCACCGGTTTGCTGGGCCCGACTTCGCAAGCGTTGCTCGGCGAGAAGCTGTCGCACTGCGGGACGGCCAATAACTTCTGTCTGACTGGTTTTTAGAGCTGCCCATCTTGAGATGTCAGCCTCGTGGTTTGGAAACCAGAGATTGGCTACGTCGCTCAGATAAAAGATAACGTTGGTGAACTCGACGCTATCTTCCCAATTATTGTATGCGCTTACGCGTTCATAGGAGGCCAACGAATCCTCCACATCCGTGTCATCTGTGCCTCTGAAGATGGTCGGGTCACGCTGCCGCGCAGCGCCGGAACAGAAGACAGCCGACGGAAGTGGTGAAGCGGTTTGGGTGACGGTCTCAGGCATTGCAGAGGTGGTAGGGAATGCGCGGGTGCGAAGCTGCCGAGGGATCGTTGGCATTTCCACCACTTGTATTAAGAACACAGCACACTAATAATACAGCACACACCGCACAGTATTAAGAGCACAGCACAGTAATAACACAGCGTCACGAAAAACCAGCGGTACCGTCTAGGCACAGATCAGAGACCGTGCTCCGTCCAGAGCACGCACGAGCGACCGATCGTTCGGCGCTCGAGCTTCGGAGTGTTCGGCGCTCGAACTTCGCAGTGTTCGCTTCGTTGAGCGGCAGCCTCTGAAGATTCTAAAGCCCGTGGCCAGTATATATATATATATATATATATATATATATATATATATATATATATATATATATATATATATATATATATATATATATATATATATATATATATATATATGTAGCAGGCAAGGTAAAGGAAATGAGGGGCTCGTTTGATAAACATATAAAGGAAGCAAACAGTCACCGAAACCAAGGGGCATAGGGGAATGTTCTTAATCTTTTTTTTTGTAGTGCCAATCAATCGGTTTAAAGAAAATTACTTATAAGGCAGCAGAAAAAACAACCATGCCGCCGGTGGGATCCGAACCCACAACCTCCGAATATCGCGTCCGGTGCTCTTACCAACTGAGCTACGGCGACGGCTGTCCAATCTGCTGCTTTCGTGGGTATTTATGTTTACTGCGTGTAAGCGAACCTTGAGAGTGTTCACCAGCGCCACCCTCGACCATAGCGGTGGACGTAGCACGTCCTGTAATACCGCGAGTGTGACGTAGAACGTCATCTAACGGCGAGGACGGAAACTGTGCGAGAGCCCTCTTATACCCCTCTTACACGGGCACTTTAACGCCGTTAAGGAAAACGGTCGTTGGCCTTAACGGCCGTTAGGCGGAGTTACACGGCAGCGCGAGCGCCGTTGGAAATCCAACGGCGATTGACATCAACGGAGCTCGCCGGTCTCCGTTCCGCCGCCGTTTCCGTCCGTGTAGTCGTGAAATAGGCAAGATGGCAGCCACCAGCAGCAACGTGTCCCCGCTGCAGGCGAGCGCGCCGGCGCAAAAACGCTTTTCCTGGACAGCGTCACTGACGCATTTACTCATTAACTTGTGGCAGGAATTACCTCCGCGAATTGCGAGCGCAGAAACACAATGCGCCCGTGTACGCGAGGATGACAGCGCTCTTCAACCAGCTCGCAAGCGAAGAATGTGGGCACGCTGTGTGCGTCACAGCGAAACAGGTGAAGCACAAGATGGAAAACTTGGCCCAAGCTCATAAGTAAGTTACCATGAATTTATTAGTGATTTTTAAGTCGACATAGCACCTTGTCAGGCATGTTCAATGAAATCTGGTGCCCCGCACTGTCCGACGTGTGTCTCAATGCCGTAGGCGACGCCGAATTTTGCTTGACATGCGCTCGAACGTGGCTTTCTCGACACTTCGGGCTCATTGTAACGCTCATGCAGCGACGCGGGAATAGCGCTGACATCTTGGCGCCGTACAATTTGTTGTGATATGTAGCCGTTTGCCGTAACCTAGGCGTGGCCGGCATAGCCTGACAGAAAGCTTTTGCACCGAGAAGTCTGTCCGATCAGCTACTCGAAATAAGATCTTTAAATGTGCAGTAGCTTTCCTGTAGCTTGCGATGCAGTACAGCTATCAATCGCTAAAGTCTTACTATGAAAGCAGTAGTGTCCGCATTAAATTCAAACAATACTGGTTTCTTGTTTCATTTGCAAATTCTATTAGCCGCAAAACAATATTACTATACTAATACAATTAATTCCATGCATTATTTTTTTTAATCGGAGTGGAGTGGTACGCTTTAGGTAGTTTTCGAACATAAAACACTATTGTACTGATCAAGAACCCACCTTTACAACGCAGCCACTCAATTTATTATAGTTACACACTATTTTCAGACGCAGGTGTGGGGTGGTACCTATCAAGTCGCTGCCAACACAGCGTGCTAAAAAACTTGAAATGTTGTCTGACGAAGTCGTGCATATAGCAATGCAGGAAAAAGCACACTATGTCGTGCATATGGCATCAGCCGAAGTGATTGAACTTTACGTCTTCAATAGAACAGAAAGCACTGAATGCATACCCTAATCAAGAATCTCTCCCAAACTTGTGTCTTGACATTGTCTATAGTCTAATAACTTGTATCTTGACTATCAGCTGATTTCTTTCGAAGCCTATTGAACTCCCATCGTAATTCAACAGCTTTCTCCTTGTTGTTTACCACTTTGCCTGCAGTTTTAACTTTCAGCACAAGGAGGTTCATTGTTCTTGGCAGTTTGTACTTGTGCAGCAAAAATCGTGTTCATCTCTTACGGCATAAAGTGTTTCTTAGCTGTACTTTGTTTTTATTTCATCAAGGCAAGCACTGCTGGCACTGGGTCTGCTGCAAGTCAGTTCCCATACTACAGACGGCTTCAAATGTTCCTCGGAAACCTGCCTATAAATGACAGAAGCCTGGTACAGGAGAGCTTTCAGGTGCAACATTTGTTTATTTTGGTTGTATGCAAACCTGAGAAATAGACTGACAAACCGAAATTGTTTTTCTGCCGGCCAGGTTTGTCGCCGGAGACAGGTGGCAGCAAAGTTTAGAGAATTTATATTTTACTAAAGCACATGACATGAACATGAGGCGTTGTTGTGTGCCCGAGTACTGAAAATGCACAGACAACTTTAATAAGCGTCACAGTCAGTGTAGCGTCGAAATCATTGCTTAACATTTTCGACACACTGGATGTCGCAATACTTGTTAATTTTCTTGGAGTTATGAAAATAGTGCGAGATAGGTAAGGCTGGTCATGTTGCAAAAGGGTACCAGGGTAGGCCGCGTGCTTTAGGGTTAACCAAAACTTTTAGAGAGAACGGCAACTATTGTGTAAAATTCTGGTATATTGAAATGTTTCTGCACGTTATGTGTACACTTCCATTCATCATGCAACGCAGTAATGATAACTTAGAGCAACATTCGGTAATGTTCCGTTGTTCTTCTTTTCTTAACCTGGACATGGTGAAACGGCTGCCAGAGGATGCCGAGATAATTGCTTCTGGACCGCCATCAGAAGCGCCGAGCAGCCCAGACGCTGGAAACGTCGAGGCGTCCACCAGTCTGGCCTCGTCCAGTGAGGCATCGACACCTGCTGCCTCAGCCGAGCAAGGTCGTGCGCGCAAAAGGCGACAGCCAACATCAGCAATCGATAAAGTAGTGCTGCTACTAGAAAGCCAGGAAAATCATGCCAAAAAGATGGCTAAAAAGGAATACAAGTTGTCAAAGAAAACAGTCTGTCTCCAGGAGGAGGCCAATAACATAAACCGGGAGATGGTAGGCATAATTCGCCAGTACTTTGAAGTCCGGCATGAGCGTCAGCCTGTCTCCTCCAACAGCGGTGAATAAAGCCCCATGAGCAAACGTGGTCCAAAAATTGCCACAGACTTGTCCAGTCTTTCACATTCTCTTTATTGCTCACAATTGCATGCCTAAAACAAAGCTTTTCGAAGTAGTCATGGCTTCAATGAAAAGATGTGCTTGGCCAAAGCTCGTCGGACATTTTCACCTTACGAGCTCACTGCGTTGCTTACACAAACAGGCTGCGGAAGCTGCCCGGCTGCTGCTTCAGCACTCCACTGTGTGTCGCACTGATCACGCATGTGCTCGCATACATTGTGCAGGATGCAACAAGCTCGCACAATGCTGTTGACATTTTCGATTTGACACTCGATTCCCTTCAAAACCCTGAATCTAGCCTTCAATCTCCCAAAAGCATTCTCAACAACACGCCTCGCTTTTGTGAGTGTGTAATTGAACGTTTGCACTGTTGGGTTGCTTGCACTCATATGAGAGAAAGGCTTCATCAAGTGAGGCTTCAAAGGAAAGGCCTGGTCACAGAGGAGTACCGCTCCTATTGGCATCCCGTCAATAATTTGGCTCGGTAGAGTGAAGACATCAGTTCCGACTACGTCCGGTAGTACCAAGCCTCTGTACACTGCTGCATCATGATTGCGCCCTGGAGACCCTACATTATTATACATGAACTTGTAGTTGTGGTCTACAATAGCAAGCAAAATTATGCTATACCAGCCCTTATAGTTGTAATAGTCCTGCGCAATTTCTTTGGGTGGCGAGACTTTTAAATGGCAACAGTCCAGCGCGCCAAAGCCCTGCGGAAAGCCTGTGCAGGCTTCGAACTGTCGCACATGGTCTCTAACATTGTTAACTGAAGGAAAGCGCACAACTTGTGGCTCGAGAACATCTATGACAACGTCACAAAACTCTCGGAATATCAGGTTCACGGATGGCCGACTCACGCCGAAAAGATGCGCCACAGTCCTTTCCTCTGCCGATGTGGCGAGTCTGTAGAGCGAGAGGGCGACGCGCTGGTGCAGGGGTATGCAAGCTCGCATGTTCGTATCCTCCTGTGTTAGTGAGGAACACGAGCTCACGATGTACGCAAATGTGGAACGGGTCACGCGAAAGTTGGCCTTGAAATCTTCATCCGACAACGTCGGCACGGTGGTGTCGTACCAAGACGGGGGTCTGGAAAGCGTCCACACACTCCTTTGCCTGGCAAACGTCACAACAGCGAGTGCAGCGAGGCTGCGACATCGCCTTTCGGCCGCCTTCCGCTTCTTCTTGATTGACGCTTTCTGAATGCGCACAGCTTGCAGTTCAGCCCTTTTTGCAGACAACAAGGCCTCGTAGTGCGCAACCAGGAGAAGAAGCGAATCGGGTGGGCGATCACGGTCGCATTCATAAAGCGGCCGGCTAAGCGCCATTCCACGGCTGTTCTCGTGTGCGCGTCGCAAAGTCGTACCACGTTCCACACTGCACCGGCTGAATTGTGCAGACGGTCACTCGCGGTACGAAAGAAAAAAGGAAATGCACAGTGGTGCTGTGGTTAGCACACGCGATGGAACGTGAAATGGGACGCTTCACCACATTGAAACCACAACTAGCCACTGTACCACAACAAACGCAGCCATTTTGCAGCGCCATGGATCGGATTGGATCGGCTAAATGAGCTTCTCCGCTAGTTTTGCAAACAACTCTTGCAAATAGTTAAAAAAATACCCTGTAGAGCATGTAGCGCAGTAATTACTCCCTCATTAAAAAATAATTAGAGAAACAAAATTTTTTTTGAGTTAGCGAGGTAAAAAGTTCAAGAGTCACGTGATAAATCGTCGAAACGGAAAGGAACCGACCGAACATGGAAAGTGCCTTGTGAGCGCAGCCACCCCCGTTCCATTCCCAGGGCCGTTACGGCGTTCAACTGCCGTTTGCGTTAACGGCCGTTGGAAGTGCCCGTGTAACAGGGGTATTATGCTACCTATGGCAAGAAGACTGCCAGAACCGAGACCTCCGTTAAGCTGTTAGCAGGCAAGGTAAAGGAAATGAGGGGCTCGTTTGATAAACATATTAAGGAAGCAGTCACCGAAACCAAGGGGCATAGGGGAATGTTTTTAATCTTTTTTTTGTAGTGCCAATCAATCGGTTTAAAGAAAATTACTTATAAAGCAGCAGAAAAAACAACCATGCCGCCGGTGGGATCCGAACCCACAACCTCCTAATATCGCGTCCGGTGCTCTTACCAACTGAGCTACGGCGACGGCTGTCCAATCTGCTGCTTTCGTGGGTAATTATGTTTACTGCGTGTAAGCGAACCTTGAGAGTGTTCACCAGCTCCACCCTCGACCATAGCGGTGGACGTAGCACGTCCTGTAATACCGCGAGTGTGACGTAGAACGTCATCTAACGGCGAGGACGGAAACTGTGCGAGAGCCCTCTTATGCTACCTATGGCAAGAAGACTGCCAGAACCGAGACCTGCGTTAAGCTATTAGCAGGCAAGGTAAAGGAAATGAGGGGCTCGTTTGATAAACATATTAAGGAAGCAAACAGTCACCGAAACCAAGGGGCATAGGGGAATGTTTTTAATCTTTTTTTTTTGTAGTGCCAATCAATCGGTTTAAAGAAAATTACTTATAAAGCAGCAGAAAAAACAACCATTTTCTTTAAACCGATGAGAGCTTATTGGTCACAATGGACGTGACGTCTTTATATACAAACATCCCCCACTCAGACGGCATACGCGCGGCGGTGGATGCATACCTGCGGACGGATCCTCCAGTTCACCTGGATGGGGAAACTCTCGCAACTATTCTGGGTTTAGTACTCAATTACAACCACTTTGAATTTGAGGGAAGGCACTTTCTTCAGGTGAACGGTACGGCGATGGGGACCAAGATGGCACCTGCCAATGCAAATATTTTCATGGCGGCACTCGAAACACAATTTCTGGACACTAAACCTTCGAAGCCACTCCTCTACAAGCGTTTTCTGGACGATATCTTCCTCATCTGGCCTCACGATGAATCTAGCCTATTAACATTTATAGGAAACTACAACAAATTTCACCCATCAATATCGTTCATCCACAGCATCTCCAAACATCTATAAACTTCTTGGACGTGACAATACAGAAAAAAGGAAACGTACTTAAGACAACGCTGTACAGAAAGCCCACCGGCCGCCTGCAGTATCTACATTTTAAGAGCAGCCACCCGCACCACTGCAAGACGAGCATACCTTACTCTCAGGCTCATAGATACCGACGGATATATCTGAGCTCGATGACTTTGACCGCCATGCTGAACAACTAAAGACAAATCTCTTACTGAAAAAATATCCCGCTTCCATTGTGGAAGACGCTATTCGGAAAGCACGCGGCCTTGACAGAAATAAAATACTGAGTCCCCAAAACGTCCAGCACGGTGAAAGGCAAACCAACCTCGTTCTCACACATTCATCAAACATACCACACGTGAACAATATCCTCTCAAAACATTTTAATATTATCGAGCAAAGCAATCACCTGTCCCGCATTTTTAAGCAGCCACCAAGAGCGGTATACCGGCGCAGCAAGAACCTCAAGGACATTTTAGTTAAATCCAGAACATCGCCCAATGCTAACCCAAACTCCGGGTGCCAACCCTGCCGAAAACCACGCTGCAAGGTTTGGTGTCACATGCTGACAAAAGAAATTGCAAAAGCTACCTTCTCTGACTTTACTTTCACTATCAAAGAAACTCTAAATTGCGACAGTGCAAATGTGGTCTACATGCTTCACTGCAGCGTGTACGGCATGCAGTACATCGGCCAGACAGAAACTTCGTTCAGGTTGCGATTCAACAACCACAAGGCCCACATTCGCACACTGGCAAAGATACCCTTTTCTAAGCATCTATGTCTGCCACAGCACTCATTTGAAAGCATCCGGGCCATCCTCCTACAGTCTTGTTTTCAAACCTACTGCCAAAGAGAACAAAGGGAATCGTATTTCATACATAAATTTCGGCCATTAAACCACGGCATTAATGAGAACTTGGGCAATTTTGCCTTCCTCAAAAACCATTCCAATTGTGAAAAAAAGCTCCCGTCTGTTATTTTCCATTTGTTTTCGTTTTATCCTGCTCACGATGCGCCCCCCCCCCTTTTCTTTACTCCATGCCGGTTTCCCTTTTTCCTCCTAGTCCTCCTAGCACCCTTCCCGGAATTGTCAGCGGTGGGACGCGCGGCGCAGCCGCCCTCTGACGAACGGCCGGTGGTTGCTGTCTGCAGCGGCTAGTTGCGAGATCGGGTTTCCACACGGCGTCTGGACGACCGCTTTTCCGCCGCTGAGGCGACACGCCGCCCTGGTAACGGTCACTGGTGCCTTTTGAACAAGGCGTAATGACGCGGCCTTGACAGCTGACAGTAAATTACATTACA